>NC_052313.1:33868966-34468966 GCF_016432855.1 Salvelinus namaycush
TCCGGCGACAGTTCCCAGTCCAGAGCTTCCGGCGACAGTTACCAGTCCAGAGCCTCCAACGACGGTTCACAGTCCGGAACCTCCTGAGACGGTCCACGGTCCGGAACCTCCTGAGACGGTCCACGGTCCGGAACCTCCAGCGACGATCGGCGGTCCAGAGCCTCCAGCTACGGTCTGCAGTCCAGAGTCTCCAGCGACGGTCTGCGGTCCAGAGCCTCCAGCGACGGTCTGCGGTCCAGAGCCTCCAGCGGTGGTCTGTGGTCCAGAGCCTCCAGCGGCGGTCTGCGGTCTAGAGCCTCCAGCGGCGGTCTGCGGTCTAGAGCCTCCAGCGGCGGTCTGCGGTCTAGAGCCTCCAGCGGCGGTCTGCGGTCCAGAGCCTCCAGCGGCGGTCTGCGTCTAGAGCCTCCAGCGGCGGTCTGCGTCTAGAGCCTCCAGCGGCGGTCTGCGGTCTAGAGCCTCCAGCGGCGGTCTGTGGTCCAGAGCCTCCAGCGACGGTCTGCGGTCCAGAGCCTCCAGCGACGGTCTGCGGTCCAGAGCCTCCAGCAGGGGTTCTCAGTCCAGAGCCTCCTGCGAGGGTTCCCAGTCCGGAGTCCCCGGCGACGATCCACGGTCCGGTGTCCCCGGCGATGATCTACGGTCCGGAGTCCCCGGCGACGATCTACGGTCCAGTTCCTCCGGCGACGATCCACGGTCCGGTTCCTCCGGCGACGATCCACGACCCGGAGCATCTGGCGATGATTCACGGCCCGGAGCATCTGGCGATGATTCACGGTCCGGTTCCTCTGGCGACGACCCACGGTCCGGTTCTTCCGGCCACGAGCCACGTCCGATTCCTCCGATGACGTGTCCACGAGCGGAGTGGGTACTTCGCCCCGCACCGGAGCCTCCCCCCACGGTAGATGCCCACCCGGACCCTCCCCTATTGAGTCAGGTTTTGCGGTCGGAGTCCGCACCTTTGGAGGGGGTACTGTCACGCCCTGACCATAGAGAGCTTTTATTCTCTATGTTGGTTAGGTCAGGGTGTGATTTAAGGGTGGGTTATCTAGGTGAATTATATTTCTATGTTGGCCTAGTATGGTTCCCAATCAGAGGCAGCTGTTTATCGTTGTCTCTGATTGGGGATCATATTTAGGTAGCCATTTCCCCATTGTGCTTTGTGGGATCTTGTCTATGTATAGTTGCCTGTGAGCATTATTCTAGCTTCACGGTTTGTTTGTTCGTTTTGTTGTTTTTGTTCTTTGAAGTTTTCTATTCCGAAATAAAGGATGGAAACATACCACGCTGCATCTTGGTCTACTCCTTATGACGAACATGACAATAACACAGTAAATTCATTTGACTTTGTGAAAATCTGTTTTTCTGACCTAATTTGCTTAGCACTTTCCATTTCCTCCTTCACAGACTCCATGAAATGAGGACCTCTTCCTGAACATTTGGTCATAAACTTTTGTGCATGGTTTTCTAGAAACAATGGGTGGTTCAACTAACCCTTTGGCACGACTTACCCCACTCTCCCCTACAGTAAATGGTGAGGAGACAGCCAGAGAAATAGAGAGGGCGAGAAAGGGAGAGAGAGAGGCAGAGGTAGAGAGAGTGGAAGAGAAAAAGAGAGAGAGAGTGAGAGAGAGAGTAAGATAGCAGGGGAGAGACAGAACAAGAGAAAGAGAGAGAAAGAAGGGAGACAGAGAGGAGGAGAGAGAAAGAGCGGGGCAGGAAATGGTGGATAGCCCAGGTGTCACCCATGGGGCAAACAGTGACTAAAAGGTGAGACCTGCTGGGTGTGTGTAAACAGCCTATAGTCACCTGGCCTGAACCCCAGTCCTCCTTCACACACACACACACACACAGGTCTCACAACCCTCGCCTCAGGCTCTGTAGTAGAAACTCACATGTACTGTATACCCTACTGAACTGTAGAAGGGAAGGAGGATGCAATGAGGGATGGAGGACAGAGGCATGGGGAGGAAGTTGCCTCTGGGCTTTTTGCACCTTATCACTCAACCTTATCACTCACACAAGATGGAGTGTTACTCATGCCTAACCTGAGCATATTTTTTTGTGTGTGTGCGTGTCTGTATGTGCACAATAAAGCATGAAGTATAGCATGAGTTTGACAAAAGCCACACAATACTGACCCAAACATCAGTATGGTAGATTTAGCAGCAAGAGCTATGCATGCTTCTAATGGTTAGCCCAGACTGCCACCTAGTGAGGGGACTGTAAATTAATTCAGCAGTCTATACCAGGACCAAGCTCCGCTCCTTGGGGTATCGGGCTTTCAGCTCGACTGCCCCCAGCCTCTGGAACGCTCTGCCGGACCACCTGAAGGCACCACAGACGCTGGGCTCCCTTAAAACAGTCCTAAAGACCTTTCTCTTTAGGAAGGCTTTCTGTTGATAGCTGTGCACTTTGGTGTCCTTGTCCCTTGTAGAGTCAGCTGTGTTCTTTGTGACAGTTGCCTGTCTAGTTGTGTCCATTTATTTTATTTATTTTTTATTGTATGCACCTTATTATTGTATGCAAATTATTCTGTATAATGAAAAGCACTTTACAAATGTAATACACTATTATTATATATAAAAACAATCTCCTCTCTATATTGCACATTAGTCATGACATTTTAAAAAATACCACCCAAAAATGCTATTTAGTTTTTAATGGTAATGTATGTTTGGCATTAGCAAGGGTGGGCAATTCCAGTCCTCGAGGGCCTGATTGGTGTCACAGTTTTGCCCCAGCCCCAACTAACGCACCTGACTCCAATAATCACCTAATCATGATCTTCAGTTAAGAATGCAGTTTGATTAATCAGCTGTGTTTGCTAGGTATGGAGAAAAAGTGACAGCAGTCAGGCCCCCGAGGACTGGAGTTGCCCACCCCTGCATTAGAGTATACATGCAGGCTAGTTAGATAGTCGATTTAAAACACCAGGCTACATAATTCCATTGGCCTTAATTACAGTGCTATTATAGTGGTATATACTGTATGTACTAATGTGGTGTATAAATGTACTAATGTTATATAAGGTTGTCTTTGTTGCTATGGAAAACCCCTGCTTGGCTTCGACTTCCCGTAACAGCAGCTAATAAATCTTTAGCAGTGAGTGTCTGAAAGGCTTGCATGCAGTTTTACATTATTCAGAGTGTATTATCCACACATTCACATCAGAGCTGTAATCCTAGCCTCTAGCGTTTCCATTTGTTGTAATTATATGTTTGTCAGGTGAGAATATATCCTGGCGCTAACAAAGCTAGCTTGAAGTGAACAACTGACACTTCACATCCTCCTCTCGCTCTTTAACAGCTAACAAGATGTTGCTCAATAAACCTTTCTCAGTAGTTTTTTCTCCTATTTGTTTACCTCCCAGATGGCACCCTATTTCCTATGTAGTGCACTACTTCTGACCAGGGCCTATAAGGCTCTGGTCAAAAGTAGTGCACTATGTAGGTAGGGAATAGCGTGCCATTTGGAGTGTAGGCTTATTGTCCCTTTCTCTCCTCAACTGACTTTCTCCTAAGCAATGATATATGGTTCAGGCTCTTGCCCCTTCCACCAAACCTAATAAAGCCAGTTTTTTTATATGGAAAATGTACAAAATAAAACAAGAAAATCAACTTCTACTTCAGGTGGCGGTAGCCCACTTCCAAAGATAAGTTGACACAATTTTTCTCTCTGAACAGTATATTTATTGTATTGACATTGGGAGACAATACTTGGAGAAAGTATAAAGATCCATCATATTGTACAGTATATAGACCCTCGGTCATATTAGTTGGTTCATGTTGTTTTTACTTTAAACCCATGTGTGAGTTACTAATATTGTATGTGTTGATAATGTAGCTTTCACCTCCATTTTTAGTTAGAAACCCTGTTTTGACCAAGTATTGACCAAGACATATTGAATGTATACAAGACATTAACAATAAATGATCAGAACAACACAATGATTAGGAGGAACAAACGGTGGTCTTTAGTTGTGACTGAGCTCAATCAAATCCTGTTTCTCCCTCCAGGCAAAGTGACTATGACTGACTTCTCTGCCTCTCAGGTGTGAAATAACATAATAAAGGAGTCTGTGAGGAACATGTTTAAGTTCCTGCTTTGTGCGCAGTAGACTACTCTGCTCAGATACAGACAGAGTTCTCTCTCTGCTCTCTCTAGTTTAGTACACTGTGTCTATGTGAGACCTGCTTCTCTTTGAATTCCTCTTGCTGGCAACACTCATGATTGTCAATTTCATGGTTGATTAATTGTCATTACTGGGTGAGAGACAAAAAAGGAGAAATGCATTTATGGATAAAAATGGGGAGGAGCGAGACCTTCCCTGAAGAGTGATGTTTAGAAAGAGTAACATTAATTCTAAGGTGTTCCTTGGGTTGTTGGTGTTGCCCTTATTCTAGTCAGCGAGTCTATTTGTTACAGTTTATATATTTTTGAATTTGTGGAAATTGTGAGTGAGATGAAGTTGATTAAAGTCATAATTCTCTACTTAGCAGTAAAGTGAGTAAGGGCTGGGCGGCAAACCATATTTTACATTTTTACTTTAGTTTGCTAAATGTAAACTTTGGTTTGTTAAATTGAACAAAAATATAATAACTGAGTGATGAAACTTGAAAAATTATGTCAATCGTCCTTTCTTACCACCAGACATTTTTTTGGTAACCTTCCACAGATCTGTGCCTCGATACAATCCTGTCTCGGAGCTCTACAGACAATTCCTTCAACCTCACGGCTTGGTTTATGCTCTGACATGCACTGTCAACTGTGGGACCTTATATAAACAGGTGTGTGCCTTTCCAAATCATCTCCAATCAATTGAATTTACCACAGGTGGACTCCAATCAAGTTGTAGAAACAGCTCAAGGATGATCAATGGAAACAGGATGCACCTGAGCTCAATTACGAGCCTCAAAGCAAAGGCTCTGAATACTTATGTAAATAAGGTATTTATTTATTTAATTATTTATTTTTTTGCACAAAAATTATTTTATCCATTTTAGAATAAGGCTGTAATGTAACAAAATGTGTAAGAAGTCAAGGGGTCTGAATACTTTCCGAAGGCATTGTATAGAGAAAGCAGTGGAGGCTGTTGAGGGGAGGACGGCTCTGTAACGATTCTCGTCTGGTGAAGGAGAAGAGGACCAAAATGCAGCGTGGTAAGTGTTCGTCATAATTTAATTGAAAGTGAACACTACACAAAAATAACAACGAGGAGAAAACGAAACAGTTCTGCAAGGTGAACAGACACTAAAACAGACAATAAACACCCACAACCAAAATGGGGAAAACAGGCTACCTAAGTATGATTCTCAATCAGAGACAATGATCGACAGCTGCCTCTGATTGAGAACCATACCAGGCCAAACACAGAAATACAATAACATAGAAAAAATAACATAGACTACCCACCCCAACTCACGCCCTGACCAACCTAACACAAAGACATAAAAAAAGGAACTGAGGTCAGAACGTGACAGGCTCACAATAATGGCAAGAACAGAGGAAAAGGAATGGCATCAAACACATAGAGGCCATGTGTTTGTTATATTTAAAACCATTCCTCTTATTCTGCTCCAGGTACCACCAACCTTCTGTGATAGAGGTTAGTGGAAGATAAATTACAGTCATCATTTTTTTTCTCCTCCCTCTTCGTTGAATGACATTGATATGAGTTTGTTCTGTCGTGGTTGTTAAGGAAACAAGTCGATTGTGTTCTTAAAGTATTTCTGAAGTATTATAATCAGACTACTGTATGTATTATTATTAATGTTGTCAAGCCAATGCTAAGGATCTTACATGGTTTAATACCAAAACAATTGCATTAGTTCCAGCTGCACCTGTGATATTACATTGAATGTGGAGAGGTGACACAAAGGTCACAAAGTAACAGTACTTTAGTAACAGGCTTTAGATTTAAAGAATGTTGCATAGTTTGGATTACTTGTAAGGGCACCTTGATTAAGGGGAACATTGTCTCTATGGATTGGCCAAAAGGATTATGATTTATTCAATGGATTATATATTCTTTATTGAAAAACACTGCATGTTGATGATCTATTCACAAGGGTGATTTTGTTCATTTCAAGGGGAATAATTTGAAATTACAAAGAACCAAAAGACCCCCTAGATAGATATACGTCTGCAGGGTTGTATTGTGAAGTCAATATAAAACCAGGTTTGGAGTCAATTTGGAATTTCTGGATTTAATTCAATTCAAACAATGATTTTGAATTGAATTTGAATTGGCCACACCCCACAACAAGCATAATTTTAATTTAATTTGAATTGAAGGTAGTAGAATTTCATTCAAACCAATTCAACTGAGAAATGAAACTTAACATTTTCATTAATTTGACAAATCTTTTATCAAAAGGATATGCCACCTATTAATGCAAAGAATACAAATACTATACCACTCAAAATGTTAAACAGGATTTTCTTTGTCATGAGATGGGTTGTTCCATGAAATAAGTGCCTTTTGCGTCCCTTTGATATTTTAAGTAGAAATTGTGCACCAATAGTACATTTAAAAAGTCTGTTATATAAAATGAAGTGCCTTTTAAAACCTCTTAACGATCGGACCATTTTTGTTTTCAATTTTCGCCTAAAATGACATACCCAAATCTAACTGCCTGTATGTAGCTCAGGACTTGAAGCAAGGATATGCATATTCTTAATACCATTTGAAAGGAAACACTTTGAAGTTTGTGGAAATGTGAAATTAATGTAGGAGAATATAACACATTAGATCTGGTAAAAGATAATACCAAGAAAAAAACATGTTTATATATCAATATTTTTTTCATCATCTTTGAAATGCAAGAGAAAGGCCACAATGTATTATTCCAGTTCAGAAGCGATTTAGATTTTGGCCACTAGATGGCAGCAGTGTATGTGCAATGCTTTAGACTGATCCAATGAACCATTGCATTTCTGTTAAAAATGTTGTATCAAGTCTGCCCAAATGTGCCTAATTGTTTTATTGATACATTTTCAAGTAACTGTGCACTCTCCTCAATCAATAGCATGGTATTCTTTCACTGTAATAGCTCCTGTAAATTGGACAGTGCAGTTAGATTAACAAGAATGTAAGCTTTCTGCCCATATCAGATATGTCTATGTCCTGGTAAATTTTCTTGTTACTTACAACCTCATGCTAATCACATACGTATGTTAGCTCAACCGTCCCGTGGGGGCGGGGGGGGGGGGTCATTGATCCCGTAGAGGTTAGTCCATGTGGAGAATTCAATTAATCATATTTTCAATATGAATAAAGGCTTGCTAAAGTGCGAAAATTCAGCATTTTGACATATAGGAAGATTTGAACCGACTTAAAGATGGAATCCTCAGTAGTGGGAAACAGTGCCACTATCCGCCCCACAGTCGTTGTTGTTGACAAGCTGAGGTGAGGAGCGCTGGGGGAGCGTAGCATAGTACACATGCTGCTGTTCTATTGTGTGTGCAATTTATTTAAAAAATTCACCTTTATTTAGCCAGGTAGGCAAGTTGAGAACAAGTTCTCATTTACAACTGCGACCTGGCCAAGATAAAGCAAAGCAATTCGACACATATAACAACACAGAGTTACACATGGAGTAAAACAAACATACAGTCAATAATACAGTATAAAAATAAGTCTATATACAATGTGAGCAAATGAGGTGAGATAAGGGAGGTAAAGGCAATAAATAGGCCACGGTGGCGAAGTAAATACAATATAGCAATTAAAACACTGGAATGGTAGATTTGACAGTAGATGAGTGTGCAAAGTAGAAATACTGGGGTGCAAAGGAGCAAACTAAATAAATACAGTAGGGGAAGAGGTTGTCACGACTTCTACCGAAGGTGGCTCCTCTCCCTGTTCGGGCAGCGCTCGGCGCTCAGCGTCGACGGTCTACTAGCCATCTGTAACGGCAGCCTTCCCTCTCTTCACTAGAAGAGAGAGTGTAGCAGGGATCGGACCAACACGCAGCGTAGCCAGTGCTCAACATGTTTAATTAAACGAAAACAGTGAACACTTACAACGATATAAAACAACAAAATGTGGCAAACCGAAACAGTCCTATCTGGTGCAGACAAAACACAGAGACAAGAAACAATCACCCCCAAACAAACAGTGAGAACAGCCTATCTAAATATGGTTCTCAATTAGAGGAAACGTCAAACACCTGCCCCTAATTGAGAACCATATCAGGCAACACAATTAACCCAACATAGAAACAATTAACATAGAATGCCCACCCCAACTCACGCCCTGACCAACTAAACACATACAAAACAAGGAAAACAGGTCAGGAACGTGACACCATCACCGATCCCTTTTTCCTTTTCTGTTTGTTTTGTCTTTGGTTCTTTTCACACCTGGTTTCATTTGCGTTAATTTCTGTGTGTATATATGTACCCTGTTGCCTGCCTAGGTTTGTGCGGGATTAGTCTTTCATTGTGATGTGCTCGGTTGGATTTACCGTTATTTGTTTTCACGGTTACGTAAGTGTATGAGTGTCGCAACCGTGTTTGTTCCTCCTTGCGTTTGCACGGGTTCTCTGTTACGTTCTTTTCGATTGTGCCATTCCAGTGTTGGTGGACTGTCTTATTAAAACACGCTTCTCAGACATCCCTGCTCTCCTGCGCCTGACTCCTACACCTATCACCTAGATGCACCTTATCACAGAGGTAGTTGTTTGGGCTATTTATAGATGGGCTATGTACAGGTGCAGTGATCTGTGAGCTGCTCTGACAGCTGGGTTTGGTGACGAGTATGAGGCGAGGGCCAGCCAACGAGAGCGTACAGGTCGCAGTGGTGGGTAGTATATGGGGCTTTGGTGACAAAACGGATGGCACTGTGGTAGACTGCATCCAATTTGTTGAGTAGGGTGTTGGAGGCTATTTTGTAAATGACATCGCCGAAGTCGAGGATCGGTAAGATGGTCAGTTTTACGAGGGTATGTTTGGCAGCATGGGTGAAGGATGCTTTGTTGCGAAATAGGAAGCCAATTCTAGATTCAACTTTGGTTTTGAGATATTTTATGTGAGTCTGGAAGGAGAGTTTACAGTCTAACCAGACACCTAGGTATTTGTAGTTGTCCACATATTCTAAGTCAGAACCGTCCAGACTAGTGATGCTGGACGGGCGGGCAGGTGCAGGCAGCGATCGGTTGAAGAGCATGCATTTAGTTTGACTTGTATTTAAGAGCAGTTGGAGGCCACGGAAGGAGACTTGCAATGATGTCCGAAGGAAAAACGTCTTTGTTGTTGTAATATTGCAAACATACATTGCGATTTCACTATTAAGGATTCCATCTTTAGCCCAAAAATGTCTCCAAGTTTTCACCATCATTGTAAAGCCCTAGTTATTTTGTTGCGTTGACAAAGTCATTTCTGAAGATCATTATTTATTGTCAGCTCAGCAAAAAAAGAAACGTCCTCTCACTGTCAACTGCGTTTATTTTCAGCAAACTTAACGTGTAAATATTTGTATGAACATAAGATTCAACAACTGAGACATAAACTGAACAAGTTCCACAGACATGTGACTAACATAAATTAAATAATGTGTCCCTGAACAAAGGGGGGGTCAAAATCAAAAGTAACAGTCAGTATCTGGTGTGGCCACCAGCTGCATTAAGTACTGCAGTGCATCTCCTCCTCATGGACTGCACCAGATTTGCTAGTTCTTGCTGTGAGATGTTACCCCACTCTTCCACCAAGGCACCTGCAAGTCCCCGGACATTTGGTCGGGAATGGCCCTAGCCCTCACCCTCCGATCCAACAGGTCCCAGACGTGCTCAATGGGATTGAGATGCGGGCTCTTCACTGGCCATGGCAGAACACTGACATTCCTGTCTTGCAGGAAATCACGCACAGAACGAGCAGTATGGCTGGTGGCATTGTCATGATGGAGGGCCATGTCAGGATGAGCCTGCAGGAAGGGTACCACTCCAAGGAGGAGGATGTCTTCCCTGTAACGCACAGCACTGAGATTTCCTGCAATGACAACAAGCTCAGTCCGATGATGCTGTGACACACCGCCCCAGACCATGACAGACCCTCCATCTCCAAATCGATCCCGCTCCAGAGTACAGGCCTCGGTGTAACACTCATTCCTTCGACGATAAACGCGAATCCGACCATCATCCCTGGTGAGACAAAACCGCGACTCGTCAGTGAAGAGCACTTTTTGGCAGTCCTGTCTGGTCCAGGGACAGTGGGTTTGTGTCCATAGGCGATGTTGTTGCCGGTGATGTCTGGTGAGGACCTGCCTTACAACAAGCCTACAAGCCCTCAGTCCAGCCTCTCTCAGCCTATTGCGGACAGTCTGAGCACTGATGGAGGGATTGTGCGTTCCTGGTGTAACTCGGGCAGTTTTGTTGCCATCCTGTACCTTTCCCCAGGTGTGATGTTCAGATGTACCGATCCTGTGCAGATGTTGTTACATGTGGTCTGCCACTGCAAGGACGATCAGCTGTCCGTCCTGTCTCCCTATAGCGCTGTCTTAGGCGTCTCACAGTACGGACATTGCAATTTATTGCCCTGGCCACATCTGCAGTCCTCATGCCTCCTTGCAGCATGCCTAAGACACGTTTACGCAGATGAGCAGGGACCCTGGGAATCTTTCTTTTGGTGTTTTTCAGAGTCAGTAGAAAGGCCTCTTTAGTGTCCTAAGTTTTCATAACTGTGACCTTAATTGCCTACCGTCTGTAAGCTGTTAGTGTCTTAACGACCGTTCCACAGGTGCATGTTCATTAATTGTTTATGGTTCATTGAACAAGCATGGGAAACAGTGTTTAAACCCTTTACAATGAAGATCTGTGAAGTTATTTGGATTTTTACGAATTATCTTTGAAAGACAGGGTCCCGAAAAAGGGACGTTTCTTTTTTTGCTGAGTTTGTCATTGGTGATTAATTTACCTCTGTCCCTCATTTTAAGGTCAACCCTGTTACATTAACTGAACTCTCATTTTAATATGGTGAAACTATTCCTTTTTAAATATATTTTTAAAAAGAACATCTAATAGTCAAATCATATTAGCTCTCTTGATTGAGAGCCTCCTAGAGGTGGATCCTTCATCTCGCCTCACCGCCACCCAGTCCCTCCGCCACCCCTGGGTGGTCACCATGGCAGCAAACTCCTCCTCCATGACCAACCTGCACCGCTCCATCTCCCAGAACCTCCGGCGGAGGGTGTCTCGGGCCTCAGTCCCCTCATCCTCTTCGTCCTCCCGATGCCCCAGCAGCATGGGCTCCGGGGCTAGCCACAGTCGATTTCAATCTATGGGAGAGAGAGCTGCTGGAGAGGAACCAGACCCAGAGACGACAGCCAGGGAATCAGGGAATTAGGACAGTCTCTGAAGCCCACCTCCCAGCCCCAGAAGCCCCCTGAGCAGGTTCAGCCAGCGGGCTCCTCCTCCCCCACCAACACCACCCGTTCAGGGCTGCTCTGCCAAAAACCCAGTCGGAGTAACATCAGCAGCACAACAGCTGTTCAGGCTAAGTCTTCTGTCTTACTGCCGCAGACATCGGAGTGTCTCCATCCCCAGTCTGAATCATAGGTGTTTGTCCCAAATGGCACCCTATTCCCTATTAAGTGCACCACTTTTGACCAGAGGGGGTGCCATTTGGGACGCAGGTATAGTCTCCAGCTGTGTCTGTGGGTCAGGCTGAGGCCTTAGCCTGTTCTGTCGCTGCCACTCTGTCTTAGTTACAGACCCATGCTCAGCTAGAACACTTTGATCCCTCTATGGCTCATTCAACACCTGCTTGCTCACACACCACAGACTGATATGAGGGTCAGAGGCTTTTTCTAAGACTTAACCATCTCCAACCCCTATAGAGATGATCAGACTTTGCCTTAAAAAATAGGCAAAACATCAGATTGTTTTTCAGGTGTAGTATAAATTAAACTTTAGTACCTCCAGGAACAAAAAGGATGAAGTAAGTATAAGTGAAACTCTGGGGGGATGAGGCTTAACAGACAGTGATATCTCTTGACACACCCTGCTCTGTAACAATGTAATAAGCCATCATAAGTTTTTAAATTGAGTACCTGAACATTTTTATTTCAAATCAAAACAGTTTAAGGAGTAGGCTAAAGGGAGAGGAGAACAAAAAGAAAATCAAAGTTTGAAAGTGCATTAAAATGCAAATAGGATGGGAAGAAAAATTGCCAGTAAAGCTCCATTTCATCTGGCATTATCACAAATTACATTCATGATATTTTGTTTTGCATTAATATTGATGATTATTTTTTTCAGTTGAGATTACTTGGATTGCATCCAAAATGGCATCCTATTCCTGCACTACTTTCAACCAGAGCCCTAAATGGGCCTACTAAAGTAGTACACTATTAAGGGAATAGGGTGTAGTTTGGGACAGCCTGGCTCTCTAGCTCACCTTGCTAGTTTCCACTCTGGAGAGGAAAATGTATAGAGGACATTGGGTCCTTATCACTGACGCTGGTCCAGTAATGGAGTCAGATGTAACTGATAGCCTATTTGTGTGGAAAGACCTCACTGCATCACCTCTACGCCATTGAATGGCTGTAAATATAAATATTAAATGTAATCTGCCTGACACCTGTATGTTTGTTTTCCACCCCCCTTCCCCTTCCTCCAATTCTGACCTAAGGTGAAATGTCACTCCAAGAGGTTAATGCAACAAAAGTGTTTAATCAAATTAATATTTTATATAATTCTACGTCATCATGTTTTGATGACATATAATGTTCTGTTTTATTTGTCCACAAGGTGGCACTAGAGGGTAAGAACCCTGTGGCAGTGGGTGAATGAAAGCATCAATAGAAATTATGAGAGGAAATAATGTTAATTTTTACATTGCCCGCTTGAATAATTTCTGAGAATGAGTACATTTTTCTTGAGTTGGGGGCAACACGTCCATCATTGAGCTTTATACTTGGGATTGACAACAATTATGGCACTCTTGTAGATCGGGTTGTCACCCTGCAATGGAACAGAGGAAGAACAATATCAGTAGGTCTACATATGATTCCTAATGATTTATCTCATCACAATCCTAATTCAGGCAGTGAAGAGACAAACACAGCTACTGTACTGTACTGTATATTCTCCACAAGATAGTTCCCTTGAGTCTGGTGAGACACTTGTCCTGATACGGCTGTAGCCTTCATGGCGTCTACACCACAGCCATATCAGGGAAAGCCAAACCCTGTCTGTGTCCCAAATGGCACCCAATTCCCTATATAGTGCACTTCTTTTGACCGGGGTCCATAGTGTCAAAGGGGAGACAGAGCACCCGCACCCTGTCCCAGGTCATTGCTCCCAGTTCTTTCTGGAAGTGGTCGAACTCCCTCCAGTCGTGGCTGGGAGGTAAATAGTTTCCAGAGCAGTAGAGAGACCACATCCAGGACCACCATGGAGCCAGACACCACTGCAGTCACCAGAACCACATCAGGACCTGATGGGCACTCCGGGAGGAAGAGAACAAGGTCAAAGGTTAAAGCCACAATCTGCCATTTCAACAGCCTGACTTTTCCATTATGAATAATCATTGGGTTGTATGTCAATAATTCAAATGGCCTTTGAACAGCAGGAATTATGACAGAGTGTGGTTTATTAGAGGGGTAATCTGGGATTCAAACAGCAACAAACTGGTTACCCACCACTCTTTTGGTAAACAACTGAGGATTGGGGCTGGAGAATGTAGCCACTTTCAAATGACTGACCATTCATGAGATTAACATTATTATTAGAATTTTTTGACAATATAGGTTTTTCTGTGTTCCTACATACAGTAGCTTTAGGGTTGAGTGAATGTGGGCAGCGCGCCGTCTCTGTCCGGCCAGATACAGGAAATTAACTTAGCACCCGTCTGTGTCCCTCTCATTACACCTGTGGAAGCCAGTGGCTAAGGCAACAACCAGGTATTGAAAAAGTTAGGTCCGAAGAGTTGGTTAGTAGACTATTTGTGGTGTGCAATTGTCATCATGGCTGTTTGCATAGGCATGGGTTGGCCTGTGTGGACACAGCCCCACCCACTGGGGAACCAGTCCCTGACAGGCCCATCCAATCAGGTTGATGTGGTTTAAGCATTTTTGTGGATTTAGAACATCACATTTTTATTTTAAAAAATTCAATGGGAAAACATGTCATTTTTAACACAGGGTGGGGACTTTTTGCCAAAATTAGAGTACACCCACTTCTCCAGGCACCACTACCCCACTGCATAGGGCCGATAGAAAGACACCAGTCACACACAGCATGATGTTAAAGCATAAGCATTCACTCGGACATAATAAGCCAGTAGGTCCCAATCATAAGAATACAAAAACACAACGATTAAGCATTTCCCAATCGAAATATACAACCATTACTTCCCATTGCAAAAAGCATTTCACGTTTAATATACAAAGTAAATGTTGACCTAAAGTTTAAATGTAATAATATTTCACACAAGTAAGTCATTTTAAAAGAGTTAGTGAGCTGCAATAAAAAATACAGTTCCACTCACCATGCTCTGCAGTTATACATTTGGTTTGCTAATTTAGTAGCTAGTTATCTAGCTAAGTGGCTAGCTTCTTGCAAAATCAAGCTTCTCTTGGTAACAGCAGAGAATCCCCTCCTGGATCAAGAGCCTTGTTGTATAACATTTGCTTTGTGCGTGCAGCACATTTTTGAGTTACTTATATAACTTTAGGAGCTGGGATGTCTGTCCAGCAAATAGTTTATGTCAGACACTGTATAAAATGTTTGCAATGCGCTCTTTAGCATTTAGCTAGCATTCGCTATGGGATTTTACATGTACTTTTTAGCATTGCTAACATTCAGATTACAACGTTCATAGATGACCAGCAGGGTCAAATAATAGTAATCACAGTGGTTGTAGAGGGTGCAACAGGTCAGCACCTCAGGAGTAAATGTCAGAGTTAGAGACAGCAGGTGCGGTAGAGCGCGAGAGTCAAAAACAGCAGGTCCGGTGAACAGGTCAGGGTTCCATAGGCGCAGCAGAACAGTTGAAACTGGAGTAGCAGCACGACCAGGTCGACTGTTGTATTCTACTGCTTTACATGGGCAGGTCAAGACAAGGGGCGCTATTTAACTGTGTAAATAGCGCCCCTTGTCTTGACCTGCCCATGTAAAGCAGTAGAACTGTAATAATCTCCACCCGGCACAGCCAGAAGAGGACTGGCCACCCCTCAGAGCCTGGTTCCTCTCAAGGTTTCTTCCTAGGTTCCTGCATTTCTAGGGAGTTTTTCCTAGACACTGTGCTTCTACATCTGCATTGCTTGCTGTTTGGAGTTTTAGGCTGGGTTTCTGTATAGCACTTTGTGACATCGGCTGATGTAAAAAGGGCTTTATAAATACATTTGATTGTTTGATTGATTGATTGATTAAACAGTATGTCAGATGTCAGAAAGAGAGCACACACCTATCTCCACATGGTAAGCCCCGGTACTGGTCATAGTGGAAGTCACTGCACTCACAGAACTGCCCATAGTAAGCATGCAGGGTGGGATTTCTGTGGCTTATATGGCACATACACTTTCCTGAAACACACACGCCTTGCCCACTGCACTCTTCTGAGGTGTTGTCATGGCGACACAGGTGTCTCCCAGGATTCTCCATGCCCACACAACGCTCTGACATGCCACACAACTTTCCTATCCCTCTGACATGGACAGTCACATATGGTCTTCAGCATAGTCTCCACCTCCTCACTGTAGCCCTGGGGCTTGATGACCACCCGGGACTGTCACGTACTGGTGCCAGACACAAATTGAGGGGCAGTGATGGTTACATTAAAATTCACATCAAGCATCCAGGCTCCCCTCTGTTGAGTCCAGTTTTCTTGAGATCCGCTGTCCCCCCACCAGCTCAATGAACAGGCCGTGAGGCCCAGGAGGTAGTGGTAGGCAAAGGGAAGAACTACCCTACCCCTTGACCTCTTTCTCCCCTCTCTCTCCAGATGACATCCTGCAACTAGTGGTCTGGCCGACCGACAACCAGGCATCCATCCCCTCCTCCAGACCATCTCTGGAGACCTTCTCCCATTCTTCACTTCCCTCATCAACTCATCCCTGACCACTGGCTGCATCCCCTCTGACTTCAAAATGGCCCAAGTTGCTCCCCTCCTCAATAAACCAACACTCAACTTATCTGATGTCAAAAACTACAGACCTGTATCCCTTCCTTCTTTTCTTTCCAAAACACTTGAGTGTGCTGTCTCTGATGAACTTTCTCGTTATCTCTCACAGAATGATCTTCTTGACCCTAACCAGTCAGGCTTCAAGACGGGTAACTTAACCAAGACTGCTCTTCTCTGTATCACGGGGGCTCTCCGCAATGCCAAAGCTGACTCTCTCTCCTCTGTTCTCATCCTCCTAGATCTATCCACTGCCTTCGACATAGTAAACAATCAGATCCTCGTCTCCACCCTCTCATGGCTGGGCGTCTCAAGCCCTGCACACTCTTGGATTGCATCCTACCTGGCAGACCGCTCCTACCAGGTGACTTGGAGAGGATCTGTGTCCTCCATGAAGAAGCAGAGGTCCATCAGGTGGTACAGGTCTATGGGGTAGTCCCCCACACGCTTGAACTTCAACTCAAAAGTCTGTACTAAGAGGTAACCACTCACCTTTGCTGACATATTGGGGGGGATACCTAGTCAGTTGTACAGCTGTTTTCCTTCAACTGAAATATGTCTTCCGCATTTAACCCAACCCCTCTGAATCAGAGAGGTGTGGGGGGCTGCCTTAATTGACATCCACGTCTTCAGCGCCCGGGGAACAGTGCCTTGCTCAGGGGCAGAATGACAGATTTTTACCTCGAGGGATTCAATCCAGCAACCTTTCGGTTACTGGCCCAGTGCTCTAACCACTAGACTACCTGCCGCCCCACAGTACCAGTCAAAAGTTTAGACACATTCAAGGGTTTTTCTTTATTTTTACTATTTTCTACCGTCGGGGAATTATTCTAACCAAAAGGAGATACTTTTAGATTTCTTCAAAACAATCCAACTTTATTATTTAATTACTAAATCAAATCAAATCAAATGTTATTTGTCACATACACATGGTTAGCAGATGTTAATGCGAGTGTAGCGAAATGCTTGTGCTTCTAGTTCCGACAATGCAGTAATAACCAACGAGTAATCTAACCTAACAATTCCACAACTACTACCTTATACACACAAGTGTAAAGGGATAAAGAATATGCACATAAAGATATATGAATGAGTGATGGTACAGAATGGCACAGGCAAGATGCAGTAGATGGTATAGAGTACGGTATATACATATGAGATGAGTAATGTAGGGTATATAAACATAAAGTGGCATAGTTTAAAGTGGCTAGTGATACATGTATTACATAAAGATGGCAAGATGCAGTAGATGATATAGTGTACAGTATATACATATACATATGAGATGAGTAATGTAGGGTATGTAAACATTATATTAACTTCTACTTCCTCCCAATCCCGGATCCGGCAGCACCCCCATCAGTAAAAAAGCTGACTAGCATAGCCTAGCATAGCGTCACAAGTAAATACTAGCATCTAAATATCATTAAATCACAAGTCCAAGACACCAGATGAAAGATACACATCTTGTGAATCCAGCCATCATTTCTGATTTTTAAAATGTTTTACAGGGAAGACACAATATGTAAATCTATTAGCTAACCACGTTAGCAAAAGACACAACTTTTTTTACTCCACCATTTTTTTCCTGCATAGGTAGCTATCACAAATTCGACCAAATAAAGATATAAATAGCCACTAACCAAGAAACAACTTCATCAGATGACAGTCTGATAACATATTTATTGTATAGCATATGTTTTGTTAGATAAATGTGCATATTTCAGGTATAAATCATAGCAGCCACCATCACAACTCTCACCAAAGCGACTAGAATAACTACAGAGAGCAACGTGAATTACCTAAATACTCATCATAAAACATTTCTGAAAAATACACAGCGTACAGCAAATGAAAGACAAAGATCTTGTGAATCCAGCCAATGTTTCAGATTTTTTAAGTGTTTTACAGCGAAAACACAATATAGCATTATATTAGCTTACTACAATAGCCAACCACACAACAGCATTGATTCAAGCCAAAAATAGCGATAACGTATAAACCAGCAAAATATATTAATTTTTTCACTAACCTTCTCAAACTTCTTCACATGACAGTCCTATAACATCATATTACACAATACATATATAGTTTGTTTGAAAATGTGCATATTTAGCGGCACAAATCGTGGTTATACAATATGAATAGTAGCCAAAATGCAAACAAAATGTCGGGAGAAATCTTGGGAGAGGCACCTATTCTAATCGATAACTAATCATAAACTTGACAAAAAAATACAGGTTGGACAGCAAATGAAAGATACATTAGTTCTTAATGCAATCGCTGTGTTAGATTTTTAAAATTAACATTACTACAACATACAGCGTGCGTTAAAGCGAGACCGCACCTAGATTATTGGCAGAATATGTGTTCTACATTTTTCAACAGAACAACGATTTAACATCATATATAGTTCTTACTTTTTGATGAACTCCCATCAGAATCTTGGGCAAGGTGTCCTTAGTCCAAAAGAATCGTTGCTTGGTTGTAGATTGTCCTCTTCAACGTTCGAATTAACAGTAAACATTAGCCATGTGGCAAAGACGTGTCCGATTCACTAAAACGCAGGACAAATAAATATCCGAAAATCGCAATATACCGATATAAACTGATATAACTCGGTTTAATATAACAACATTATGATGTCTTTAACACCTATATCAAATAAAAACAGAGCCGGATATATCTAAGGCCTATAACCGGAGCGTTCTAGAACCACAGCCAGAGCTCCTTTCTGCGTCAGGGCGAAGAGGAGAAAGGGGGAACCCCACGTTGCCAGGCCATTTATAACCTCTCAGTTCTGCCTAGCAACTCCATTTCAATTCTCACTATTCGCTGACACCCAGGGGAAGACGTATGCAGTGCATCTCAACCAATAGAAGACAGGCAGATTTGTAAACAGATCTCAGAACAGCAAGCAGATTTCAGCATTCTCACATCCTCATAGGAAAATTGCTCTAAGTCCAGTTCTGTTTTACTCACAGATATAATTCAAACGGTTTTAGAAACTAGAGAGTGTTTTCTATCCAATAGTAATAATAATATGCATATTGTACGAGCAAGAATTGAGTACGAGGCAGTTTAATTTGGAAACGAAATTATTACAAAGTGCAAACAGCACCCCCTATTGAGAAGAAGTTTTAAGTGGCATTGTTTAAAGTGGCTAGTGATACATTTTTACATACATTTCCATCAATTCCCATTATTAAAGTGGCTGGAGTTGAGTCAGTATGTTGGCAGCGGCCACTAAATGTTAGTGGTGGCTGTTTAACAGTCTGATGGCCTTGAAATAGAAGCTGTTTTTCAGTCTCTCGGTCCCTGCTTTGATGCACCTGTACTGACCTCGCCTTCTGGATGATAGCGGGGTGAACAGGCAGTGGCTCGGGTGGTTGTTGTCCTTGATTATCTTTATGGCCTTCCTGTGACATCGGGTGGTGTAGGTGTCCTGGAGGGCAGGTAGTTTGCCCCCGGTGATGCGTTGTGCAGACCTCACTACCCTCTGGAGAGCCTTACGGTTGTGGGCGGAGCAGTTGCCATACCAGGCGGTGATACAGCCCGACAGGATGCTCTCGATTGTGCATCTGTAGAAGTTTGTGAGTGCTTTTGGTGACAAGCCGAATTTCTTCAGCCTCCTGAGGTTGAAGAGGCGCTGCTGCGCCTTCTTCACAACGCTGTCTGTGTGGGTGGACCATTTCAGTTTGTCCGTGATGTGTATGCCGAGGAATTTAAAACTTACTACCCTCTCCACTACTGTCCCATCGATGTGGAAAGGGTACAGTAGCTATAAAAAAGTGATTGAGTAAGCTGTAGATTTCATGACTAGAAGCTCTAAAAATGAAAATGCAGTCATTTTTGGGGGGGTTAATTGAAATTTGCTATAGTAAATGTTAGCAACACCTCCGCCTTTGCGGGATGCACGGGGGATATGGTTACTAGTGTAACCAGGAGGAGAGGCCTCATTTAACACAGTAAATTCATCAGGCTTAAGCCATGTTTCAGTCAGGCCAATCACATCAAGATTATGATCAGTGATTAGTTCATTGACTGTAACTGCCTTGGAAGTGAGGGATCTGACATTAAGTAGCCCAATTTTGAGATGGGAGATATCACAATCTCTTTCAATAATGACAGGAATGGAGGAGGTCTTTATTCCAGTGAGATTGCTAAAGTGAACACCGCCATGTTTAGTTTTGCCCAACACTTAACCCGCATGGCTACCACACCATTCTAAAGCGATGCGCCATCCCACCTGGTTTGCGCTTATTTGGACTATCATTTGTTTTTCAACAGGACAATGACCCAAAACACACCTTGAGGCTTTGTAACCAAGGAGAGTGATGGAGTGTTTCATCAGATGACCTGGCCTCCACAATCAACCCAATTGAGATGGTTTTGGATGAGTTGGACCGCAGAGTGAAGGAAGAGCAGCCAACAAGTGCTCAGCATATGTGGGAACTCCTTCAATACTGGTGGAAAAGCATTCAATGTGAAGCTGGTTGAGAGAATGCCAAGAGTGTGCAAAGCTGTCATCAAGGCACAGGGGGACTACTTTGAAGAATCTAAAATATATTTACACTTGTTTAACACTTTTTTGGGTTACTATATGATTCCATGTGTGTTATTTCATGGTTTTGTTGTCTTCACTATTATTCTACAATGTAGAAACTTGAACAAATAAAGAAAACCCTGGAATGAGAAGGTGTGTCCTTTGGCAGCGATTACAGCCTCGAGTCTTCTTGGGTATGACGCTACAAGCTTGGCACACCTGTATTTGGGGAGTTTCTCTCATTCTTCTCTGCAGATCCTCTCAAGCTCAGTGAGGTTGGATGGGGAGCGTTGCTGCACAGCTATTTTCAGGTCTCTCCAGAGATGTTCGATCACGTTCAAGTCTGGGCTTTGGCTGGGCCATTCATGGATATTCAGACACTTGTCCATAAGCCACTCCAGCGTTTGTCACGATTGTTGAAATGGACGGACCAAGGCGCAGCGGGATTTGAGTTCCACATCCTTTTATTAAGTGAAACTTCTCAACAAAACAATAAACAAGCAACGAAACGTGACTTACGTGGTGCAACAAGCACAAACACAAACAATATTCCACAAAGCAGGTGGGAACAGGGACACCTTAAGTATGATCCCCAATTAAAGACAACGAACATCAGCTGCCTCTAATTGGGAACCATACTAAGAGCACCAACATAGAAATGAAAAGACTAGAACACCCCTTAGTCACGCCCTGACCTACAACACCATAGAGAACCCAAAGGGTTGTTTCTCATGGTCTGAGAGTCTTTAGGTGCCTTTTGGCAAACTCCAAAAGGGCTGTCATGAGGAGTGGCTTCCGTCTTGCCACTTTACCATAAAGGCCTATTTGGTGGAGTGCTGCAGAGATGGTTGTCCTTCTGAAAGGTTCTCAAATCTCCACAGAGTAAGTCTAGATGTGAGGGTGTTGGTGAAATGAAGAAAGGTGGAGTCAGGCGCAGGACACAGAAATGAGTATTGTCCGACAGTTTACTCAAAAAATGAAAGAATAATATTCCAACACGGAACACAAAAATCCAAAGCACAAGAACACGAG
Source organism: Salvelinus namaycush (assembly GCF_016432855.1). Lineage (NCBI taxonomy): Eukaryota > Metazoa > Chordata > Actinopteri > Salmoniformes > Salmonidae > Salvelinus > Salvelinus namaycush. Next base: position 33,890,661 of record NC_052313.1, read on the forward strand.
CCCACATGACAAACAATAACGCACAAAACAGAGAGGGAAGCCAGGGGGTAAAATAAGGAACATAATTAATGGAATAGAAATCAGGTGTGTATAATGAAGACAAAACCAAACGAAAATGAAACATGGATCGGTGGCGACTAGAAAGCCGGTGACGTCGACCACCGAACGCCGCCCGAACAAGGAGAGGGACCAACGTCGGAGGAAGTCGTGACACTAGAGCTCTGTCAGAGTGACCATCGGGTTCTTGGTCACCTCCCTGACCAAGGGCCTCCTCCCCCGATTGCTCAGTTTGGCCTGGCGGCCAGCTCTAGGAAGTCTTGGTGGTTCCAAACATCTTCCATTTAAGAACGATGGAGGCCAAGGTGTCCTTGGGGACCTTCAATGCTGCAGAAATATTTTTCTACCCTTCCCCAGATCTGTGCTTCGACACGATCCTTTCTCGGAGCTCTACGGACAATTCCTTCGACATGGCTTGGTTTTTGCCCTGACATACACTATCAACTGCTGAACCTTAAATAGACAGGTGTGCGCCTTTCCAAATCCTGTCCAATCAATTGAATTTACCACAGGTGGACTCCAATCAAGTTGTAGAAACATCTCAAGGATGATCAATGGAAACAGGATGAACCTGAGCTCAATTTCGAGTCTCATTGCAAAGGGTCTTATTATGGGGTATTGTGTGTAGATTGCTGAGGATTTATATTAATTTAATCCCTTTTAGAATAAAGCTGTAATGTAACAAAATGTGGAAGAAATCAAGGGGTCTGAATACTTTCCGAAGGCACTGTAAGCTTCAGTAACAAAAGAACACCATGGTTGTAATAACACTCGGTTGGTTGTAATAACACTACTGCACTGTTGGAGCTAGGAACACAAGCATTTCTCTACACCCACAATAACATCTGAAATGTGTGTATGTGACACAATAAAATGTGATTTGATTTGATTTGTTTTTTAAACAGGTAGTTTGTAAATGTGTAGAATGTGTTTGTCTTGGGTCCACATTGGTAAGTTAACTTATAAAAATTCATCAGTCACAGAGGATTTTCTTCTGAATAACTGGTCAGGGCATAACACATCAGTTTCAGGAAACTTTTATGTAAGGCTTGATTACACCTGTAGTGACTACTTCTATCCATCATGCCCATCGTTGCTTATCCATTGTTCACTAGATATATCAGTGTAATTACACCCAACACAATGTTGAAAAACAGAATGCTTCCCACCACTAGATCACAAAACTAGAGGCGAGCTAGACGTGATTCCAATGCTGCGGAAGAAAGTGAAAGCTACAACAGGGACTCTAACCAGGGCTCATACATGGCAAAGTGAGCTCTCACTGCCATTGCCATTGCCATGAAAGCCTAGTAGGCCATGAAAGCCTAGTAGGGATCTGGGCAGAGGCAGTAGGCCTAATATGCCTTGTTACAATAGCCTGATTGACGCGACTGTAATAATAATCATGAAACGGCCTTGGAAGTACCATAAGTGTAAGCCAACATAACTTTATTTTACATTAACCTGTTTAACTGCATTGATATGGCTTAATTGATCATAGTCCAGACTCGTTATAGTTGCAAATACCATGCAGTAGCACCGGCGGAATTTAAACCAAACAGATTTTATTGGCAGGTCTTCTGTTTCCCCACATTTGTTGATTAATTAATTCCCCATCATGAAAATGTATCCCCATTCAAATACCTTCATCGATACCACAAAAGAAAATAAGAAAAATACAGCTTTATACTCCAATCTGGAAACCCTCATAAAACCTGACAAAAACAAGCATAGAAAACAGCATTGACATTAATACAAAATTTAAAAAAAACATGAGGCTCCTATTATAAGTATTTCTGTGACAACTTGGTTGATTATCACTATTGGGCTGTTAACGTGTGTCACATCCGTTGTTGGAATGAGACCAAGGTGCAGCGTGGTAAGCGTACATCGTTTGTCACGCCCTGGCCTTAGTATTCTTTGTTTCCTTTATTATTTTAGTTAGGTCAGGGTGTGACATGGGGAAGGTATGTGTTTTTGTATTGTCTAGGGTGGTTGTATGGTTTAGGGGGTTAAGTAGAGTAGATGGGTTTGTGTTTAGTGTAGGTGTCTAGCTGTGTCTATGGTTGCCTGAATGGTTCTCAATCAGAGACAGATGTCATTAATTGTCTCTGATTGGGAGCCATATTTAAGACAGCCATAGGCACTAGGTTAATGTGGGTAATTGTCTATGTTGAACGTTTGTAGCTTGTGTGTGCACTAACGTTTGTAGCTTCACTTTTGTTTTGTAAAAGTGTTTGTTTCGTCATCTCTAATAAAAGAAGATGTCCTCATATCCCGCTGCGCCTTGGTCCGCTTCTTATGACGATCGTGACATCGTTCTTTATTTTGATGAACACACAAAAAAGAAAAAAGATAAACGAACGTAACATTCTGCAGGCTACACAGTAACTACACAGGTGGAAAACAGGCTGCCTAAATATGATCCCCAATCAAAGACAACGATAAACAGCTGCCTCTGATTGGGAACCATACCCGGCCAACAAAGAAATAGAACACAGATTTGTCCACCCAAGTCACACCCTAACCTAACCAAATAGAGAATAAAAAAGGCTCTCTAAGGTCAGGGCGTGACAACGTGTTTTTTTTTTTATATAAATAAATGTGGGAGACAATAAAAGGCAGTGTAGAACACCATTGCCCGAAATGCATTGCTCCAATAACTTTGAAAAGATTGTTCTGAAGTTTGCTCCCAAAAAATGTATTTTCCTAAGAATGAAGTAGCACAAAAAATTTTGTATTTTCCTATGAATTAAGTCACACATATTAATTTATTTTTTCACACAAATGCGCACAAAAACGCAAGAAATCTGCTGAAATACTTTTTGCACATATTTGCATAAATTGAGTGTGAGATTGTGTTGGCATTGTATATTTCCATGGCCCCTATAGCCACAGGAAATAGGGGTGCTCAGGGTGCTGCAGCAATCACCCCAAAATAGATAGACACTATTAAAACATTTGCATGGAGAAAAGCACCAGGAATGTACGGCTTTCCCATAGAATTCTATTTAACATTTTGTGACAAAGTAGCACCCATATTTACAGAAAAGACAACCCACATGTCACTGAATTCAGTGCCCCCTAGTTTCATTTATCAAACAGTTACTTGAGTTATATTAAAACTAGGAAAATCTGGAGTGCCCTGCTGATTACAGACCCATAAGTTTAATAATTTGTGACAAAATAATAACAAATCTCTTTAGAAATAGAATGGCAAAAGTCTTACCAGACTTGATACATATCAATGAAACAGGGTTTATTAAAAATAGACACTTACAAATACAAGAACATGTTTCAGTTTAATGCGATATGCTAAATAACTAGATATAGATCTTTCGATAATGACCGTTGATGCCGAAATTATGTCTTGAATTACCTTTTCTTTTCAAAACTTTGGAAGCGTTCAACTTTCCAGCTAAAATAATACATTTAGTAAAAATGCTATATAAATGTTATGAAGCAAAAATATACACAAATAATATATTATTTGATCAAACTGCTTTAAAAAGTGGCACAAGACAGGAATGTCATCTCTCCCCCCTCCTGTTTGCACTGGCAATTGAACCACTTGCAGAAAGAATTAGACAGGACCCAATAATGAACAGGTATCAATATTGGTAAACATTCATATAAACTACACTTATTTGCAGATACATTTTTATTTTTCAACCTTTATTTAACTAGGCAAGTCAGTTAAGAAGAAATTCTTATTTACAATGACAGCCTACTGGGGAACAGTGGGTTAACTGCCTTGCTCAGGGGCAGAAAGACAGATTTTTACCTTGTCAGCTCAGGGATTCAATCCAGCAACCTTTCGGTTACTGGCACAACGCTCTAACAACTAGGCTACCTGCCGCCCCAAAATCTCCTGATATACCTGAACAATATTGAAAACTCACTGCCCCTCTTGCTAAAAATATTTTCAGAATACTGTAAAATCTCAGGATATAAGGGCCTCCCGAGTGGCGCAGTGGTCTAAGGCACTGCATCGCAGTGCTAGCTGTGCCACTACGGATTCTGGGTTTGAGTCCAGGCTCTGTCGCAGCCGTCCGCGACCGGGAGACCGGGGCGGTGCACAATTGGCCCAGCGTCGTCTGGGTTAGGGGAGGGTTTGGACGACAGGGGTGTCATTGTCCCATCGCACACTAGTGACTCCTGTGGCGGGCCGGGTGCAGTGCACGCTGACGCGGTAGCCAGGTGTACGGTGTTTCCTCCAACACATTGTTGCGGCTGGCTTCCGGGTTAAGAGGGCATTGTGTCAAGAAGCAGTGCGGCTTGGTTGGGTTGTGTTAGAGAGGACGCACGGCTCTTGACCTTTGCCTCTCCCTAGTCCGTACTGGAGTTGCAGCAATGAGAGAAGACTGTAACTACCAATTGAGGAGAAAAAGGGGTAAAAAATCTCAGGATTTACAATTTACTGTATAAAAACTAAATAACGGCAACAGGAAAAAGAAAAGTAATAACTCATGATCTACAGCAGTTCTTTAAGTGAACCACAAAAAAGATCAAGTACTTAGGATGCTTAATAAGTAACAACCAACAACAAATATTTAAAGATAACTTTACTCAACAATATGAAAGCAGATCTATTTAAATGGAACAATCTTCCCATAAATCTTACAGGTAAAATAAACCTCTTCAGAATAGCTTGGCTCCCAAAGTTTTTATATTCATTCTCAGTAATACCAATTACCACACTGAAGAAATTCTTTAAAAAAGTACACCAGAGCAATCTTGAAATAATTATATTTGAGTCAGAAAAGGATATTCATACGATAGGTAAGACATACAAAACCTTGCACAGAGCCTATCCAACTGACAATCTCTCAATCTATTGGAACCAAGACTTTAAAAAACTGATATTGGCACATGATGGAGGGAATGTTGGAACAAAACTAACAAAATTACAGTTAAGGAAAATGCATGCTTAATCAAGTATAATGTAATAATTTATTAACCAAGAGACAAAATTCACAAATACAGCACAATGGCAGAGTCCTGTCCTAAGTGTAAAACTACACCACATAACCAAAAGTATGTGGACACCTGCTCGTCAAACGTCTCATTCCAAAATCATGGGCATTAATATGGAGTTGGTCGCCCCTTTAATGCTACAACAGCCTCCCCTCTTCTGGGATGTCTTTCCACTAGATGTTGGAACATTGCTGCGGGCACTTGCTTCCATTCAGCTACAAGAGCATTAGTGAGGTCGGGCACTGATTTTGGGCGATTAGTTCTGGCTCGCAGTCGACGTTCCAATTCATCCCAAAGGTGTTTGATGTTGAGGTCAGGGCTCTGTGCAGTCCAGTCAAGTTCTTCTACACCGATCTCGACAAACCATTTCTTTATGGACCTTGCTTTGTGCACGGGGGTATTGTCATGCTGTAACAGGAAAGGGCCTTCCCCAAACTGTTGCCAAAAAGTTGGAAACAGAATAGTCTAGAATGTCATTGTATGCTGTAGCGTTAAGATTTCCCTTCACTGGAACTAAGGGGCCTAGCCCGAACCATGAAAAACAGGCCCAGACCATTATTCATCCTCCACCAAATGTGTAATATAAAGAGGAAAGAACACTCACTTCTCTACCACATTCTGTATGATTGTTCATAACCTCTGCAGGCTCAGCTAGTTCACCCTCTTTCAGATTGGAAGAGGTGGAATCAGTGCAATTATAGCTGATTCTCTGATAGCACCATTGCCTTAAATATAAATAGCATCACTTATTATGTCTCACTTTGGAGCACTCAGACAGTAAGGTGGACTGCCCTTTTAGGTTGCTACTGTATGTAAGAAATAGGGTGCCATTTGGGACACAGCCTTTAGTCTCTCCTTTACAACCCCATTGACCTGTCTCAGCCACAATCATCTCTCCTAGACTGTTCTCACTGTAAACCACAGGGCAGTGCTAAAGAGGGATCTCTTTGTGATCACATGGCGCAGAATTTTTACAGTAAATTTCTCATAAACATTTGTATAAACCCAGATGGCTGCTGAAGACATTGCTGAGAATGTGATATTAATCACTATGTTCTACCCTCCCTCTGTGACACGATGCAAACATCTAGCTAGCACAGAACTCTGTGACATGCAGAGTTTTTACAGCCAAGAGGAGGTTTATTTCTAGATAATTCCATATGCTTCCTCCAACTCTCCCTCTCTCTCTCATCTGTGTCTGATGGGCAATGTGGGCTGCAGCATTAGCCCATCCCAGAAGCAGCTGATAGCAGGACAGATCTTTGCACAAGAAAGGCTGTGAAGGGAAAGGGAGAGAGGGGTGGGGTGGGAATTAGCAAGACACTCCTTTACCTTGAGGGGGGAAGGAAAATGTTGCATCTCACTGCAACAATGTATTTCATATGGAATATTGTCACTGTGTCTGTCTGCCTGGTAAATGAATGTGTCTACACTACTGCTCCAGCAATACTTTCCCAAACTAAATTCATATTATCAGGTCAGATGAAATGATCCATGTATATTGTCTGTCTGGGAATTTACATCAAATGAGCCATACGTGTATACAATTCAATTTTAGTACAATACATTCACACATTTCACAGTCTTACTATTGGCTTTCATCAATAATTAATGGAGTAGAAGTAGAATATAAAATTCATCTGTTCGGTCCGTTCAGTAATGTTTTTACGAGGTCCACTGAAGTAAACTAACAGTGAGCTCATCGTCTCCACAGGTGATTGGTGCCACTCAAACTGTCCAATCACAAACCGTCTGTTTGACAATGCAAATTTTGGCTTGGTCAGCTGAGCTGTAATCTTTTTGGACGAACATATTTTTCGCAACAGCTATGATATCCCTTCAAGTTCTTATGTTGGACAGCAAAATATTGATCCAACACACAATTTACAATGAAAACCGAGAAATGTGTAGCCATGTTCTAAATACTTTATAGTGTTTGTGGATTGCTGAGCTAAAGCTAGCAGCTAATAATGCGGACGGTTTCCTATGGCTAACTGGGATATTCGACTCATGTCGACCAGAGTTGTCATCGTCCTCCCTGGTGGTTTCTCTGGTAAGTTAATTTTCTAGTGTGGGGTTTGTCTCTCTTAGACTATCTATGCTGTAATAAATATTGTAATGTACATTTGACAAGTTTTTGATTGTAGCTAGCCAAAGAAAGGGAATAGACATTGGCTAATGTTAGCAAGCTAACGACGTTGGCTATCGACGCCCATGTCTTAATTCACAACTCTCGTTTTTAAAAACGCTGGTGTAAAAGTAACTTGGAAATCAAATGCCCTCCCCCACAATCTAGCCTGCTAGATACGCACATTTCTTATTTATATCTATCATTTTGTAAAGTTATTTAACTTAGCTGCTAACATTAACTGTTCTCGTTCTTGAAAAAAACGAACGTTAGCTAACTAAGTTAGCTACCGTAACATCTGCCTGGACTGTGTGACCAAACATTCGCTAAGGTCAAGGATTGAAAAGCTGTTATTAAATGTAGACGTTATTTTTTATCGTGGGCGTAACGTTAACTTAACAAGTTGGCTAGCTAACTTACCTAGCTAACGGCGCTAGTTACCTACTTTTTTTATAACTGCAAATTAGCCAAATTATTCGACATTCGTTACCAAGTCAAGTGACCACAAAGCAAATCTCGCTAACGTACGATATTGTTGTATTATTTTGTGTGTCTCTAAACACTGATACGGATATTTCAGCCTCACCGATTGCTGACAGGTGTATAAAATTGTGCACACCGCCATGCAATCTCCATAGACAATCATTGGCAGTAGAATGGCCTTACTGAAGAGCTCAGTGACTTCCAACGTGGCACCGTCATAGCTCTGCCCTGCTAGAGCTGCCTCTGTAGACTGTAAGTGCTGTTATTGTGAAGTAGAAACGTCTAGGAGCAACAACGGCTCAGCCACAAAGTGGTAGGCCACACAAGCTCACAGAACGGGACCACCGAGTGCTGTAGCGCGAAAAAGTAGTCTGTCCTCGGTTGCAACACTCGCTTCCGAGTTCCAAGCTGTCTCTGGAAGCAACGTCAGCACAATAACTTCGTTGGGAGCATCATGAAATTGGTTTCCGTATCCGAGCAGCAGCACACAAGCCTAAGATCACCATGCGCAATGCCAAGCGGCGGCTGGAGTTGTGTAAAGCTCGCTGCCATTGGACTCTGGAGCAGTGGAAATAAACGCGTTCTCTGGAGTGATGAATCACACTTCACCATCTGGCAGTCCAACGGACGAATCTGGGTTTGGCGGATGCCAGGAGAACACTACATTCCCCAATGTATGCATAGTACCAACTGTAAAGTTTGGTGGATACTTTTTTTCTGGAGCTGTTTTTCATGGTTCCGGCTTAACCCCTTAGTTCCAGTGAAGGGAAATCTTAACTTTACAGTGTACAATGACTTTCTAGATGATTCTGTGCTTCCAACTTTGTGGCAACCGTTTGGGGAAGTCCCTTTTCTGTTTTAGCATGACAATGCCCCCGTGCACAAAGTGTGGTCCGTACAGAAATGGTTTGTCGAGATCGGTGTGGAAGAACTTGACTGGCCTGCACAGATCCTCAACCCCATCGAACACCTTTGGGATGGATTGGAATGCCTTCTTTGAGTCAGGCCTAATCGCCGACACCCGTGTCCGACTTCACTAATGCTCTTGTGGCTGAATGGAAGCAAGTTCCCGCAGCAATGTTCCAACATCTAGTGGAAAGGGGGGGGGGGGGGGGGTGTTATATAGCAGCAAAGGGGGACCCACTCTATATTAAGGCCCATGATTCTTGAATGAGAGTTTTGACAAGCATGTTTCCACATACTTTTAGTCATTTAGTGTATGTTTTCATTTATTAACCCCTTTTACATAAAGTCCCACTGTACCTAACATCTTTACTAAACTTTTGGACATACGAGTTAACACACTTTCTAAATCTTGAAATTCCATTTGTCTCTACTGAGTTAAGTAAATCAGCTTTTTGTTCCACAACTAAGGTCCAAGAAAACAATCTTAAATGTTCTTACATTTGATGTCTTAGTACCTTAAGGGCAATTCAGAAAGCTAATAGAGGACCTCATTACTGATGAATGTGTTTGTTTTTTATGACAGTGTTTTTCTTTCTGCATGCATTTTATATTTTGTGTGTATCTTTTGTAATTTATGTAATTCAGGGCCCATATGTAAGAGACCTTGGTATCAGTATGACTCCCTGATAAAATAATGGTTAAATCAAAAAGAACTAGCTAGCTACTAGCTGAAAAGTTTAATACTTTTGATTCCACTTATCTATCAATAAAAGATTATACTTTGTAGACAACAGGTGTAGACTAACAGTGAAATGCTTACTTACGGGTCCTTTTCCAACAATGCAGAGTTGTACAATGCAGAAATGTATACACTCACTACTGTAAGTCGCTCTGGATAAGCGCATCTTCTAAATGACAAAAAAAAGTTAAAAATAACAAATGTTTTAAGTGACAGTGAATAACGAGTAAAAATAACCATGAATATGGTTCGTTTTTCAGGGGGACTGATTATTTCCCTCCCCACTTTAGCTGAGATGGGTAGAAAAGTTCTCTCTACATGCCAATATGTATAAGTCTATTACAATGTTTTGCATTGGGGGCTATGGAGGGGTTGGAGATAGGGATATGTATGACACAGTCCCCTTCAAACTACACATATTTGGTTGGTAGAGACCCCACTGAGTATTTCCCACCCAATTTTAGCTACAAGCCAATATGTATTCCATGTACAGTCTATTATAGTGTAATCCATTGGGGGCTATGGGGGTGGAGTGAATAGTCAGCAGCTACAATATTTGTTGAGTAGAGACTAGTGTTGTCACGATACCAACATTTTACTTACGATACCAGGCAAAGTATCGCGATACCACGGGGGGAAATTCAGTGGCCTCGCATCCTACACATCTGGCACTGATATTCATACTTCTACTCAATACAACACATTCACTTCATACTGTTAACTGTGTAATATACTGAACAAAAATATAAACACAACATGTAAAGTGTTAGTCCCATGTTTTATGAACGGAAATAAAAGATCCCATAAATGTTCCATATGCACAAAAAGCTTATTTATCTCAAATTTTGTACAGAAATTAGTTTATATCCCTGTTAGTGAGCATTTCTCCTTTGCCAAGATAATCCATCCACCTGAAAGGTGTTGCATATAAATACGCTGATTAAACAGCATGATCATTACACAGGTGCACCCTGTGTTGGGGACAATACAAGGCCACTCTAAAATGTGCAGTTTTGTCACAACACAATGCCACAGATGTTTTGAGGGAGTGTGCAATTGACATGCTGACTGCAGGCATGTCCACCAGAGCTGTTGCCAGGGAATTTAATGTTAATTTCTCTACCATAAGCCGCCTCCAACGTCATTTGAGAGAATTTGGCAGTATGTTCAACCGGCCTCACATCTGCAGACCACGTGCTCAGGACCTCCACATCCGGCTTCTTCACCTGCGGGATCGTCTGAGACCAGTCATCTGGACAGCTGATGGAACTGAGGAGTATTTCTGTCTGCAATAAAGCCTTTTTGTGGGGGGAAACTCAGTCTGAATGGCTGGGCCTGTCTCCCCAGTGAGTGCATCCCTGCCCAGTTATGTGAAATCCATAGGTTAGTGCCTAATTCATTTATTTCAATTGACTGATTTCCTTATGTGAACTGAAATTGTTGCGTTTATTTTTGTTCAGTATGGAATACTGCATAGAATGGCTACTTTGCTAATATTGGCTGAGGCCTACCTGTGATTTGGTTGGAGGAAGGAATATATATGATCTGCATGTCACTGTGGCAGTAAGGGGAAAACACTGCATGAAACTTACTCTAAAGTTAACACACACTCCCTAAATCACACACTGTCTCTTTTTCTTTCAAACACACACACACACATGCCAAGATCCGACGCCGACAGAGATGGCCGCCTCGCTTCGTGCTCTTAGGAAACTATGCAGAATTTTTAAAAGTTTTATGTATTATTTCTTACACTGTTACCCCAGGAAATCTTAAGTCTTATTACATACAGCCGGGAGGAACTTTTGGATATAAGAGCAACGTCAATTTACCAACATTACGACTTTCCCGAAGCGGATCCTCTGTTTGGTCCACCACCCAGGACAATGGATCGGATCCCAGCAGGCGACCCAAAACAACGGCACCGCAGAAGGGTCAGACGGAACATCGCCCACCGCTCCCGAGTATACTACTAGCCAATGTCCAGTCTCTTGACAAGGTAGACGAAATCCAAGCAACGGTTGCCTTCCAGAGAGACAGAGATTGTAACGTTCTCTGTTTCACGAAAACATGGCTCACTCGGGATACGTTATCAGAGTCGGTACAGCCACCTGGTTTCTTCACGCACCGCACCGACAGAAACAAACATCTCTCTGGTAAGAAGAAGGGCGGGGGTGTATGCCTTATAAACGAGTCGTGGTGTGGTCATAACAACATACAGGAAATCAGGTCCTTTTTGTCACTTGACCTAAAATTTCTTACAATCAAATGCCGACCGCATTATCTACCAAGAGAATTCTCTTCGATTATAATCAGTCGTGTACACCCCCCCAAGCAGACACCTCGACGGCCCTGAAAGAACTTCATTGGACTCTATGTAAACTGGAAACCACATCCTGAGGATGGGGATTTTAACAAGGCTAATCTGAAAACAAGGCTCCCTAAAATGTATCAGCATATCGAATGCAGGCTGGAAAAATTCTGGATAATTTTTACTTCCGCGACGCATGCAAAGCCCTCCCTCTCCCTTCTTTCAGCAAATCTGACCACGACTCCATTTTGTTGCTCCATGCTCAGGTCTGTTCAACGCTGGTCCGACCAATCTGATTGCACGCTTCAAGATTGCTTCGATCACGTGGACTGGGATATTTTCCGGATAGCGTCGAACAACAACATTGATGTATAAGCTGATTCGGTGAGCGAGTTTATTAGCAAGTGCATCGGTGATGTACCCACGGCGACAATTAAAACCTTCCCCAACCAGAAACCGTGGATTGATGGCAGCATTCGCGCAAACCACTGCTTTTAATCAGGGCAAGGCGGCTGGAAACATGGCCGAATACAAACAGTGTAGCAATTCCCTCCGCAAGGCAATCAAACAAGCTAAGCGTCAGTATAGAGACAAAGTAGAGTCGCAATTCAACGGCTCAGACACGAGAGGTATGTGGCAGGGTCTACAGTCAATCACAGACTACAAAAAGAAGCGGGCCACCAACACGGCCCACTACCAAAACCTGCGGACTCTCCTTCACCGCAGCCAACGTGAGTAAAACATTTAAACGTGTTAACCCTCGCAAGGCTGCCGGCCCAGATGGCATCCCCAGCCGCATCCTCAGAGCATGCACAGACCAGCTGGCTGGTGTGTTTACGGACATATTCAATCAATCCCTATCCCAGTCTGCTGTTCCCACATGCTTCAAGAGGGCCACCATTGTTCCTGTTCCCAATAAAGCTAAGGTAACTGAGCTAAATGACTATCGCCCCGTAGCACTCACTTCCGTCATCATGAAGTGCCTTGAGAGACTAGTCAAGGATCACATCACCTCCACCCTAGACCCACTCCAATTTGCTTACCGCCCCAATAGGTCCACAGACGACGCAATCACACTGCACACTGCCCTAACCCATCTGGACAAGAGGATTAACTATGTAAGAATGCTGTTCATCGACTACAGCTCAGCATTTAACACCATAGTACCCTCCAAACTCGTCATTAAGTTCGAGACCCTGGGTCTCGACCTCGCCCTGTGCAACTGGGTCCTGAACTTTCTGACGGGCCGCCCCCAGGTGGTGAGGGTAGGAAACAACATCTCCACCCCGCTGATCCTCAACACTGGGGCCCCACAAGTGTGCGTTCTTAGCCCTCTCCTGTACTCCCTCTTCACCCATGACTGCGTGGCCATGCACGCCTCCAACTCAATCATCAAGTTTGCAGACGACACTACAGTGGTAGGCTTGATTACCAACAACGACGAGATGGCCTTCAGGGAGGAGGTGAGGGCCCTCGGAGTGTGGTGTCAGGAAAATAACCTCACACTCAACGTCAACAAAACAAAGGAGATGATCGTGGACTTCAGGAAACAGCAGAGGGAGCACCCCCCTATCCACATCGACAGGACAGTAGTGGAGAAGGTGGAAAGTTTTAAGTTACTCGGCGTACACATCGTGGACAAACTGAAATGGTCCACCCACACAGACAGCGTGGTGAAGGCGCAACAGCGCCTCAACTTCAGGAGGCTAAAGAAATTTGGCTTGTCACCAAAAAAGCTATAACAGATGCACTACAGACCCTGGTTCGATTCCAGGCTGTATCACAACCGGCCGTGATTGGGTGGCGCACAATTAGCCTTGCGTTGTTAGGGTTTGGCCGGGGTAGGCTGTCATTGTAAATAAGATTTTGTTCTTAACTGACTAAATAAAGGTTACATTTTAAAAATAATAATCTTGTCATTATATAAACATCTCTGGTGTGAATGGGGACGGTACACACAGCACGGAGGAGTGAATGAGAGACGAGACCAAAAATACAACATGAGAACAAGCAGACACAAACTCCCATTAAAAATGGAAAATAACACAACCTTGATTCTTGTGATACAGGCTTTTGAAATATCACACACAAATTCAAATTAATTTGAATTAATTTGAATAATTGCCCAGCCCTACATTGCAGTGGGTGGAATAAGGAGTCACCAGTACTCTGTATTAAACCCGTTGCCCAGCACGAGAAAAATTTTAAGTTCTCAAGACTATTGAGTAATTCCAGTAACCTATATTTTATTAAGTGTATTTCTTCAAATACAGCCACACAATCTGTGTAAACTTTCTAAAATGCTAGTATAATTTGACTAATTTAATTTATCAATAGATTTTTTTCGAAGGTGGTTGCAATACTGTGGAAAACAATTTGTTTTGATATTCCCAACGTTTATCATGCCTTTGCAGGGGGACTCTTAAATCTGTTATCGTGCTCCCAGCATAATATACTGCTAAGTGAAATGGTAATGGTTGACTGGCTAGTAGCCACACGTGCTGATGCTCTTGCTGGCTACATTAAATCAAATGTTATTGGTCACATACACATATTTAATCTAGCTAGTAACAATACATCATCTACAGTACTACTCCAAACATGGGTATATCCCTGGGACAACTCTTACCCTACGAGGTCGGAAAACTGCTGGTTTTCTGTTCTACGTAATTAATTGCACCAACCTGGTGTCCCAGATCCAAACCAGTCCCTGATTTTTAGAGGGGAATAATGGGGGGGAGAAGCAGTGGAACTTGCTTTAAGATCCAGATTTTGAATTTGAGGGTATAGGTTTGACGTCCTTTGGACAACATGTACACAATGACATCAGTTTCTTTTCGGTCTCTGCTTTCCAGGCCACTATCCCATTCCCAAATGGATGATAAGCATGGAGTACGTTCTTAGCGTGTGGACTACACACCCCCACTCTACAGGCAGGAGACCACACCCTCCCATCAGTACAGGTGAGATTTAGCTATATGCATTCATACAGTGCCTTCGGAAAGTATTCAAACCCCTTCCCTTTTCCCACATTTTGTTATGTTACAGCTGGGGATGTACGATATATCGGAATTTAGTTTAACGCCGATGTTAAAAACCAATGTCAAAGCTACCGTGCATACCTATATAACGTAGGTACATGATGTAATGACGCCACGTAAAAATTTCGCGCGACACGTGCAACACAGCATTCCTAACCTAGCCCACACAATGTCTGCTGTGTGGATCGAGCAGTCAACAAGTCAAGCAGTCATTTGAAAGAGTAAGAACATTTCAGCGAGACAACTCAAAAGGCGAAATCCATTAACGTCAAGATAATGTAATTCATTGCCCTTGACAATCAACCGCTCTGACGTGGGTGATGTTGGCTTTCGCCGACTGGTCGAGCACCGGTACACCAAGTGCGCTATTTTTCAGATGTTGCCCTACCGGAGTTACACAGTAATAACGTCAATGCTATTGGCTTCTCAACATGCATACTATGGAACGCTGTTTGGGTCTTTGCGTGTCAAAAGATACAGTAGCACTGTCAAAGCTGTACAAAAAAAGTCTGCAAACCCCGGACACGAACAATGTGTAAACAAGACCGCGTTGGTAATAAAACATAATTTGGTCGACCGCAACTTCTAGGGGAGATAGCTTTAGCTTGGTACATAGCTAGCACCAATACAACCAGCCTGAAAACAATGACCAGTAGAAACTGCAGTCATTTGCTGCTGGTGATTCTCTGATCCACCTCTACGCAGATGATACCATTCTGTATACTTCTGGCCCTTCTTTGGGCACTGTGTTAACAAACCTCCAAACCAGCTTCAATGTCATACAACACTCCTTCCGTGGCCTCCAACTGCTCTTAAACGCTAGGTAAACTAAATGCATGCTCTTCAACCGATTGCTGCCCGACTAGCATCACTACTCTGAACGGTTCTGACTTAGAATATGTGGACAACTACAAATACCTAGGTGTCTGGCTAGACTGTAAACTCTCCTTCCAGACTCACATAAAGTATCTCCAATCCAAAATCTAGAATCGGCTTCCTATTTCGCAAAACAAAGCCTCCTTCACTCATGCTGCTAAACATACTCTCGTAAAACTGACTATCCTTGACTTCGGCGATGTAATTTACAAAATAGCCTCCAACACTCTACTCAGCAAATTGAATGCAGTCTACCACCGTGCCATCCGTTTCATCACCAAAGCCCCATGTACTACCTACCACTGTCGACCTGTATGCTCTCGTTGACTGGCCTTCGCTTCATATGCGTCGCCAGACCCACTGGCATCAGGTCATCTATAAGTCATTGCTAGGTAAAGCCCCACCTTATCTCAGCTCACTGGTCACCATAACAACACCCACTCGTAGCACACGCTCCAGCAGGTATATTTCACTGGTGATCCCCAAAGCTTCCTTTGGCTGCCTTTCCTTCCAGTTCTTCCACAATAGTGGATTTTGCAGTTTGTCAATGACACTTTTATTTTGAAGACAGTCATACAAATAGTAGAATTATGCCATACTTTTATTTTGAAGGCTAACCGCAAAGTCCACTATTGTGGCTAATCCTTATTGTGGCTAGCTTCACATAGATGGGTCCGACCACCATTAATCAAATAAGAACTGTCTTATAAATTAAAGTTATTTTAGATGACACCTAGCTATATAGTTAGCTAGCTAACTGTAGCTAATCAAACATTGTTTTGCTGTGTTCACGGCCGGATGTGATACAGCCTGGATTCGAACCAGGGACTGTTATGTCTCTTGCACTGAGATGCAGTGCCTTAGACCACTGCGTGTTTGTGTGTGTGTGTTAACTATTTAACTGTACTAGAATGCTTAAAAGGCTGCTCAAATTTTAAATATCGGTATCAGGGTTTTTGGCAAGGAAAATATCGGATATCGTTATCGGCCAAAAATGTCATATCGGTGCATCACTAGTTACAGCCTTATTCTAAAATGGATTAAATTACATATTTTCCTCATCAATCTACACACAATACCCCATAATGACAGAGTGAAAATAGGTTTTGAAATTTTTGCTAATTTATCATTTAAAAAAATACTGTATTTACGTAAGTTTTCAGACCCTTTGCTATGAGACTCAAAATTGAGCTCAGGTTCATCTCGTTTCCATTGATAATCCTTGATGTTTCTACAACTTGATTGGAGTCCACCTGTGGTAAATTCAATGGATTGGACATGATTTATAAAGAAACACATCTGTCTATATAAGGTCCCACAGTTGACTGCATGTCTGAGAAAAAACTAAGCCATGAGGTTGAAGGAATTGTCCGTAGAGGCACAGATCTTGGGAAGGGTACCAAAACATTTCTGCTGCATTGAAGATCCCCAAGAACACAGTGGACCCCATAATTCTTAAATGGAAGAAGTTTGGAACCACCAAGACTCTTTCTAGAGCTGGCCGCCTGGCCAAACTGAGCAATCGGGGGAGAAGGGCCTTGGTCAGGAAGGTGACCAAGAACCCGATGGTCACTCTGACAGAGCTCTAGAATTCCTCTGTGGAGATGAGAACCTTCCAGAAGGACAACCATCTCTGCAGCACTCCACCAATGAGGCCTTTATTGTAGAGTGGTGAGACGGAAGCCACTCCTCAGTAAAATGCATATGACAGCCCGCTTGGAGTTTGCCAAAAGGCCCCTAAAGACTCAGACCATGAGAAACAAGATTCTCTGGTCTGATGAAACCAAGATTGAACTCTTTGGCCTGAATGCCAAGCGTCACGTCTGGAGGAAACCTGGCACCATCCCTACGGTGAACGGTGGTGGCAGCATCATGCTGTGAGTATGTTTTTCAGCGACAGGGACTGGGAGACTAGTCAGGATTGAGACAAAGATGAATGGAGCAAAGTACAGAGAGATCCTTTAAGAAAACCTGCTCAAGTCCTCAGACTGGGCTGAAGGTTCATCTTCCAACAGGACAATGACCCTAACCACATAGCGAAGACAACGCAGGAGTGGCTTCGGGACAAGTGTCTGAATGACCTTTATTGGCCCAGCCAGAGCCTGGACTTGAACGTGATCGAACATCTCTGGAGAGACCTGAAAATAGCTGTGCAGTGACGCTCCCCATCCAACCTGACAGAGCTTGAGAGGATCTGCAGAGACAAACTCTCCAAATAAAGGTGTGCCAAGCTTGTAGCGTCATACCCAAGAAGACTCGAGGCTGTAATTGCTGCCAAAGGTTCTTCAACAAAGTACTGACTAAAGGGTCTCAATACTTCTTATGTAAATGGGATACCTGTTTTTTATTCTTAATACATTTGCCAAAAAAAACTACCCTGTTTCTGCTTAGTAATTATGGGATATTGTTTGTAGATTGAGATGTTTTTAAAAAAGAATCCAATTTAGAATAAAGCTGTAACAAAATGTGGAAAAAGTCAAGGGGTCTGAATACTTTTCGAATGCACTGTATATACTTTGTCGTGACGATATAAACTAATGAATGTGTTCTTGACAAGTATTCCCATACCATCTATTGTCTAATTTGGCGATCTGGAGTGCAGGTAATTGTTTTAAAAGCGTTATGACGTGATAGTGTGTTATCCCCCATCTCCAGTAATGAGAACCATGTAACCATGACACATTCCTACACGATTTCACAGATGGACCACTTAGAAGTTAAATCATGGGGGGAATTATTTTACCCACTGATAGAACTAAGGCGTTCACCAAATTGACAAGCGTTTCATGATTTTTATTTCTGGGGGTAGATTATCCCTTTTAACTTCATGCGGAACAGTGGGACGCTACCGTCCCACCTGGCCAACATCCGGTGAAATTGCAGAGTGCCAAATTCAAATTAAATTACTATAAATATTTAACTTTCATGAAATCACAAGTGCAATACATCAAAATAAAGCTTAACTTGTTGTTAATCCAGCCGCCGTGTCAGATTTCAAAAAGGCTTTACGGCGAAAGCAAACCATGCGATTATCTGAGGACAGCGCCCAGAACACAAATGCATAACAAATCATTTTCAACCAGGGAGTTGCGACACGAAAGTCAGAAATAGAGATATAATATATGCCTTACCTTTGAAGATCTAATTATGTTGGCACTCCAAAAGGTCCCAGTTACATTACAAATGGTCCTTTTGTTCGATAAACTCCTTTATATCCATAAAAACTCAGTTTAGCTGGCGCGCTTCAGTCAATAATCCACTCGGTTTCCTTCCTTCAAAATGCATACAAAATGAATCCCAAACGTTACCAATAAAAAGTCAATTAACATTTATAATCAAACTTTAGGTACCCTAATACGCAAATAAACTATTGTCTTTACCGGAGAAAAATACAAAAGAACGCGCTCTCATTCACGCGCTTGGAAAAACTACAGCCAAAATGGGAGCCATCTAGAAAAACTACAATATCTGGCTCATTTTTCTAAAAACCAGCCTGAAACTCTTTCTATAGACTGTTGACATCTAGTGGAAGCCCTAGGAACTGCAATCGTGCATGATTTCGCCCTATTTTAAAAGTGCCAGCCATTGAAATCAGTGGTAGGATGACATTTCTTTGGGGGTGGGGGGGGGATTGTACTCGGGGTTTCGCCTGTCATTTCAGTTCTGTTATACTCAGACATTATTTTAACAGTTTTAGAAACTTTAGAGTTTTCTATCCAAATCTATCAATTATATGCATATCCTAGCTTCTGGGCCTGAGTAGCAGGCAGTTTACTTTGGGCACGCTTTTCATCCGGACGTCAAAATACAGCCCCTTATCCCAAAGAAGTTAAGGAGCAAATATCCACACCTGATTCTATCAATCAGCATAGGCATACATGGTTACCAGCATTAGGTCATAGAGAAAGATCGAGGACTCGTCTTTGTATCTGAGGCTCAATCACAGATGCTATAATGGCAATCTCCATTTGGAAGTAGTACATTTTCTTCCTTACGATTGGCTGATCTCTCCTGAAGAACCAGTTGGACATGACTCCAACAGGGTCACCAGGAGTGATCAGCCAATGAAGTTGGAAGTCCCACCCAGTTCACTAAATTAAAATGGTGGAAGCCCACAATGGCGCTGCCCATGTTAATACAAAAAAAAAATTTATTTTTATTTTTTTATAACTAAGCCAATATAGACCACAAAATGTCATTTCCAATGGGAGCAAATTAATCATAGTGACAGAACAAGCAGAGAGGTGGACAGAGCCAAGAACGAGTTTGCGAGACCCTATTTGCGCGTTCTAGCATGTATTTCAATCAAATGTATTTATAAAGCCCTTCTTACATCAGCTGATGTCACAAAGTGCTGTGTAGAAACCCAGCCTAAAACCCCAAACAGCAAGCAATGCAGGTGTAGAAGCACAGTGGCTAGGAAAAACTCCCTAGAAAGGCCAGAACTTAGGAAGAAACCTGGAGAGGAACCAGGCTATGAGGGGTGGCCAGTCCTCTTCTGGCTGTGCCGGGTGGAGATTATAACAGAACATGGCCAAGATGTTCATAGATGACCAGAAGGGTCAAATAATAATAATCACAGTGGTTGTCGAGGGTGCAACAGGTCAGTACCTCAGGAGTACATGTCAGATGGCTTTTCATAGCAGATCATTCAGAGTATGTCTCTAGAGAGTTGAAAACAGCAGGTCTGGGACAGGTAGCACGTCCGGTGAACAGGTCAGGGTTCCATAGCCGCAGGCAGAACAGTTGAAACTGGAGCAGCAGCACGACAAGGTGGACTGGGGACAGCATGGAGTCATCAGGCCAGGTAGTCCTGAGGCATCGTCCTAGGGCTCAGGTCCTTCGAGAAAGAGAGAGCATACTTAAATTCACACAGGGCACCGGATAAGACAGGAGAAATACTCCAGATATAACAGACTAACCCCAGCCCCCCCGACACACAAACTACTGCAGCATAAATTAGCATATCTCCATTTGGGAACGCCTACTCTGAAATGTGCATGCACAAGAACTCGATTTGCGCTAGCACTGTTTCTCAACAATGCAATTCTTTAGAAACTTTGGCATAGGGTAAAGTCAAAAAAATTGGCCCACTCTGTTCGTAACAGATTCAAGTTTTGTAGACTGAAAGCTGTATTGAAATCAAGTGTTTCATCAATAGGAAAATTTGCATAATGTCGGCCAAAATCTATCTTCTCCCACTGCCGGCCACTGGGCTTCCTCTCATCACCATATTTGGTGGTGAGTGGTAATGTCAAACGGATGCTTCAGATTTATACATCCTGTGAAACATCTGGGGCCTCCTTTTATAACTGTTGTGTAAAATTTACACAATCTACTTGCACCATTTCTGAAAAGACTTAGCAAGCACAAACATATTGATTTATAAACTTGGCGCACGCCACATTGTTCCGGTTATAAATCAGACCTGTCGTAAAATTGCTTGTGAACAAGCATTGTAACGCCGCCTGATAATAGCTCATCATTCACCTTTTATGGTGACAATAACACCCTTTATTTTCTGTATACTTTGGAAGTAGGCCAAGACCGGATAGTATCTAAAGGAAATATCAATGGGGAACATCAAATGTTTTTTGGGGATGCATACAGAATATTTTATTTTGCAGGCTACAGCAAATGTCACTGACTGTTTCTGAAAGACAAAAACAATTGCAAATTGTTGTGGACCTCTAACAGTTTAAATTCATGTTTTGCATTTACTTTTCCCCAACCTAAATATGCTGCACTGCCTGTGATTTCTGAAACTGTCTCCTCAGATTTTTTAAAAACTACAGTAGGCCTACTTCGTGGTTGCCTACACACTTCAGTGCAAAAGATCAGCTGGCCACATGTTTTTAAATTCTACTGTATGTTATAAATTAACCGTGCTCCCTTTCGGCTGCATAGAGAAAAAACTAGAAATTATCATCTACACTTGTAGATGAAGGGAAGGAGACAAGGCTTAAAAATCCTTCTTTAACCTAAGACAATTGAAAATATTGAAGTGCCTTTGAACGGGGTATGGTAGTAGGTGCCAGGCGCACCGGTTTGTGTCAAGAAATGCAACGCTGCTGGGTTTTTCACGCTCAACAGTTTACTGTGTATCAGGAATGGTCCACCACCCAAAGGACATCCAGGCAACTTGACACAATTGTGGGAAGCATTGGAGTCAACATAGGCCAGCATCCCTGTGGAACACTTTCGACACCTTGTAAAGTCCATGCATGCCCTGACGAATTGAGGCTGTTCTGAGGGCAAGGGGGGAGTGGGCGGGCTACGCAACTCAATATTTGGAAGGTGTTCTTAATGTTTTGTACACTCATTGTAGATACCTGTTAATAATTATTTTAGAATGCAAAGATAAAACAAATGACCAGGACCACCTCCAGGCTTTTTCACCTGTTTTTACTGATTTCCTTATGAACTGTAACTCATTATAACTGTTGATATTGTTGCATGTTGCGTTTTTATATTTTTTCCAATATTGAAGACCAGTTGAAGTATGAAATAACCCCAACGCTTTGCAGTACTTAGGTTATGCCACAAGAGGGCGACATTGACTAACTTATAGGTCGCCTAAAATGACAGTACACTGAGTTGTGGTTTGCTTTTCATATTTGGTTAGCAAATCATTTGGGGGGGTGCGTATATTTGTCCTGTTACACACATGTCAGTAAGACCAAGGAGCTGATCGTGAACTATAGGAGAAAGAGGGGAGAGCACATCTACGGGGCTGTTGTGAATAGGTTGAGAGCTTCAAGTTCCTTGGGGTTTACATCACTAAGGACTTAACATGGTCCACACACTCCTGCAGTCAAGAAGAGGGCACGGCAGTGTCGATTCCCCCTCAGGAGACTGAAAATATTTATGGACCCTTGGATCCTCAAAGTTCTACAGCTGCACCATCGAGAGCATCTTGACTGGCCGCATCACTGCTTGGTATGGCAAATGCACCGCCCTTGACCGCAAAGCGCTACAGAGGGTGGTGCGGACAGCCAAGTACATCACTGGGGCTGAGCTCCCTGCCATCCAGGATCTCTATATCAGGCGGTGTCAGAGGGCCTGAAAAATTGCAGAAGACTCCAGCCACGCAAGCCATAGACTGTTCACTCTGCTACTCTCCGGCAAACAGGTTCTGAGACAGCTTCTACCCCCAAGCCATAGGACTGCTAAATAGCCAGACTGGTGAATAGTCAATTAATGGTACCTGAACTATCTGCACTGACCCTACACACACCCACTAGACTATATTATATATCGCTATACAGACACACACACACACACTACATTGACACATTCACAGACACTACATACACACACGCATGCCAACAACACAAACACACATTACACACGCACACACTTTTTACACATCATTTGCAGCTGCTACTCTTTCTTATTTGACTTATCTGTCCTGATACCTAGTCACTTTACCCTGCCGTCATGTACATGTCTATCTCAAATACCTTGTACCTCTGCACATTGATCTGGTACTGGCATTCCCTTTTATATAGCTCCATTCTTGTATTTTATTTTATTCCTCTTGTGTTACCATTTTAATTTTAGACTCTGTATTGTTGGGAAGGGCTCTTAAGCAATCATTTCACGGCAAGGTCTACACCAGTTTTATTAGGCGCATCTGACAAATACAATTAGATTTCTTGCCTAACCCAACTTCCCCTGAGACACCCGCAGGGAGTGAGGTCACGGCCAGGGTCATCATTTCTCACACCAGTCTGCTGCACTTGTATTCAACTACTCAAGTAGCCCATCTAGAGTTTGTGCATCCCTTGTAACGTATAGAAACATTTTTGGTTTCTTTTACAGTTAAAATGAGTTACACTACATGACCAAGTATTTGGACCCCTGCTCGTCGAAAAACTAATTAAAAAATCATAGGCATTAATATGGAGTTGGTCCCCCCCCTTTGCTGCTATAACAGCCTCCACTCTTCTGGGAAGGCTTTCCACTAGATGTTGGGACATTTGCTGCAGGGACTAACTTCCATTCAGCCATTAGCATTAGTGAGGTTGGGCACTGATGTCGGGCGATTTGGTCTGGCTTGCGTCGGCGTTCCAATTCATCCCAAAGGTGTAAGATAGGGTTGAGGTCAGGGCTCTGTGTAGGCCAGTCAAGTAATTTCACACCGATCTCGACAAACCATTTCTATATGGACCTCACTTTGTGCACATGGGCATTGTCATGCTAAAACAGGAAAGGGCCTTCCACAAACTGTTGCCACAAAGTTGGAAGCACATAATCGCCTAGATAGAATGTCATTGTATGCTGTAGCGTTACGATTTCCCTTCACTAGAACTAAGGGGCCAAGCCCGAACTATATAAAAATAAAACGACCCAGCCCATTATTCCTCCTCCCAACTTTACAGTTGGCACTTTGCATTGGGGCAGGTACCGTTCTCTTGGCAATCACCAAACACAGATTTGGCTGTCGGACTGCCAGATGGTGAGCATGATTCATCACTCCAGAGAATGCGTTTCCACTGCTCCAGAGTCCAATGGCGGCAAGCTTTACACCACACCAGCCAACTCTTGGCATTGCGTATGGTGATCTTAGGCTTGTGTGCGGCTGCTCAGTCATGGAAACCAAGTTCGTGAAACTGAAGACAAACAGTTATTTTGCTGACGTTGCTTCCACAGGCAGTTTGGAACTCTGTAGTGACTGTTGCAATTGAGAACAGACTATTTTTACACGCTTCAGCGGCCCCGGTCTGTGAGCTTGTGTGGCCTACCACTTCGCGGCTAAGCCGTTGTTGCTCCTAGACATTTCCACTTCACATTAACAGCACTTAGTTGACCAGGGCAGCTCTAGCAGCGCAGAAATTTGATGAACTGACTTGATAGCCAGACTGGCTATTTGATCTGACCATAATTCTATCCTCCTGATAACTGCTTACAAGCAAAAAATTCAAGCAAGAAGCACCAATGACTCGATCAATAAAAAAAAAAAGTGGTCAGATGAAAAGCAACAGGACTGTTTTGCTAGCACAGACTGGAATATGTTCCGGGATTCTTCCGATGGCATTGAGGAGTACACCACATCAGACACTGGCTTCATCAATATGTGCATTGACGATGTCGTCCCCACAGAGACCGTACGTACATATCCCAACCAGAAGCCATGGATTACAGCCAACATCTGCACTGAGCTAAAGGCTCGAGCTGCTGCTTTCAGGGAGCGGGACTCTAACCTGGAAGCTTACAAGAAATCCTGCAATGCCCTCCGACGAATCATCAAACAGGCAAAGCGTCAACACAGGACTAAGATCGAATCATACTACACCGGCTCCGACGGATGTGGCAGGGCTTGCCAACTATTACAGACTACAAAGGGAAGCACAGCCGAGAGCTGCCCAGTGACACGAGCCTACCAGACGAGCTAAATTACTTCGGTGCTCGCTTCGAGGCAAGTAACACTGAAACATGCATGAGAGCATCAGCTGTTCCAGACGACTGTGTGATCACGCTCTCCGCAGCAAGACCTTTTAAACAGGTCAGCATTCACGAGGCAACAGGGCCAGACAGATTACCAGGACGTGTACTAAGAGCATGCGCTTTCCAACTGGCAAGTGTCTTCACTGACATTTTCAACCCCTCCCTGCCAGTCCAACATGTTGCAAGCAGACCACCATTGTCCCTATGCCAAATAATACTAAGGTAACCTACCTAAAATGACTACCAAGCCGTAGCACTCGCGTCTGTAGCCATGAAATGCTTTGAAAGGCTGGTCATGGCTCACATCAACACCATTATCCCAGAAACCCTAGACCCGCTCCAACTTGCATACCGCCCTAACAGATCCACAGATGATGCAATCTCTATTGCACTCAACACTGCCCTTTCACACCTGGACAAAAGGAACACCTATGTGAGAATGCTATTCATTGACTACAGCTCAGCGTTCAACACCATAGTGCCCTCAAAGCTCATCACTAAGCAAAGGACCCTGGGACTAAAAACCTCCCTCTGCAACTGGATCCTGGACTTCCTGACGGGCCGCCCCCAGGTAATAAGGGTAGGCAACACGTCTGCCACGCTGATCCTCAACACGGGGGCCCCTCAGGGGTGTGTGCTCAGGCCCCTCCTGTACTCCCTGTTCACTCATGACTGCATGGCCAGGCACGACTCCAACACCATCAAGTTTGCTGATGACACAACAGTGGTAGGCCTGATCACTGACAACAATGAGACGGCCTATAGGGAGGTCAGAGAACTGGCATTGTGCCAGGACAACAACCTCTCCCTCAATGTGAGCAAGACTAAGGAGCTGATTGTGGACTACAGGAAGAGGGGGGGGGTAGAACAGGCTCCCATTAACATTGACAGGGCTGTAGTGGAGAAGGTTGAGTTTCAAGTTCCTTGGTGTCCACATCACCAACAGACTATCATGGTCCAAACATACCAAGACAGTCGTGAAGAGGGTACGACAAAACCTTTTTCCCCTCAGGAGACTGGACAGATTTGGCATAGGTCCCCAGATCCTCAAAAAGTTCTACAGCTGCACCATTGAGAGCATCCTGACCGGTTGCATCACCTCCTGGTATGGCAACTGCTCGGCATCTGACCGTAAGGCGCCACAGAGGGTAGTGCGTACGGCCCAGTACATCACTGGGGCCAAGCTTCCTGCCATCCAGGACCAAGTTAATAGGCAGTGTCAGAGGAATGCCCGTAAAATTGTGATTGACTCCAGTCACCCAAGTTATAGACTGTTTTCTCTGCTACCGCATGGCAAATCGCCACCGGACAATTTACATTGACCCCCCCCCCAGTACCCTCGCACACTGACTCGGTTCCTGTGCTCCCTGTATATAGCCTCGTTATTCTTATTGTGTTACTTTTTATTTCAGTCTACTTGGTAAATATTTTCTTCTTGAACTGCACTGTTGGTTAAGGGCTTGTAAGTAAGCATTTCACGGTAAAGTCTACACTTGTTGTATGCGGCGCATGTGACAAATAGTTTGATTTGACAGGGAACGGTTGATTGTCAAGGGCAATGAATTCCATTATCTTGCCGTTAATGGATTTCGCCTTTTGAGTTGTCTCGCTGAAATGTTCTTACTCTTTCAAATGACTGCTAGACTTGTTGACTGCTCGATCCACACAGCAGACATTGGTCTAGGTTAGGAATGCTGTGTGGCACGTGTAGCGCTAGATTTTTTTTGTGGTTCATTACGTCATGTACCTACGTTATATAGGTATGCATGTCAGCTTTGACATCGGTTTTGCACATCGTT
Organism: Salvelinus namaycush; assembly: GCF_016432855.1. Taxonomy (NCBI): domain Eukaryota; kingdom Metazoa; phylum Chordata; class Actinopteri; order Salmoniformes; family Salmonidae; genus Salvelinus; species Salvelinus namaycush. The sequence continues at coordinate 33,917,428 of NC_052313.1, forward strand.
GTTAAACTAGACATCGGGCCGATGTTGGCATTTTTAGCTAATATCGTACAATTCTGATGTGCTTGCCGATGTATCGGGCATCCCTTGTGGGAACTCTTCAAGACTGTTGGAAAAGCATTCAATATGAAGCTGGTTGATAGGATGCCAAGAATGTGCAAAGCTGTCATCAAGGCAAAGGGTGGCTTCTTTGAAGAATCTCACATATAATAAATATATTTTGATTTGTTTAACACGTTTTTGGTTACTACATGAGTCCATATGTGTTATTTCATAGTTTTGATGTCTTCACTTTTATTCTACAATGTGATATAAAGAAAAACCCTTGTAGGTGTGTCAACTTTTGACTGGTAAGGTGTATTGTATTGCATTTTTTTTTCTCATACACGTTTGTGCAAAATATGAATTATCACTGCAGGGCTGTCTGTTTCTGTACTGTTGAGTAAAAAGTACATTAGTACTGCAAGTGATTTCGTTCCCCGGTATCGCACACTGGTGTGCAGCTGCCTATCCTAATATGTGAATATCAGTCCGTTTCTACAGAGGGAGCGTGAGTACTCGCCTTTCACCAGGTTTCCACTAGTTACCACAGCCACAGTCAAAATTGACTATCGTAAAAGTTCATGAAAACAAATGTTTTTTGTGTCATAATTTAAGTTTAGGAGTGTGGTTTAGTTTTTAAAATCACATTTTAAGAAGAAATTGTATGAATACGCGGGGTTTGACTTTCTGGCTGTGGTAACTAGTGATATCCCTTCCCCCAGTGTTCCCGCCCCTCGGGGCTCCGCGAGCACGCATGCGCGCAATACTGTAAGGGAATGGCTGTTGTGTGATCGGGGGTTGGGCCGCCAGGAGCGAAGGGACAGCTGCAAGAATTTGTAATGTCCGCCATGTTGGCTATGGCGTATTGAACCAGGGAGGGAGAGCGGAGCCTCGGAAAAAAAGAGACCGACAGTAATCGACCAAAATCCGGGCCTTCCCGGCTCCCGTTCGCATCGCCGTATACCTGCCCTGCTACCAAGCGAACGGTTGACTTCTGATGAACATCACAGATCCATCCATGAGAACTCAAACCAGTACGGCTGTGAACATTATTAGATCGATAGATTTATGCTGCATCTTACATTATAAAAAATGAGTAAATTGTCGTTTCGGGCACGGGCGCTGGACGCTACCAAGCTTCTACCCGTTTTCCGCTGCGAGGACTTGCCTGACCTGCACGAATATGCCTCTATCAATCGGGCAGTGCCGCAAATGCCAACTGGGATGGAGAAAGAGGAGGAATCGGTATGTTTTATTATCGCTGTCAGATTCATATTTGAGATGTTTGCACTATGTTCACAATATGGGGGTCGCCCCTATCTTTCCTGCGCAAGTTTGCACAAAATGGCGGCCGTGTCGGTTTTCTGTGAAGTGTACATTGCGACGAAATGTGCGTGTAACACCGACATTACACCGTCAATATTATCCCAGTCGTGTATTGTTTCGAATTTAGGTTAGTAAGCCGTGTTGTATCCACTTATTTCACTTGGATTTACATTGGAAAGCACAAAGGGGTCACGTGATTCTTTTCACATCCGCCATTTTGTTTACGTTGTCTTTGCCAAAAACACCGTTGGGGATGGGCTTTGAAGTGGTGCTCTTACCACGAACAAATACCAGGGGGAGACACTGAGTCGACATGTCCTTCCTATTCATGTTTTGAATGGGCTACACATTTGAACAGATCGGTAAAACAACAATCACACGCACGACGCTGTGCGACTGGCACTACCAGTCAATAACTGAACAGAAACGTGCATGTGTTATATGAAGCAAACTATAAGGCGCTGACACCTCTTGCCAGACTGCACAGGCTTTTTTCTAATACATAAGTGTGCACAAAAGCTATTTCTTAGCCAAGTGTCTCAAATTGACAGGAACATTGAGTCTGTTGGAATGTATACCATAGTCAAATTCTTTCAAGCGTGGACTACAACTGACAAATCTGCAATTTAGAAGCCAGACCAGGTATTCATAAAGCACCTCAGAGTAGGAGGCTGTAGTAAACTAGCTATGTAAGTAAAGAGCACCTGCCTAAGGGTAATGAAGCACATGATCTCCTGAATGTAATATAGCAGATCTGAGTGCTGATGTGGTGTGCATATTTTTTGCCTGTCGGGGCATGACGCAAAACAACCAAGTTCTGGGTTATAATCCAAAACAAACCCAGTAGCCAATTTTGAGCATTTTGGTGTAATGATTGACAATGTCTCTCTTAACTAGAGCCTCAGAGGGGGTCTCCTTCTGATCCCGGAGGGATGGGGGAGCAGTAGTGCAGTTAAATTAACTACCAGAAGAATACCGCTCTCTGTTATGTAACCTCCTGGAGTGACAGAGACGGAGTAGAGAGGCTGTTTTACTACAGGGGCTCAAGTGATATGCAGCATGGCTTCTTTGCTGTCTGACCCTCATCTATCCCAGTGGGAACTGGATGGAAAACCTGGACTGTTCTCTCTCTAGTGCATTACTTGTGTCTTACTGCACATCGGGTTAGTGGTCCAGAAGTTTTGGGACGCAGTCTTGGGGCTGGTTGACTGGGGCAGACTGAATGGATGAACTGCTAGCTAGCTTCCCCTGACCAGGTTGTTTTAAATCTGGAAAGCAAAACTCTGTGGCTGGCGGCCTATAGTGAAACCATATAGGAATCAACAGCATGCATATTTTATACATCTCAATGTTTTATGCAGTTTTTATGGAATGTTGGAAGTATTGTTTCCCCTCATGCTTTGCTCTAGGACTGGGGTAGGCAACCCTATTTTTGATTTAACCGACTTGGAAGACCAGGTGTGTTGAATTTTAGGCAATCACTGAACTGATCGATTAGCTCAGTTGGGCAGGTGTTGTCCCTAGTTTAAATCAAAATCACTCCAGGAACAGGGTTGCTTACCCCCTCTAAGAAATAGGAGACTGTTTGGCTTGACCTATAATGTCTTTTTCCTTGACTGTCCTCTAGCTCCATTAAGTCCAAATAGATTATTTTTGTCTTTTGTTGGATTTCTCTTTGCACAATTAAGCTACTTGGTTACTGAATGGTCTGTGCCAAACCTGTATGAGGTCTTGGATTTGTTTGATACTTTGTATCAAAGTATTGAGCGCTAAGCCAGGGGCTCTCAAAGTGGGGTCCATGAAGGTACTGAGTCCGCAGCCAGATCTCAAAATATTTTTTTTACTGATTAAACATATTTTGGCCAAAGGATCCTTTGAATAAGTTGAGGCTATAATACAATACAATGTGATATTATTAATCTACAACAGGGATGGGCTACTCCAGTCCTTGAGGGCCTGATTAGTGTAACCCTTTTGCCCCAGCTAACACACTTCAGTAATCAACTAATCATCTTCTGTTTAGAATGCTGTTTGGGGGGAGGGGGGCACAGCTCCAGTCCTCGGACTAGTTTCCCATCCCTGATCTACAATTGATCTTGTTAACCCTGCACGACATGGGCCTGGGAGGCTCACAGGAATATATTTTTATGGACTGTTCTCCACTTTTCAACTCAATATTTCTTGTTCACCCAAAATGTTTTTTTTTTTTACTTAAATGTATTGTAATTTAAAGTGACTGTCCAGTGAATCTCACTTTTAAAGTTAATATTCTACACTGCTCAAAAAAATAAAGGGAACACTTAAACAACATAATGTAACTCCAAGTCAATCACACTTCTGTGAAATCAAACTGTCCACTTAGGAAGCAACACTGATTGACAATAAATTTCACATGCTGTTGTGCAAATGGAATAGACAAAAGGTGGAAATTATAGGCAATTAGCAAGACACCCCCAATAAAGGAGTGGTTCTGCAGGTGGTGACCACAGACCACTTCTCAGTTCCTATGCTTCCTGGCTGATGTTTTGGTCACTTTTGAAGGCTGGCGGTGCTTTCACTCTAGTGGTAGCATGAGACGGAGTCTACAACCCACACAAGTGGCTCAGGTGTAGTGCAGCTCATCCAGGATGGCACATCAATGCGAGCTGTGGCAAGAAGGTTTGCTGTGTCTGTCAGCGTAGTGTCCAGAGCATGGAGGCGCTACCAGGAGACAGGCCAGTACATCAGGAGACGTAGAGGAGGCCGTGGGAGGGCAACAACCCAGCAGCAGGACCGCTACCTCTGCCTTTGTGCAAGGAGGAGCAGGTGGAGCACTGCCAGTGCCCTGCAAAATGACCTCCAGCAGGCCACAAATGTGCATGTGTCTGCTCAAACGGTCAGAAACAGACTCCATGAGGGTGGTATGAGGGCCCGACGTCCACAGGTGGGGGTTGTGCTTACAGCCCAACACCGTGCAGGACGTTTGGCATTTGCCAGAGAACACCAAGATTGGCAAATTCGCCACTGGCGCCCTGTGCTCTTCACAGATGAAAGCAGGTTCACACTGAGCACACGTGACAGTCTGGAGACGCCGTGGAGAACGTTCTGCTGCCTGCAACATCCTCCAGCATGTCCGGTTTGGCGGTGGGTCAGTCATGGTGTGGGGTGGCATTTCTTTGGGGGGCCGCACAGCCCTCCATGTGCTCGCCAGAGGTAGCCTGACTGCCATTAGGTACCGAGATGAGATCATCAGACCCCTTGTGAGACCATATGCTGGTGCGGTTGGCCCTGGGTTCCTCCTAATGCAAGACAATGCTAGACCTCATGTGGCTGGAGTGTGTCCGCAGTTCCTGCAAGAGGAAAGCATTGATGCTATGGACTGGCCCGCCCGTTCCCCAGACCTGAATCCAATTGAGCACATCTGGGACATCATGACTCGCTACATCCACCAACGCCACGTTGCACCACAGACTGTCCAGGATTTGGCGGATGCTTTAGTCCAGGTCTGGGAGGAGATCCCTCAGGAGACCATCCGCCACCTCATCGGGAGCATGCCCAGGCGTTGTAGGGAGGTCATACAGGCACGTGGAGGCCACACACACTACTGAGCCTCATTTTGACTTGTTTTAAGGACATTACATCAAAGTTGGATCAGCCTGTAGTGTGGTTTTCCACTCTAATTTTGAGTGTGACTCCAAATCCAGACCTCCATTGGTTGATAAATTTGATTTCCATTGATCATTTTTGTGTGATTTTGTTGTCAGCACATTCAACTATGTAAAGAAAAAAGTATTTAATAAGAATATTTCATTCATTCAGATCTAGGATGTGTTATTTTAGTGTTCCCTTTATTTTTTTGAGCAGTGTATTAACTCATACCCAAATAATGTTTACACATCCTATACCTGTATTTGTGGCCAAAGCATAAATTGCAGGAAATTAACTTCAAAACTGCAACATTCTCTCCAATGCCAAGAGGCGGGCCTTTAAAATGTTCCTTCCCAGGATCCGAGACTTAGTCCGTCCAGCAATTCACTGCTGAAGTCATGGTAAAACTCTTCATGCTATTTTTCTCACTCAAGTTGTTTTGAGGGCGTTCCTGATGAGTTTGCTGTAACAGAAAAGGGTTCCCGGACCCAAAAAGTTTGAGAATGCATGCGCTAAGCTGTGTCCCATGTAGTGAACAATTTCCAACCCCTGCCTGCCTCGCCCAGTTTGAGTTTTGTAATCCTCCAAGAGGAACATGAGTCAGACTTAGCCAGTGTTTCATAGTCTTCCACACTGACAATACACCTAGCCTAATAGCTAACATCCCTGCTGAAACCATACAGTACACCTAGCTAATGTCCCTGCTGAAATGTTGACATGCTGCATGATTTGAGTGCAGTGCTGTTGCATCTGCTACTTTACTAGAATTTACTATACACACTAGGCTACTAAAATTTCTCAATCAAAACAGAATCTGCACTAAGGCCGTAATTATAAAACTTGTAAAAAATATATTTATAAAAAAATATATACAAATTCTTGAATACTGAACTCAGTCTTGGAACAGGCCTGTGATGACCGTTTTAATTTAATTGAATATAAAGGAGAAAATTGGCCTGCTTCTACCTTTGATTACACAACTCTTACCTTTTAGCAGATGCCATTGTCTGACTGAACAGACTGGCTATGAGCTGTTGTTTGTGTCCCAAATGGCACCCTATTCCCTATATGCCTCGTCCAGTTTGGGGCAGCAGGTAGCCTAGTGGTTAAAGCGTTGGACTAGTTAACTGTAAGGTTGCAAGATCGAATCCCCAAGCTGACAAGGTACAAATCTGTCGTTCTGCCCCTGAACAAGGCAGTTAACCCACTGTTCCTAGGCCGTCACTGAAAATAAGTATTTGTTCTTAACTGACTTGCCTAGTAAAATAAAAAATATCAGGGCTGCCCAACCCTCTTCCTGGAGATCTACAGTTCTGTGGGTTTTCAGTCAACCCTAAATTAACACACCTGATTCTACTAATTAGCTGCTCAACAAGACCTAAACTAGCTGAATCAGCGATGCTAAGATCTCCAGGAAGAGGGTTGACATAATTTTCTGGAATTTTCCAAGCTGTTTAAGGGCACAGTCTACTTAAAAAATACTTGTGTCATGCACAAAGTAGATGTCCTAACTGACTTGCCAAAACTATAGTTTGTTAACAAGAAATTTGTGGAGTGGTTGAAAAATGAGTTTTAATGACTCCAACCTGTATGTAGTGTATGTAAACCTCTGACTTCAACTGTATATAGTACACTTATTTTGACTAGGGCCCAGGCAATCAGCTTGTCTAATGAACACCTGCTGGAGGCCACGCTTTTTTATTGGAGTCTACATCCTGTTCCTCAGGTGAACATTACATTGAGGGAAATGCATGTCTCTGTGAAAATAGGCTGCAAAACTTTCCCACCTGTGTTTCTGTTTTAGCCAAGGTGTCCTAGCTGTGTGTATCAGGTAGTCTAATGGTATCAGATGTTTCTGCTCTTGACATTGTCATGCCAAAACATGGAGTTGGCATTGAGTGAAAAGGAGTTGGCATGATGGCACAAATACTAGCACTGAGGCAAGTAAGCTGATGCTTGTAGCAAGGTTTCTGCATCATGGATTTTCATAACATCAGGGTCCTTTATTGTTTATCACCAACACTAAATGTTTCACCTGCCTTAGCTAATGCTGCTAGGCCTTAAGAAGGTAGGCTACCTGAGCTAAGGATAAACTAGCTGAATGATCTAATGTACGGTCCTTCTCCCTGCTGTGACTATTTTGTTCATTGGTTGTTATATTCACAGACATCCTTTATCACTACCATGTGCGTACCCATTAGTAGAGGAAGGTCCCCAACTTCACTAAGCTCAGTCAAGCAGCTGTGAGTAATTTTGCTATCGTCAGGTCAGCTGTGATTCAGGTTAGTGGGTCGCTGCCTGGCGTTCTCCAGAGGAGCGTGCAAAGGAGTCTGGCTCAGGCCTGCTTCCAATTGGTTCCTTATGCAAGTTTTCACCCTGCCCGGAGTTCAGCGGTGTGTGTGTTGCCTTAGGCCTCATGGGTGTGATTTGGCGCCATGCTGAGACCTTCAAAAACGGCTCATTGAGAGTTGAATTCTTTATTTACTGTATTTATGCTGTCATATTTGATATGAACATCCTGTCGGTGACATGGTCACATTACTAAAGCAACAGTCTATCCTTCCAATATGGTTGTCTGGAGTGTATTAATAAATTAATTGGTGAGTGCCGCAACGATTGCCAGGATTCAGCTGTGGGCCCACTGTGCCACCATCAGGAAAAATTGGACACATTGCGCAAAAATGAGCTACTTCTGTACTGTTTACCACACGTACCAAATATCAGAACAATACATTAAACAGGTTATCCAATAAATATTATGCTTATGAGGTATTTTGGACTATTTTCAAAGATGTTGACTTTAAAACGTCTTCTTCTCGACCGATTTGGCACCTAATTTGTTGTCTCATCTCTGTACCCATGTCTTAAATGCAACTTTTTCCAGGACTCTAGCGCAAACAGTATGGCTGATATGAGCCAATGAGTTTGCATGACTGTTTTTCATGTCTAACAGCGCCACCATGCGGCATAACTGAACCATACTTTACAGGTTAGCTAGGCTCATATCCCTGAGCATGTGCCAAATTTCATCACCTGGAATCAACAGATTAAGCTATATTAACATGGGTGCGTTATAGCGCCACTGTGGTTGATCAGATTGTGCTCGAATATGTTGAGTCTTCAGTGTTTGGAACGGTTACCAAGTTTTGTTACAATACGAATATCCGTGACTGATTTATGTGCCAGACCACGCCCACGTGAGTGCGTGTTGGTCAATAGCGGCCATGTTTTATGTACTAGTCTGGGAAATGTTGCGTTGGGAGAACTTTGTCCGTAGATGCCACAAGTGAAGTTTCAGAGGAGTAGCCTTTGAAGTGTAACTAAAAAAATAAATCATATTGTAATGGCTGGGGCAGACTTGTTTTTGGAGAGGGACCTATGTGCTGAATGTCATGACTAGGTCAAACTGGGTGAGGGGCATGACCTTACAAAGTTTCCATGTTAAATCGATTGTTATAGCACCACCATGTGGCCTTTTGGCATGGCATTGCATGAGAGGGTGTGGCCCTTCACCATCATGCCAGGTTGCACTCTCCTAATCTCACGAGAATTAGCATTTTAATTTGGCTTTATGGAAGAAGATGAATAATAATTAAGACAACTAATGCAATAGGGTTTCACAAGCTTAGCTGCTGAACCCCTAATAAGTATTTTCCGACATTATATATATATGATAATAAATAGGTCAGGATTGTTACACCTACATATTAAACATACATTTCTTTACATGATCATCAAAATATAGTGTGCTATAAGCACAGCACTTCATTCATTAATGATTAACATAAGTTTTTATTTTACCATTGAGTTCTTAAATAACAAGTTATTTATTCATGAATAGTATGCAGTTGGAATAGTATGCTTATGATTGTGTGATTTGTGTTTGTGTAGGCTCAATCATTATAATTTAACTTGAGTCGAAGTGCCTTTAAAGCTGCAATATGTAACTTTATGGATGACCAATTTCACAATTTTATTTTAGATCTGTCATTCTCATTGAAAGCAAGTTTAACCTGTTTGGGGTGCAGCCCGACACCGGTACACTTATGACAACATCCAGCTCAAGTGCAGGGCGCGAAATTCAAAATATATATTTTTTTAAATATTTAACTTTCACACATTAACAAGTCCAAGACACCAGATGAAAGGTACACATCTTGTGAATCAAGCCAACATGTCCGATTTTTAAAATGTTTTACAGGGAAGACACAATATGTAAATCTATTAGCTAACCACGTTAGCAAAAGACACCACTATTCTTACTCCATCAGTTTTTACTCCATCAGTAGCTATCACAAATTCGACCAAATAAAGATATAAATAGCCACTAACCAAGAAACAACTTCATCAGATGACAGTCTGATAACATATTTATTGTATAGCATATGTTTTGTTCGAAAAATGTGCATATTTCAGGTATAAATCATAGTTTACATTTCAGCTACAATCAGAAATTGCACCGAAAGCAGCCATAATATTTACAGACACCAACGTCAAATACCTAATTACTCATCATAAAACATTTCTGAAAAATACATAGTGTACAGCAATTGAAAGACAGGCATCTTGTGATTCCAGACAATATTTCCGATTTATTAAATGTTTTACAGCGAAAACAAAATGTAGCGTTATATTAGCGTAGCCACAATAGCCAGAAACACTTGGGCGCCCACGACCAGTTCACATGCACGACAGATATTAGAAATAGCATCATAAAAAGTTTCTTACTTTTGGTGATCTTCCGTCAGAATGTTGGACAAGGTGTCCTTTGTCCAGAACAGTCGTTGTTTGGATCTGGAACGGCAAATATCCCTCTTCATTTAGCATGGGCACTTGCCAAGTGGCACGGATCACTCCAACGTCAACAAAGTCAGAGAACGGAACACGGCAAAACTCCCGAAAAAATTTCAATAATCTGATTAAACTATATTGAAAAAACATACTTTACGATATGGTCACATGTATCAAAAAAAATCTAAGACGGAGATGTTAGTCGTCCATAACGAGAGAAAAACAGAAGGCAAATTCATGTCCTCTTTCGCGCGCTCCAGAAACAGGAAATGGACGGTCACGTCAAAGAGCTTTAATATTCCACCTCAGACCAAGATAAACACAATTTTTTCTCTCACCGCCTCTTGACAACCAGGGGAAGGTGTATGAAGTGTATGTAGACTCTTACGTATCACGCCCATATATAGGCATGAAGTTGAACAGAGCATCGATTTCTGACATTCCACTTCCTGGTCAGGAAGTGTGCTGCAGAATGACTTCTGTTTCACTCAGAGAAATAATTCAAACGGTTTTAGAAACTAGAGAGTGTTTTCTATCCAATAGCAATAATAATATGCATATTGTACGAGCAAGAATTGAGTACGAGGCCGTTTGAAATGGGCACGATTTAACTGGCTACTCAATACTGCCCCTTGCAGCCATAACTTAAGCGGTAGATCTGTTCTATGTGCTCTAATTCTATGCTTCCTGTCAAGTTTTGTTTTTGCTTTTACTTTCGGATTTCTACACCAGCTTCAAACTGCTGAAAATACAATATTTTTGATGATAAAATATATTTCGTAGTGGTTTACAGTTGAAGTTGGAAGTTTACGTACACTTAGGTTGGAGTCATTTAAACTCGTTTTACAACCACTCCACACATTTCTTGTTAACCTCTCTAGGGTTCGTGAGACGGTAGCGTCCCACCCACCTCTTCAACGGCCAGTGAAAGTGCAGGGCGCCAAAAATCAAAACAACAGAAATCCCATAATTAAAATTCCTCAAACATGCATGTATTTTACACCATTTTAAAGATACACTTGTAAATCCAGCCACAGTGTCCGATTTTCAAAAAGGCTTTACAACGAAAGCAAACCAAACGATTATGTTAGGTGAGTGCCTATTCACAGAATAACACAGCTATTTTTCCAGCCAAAGAGAGGAGTCACAAAAGCAGAAAGAGATAAAATTAATCACTAACCTTTGATGATCTTCATCAGATGACACTCATAGGACTTCATGTTACACAATACATGTATGTTTTGTTCGGTAAAGTTTATATTTATATCCAAAAATCTGAGTTTACATTGGCGCGTTATGTTCAGTAGTTCCAAAACATCCGGTGATTTTGCAGAGAGCCACATCAATTTACAGAAATACCCATAATAAACATTGATACAAAATACAACTGTTATTCATGGAATTTTAGATCCACTTCTCCTTAATGCAACCGCTGTCAGATTTCAAAAAAACGTTATGGAAAAAGCATAATCTGAGTACGGCGCTCAGAGCCCAAAACAGCCAAAAGAAATATCCGCCATGTTGCGCCGTCAACATTAGTTAGAAATAGCATTATAAATATTCACTTACCTTTGATCTTCATCAGAATGCACTCCCAGGAATCACAGTTCGACAAATGTTTGATTTGTTCCATAAAGTCCATCAATTATGTCCAAATAGCTTCTTTTGTTCAGGTCCAGTCGGAAGAAAAGTTCAAAAAGTTATATTACAGGTCGTAGAAACTTGTCAAACTAAGTATAGAATCAATCTTTAGGATGTGTTTTATCATAAATGTTCAATAATGTTCCAACCGGAGAATTCCATTGTCTGTAGAAAAGCAATGGAACGAGAGCTACCTCATGTGAAATGCGCGTGACTGAGAACGAGGCTGCTGCCAGACCCCTTAGTCAAACAGCTCTCATCCGGCCCCCTTTCACATGAGAAACCTGAAACAACGTTCTAAAGACACTTGACATCCAGTGGAAGCCTTAGGAAGTGTAAAATAACCCATATCCCACTGTGAATTCGATAGGGGCTGAGTTCAAAAACTACAAACCTCAGATTTCCCACTTCCTGTTTGGATTTTTTCTCCGGTTTTTGCCTGCCATATGAGTTCTGTTCTACTCACAGACATCATTCAAACAGTTTTAGAAACTTCAGAGTGTTTTCTATCCAATACTAATAATATACATATATTAGCATCTGGGACTGAGTAGGATTCAGTTTACTCTGGGCACGCTATTCATCCAAAAGTGAAAATGCTGCCCCCTATCCCAAAGAAGTTAAGCATACGTGGCAGCGACCACTGTAGAATGTTCACACATGTTTGTTGGTACCTGTGAAAAGGTTAAGCCCCCCCAGCAATTCAACATATAGGCTTACACCCCCGACTCTATCCAGCAGTAGGTCCAGTGTCCCCATCCGAGGTCACATTCACAGTACTCATCCAATTTTAATTCCCAATACGGGGGAAATCAATTCAGGGGAATTCGAGGTCAGACGTTCAGCATCTTCAGATCAACTCAAAACAATATCAGTACAGGTGAGTCTATAAACTTTGGGATACCTGTAAACGCACTCAAGTTCTCATTAGGTTGGTTGAGAAGCTAGAAACACACAGTTGGGCTGTCCCAGAGTAAAAAAAATATTGGTCAACCGAGTTTTTCGACCAATCGATTGGTAGAAAATGTAAAACATGTATTTTTCCATATACAGACACACCCTATATACTATGTTTGAATAAAATTAACTATGTTGGTTACTTTAGCCCTATTCGCACGGGACTAGTATTACTATAGAACATCGGTTATGTAATTATCACCCCAGCATGTCCGTTTTTCCAGTGGACGATTCGGGTGGGATTAGATTTACCCCTATAATATTTTTTCCCCCTCATTCAAAATGAACTGTTATGACGTGGCGCCTGGAGGCTCTTCTAGACGTGAAGACATTTCATCTAATTCATCTTTTAAAAGAGAAGTACGGCACTAGGAAAGTTGTGTGACAACAGTTCCTTCATCTGTAGGCTACGTGCATAGCACTTTCTTTTAAGCATCAATTTGTTCCCATGTGCTTATCCAAACTGGGTGCAGCACCTGTTAAACTTTAATATCACTCAAAACACAGGGATGACGATTCACACGGGATAAGTATTATCAGAGGACCTGAGAGTTTGCTGAAAAACAGTAGGTTTTTAGGGCTGGGATAACTTTCTTGCCAAGTAAAAATTACCAAGATGGCAGAGTCGGACAGTACAGAAATTACGGATGTGGCGATTTGTGCTTGTGCACAATTACATTAACTTATCTCCCCCAGTAAAATGTATCCCGTCCGAATAGGGCTTTTGTCTGATGCTTTAAACCGGTTGGATTAGAAAGCTCACCTAGAACGTCCAGTTTCGATTGACGCAACAGTCAGCGTTTGAGCTAGCCACACATTTTTTCCCAGAACCATTTTGCACAAACACAGTCCTTACAAAGTTATGTCCTGAATGTGACAAGTTTATTTTGGAATGCAATGTTAAGACATTCACAGAAATAGCAACAGCATACATAATCATCCAAACCAGAAAATGTGGACTACATTCGTTCTAGCGCTAACTGAGGCGAGATTGACGTAACGCAAGCATATTTAGAAAACTCTAGGCTGACAGAGACCACAATATGAATTAGCTAATAGCAATTACTATTTATAATACTTCACGGGTGGGCTCAACATTGATCGAAATATTTGAGTAAAACACTTCCTAGAAATGTTTAAGTAATCCATCGATGGGTAGTTTGTCTGTGCCGCCATGTTTGTTTTTCGCGTCAATCAAAGATACTAAGAGACAAGATTAGTTTGGTGTGTTTACAGTATGCATCTTGAAGGGGGTGTGTGTCGTCTACGATCTGTTACTTACCTTCATTCACTTCCGGAAGTTTACTTGAAAGATGAGTGAACTATTCCTTGACCTCAATACATTTTTGGTCTGACAGACGTTTACGTGACACCCAGAATGCATTGTATAATGTCAACAAACATGGCGCCACACATAGCTGGCAAATAGCTTAGCATTAGCTCATTATAATTAGTACGACCTTCAAAAAAGTATTTTACACACGTCATAGGTGTCCATTACAATTTATGCAATAATCAGAATGCATTATCTGTCACCAGTACATGAAAAGGTGAATAAAACTGTACATACATACATATTTCATGCTACAGTAGAAACGACAACACGATATACAGAAGATAAGGCACTTACTTTGATAGGAATGCACATATCCACACACAGTTGTTATTTGTAAGGTAAACAATGGAGGCAATGTGAGCGCCAGCCAGAAAATAAACGTAAAATGCATGTTGTTTCCTACATTTTATTTGTGTGATTCTACTTAGGCGCACATTATGTACTCATTGTAAAAAATGACGCAGGTCACAAAAATGAAATTAAGCAGTTATACCCCATTATTACTTACTGTTAATCATTGTTTTTGAAACATTAGAAAGTGTGCTCAGTTAGATTTTTGGTGTAATTACGTATCATTTATTTTTTAACTGCCACAGTTGTAGTGTAGGCCTACTGACCTTTACCTTCCTCCCCCACAGGAGCACCATCTACAGCGGGCTATCTCGGCACAGCAGGTGTATGGGGAGAAACGGGACAACATGGTCATCCCCGTCCCCGAAGCAGGGAGCAACATCGCCTACTACGAGTCCCTCTACCCTGGGGACTTCAAGATGCCAAAGCAGCTCATTCACATACAACGTAAGGAGAATTACTGTTCATGTAGCCTGTTTGTCAGCGGTCTTTGTTTTTCTGTTGTCTCTTTGGTCAGTCGGCAGATGTTTGTTTTTCTTCTCTTGAGTGTGCCTTGCGTGTGTGCACATACTGCAGTTTGTGTTCATGCTGCTCTGTGTTTGCAGTGCATGTGTGCTCTGTCTGGGGTATGTTTAAAGCCCCAGTGCAATCCAAAATGTGGTGTTGCTGTGTTATATATATTTCCACACTAAGGTTGGAGTAATACTGTGAAAATTATGGAAATGCAGTTTTAGTTTAAGAGTAGTTTCAAAAGACCCCGAAATTTGTCTGTTTTGGTGGGATTGAGTTTTGGCCTTCCATGTTGACATCACCATGCGGTAAATGAGTTAGGTGCAATACATCAATAAGATAGCCTTTATTGGCAGAGAGGATTGAAACGCTATTTTTTTTCAGTTTTCCCCTTCCCACTCAGACCACTACCAGACAGTCGTAGTACAATTCTTGTTTGAGAAATTGCCCTTTGCTAAGAACCTGTTTTTTTGTTTCTGTTTTCAATAGAAATTGTCAAAATCACAGTAAGGTACTTAATTGTTACCCAGAAAGAATTTGACATTGAGATTAAATTGGCTGCATTGGACCTTTAAGTGATTGTCAGCCCCTGGTGTTTCTCTAATAGCAGCAGTGTGATCCAGAGGTGTTCTGTGGTCTGAAAGCATTTGAGCACACTTGCACAGTGAGAGAAGGCACAGATGGAAAGGTAAAGGGGCACAGGCTAGGCAGGGGGTGTGGGACACTGAATAGTCTAAGCCCAGGGGACCCCCTCTCAGCCCCAGCTCACAAACACTCCTGTCAGCTCAGTTTTTTTCTAAGGGGCTTTCATGTCGAACCAAAGGCAAAGGGAGGGCAGGGTTTTTGCAAGCTTAGTGTATTTCTGGAGTTCGCCGCATTAAGCTGCTGATTGTGATCTGCGCTAAATATAGAGACGTGTGTTTTTACCAGAGTTCCCATGGTCATCTTTCTGTAACCCATATTCACTATTAAGTACACTGTTTGTCTAGGGCCCTGGTGATCTGGTAAAAAGTAGTGCACTATATAGGGAATTTGGTGCCATTTGGGAAGCACTACCACTTGGGAAATGTTACAACATGTATTTGTGCTAAAAGGCAGGAGTATGGTGGACTGAAGATGGCGGTGCAGAATGCCTCAGAAGTCGCAAAACATCCTTTGATTTTGCAGAGAGCCACATCAATTTACAGGAATACTCATAATAAACATTGCTAAAAGATAAAACTGTTATGCATGGGATTTTGGATGCACTTCTCCTTAATGCAACCGCTGTGTCAGATTTCAAAAAAGCTTTACGAAAACAGCAAACCATGCAATAATCTGAGTTGGCGCTCAGAGCCCAATCAAGACACAAATATAGCCGCCATATTATGCAGTCAACAGAAGTCAGAAGTAACAATATAAACATTCACTTACCTTTGATCTTCATCAGAATGCACTCCCAGGAATCCCAGTTCCACAATAAATGTTCGTTTTGTTCGATAATGTCCATCATTTATGTCCAAATTCCTCCTTGTTGTTCTAGTGTTCAGTACACTTTCCAAACTCACAACGCGCGGGCAGGTATAGCGGAAAGTACGGACGAAAAGTTAAAGTTATATTACAGTCCGTAAAAACATGACAAACAAAGTATTGAATCAATCTTTAGGATGTTTTTAACATAATTCTTCAATAATGTTCCAACCGGAGTATTCCTGTGTCTTCAGAATTGCGATGGCACAGAGTTCGCTCTCACGTGAACGCGCATGGTCAGAGCATGGTCACTTCATGGCAGACCTGACTCATTCCTCTCTCCTTCGGCCCCACTAAACAGTAGAGGCATCAGACAAGGTTCTAACGACTGTTGACATCTAGTGGAAGCCTTGGGAAGTGCAACATTACCAATAACCCACTGTATCTTCAATAGGAGCTGAGTTGAAAATCGACCAACCTCAGATTTCTCACTTCCAGGTTGGATTTTTTCTCAGGTTTTTGCCTGCCTGATGAGTTCTGTTATACTCACAGACATCATTCAAACAGTTTTAGAAACTTCAGAGTGTTTTCTATCCAAATATACTAATAATATGCATATTCTAGCTTTTATGGCTTTGTAGCAGGCCGTTTACTCTGGGCATGCTTTTCATCCGGATGTGAAAATACTGCCCCCTACCCCAAAGAAGTTAACACAGACAGAATGAAAAACCAAACTCTAAAAGAAAACGAATAGACTCTAAGACTGACATGGATGACCGTAAATAATAAAATGGGTAAAATCCCCAAAATCCAACAGTTTATAAGTAAACTATAAATTCACTATTCTAGTTAGGGAAATTTGTTAAGTAATTCATTCTATTTTTTCCGTAAACTATTTATAAATATTCTGAACAAAGAATATATAAATGCAACATACAATTTCATAGCTTTTACTGAGTTACAGTTCGTATAAGGAAATCAGTCAATTGTAATGAAGTAATCTATGGATTCCACATGGCTGGGAATACAGATATGCATCTGTTAGTCACAGATGCATAAAAAATACAAATAAATAAAGTAGTGGCGTGGATCACAAAACCAGTCACTATCTGGTGTGACCACCATTTGCCTCGCGCAGCGCGTCATCTCCTTTGCATAGAGTTGATCAGGCTGTTGATTGTGGCCTGTGATTGGACATACTGCCAAATTCTCTAAAATGACGGAGGCTTATGGTAGAGAAATTAACATTCAATTATCTGGCTACAGCTCTGATGGACATTACTGCAATCAGCATGCCAGTTGTTCGCTGTGGCATTGCGTTTTGACAAAACCGCACATTTTAAAACTGTATTTTATTGTCCCCAGCACAAGATGCATCTGTGTAATGATTGTGCTGTTGATTCAGCTTCTTGATATACCACCCTGTTAGGTGGATAGATTATCTTGGCAAATAAGAAATGCACACTAACAGGGATGTAAACAAATTTGTGCACAATTTGAGACGCTTTTTGCACGTATGGAAAATGTCAGGGATTTTTTTCCCTAGCTCATTAAACATGGGACCAACACTTTACATGTTGTGTTGTATATTTTTCTTCAGTGTAGAAAGCTGGCCAAATTAGTAAAGATTTTGCTACCATGGAAAGGACCATACCTGTATATTTGTGGGAAAATCACCCTCATTCATTCTTTAGTCATATCCTAGTTTACCTATTTACTTATGGCCCTGCCACGCCTGACAACTTTTTTTTATTAATTACATGAGCACAAAATATTCAGCTTTATTTGGAACTGCAAGCCAGACAAAATTGAAACGGGCCTATGTGCCTTCAGAAAGTATTCATACCCCTTGACGTATTCCACATTTTGTTCCAGCCTGAATTAAAAATTGATTATAAATACTGACTTGTTTTTTTCTTCTCACCAATTTACAAACACTACCCCATAATGACAATGTAAAAACCTTTTTTTAGACATCTTTGCAAACATATTGAAAATGAAATATGGATATCTAATTTACATAATTATTCATACCCCTGAGTAAGTACTAATCAAATCAAACTTTTATTAGTCACTTATACATGGTTAGCAGATATTAATGCGAGTGTAGCGAAATGCTTGTGCTTCTAGTTCCGACAGTGCAGTAATATCTAACAAGTAATCTAACAATTCCCCAACTACCGAATACACACATCTAAAGGGATGAATGAGAATATGTACATGGGTGAGCCATGGCCGAGGCGGCATAGGCAAGGTCCAGTAGATGGTATAAAATACACTATATGGGTCAAAGACGTATAAGGTTTTCAAAGTAGCAAAAAAATAAGTGTGTCACCTATGCCCTTATATTAGTTATATTCAAGAAGGAAGCCAATAATTCATTATTGTGACTCATAACACAGTGTTTAAAAAGATATATATATAATAATTATGGCATTTTTTTTGTAATCACAAGGTTATTATATCCATGCTTGGCAGAACTACCCAGAAAAAATGACATTTTATTTTGAGTACCACATACAGTTGAAGTCGGAAGTTTACATACACCTTAGCCAAATACATTTAATCTCAGTTTTTCACAGTTCCTGACATTTAATCCTAGTAAATATTCCCTGTCTTAGGTCAGTTAGGATCACCACTTTATTTTAACCTCTTTTGGGTACGTGAGCCGTTAGCGTCCCACCTCTTCAACAGCCAATGAAAGTGCTGGGCGCCAAATTCAGGTTTAAAAATTAACTTCTTGTGAATCCAACCACGGTGTCAGATTTTTAAAATGCTTTACGGCGAAAGCATACCTTACGATTATTTGAGAACATAGCCCAGCAGACAAATCATTACAAACAGTCACCAGCCAAGTAGAAGAGTTACACAAGTCAGAAATAGAGAGAAAATTAATCCCTTACCTTTGATCTTCATATGGTTGCACTCAGCAGACATTCATTTACTCAATAAATGTTCCTTTTGTTCGATAAAGTCTCTTTATATCCAAAAACCTCAGTTTTGTTTGCGCGTTTTCTTCAGTAATCCACAGGCTCAAACGCAGTCAAAAATCCAAATTGTATCCGTAAAGTTAATAGAAACATGTCAAACGATGTTTATATTCAATCTTCAGGTTGTTTTTAGCCGAAATAATCGATAATATTTCAACCGGACAATAACGTCGTCAATTCAAAAGGTAAACAAGAAAGGCACTCTCTCTGACTCGCTCATGAAAAAGCTCTGTGACACTTTAGGGTCCACTCATTCAGACTGCTCTTACTTCCTCATTTTTCAGAATACAAGCCTGAAACAATTTCTAAAGACTGTTGACATCTAGTGGAAAGCATAGAAACTGCAATTTGAGTCCTAAGTCAATGGATACTGTAATGGCATTGAATAGAAAACTACAAAACCAACAAAAAAAATACTTCCTGAATGGATTTCTCAGGTTTTCGCCTGCCAAATCAGTTCTGTTATACTCACAGACACTATTTTAACAGTTTTGGAAACTTTAGAGTGTTTTCTATCCAAACCTACCAGTTATATGCATATCATATCTTCTGGGCCCGAGAAGCAGGCAGTTTAATTTGGGCATGCATTTCATCCAAAATTCCGAATGCTGTCCCCTACCCTAGAGAAGTTAAGAATGTGAAATGTCAGAATAATAGAGAATGATTTATTTCAGCTTTTATTTCTTTCATCACATTCCCACTAGTCAAATCCAATTTTATTTGTCACATATACATGGTTAGCAGATGTTAATGCGAGTGTAGCGAAATGCTTGTGCTTCTAGTTCCGACAATGCAGTAATAACCAACGAGTAATCTAACCTAATAATTTCACAACAACTACCTTATACACACAAGTGTAAAGGGATGAAGTATATGTACATAAAAATATATGAATGAGTGATGGTACAGAACGGCATAGGCAAGATGCAGTAGATGGTATCAAGTACAGTATATACATATGAGATGAGTAATGTAGGGTATGTAAACAGTATATTAAGTGGCATTGTTTATAGTGGCTAGTGATACATTTTTTACATCAATTTTTCCATTATTAAAGTGAGATGGAGTTGAGTCAGTATGTTGGCAGCGGCCACTAAATGTTAGTGGTGGCTGTTTAACAGTCTGATGGCCTTGAGATAGAAGCTGTTTTTCAGTCTCTCGGTCCCTGCTTTGATGCACCTGTACTGACCTCGCCTTCTGGATGGTAGCGTGGTGAACAGGCAGTGGCTCGGGTTGTTGTCCTTGATGATCTTTATGGCCTTCCTGTGACATCGGGTGGTGTAGGAGTTCTGGAGTGCAGGTAGTTTGCCCCCAGTGATGCGTTGTGCAGACCTCACTACCCTCTGGAGAGCCTTACGGTTGTGGGCGGAGCAGTTGCCGTACCAGGCGGTGATACAGCCCGACAGGATGCTCTCGATTGTGCATCTGTAGAAGTTTGTGAGTGCTTTTGGTGACAAGCCAAATTTCTTCCGCCTCCTGAGGTTGAAGAGGCGCTGCTGTGCCTTGACCACGCTGTCTGTGTGGGTGGACCAATTCAGTTTGTCTGTGATGTGTACGCCAAGGAACTTTAAAACTTACTACCCTCTCCACTACTGTCCCGTCGATGTGGATAGGGGGGTGCTCCCTCTGCTGTTTCCTGAGTCAGAAGTTTACATGCACTCGATTAGTATTTGGTAGCATTGCCTTTAAATTGTTTAACTTGGGTGAAACGTTTCGGGTAGCCTTCCACAAGCTTCCCACAATAAGTTGTGGGAATTTTCTTCCTGACAGAGCTGGTGTAACTGAGTCAGGTTTGTAGGCATCCTTGCTCGCACAAGCGTTTTCAGTTCTGCCCACAAATTTTCTATAGGATTGAAGACCCATTTGCGACCAAGCTTTAACTTCCTGACTGATGTCTTGAGATGTTGCTTCAATATATCCACCTCATTTTCCTTCCTCGTGAAGCCATCTATTTTGTGAAGTGTACCAGTCCCTCCTGCAGCAAAGCACCCTCACAACATGATGCTGCCACCCCCGTGCTTCACGGTTGGGATGGTGTTCTTCGGCTTGCAAGCGTCTTCTTTTTTCCTCCAAACATAACAATGGTCATTATGGCCAAACCGTTTTATTTTTGTTTCATCAGACCATAGGACATTTGTCCAAAAAGTACGATCTTTGTCCCCATGTGCAGTTGCAAACCGTAGTCTGGCTTTTTTATGGCAGTTTTGGAGCAGTGGCTTCTTCCTTGCTGAGGGGCTTTTCAGGATATGTCGATATAGGACTCGTTTTACTGTGGATATAGATACTTTTTGTACCTGTTTCCTCCAGCATCTTCACCTGGTCCTTTGCTGTTGTTCTGGGATTGATTTGCACTTTTCCCACCAAAGTACTTTCATCTCTAGGAGACAGAACGCGTCTCCTATCCTGAGCGGTATGACGGCTGCGTGGTCCCATTGTGTTTATACTTGCGTACTATTGTTTCTACAGATGAACGTGTTACCTTCAGGCGTTTGGAAATTGCTCCCAAGGATGAACCAGACTTGTGGAGGTCTACATTTTTTTTTTCTGAGGTCTTGGCTGATTTCTTTAGATTTTCCCATGATGTCAAGCAGAGAGACACTGAGTTTGAAGGTAGGCCTTGAAATACATCCACAGGTTCAACTCCAATTGACTCAAATTATGTCAATTAGCTTCATGATTACCATCATGTGATATGCTTTAAAATGGCTTTTTACTTTTGTTATTCTTAATGAAATTGAAGCGCAGAAGTCCGGACAAAAGTGTAAATATTTTTTAGATGCAGTATATCGCCCATTATTCTATATATTGTTGCAAACACTAACACAATTATGCCATGGGTGTTCATTTATATTTTTAGTATGAATTTCTAAATTTTAAAATTGCACAGGGCGGGGTTGAGACCCAGGGCCTCCAGCTTGATGATGAGCTTGGAGGGTACTATGGTGAGTTGTAGTCAATGAACAGCATTCTTACATGGGTATTCTTTTTGTCCAGATGGGATAGGGCAATGTGATGGTGATTCTGTCATCTGTGGACCAGTTGGGGCGGTTTGCAAACTGAAGTGGGTCTAGGGTGGCCGGTAAGGTAGCGGCGACATGATCCTTGACTAGCCTCAAAGCACTTCATGATGACAGAAGTGAGTGCTACGGGACGGTAGTAGTTCAGTTCTTTGCCTTCTTTGGTACAGGAACAATGGTAGCCTTCTTGAAGCATGTGGGGACAACAGCCTGGGATAGTTAGCGATTGAATATGTCTGTAAACACACCAGCCAGCTGGTCTGCTCATGCTCTATGGTCGCGGCTAGGGATGCCGTCTGGGCCAGCAGCCCTGCGAGGGTTAACACGTTTAAATGTTTTACTCATGTCAGCCACGAAGGAAGAGAGGGGGGGCGCAGTCTTTGTTAGCAAGCCGTTACGGTGGCACAGTATTATCCTCAAAGCGGGCAAAGAAGGTGTTTAGTTTGTAGGAAGCGTGATGTCGGTGTCTGTGACGTGGCTGTTTTTGTAGTCCGTGATTTCCTGTAGACCTTGCCACAAACGTCTCGTGTCTAAGCCGTTGAATTGCAATTCCACCTTGTCCCTGTACCGGCATTTCGCCTGTTTGATTGCCTTGCAGAGGGAATAACTACACTGTGTATATTCAACCATATTCCCAGACCTCTTTCCATGGTTAAATGCAGCGGATCGCGCTTTCAGTTTAGTGCGAATGCGGCCATCCATCCACGTTTTCTGCTTAGGGTAGGTTTTAATAGTCACAATGGTTAGAGCCAATGCATTTCTTTATAAACGCACTCACCAAGTCAGCGTATAGGTCAATGTTGTTCTGAGGCTGACAAACATATTCCAGTCCGCGTGATCAAAACAATTTTAAAGCGTGGTTTCTTATTGGTCAGACCAGGGTTGAATGGTTCTCGTCACTGGTACATCCTGTTTGAGTTTCAGCCCATAAGACGGAACGAGCAAGATGGCGTCGTGGTCAGATTTGGGAGAGCAGGGGAGGGCTTTGTATGCATTGCGGAAGTTAGAGTAGCAGTGGTCGAGAGAATAATCCCTGCGTGTCGTGCAATCAATATGCTGATAGAATTTAGGTAGCCTTGTTCTTAAATTTGCTTTGTTAAAATCCCCAGCAACAAATGCAGCCTCCGGATATATAGTTTACATAGAGTCCAGTGAAGTTCCTTGGGGGCCGTCTTGGTGTTCGCTTGAGGGGGAACGTACACGGCTGTGACTATATCTGACGAGAGTTCTCTTGGTAGGTAAAATGGCCGGCATTTGTAAGGAATTCTAGGTCGGGTGAGCAGAAGGACTTGAGTTCCTGTATGTTGTTATGATTACACCATGAGTTGTTAATCATAAAGCATACACCCCCCGCCCTTCCTCTTCCCAGAGATGTTTATTTCTGTCGGCGCGATGCATGGAGAAGCCCGGTGGCTGAACTGATTCCGACAACATATCCCGAGAGCCATGTTTCTGTCTCTCTGGAAGGCAACCCTTGCTCGTATTTTGTCTACCTAGAGACTGGACATTGGCGAGTAGTATACTCTGGAACGATGTGCACGTCTACGGAGCCTGACCAGAAGGCCGCTCCGTCTGCTGCGCCTGTGTTTTGGGTCGGCTACTGGGGATCAGATCCATTGTCCTGGGTGGTGGTCCGAACAGAGGATCCGCTTCGGGAAAGTCCTATTCCTGGTCGTAATGTTGGTAAGTTGACGTTGCTCTTATCCAATAGTTCTTCCCGGCTGTATGTAATCATCTTTGGCAGCGATTTTAAAGCTGTGAATGTTTCTGTGTAAGTCTCTTAGTGCTTTCCACACCTGGATTGTGCAACATTTGCCCATTTTATTGTTTTAAAAATTCCTCAAGGTCTGTCAAATTGGTTGTTGATCATTGCTAGTTTTGCCAGGAGATTTAAGTCAACTGTAACTTGACCATATTCACGCTCGTCTTGGTAGGCAACTGCGGTGTAGATTTGACCTTTGTTTTAGGTTATTGCCCTGCTGAATGGTGAATTCATCTCCCAGTGTGCAGACCGAATCAGGTTTTCCGCTTGGGTTTTACCTGTGTTTTAGCTCTTACTTTTTTCTTTTTTTTCTTGAGAAACTCAAGTCCTTTACGATTACAAGCATACCCATAACATGATGCAGCCACCACTATGCTTGAAAATGTGGAGAGTGGTACTCGGTAAAGTGTTGTTTTGGATTTGCCCTAAACACAGCTCTTTGTATTCGGGACAAAAAGGGAATTGCTTTGCCAATCACAGCCATTTTAACTGTTTTAAAGTCACCATTGGCCTCATGGTGAAATCCCTGAACGGTTTCCTTCCTCTCCGGCAAGTGAGGAAGGACACCTGTTTCTTTTGGGTGTGTTGATACACCATCCAAAGTGTAATTATTAACTTCAACATGCTCAAAGGGATATTTAATGCCTGTTTTTTTGTTTGTTTTTTATCAACCAATTGGAAAACCTCCCTTGTCTTTGTGGTTGAATCTGTTTGAAATCCACTGCTCGACTTAGGAACCTTACAGAGAATTGTATGTGTGGGGTACAGAGATGAGGCATTCATTCAAAATCATGTTAAATACTATAATTACACACAGTCCATGCAACTTATTATGTGACTTGTTAAGCACATTTTTACTCCTGAACATATTTAGGCTTGCAATAACAAAGGGGGTTGAATACTTATTGACTCAAGACATTTCAGCTTAAAATGTTTATTTGGCAAAGAATTTGGAAAACATGTTAACAATTTTAAATTTTCCATTTTAAATTCAGGCTGCAACACAAAGTGCGTGAAGTCAAGGGGTGTGAATACTTTCTGAAGGCACTGTATATAATGAATATGAATTCGGAGGAGAGAAATTATTTTAAATATTAAAGCATTGGATCTCTTACTAAAGGCTCTAGTCATACAAAAACTATACTTTAATCTGAACTGGTTCTCAAGCAGATTAGTAAGAATGGCTGTGTTCAAAAATGGCCTTTTCCCCTTCGTTCAGGTAGCCTCTCACTTTTGGTTATTTGAAGATCTCCAAAATATAGCTATTTTTAAAACAAGCTATAGAAAGCTGGTTGCAATTTCAGTTTGAGCCACCAGAAAACACAGAAATATTGGGAAAAATATTATGGTTAAACTCAAATATACAAATTTATAAATAAAAACAATGCATTTTTGGGGGATGATGTTTGTACATTATATCATAAATAGGACTGGTGGAGTTGTTACACATGCAGTTAGAGCTGACATTTCCATGTATTTTTCTTATCAAAAAGTATATCCAACTGATTGCAGCATTACATCAAATGGAGGAGTCAAGTGTAAAGGGGAGAAGTTAAGGAACTTCTGTCGGCCCTGCATAAAAGACCAAAATTGTGATAAAGTATACCAGTTTAATTTAATGACAAAATGTAGAGCTGTGCCATACAGGTTGCAAAACAGTTAGGAGATTTTCAATGTACCGATTCCATGGCACATTGTTTATGAACTATACACAAAACAACGCCAGATTCAAAACTTGGTTTTTCAATTTAAATTAAAACTACCTTAAATTATAGAATGTTATATGTATGGGGGATACAACCACCCCATCTCTGCAACATTTTCTGAGAAGAGACCGTATCATTAGATCACTTGTTTAGGTATGTGGCTTGTTTTTGGTCGCAAGTTCAGGAATGGCAAAAACTATTGCAACATTTACTTGGAGCTAACTCTGCAAATAGCATTGCTGGGTGATTTGAAAAGTCCTAGTCAATTGATCAGTAATATAATACTCATAGCAAAAATGTTTCTTTAATTTACAATCTGTAGAAACTATTAGAATGGAAAAGTTCACAACTTTAGTGGAACAGCAGTGGAAAAAATATGGCAGCTAGAAATCAAAACTGGATGGTCTTCAGAGATAGATGGGAGGAGTCGAGGGTAGCTGAAGGCTGGGACTAAAAACAAATTATAACTAATGTAAAATATACTGCCGTAAAATGTATATATTATGTAAACTCAGCAAAAAAAAAAAGGAATGTCCCTTTTTCAGCACCCTGTCTTACAAAGATAATTTGTAAAAATCCAAACAACTTCACAGATCTTCATTGTAAAGGGTTTAAACACCATTTCCCAAGCTTGTTCAATGAACCATAAACAATTAATGAACATGCGCCTGTGGAACGGTCATTAAGACACTAACAGCTTACACACGGTAGGCAATTAAGGTCAGTTATGAAAACTTAGGACACTAAAGAGGCCTTTCTACTTCCTCTGAAAAACGCCAAAAGAAAGATGCCCAGGGTCCCTGCTCATCTGCGTGAACGTGCCTTAGGCATGCTGCAAGGAGGCATGAGGACTGCAGATGTGGCCAGGGCAATAAATTGCAGTGTCCGTACTGTGAGACGCCTAAGACAGCGCTACAGAGAGACAGGACGGACAGCTGATCGTCCTCGCAGTGACAGACCACATGTAACAACACCTGCACAGAATCGGTACATCCGAACATCACACCTGCGGGACAGGTATAGGATGGCAACAACAACTGCCCGAGTTACACCAGAAACACACAATCCCTCCATCAGTGCTCAGACTGTCCGCAATAGGCTGAGAGAGGCTGGACTGAGGGCTTGTAGGCCTGTTGTAAGGCAGGTCCTCACCAGACATCACCGGCAACGATGTTGCCTATGGGCACAAACCCACCGTCGCTGGACCAGACAGGACTGGCAAAAAGTGCCTGCAACCGCGACTCATCAGTGAAGAGCAATCTCAATGCTCTGCGTTACAGGGAAGACATCCTCCTCCCTCGTGGTACCCTTCCTACCAGCTCATCCTGACATGACCCTCCAGCATGATAATGCCACTAGCCATACCGCCCGTTCTGTGTGATTTTCTGCAAAACTGAAATGTCAGAGTTCTGCCATGGCCAGCAAAGAGCCCAGATCTCAATCCCATTGAGTACGTCTGGGACCTGTGGGAAGGGCTAGGGCCATTCCCCCCCCAGAAATGTCTGGGAACTTGCAGGTGCCTTGGAAGAGTGGGGTAACATCTCACAGCGAGACCTGGCAAATCTGGTGCAGTCCATGAGGAGAAGATGCACTGAAGTACTTAATGCAGCTGATGGCCACACCAGATACTGACTTACTTTTGTTTTTGACCTCCCCTCCTTTGTTCAGGGACACATTGTTCAATTTCTGTTAGTCACATGTCTGTGGAACTTGTTCAGTTTGTCTGAGTTGTTGAATCTGATGTTCATTCAAATATTTACACATGTTAAGTTTGCTGAAAATAAATGCAGTCGACAGAGGGAGTACGTTTCTTAAGCTGGAAGTAGAAGCCTACGTGTTGTTGTCCATTTAGTTTACTCCAATTAGGGGATAGGTGGTAAGGTCAGGGAGAAATAATAAAGGAAAATATTTATTACAAGAATATTTGGTGAATTTGAAAGGATACAGATAATTACATTGATAGATCGCACAATTTATCTGCAATTTATGAAAGCTGGTCTACCACCTAAAACAATATATATATATAAAAAAAAAAACTAGTTTATTTTTTTACTTCTCTATCACAGCTTTCAGTTTGGATACAGAGCAGCCGGACTACGACCTGGATTCAGAGGATGAGGTCTTTGTGAATAAGCTGAAGAAGAAGATGGAGATCACCTCTCTGCAGTTTGAGGACATGATCGACCGGCTGGAGAAAGGCAGTGGCACGCAGGTACTTTACCAAACCACAATGCTGAAGGCAGGTCTCTCAGAAATTGGGACGTAGGCCAGTGTTTATCAAACCTTTTGTCGACTACCATTCTGCTTATTTGATTTTTTTTAAAGTTGAAAGGCTAGGAGTAAGCGCGGGGGTTTATTGAGTACTAGAAAGAACAGTGTGACTAAATGTGTGTTGTCTGCTCAGCTGGTGAACCTGCAGGAGGCAAAGCTGCTGCTGAAGGAGGATGACGAGCTGATCAAGGAGGTGTTTGACTACTGGACCAGGAAGAGGAAAAACTGTAAGAGCGGCTCTCTCATTCCCACGGTGAAGCAGGAGAAGAGGGACGGATCTAGCACCTCAGACCCCTACGTGGCCTTCCGCAGGAGGACCGAGAAGATGCAGACTAGAAAGGTGAGCCACGTCCTAGGTAGGATGACGGAACTGAACAAGGGCTGCGTGCAAGTATAATAAACCATTTCACTTTCAGAAAGGTGGCCTTTTCACAGGGCATTGCGATCCAGGACATGGTTGAGGGAATATTCTAACCCACCTTTTTGTATTCACTAGTGTGTAATTTAGCTATGAACTATTCTCAGGAAGTGACAGTATAGCAGAGAACCCAGTTAACATTTTAAAGTAGGAAAATGCCTAATTTAAAGGCTGCTCCCATGCTTTATTCCTGCATCAACATAGATGTTAACATCTTACTTGTGTCTGCAGAACCGTAAGAACGACGAGGCTGGGTATGAGAAGATGCTGAAACTGCGGAGGGATCTGAGCCGAGCCGTCACTATTCTGGAGATGATTAAGAGGAGGGAGAAGAGCAAGAGAGAGCTGCTCCACCTCACCCTGGAGATTGTAGAGAAGAGGTGATACATATTTGATATTATTTACGTTTTATTCATATGAATGAGGGAGACGGATGAGGTCATCACCGTGAGGAAAGAATGGATAACTTTGGAATCAAAACCCCACCATTTCTCTCTGGGATTTTTCTGCTGTTGTGGATTATGAATGAATTGTCCCCCAAATCAATGAAACAGTTACTTTCTCTGTGATTGTAGCAGACTATTAACTGAACAGGTTTTTTTTTGACAAACCTGGCCGTTTTGTATCTGTGGCTCTGTAGTAGCCTGTCTGGTTGATTTTAAACTGCGATGTTTGTTTAAAAAAATGACGTGCTAATACCCATCATACAGGATGTGTCCCAAATGGCACCTTATTCCCTAGTACACTATGGGCCCTGGTCAAAAGTAGTGCACAAGATAGGGAATATGGGACGCATCCTGTATGATGGTATTAGCACGTTTTTTTTAAGGAGACGGGCTCTGCTGCTCATGTTAATTGGCAGCATCGTTCAGTGCTCTGTTTTGCATACATTATCAAATAGAGTTCATCTTATTTTTTCAGTAAGGTCAAAGCAATGAGCTCATTGACTTTGACTCGTTACACTGCTGCCCATTAAAAATAATGGTATTGTCGGCACAGAATGGAATAGAATAAGCTGGGCTTACTGTTGGTTAGTTGCGTATTATATTTCTTAAAACATTTTTGGGGGCTTGCTGTTCCCTTGTGGAGCAGTCTATGCTGTGTCCCAAATGGCAGCCTTTTTCCTATATAGTGCACTACTTTTGAAGAGGGCACATTGAGCTCTGGACAAAAGTAGTGCACTATATTGGAAATAAGGTGCCATTTGGGACTTAACTATACAAATATCACGTATTAGAATGGAATATATTTCATCTGAAAGTTGCTGTCACTGACTTTTTGATTTGTAGTGCTTCTGATTTGTAGTGACATTGCAATTTCCGCCTGTTATCAGCCTACCCTGCGCTGGTGGCTCCCTTTTTTTATTCCTATGGTTTTATTTTTACTTAGTTATATTGGGATATTCTATTTTTGATGGGAGATGTTTTGCACTCCTATGCTAAAAAGCTTGTCAGTGGCATGGCAGAGACACAGGTAGCTAACGTCCTTCACTGGGCATTTTCTCAAATTTAGAAATGGTGTAGCCTACCCGCGTCCAGTAACCTGCATGTGCAAAGTAAAAAAAGATGGCACACTGTTTTATTGTGCAACGTTTTGACCCAAAACGGTCTTTCTCCGAGTCTTAATCAAGCCCCCTTTATCTCCATGTGTCCTCCCCAGGAACGGCATGCCTGACTACGGCAGTGAGGTGATGGCTGAGGCCCTGGCCCAGAGGGCTCTGGTGAAGCCCATCTACACGATACCCATCATTCCCCTCTCCAACAGCAACCAGTACCGCCACCAAGACCACATGGACATGAAGGACTACAAAACGAAGGTAAGAGACAGGGCATAAAATTAACTTTTTTGTCCACCAGCCAAGTAAATTAGACCAACTGTTATGCCTATGTGCAACGCTTCTAAAAAATTAATTTCACTCAGCTCTTCACGCGTGCATAGCCCCCAACCAGGCAGGCAGTGTTGCAGCTCGAGGAAGGCTATATAGTATTTGAAGTTTAACTTTGTATAATTAATTTACCAGCTATGAAACAAAACTGAGAATTATATAACTGCAACTGCAGCATTTATTTTACTATATACAGTTGAAGTCTGAAGTTTACATACACTTAGGTTGGAGTCATTAAAACTCGTTTTTCAACCACTCCACAAATTTCTTGTTAACAAACTATAGTTTTGGCAAATCGGTTAGGACATCTACTTTGTGCATGACACAAGCAATTTTTCCAACAATTGTTTACAGACAGATTATTTAACTTATAATTCACTGTATCACAATTCCAGTGGCTCAGAAGTTTACATACACTAAGTTGACTGTGCCGTTAAACAGCTTGAAAAATTCCAGAAAATAATGTCATGGCTTTAGCAGCTTCTGATAGGCTAATTGAGTCAATTGGCGGTGTACCTGTGGATGTAATTCAAGGCCTACCTTCAAACTCGGTGCCTCTTTGCTTGATATCATGGGAAGATCTAAAGAAATCAGCCAAAAAAATTGTGGACCTCCGGGTACAAAAGTATCTATATCCACAGCAAAACAAGTCCTATATCGACATAACCTGAAAGGCCGCTCAGCATGGAGGAAGCCACTGCTCCAAAACTGCCATTAAAAAAGCCAGACTACGGTTTGCAACTGCACATGGGGACAAAGATTGTACTTTTTGGACAAATGTACTCTGGTCTGATGAAACAAAAATTGAACTGTTTGGCCATAATGACCATTATGTTTGGAGGAAAAAGGGGGAGGCTTGCAAGCCGAAGAACAACATCCCAACCGTGAAGCACGGAGGGGGCAGCATCATGTTGTGGGTGTGCTTTGCTGCAGGAGGGACTGGTGCACTTCACAAAATAGATGGCATCATGAGGAATGAAAATGATGTGGATATATTGAAGCAACATCTCAAGACATCAGTCAGGAAGTTAAAGCTTGGTTGCAAATGGGTCTTCTAAATGGACAATGACCCCAAGCATACTTCAAAAGTTGTGTCAAAATGGTTTAAGGACAACAAAATCAAGGTATTGGTGTGGCCATCACAAAGCCATGACCTCAATCCCTTGGAAAATGTGTGGGCAGAACTGAAAAGGCGTGTGCAAGCAAGGAGGCCTACAAACCTGACTCAGTTACACCAGCTCTGTCAGGAGGAATGGGCCAAAATTCACCCAACTTATTGTGGGAAGCTTGTGGAAAGGCTACCTGAAACGTTCGACCCAAGTTAAATAATTTAAAGGCAATGCTACCAAATACTAATTGAGTGTACATAAACTTCTGACCCACTTGGAATGTGATGAAAGAAATGAAAGCTGAAAGAAATGAAAGCTAATAGTCATTCTCTACTATTATTCTGACATTTCACATCACATAAAGTGGTGATCCTAACTGACCTAAGACAGGGAATGTTTACTAGAATTAAATGTCAGGAATTGTGAAACTGAGTAAATGTATATGGCTAGGTGTATGTAAACTTCTGACTTGAACTGTAAATGTGGTCAAATGCATGTGAAATACTCGCACGGTGGAGCCCTGACCACCCGCCAGCGTGGCTGGTGAAATAGACATCTTACCTGCCAATGCCAAAATTGACCCGGAGGTGGTGGTGTTCATTTTAGGCCCTCAAGAGGCAGATATTCCCATAGCTGTTGTATTGATAAGGAGACTGAACATCGTTATGGCATCTTCAGTAACAGCTTTACTATACTGAACAAAAATATAAACGCAACAATGTCAAAGATTTCTGACATTTGTGTTATTTCATACAAGGAAATCAGTCAATTGAAATACATAAATTAGGCCCTAATCTATGAATTTCACATGACTGGGAATGCAGATATGCATCTGTTGGTCACAGATACCTTAACAAAAGAGGTAGGGGTTTGGATCAGAATACCAGTCAGTGTCTGCTGTGACCACCATTTGCCACATGCAGCATGGCACATCTCCTTTGCATAGAGTTGATTGTGGCCGGTGGAATGTTGTTCCACTCTTAAACGGCTGTGCGAAGTTACTGGATATTGTCAGGAACTGGAACACGCTGTCGTACACGTCAATCCAGAGCATCCCGAACATGCTCGATGGGTGACATGTCTGAGTATGTAGGCCATGAAAGAACTGGGACATTTTCAGCTTCCAGGAATTGTGTACAGATCCTTGCGACATGCGACCGCACATTAGCGTGCTGAAACATGAGGTGTTGGCGGCGGATAAATGGCACGACAATGGGCCTCAGGGTCTGTTCAGGGCACTCTTAACCAGCATGGCTACCATGCCATTCTGCAGAAATACGCCATCCCATCTGGTTTGCGCTTAGTGGGACTATCATTTGTTTTACAACAGGACAATGATCCAAAACACACCTCCAGGCTGTGTAAGGGCTTTTTGACCAAGGAGAGTGATGGTGCTGCATCAGATGACCCGGCCTCCACAATCACTCAACCTCAACCCAATTGAGATGGTTTGGGATGAGTTGGACCGCATAGTGAAGGAAAAGCAGGCAAGAAGTGCTCAGCATATGTGGGAACTCCTTGAAGACTGTTGGAAAAACATTCCTCGTGGCTAAAATGCTGCTATCGGTATGTGGTGCCGCACGAGACAAACTGAGCATAAAGCTTCCGTTTCCTGTTTTTGTAGCATTTGCTCTGCGTGCAATTTGAGGAGTTGAGACAAATGGTATTGTTAGAAAGGTCAACTTCTCTATTACAGTAAAATGTCTCAACGTATTCCACTTCCCATATGACCGAGACTGTTGGACAAAACCTCGAATGCAAATAGCTAATTGACACCACTTGTCAGAGGAAGAATTGATCTCAGCTGTGTTTTTGTGAGTCACAGGGGTAGGGGCGTTGTGTGTATTTGTTGTGTGTGTGTGTGTGTGTGTGTGTGTGTGTGTGTGTGTGTGTGTGTGTGTGTGAAAGGGAAGGTGCACACAGCACTGAAGGTTAGAAGGAGAAGAGACCAAAAAGACAACATGAGAACAAGAGGATGTAAATGCTTATATAAAAAATACTTGCTTCATGCGATCCAGACATTTTGGAAATAATTCGATATATTGCCCAGCCCTAAGGTACATATCGAATCATCTTGAAATTGAAAGATGCTCATCCCTACTACTTATGACTGGGTGATGAGTGACTCTATTGTTTCTCTCCCACCCTCATCTGTTGATGTAACCCTGTCCCTCCACACTCCTAGTCCAAACCCCGCTGTCCCTTTGCTTTCGTTATTTCCATTGTTTTGACTTATGACACCCCTGCTCCCCCGTATTGTAGCATTTCCCCCTGCCTTTTCCCCCTGGGGCCTTAGGTTGAATGGGAGTTCAGTTCACTAACCCTCAGCAGAGGGGGGTGGGGTCTGGTCAGGGAGAGGCACGATCTGTCTGGGCAGAAGGATATGGTGCGTGCCTCGCCCACCATCTTCATATCAATGAGTCTTAACTCACTACACTGTTCTGTTTCTAAATGATTCTCCCCATCACAGCGCCACCTCCATAAGAAATTCTACAGGGCTCAGACACATTTCTGTTGCTCGTGGAGTAAATGGGCCATTAATTAGTCTTCTATATTCTTCCTTCCAGCCAGAGAAAACTGAAGTGGTCCGAATGAAGAGGAAGTACGAGAAGAAGCCTAAGATTCCTCCTCTCTCTGCACCCCAACACTCTGGCCCCTCTGTGTTCAACCCCAAGGACCTCAACCAGTACGACTTCCCCAGCTCTGACGACGAACCCTTTTCCCAGGTGAACTCATAAATAACACTGCTGGTGGTGATGAGTGATGCGGCCTAAATGGCACCCTATTTATTTACTGTTTTACGAAATGTGATGCCATTTAGGGCGTAGATGGTAGAGGTCGACCGATTATGATTTTACCTCAGATATCGATTATTACAGGACAAAAAAAGCCGATGTCGATTTTTTTTTAATGTATTTGTAATAATGACAATTACAACAATACTGAATGAACACTTTTAAAAAAAACTTTATATAATATATCAATAATATCAATTTAGCCTCAAATAAATAATGAAACATGTTCAATTTGGTTTAAATAATGCAAAAACAAAGTGTTGGAGAAGAAAGTAAAAGTGCAATATGTGCCATGTAAGAAAGCTAACGTTTAAGTTCCTTGCTCAGAACATGAGAACATATGAAAGCTGGTGGTTCCTTTTAACATGAGTCTTCAATATTCCCAGGTAAGAAGTTTTAGGTTGTAGTTATTTTAGGAATTATAGGACTTTCTCTCTCTACGATTTGTATTTCATATACCTTTGACTATTGGATGTTCTTATAGGCAGTTTAGTATTGCCAGTGTAACAGTATAGCTTCCGTCCCTCTGCTTGCCCCTACCTGGGCTCGAACCAGGAACACATCGACAACAGCCACCCTCGAAGCAGCGTTCCCCATGCAGAGCAAGGGGAACAACTACTCCAAGTCTCAGAGCGAGTGACGTTTGAAACGCTATTAGCGCACACCCCGCTAACTAGTTAGCCATTTCACATCGGTTACACCAGCCTAATCTCGGGAGTTGATAGGCTTGAAGTCATAAACAGCTCAATGCTTGAAGCACAGCGAAGAGCTGCTGGCAAAACGCACTAATGTGCTGTTTGAATGAATGCTTACGAGCCTGCTGGTGCCTACCACCGCTCAGTCAGACTGCTCTATCAAATCATAGACTTAATAATAACATAATAACACGCAATAAGACGTTTATTCTTTCAGTGAAATACGGAACCGTTACGTATTTTATCTAACGGGTGGCATCCCTAAGTCTAAATATTCCTGTTACATTGCACAACCTTCAATGTTGTCATAATTATGTAAAATTCTGGCAAATTAGGCAGCCCAAACTGTTGCATATACACTGATTCTGCGTGCAATGAACGCACGAGAAGTGACACAATTTCACCTGGTTAATATTGCCTGCTAACCTGGATTTCTTTTAGCTAAATATGCAGGTTTAAAAAATATATACTTCTGTGTATTGATTTTAAGAATTTTATTGATGTTTATTGTTCGGTACAGTCGTGCAACGATTGCGCTTTTTTCAAATCATCCCCCGTTTGGCGAAGTTGGCCGTCTTTGTTAGGAAGAAATAGTCTTCACAGTTCGCAACGAGTCATGTTAGCAGGCAATATTAACTAAATATGCAGGTTTAAAAATATATACTTGTGTATTGATTTTAAGAAAGGCATTGATTTTTATGGTTAGGTACACATTGGAGCAACGACAGTCCTTTTTCCGAATACGCACTGCATCGATTATATGCAACGCAGGACACGCTAGATAAACTAGTAATATCATCAACCATGTGTAGTTAACTAGTGATTATGATTGATTGTTTTTTATAAGATAAGTTTAATGCTAGCTAGCAACTTACCTTCTTACTGCATTCACATTCGCGTAACAGGCAGTCTCCTCGTGGAGGGCAATGTAATCAGATGGTTAGAGCTTTGGACTAGTTAACTGTAAGGTTGCAAGATTGAGTCCCCGAGCTGACAAGGTAAAAATATGTCATTCTGCCCCTGAATAAGGCAGTTAACGCACCGTTCCTAGGCCGTCATTGAAAATAAGAATGTGTTCTTAATTTACTGCTCAGGCGTTCCGCCAGCGGAACTCCTCCCACATTCCACTGAAAAGGCAGAGCGCGAAATTCAAAATATATTTTTTTGAAATATTTAACTTTCACACATTAACAAGTCCAATACAGCAAATGAAAGGTACACATCTTGTGAATCCAGCCAACATGTCCGATTTTTAAAATGTTTTACAGCGAAAACAGCACGTATATTTATGTTAGCTCACCACCAAATACAAAAAAGGACAGACATTTTTCACAGCACAGGTAGCATGCACAAAGCCAACCTAACTAACCAAGAACCAACCAAACTAACCAACAAACAACTTCATCAGATGACAGTCTTATAACATGTTATTCAATAAATCTGTTTTGTTCGAAAAATGTGCATATTTGAGGTATAAATCAGTTTTACATTGCAGCTACCATCACAGCTACCGTCAAAAATAGCACCGAAGCAGCCAGAGTAATTATAGAGACCAACGTGGAATACCTAAATACTCATCATAAAACATTTCTGAAAAATGCATCGTGTACAGCAAATGAAAGACAAGCATCTTGTGAATCCAGCCAATATTTCAGATTTTAAGTGTTTTACAGCAAACACAATATAGCATTATATTAGCTTACTACAATAGCCTACCACACTACCGCATTCATTCATCAAGGCACGTTAGCGATAGCAATAGGCACGTTAGCGTTAGCTAATAAACCAGCAAAAGATATTAATTTTCACTAACCTTCATAAACCTTCCTCAGATGACAGTCCTATAACATCAGGTTATACATACACTTATGTTTTGTTCGAAAATGTGCATATTTAGAGCTGAAATCAGTGGTTATCCATTATGCTAACGTAGCTTCTTTTTCCCAGAATGTGCGGATATTTCTATTAGACTCTCACCTATTCTGACCAAATAGCTATTCATAAACATTACAAAAAAATACATGTTGTATAGGAAATGATAGATACACTAGTTCTTAATGCAATCGCAGTGTTAGAATTCTAAAAATATCTTCATTACGACATAAGGCTTATGTTATAGCGAGAGAGTGGCCAAAACCTGGGCGCAAAACTACTAGTACACAGTTCGACAGATATATGAAATAGCATCACAAAATGGGTCCTACTTTTTGTGATCTTCCATCAGAATGTTGGACAAGGGGTCCTTTGTCCAGAACAGTCGTTGTTTGGATTTAGAACATCGTTTTCCCCTCTTGAATTAGCAAGCACACTGGCCAAGTGGCGCGAAGCTCTCCATCGTCAACAAACTCAGAGAACGGAACACGCCTAACGTCCCGAAAAAATTTCAATAATCTAATAAAACTATATTGAAAAAACATACTTTACGGTGATATTGTGACATGTATCAAATAAAATCAAAGCCGGAGATAGTAGTCGCCTATAACGACAGCTTTTCAGAAGGCAATTCCAGGTCCAACTTCGCGCTTTCCAGAAAACAGGAAATGGATGACTCGTCGTGCCAAGAGGATTTATTCCACCTCAGACCAAGATAAACACTTCATTTCTTCTCTCACTTCCTCTTGACATCTAGGGGAAGGTGTATGACGTGCATGTATACTCATACGTATCATGCCCATTTATAGGCAGGCCCTTGAACAGAGCATCATTTTCAGCATCATTTTCCCCCAAAGTGAAAATAGCACCCTCTGTCCTCAACAGGTTAACTGACTTACCTAGTTAAATAAAGGTGTAAAAAAAAAAAAAAAAACGATTTACGATTGTTATGAAAACTTGAAATCGGACCAAATTAATCGGCCATTCCGATTAATCGGTCGACCTCTAGTAGATGGTAGTGAAGGCGATAGTGTTAGGTATCGGTCTGTATTTGGTGGTGGCAGTAGTAGCTGCAGTAGTAATCGGACTTGTAGAAGAACTAGTACAAGAAGAACTGGTAGTAGAAGAACTAGTAGTAGCAGCAGTTGGTGATATGATCACAATCGTGGCTGTTGTCTAGGTAGCCAGCCACATTGTTCTTATGGTCTCTTAATGTAACTCACCCATCCCCCCTCTACGTTTATGTTTAGATCCATTCAGGTTCCTCGGAGGCAGAGGAGGAGAATGACCCAGATGGCTGCTTTGTGTTCCGGAGGAAGGCCGGCTGTCAGTATTATGCTGTGAGTAGAGTAGCTGCCTGCCCTCCTGTGACTCAACTGCTCTATTTATAGCCCTTACGGCGCTCTCTTGGACAGCCAGCCACACACAGCCAGGGTTGCCACTGGCCCTGCTGCTTTTTTATCTTCCACATTCTGCTGGCCACATCAATGCCTTACTGACGGAGCTTTCCTCCTTTGTCTCGAACTCTCTTCTCTCGCTCTCCTCTCTCCCTGTCTCAGTCACGCCTGGACCAGAGTGGTAACTGGCCATGGGTCAGCCCGTCAGAGGGCGGTTTGGGGGACCCTCGTTTCCGCTACTGTCTCACGTCTCTAACGGTGCCCCGGCGCTGCGTAGGGTTGGCACGGCGGCGCACGGGCAGAGGGGGCAGGTGAGTTC
Organism: Salvelinus namaycush; assembly: GCF_016432855.1. Classification (NCBI taxonomy): domain Eukaryota; kingdom Metazoa; phylum Chordata; class Actinopteri; order Salmoniformes; family Salmonidae; genus Salvelinus; species Salvelinus namaycush. Next base: position 33,955,691 of record NC_052313.1, read on the forward strand.
AGGCGCCCTTATTGCTCCCTAAGGCTGTGTTATAAATGGCACCCCATTCCATATGTAACTCTATACTTTTGGGCTCAGGTCTAAAGGTAATATGATTCCATTTGGGACAAATCCCAAATCTCACCTTGTGGCTCTACTAGCCTGGTATAGTAGCCGTTCGTTTGACGGGATCCTATTTCTGTGCTGGATGGTGTTTAGGACAGGGGGTTCACAACCTTTTTTCCTCTAGGGCCCCTTCTCACGTTTGACAAAATTGTTGTTTGAAGCTCATTTCCTGCAATTCTACGTAATTTAAAAAGACTCATTACACTTTTTAGGTAGGCTATTTAATTATGATGATGATGATAATATACATGGATAAAGAAAATAAAATCTGCACCATATTTCCTCAAACATTCCGCTACCAAATGTTTTATGGTAATTTATATGAACCTTCTGTTTAACTATACGTATTCTCTTGTACAGAAAGTGATTAGAACAATTGACGGCGACAGTCACACATTGTATAAGATTACTTTCCAAGCAAAGTCCAATCGTCCAAATTTGTAGCTCGGCTTCTGAATGTCAGTTATTCCGATGTGCATCAGTTGTATCTTCCTCTTTTTTTCACAGCTTGTTTCTAGCCTAAACCATCGTGGATTAATGCGTCGTTTTAGATTGTGTATTTCAATCGTTAACATTTTTTAAATGTATTTTTACAATTATTACCCTTCAAATCAAGGGAGGGACTTCTGGAACCTCTGGTTTAGGAGATTACGTTTAGCTCGCGACTGTTTCTCGCGCGTGCCCACACGAGAGATATTGGAATCAACTATCAGGTCTTTGAGGAAGGCTAGAACTATATTACTCTCATAGTGTGATATACAATTACAGCTGCAAAATGTAATCACGCTTATACCACCTGCCTGGGGTTTTGAATATATATCCAGAACTTACCATCTCATGTTTTAGGAAGATGAGTCTATGACTGCATCCCAAATGTCACCCTATTCCCTACATAGTGCACTACTTTTGACCAAATGGCACCCTATTCGCCACCAATGGGCCGTTGTCAAAAGTAATGCACTATGTAGGGAATAGGGTGCCGCATCAGTCTTATCAATAAGTGATTTAGGGTATGTTAACAGTTAGCCGCAAAAAAAATATATTTGGCCGGTCATGCATATGTCTATAGGTTTATTTGCATTATTTTTGTTTTAATTAAATACTGTAGGTGTCAGAATTTAACATCTAGTCAGTCATAAAACCGGAACAGTGTCGAGTTCCAAAAAATGTACAATGATTTTATAGAGTTAGAAAGTAACTTGCGTTTAACGTCAACTAATGGCTCAGTTTCTAGTCTAGTGGAGTGGTTGCCAAACTGAGGGGATCCACCCCCATCAGTCTGCTGCTCTCTCCCTCCACTGAGACCCGACCATCAGATGCAGGCACCATCAGCCCAGTAAAATTAAAGGCACATTTTTTTTAATTACCTTGACTAGCCTGTACCCCCGCACATTGACCTGGTACCCCCTGTATATAGTAGCCTCATCATTGTTATTTTGTTACTTTTTTTTTTACATGTTTTATTTTATTTAGTAAATATATTCTTAACTCTATTTTCTTTAAAAGTGCATTGTTGGTCAAGGGCTTGTAAGTAAGCATTTTACGCTAAAGTCTACACCTGTTTGTTTTCGGCGCACGTGACAAATACAATTCTTTTGAGAAATGTATACTCAGCCGTGCGTCACATGTAATACAACAACGGATCTATTACCGGTGTGATCATATAGCCTAACTCAAATTTTGAAATGTGTACAGTACCAGTCAAAAGTTTGGACACCTACTTATTCCAGGGTTTTTCTTAATTTTTTACTATTTTCTATATTGTAGAATAATAGCGACGACATCAAAACTTTGCAATAACACACATGGAATCATGTAGTAACCAAAAAAGGGTTAAACATAACTCAATATATTTGAGATTCTTCAAAGTAGTGAAACTGACCCATGAAGACCGCCACAGAAAAGGAAGACCCAGAGTTACCTCTTCTGCAGAGGATAATTTCATTAGTTAACTGCTCCTCAGATTGCAGCCCAAATAAATGCTTCACACAGTTCAAGTAACAGACACATCTCAACATTAACTGTTCAGAGAAGACGGTGTGAATCAGGCCTTCATGGTTGAATTGGTTCAAAGAAACCACTACTAAAGGACACCAATAATAAGAAGAGACTTGCTTGGGCCAAGAAACAAGACTGGTGGAAAACTGTCCTTTCGTTCCAACCACCGTGTCTTTGAGACACAATCACCCGTCCTCAACCCAATTGAGATGAGTTGGACCACAGAGTGAAGGAAAAGCAACCAACAAGTGCTCAGCATATATGGTAACTCATTCCAACACTGTTGAAAAAGCATTCCAGGTGAAGCTGGTTGAGAGAATGCCAAGAGTGTGCAAAGCTGTCATCAAGACTAAGGGTGGCTACTTTGAAGAATCTAAAATATATTTAGAATTATTTAACATTTTTTGTTTTGGGTACTACATGATTCCATGTGTTTTTTTTGTTTTGTTTTGATGTCTTCACTATTATTCTACAATGTAGAAAATAGAGAAAATCTATAAAAACCCTTGTAGGTGTGTGACTGCTACTGTATATATATATATATTTTTTTTTTTATGTTCCAAACAGCAATGCATTGGCAGGGCAATTCAAGCAAAGCCAATATGTAGTGGTAATGTATTGGGCCTATAGCTTACCTCAAAAACCTCTGCTAAAGTACTGCTTTTAATTGGTTAATGTTGCATAGGCTTATGTTTTTAAGTCAAGCAACAACAACAAAAAATCTAAGCGGTAGATCTCGGCTTTCAGTTGGACTCAAAGTGATCTTGACTCAAAAGGTTGATGACCAGTGTTCTGGAGTTTTCTCTGTTAACTGTCAACGCTTCCCTTTACTGTGGCAATTGTGATCGAATCCATGCAATATTAGCCACTTTCAATGCAACATAATGAAACAAAACAAACTATGCAAGAGATTTTGTTGTCGGCAGAACGCATCGGAGTTGGATTCTACACAGACCTTTGCGGCATGAACAAGCAGAGCTGCAGTTGGCCTATATGCAAATATACCATTACCATATCTGGATCTGTGCCATTTACTCTGAACTGGACTGTTTACAACATGAGTAGATGCTCCTGTTTTGAGGTTAAAGCGAGTGCTGCGTGTAGCCATGTGTGCACATTTTGTTCATATCCTTTGCTAGTTAGTGAGTTATTAGCCTAGTTATAGGTAATTTATAGTCAGCAATAGAGGAGTGAATGATTTCCCAAGAAAGCACAAAATGTGTACCTTTCTAGACATCTTTGAAACGCAAGTCAGGTAAAGAGCTTAATTTATTTTTATAAGGGTCAGTGTTGTATTTTGAGACAGGCTTGAATAAGCTAAGTAGCCAATAGGGAGAGGGTAGTATAATTTCTGATTCTCTGTAATAATGGTATGGGAATAATGTGGTTTATTTTAAGTGGTTTCTTGCATCAAACACAACCTTTGTAGTTGTCCCCTTTTCTGAAGCACAAGTGGATAAACCGGTTTATGTCAAGCCCTGCCTGTTATTCTTTATTTTTTTTCAAACGTCTGATGTAATGTAAGCCTACATTGAACACCACACATTGGCTGCTACTGTAGGTTGAATGATAGAACAGCTATTTCCATGTTACTATGTTATGGGATGCATTTTTCTCCAGAGTTTTTGATGGTAGGCCGCTGGTAGGCCTACATTATGATGAAATAGCCACAGTAGCCTACATGGCCACTGTTAAAACTGTAACTTAAAGTGGGTATAGCCACAGTGATCGCAGTAAATGTACGTTGGAAGTTGCACAAGCTGAAGTTTGTGCTCAGTAGACCTGAAATTTGCTCAGTGCCGGAAACAATTAGATGGATACATTGCTGCCCCCCCTCAGAAAAAAAATACACTGCATGTTCCTCATCGAACATCTCATTCCAAAATCATGGGCGTTAATATGGAATTGGTCCCCCTTTTGCTGCTGTAACAGCCTCCACTCTTCTGGGAAGGCTTTCCACTAGATGTTGGAACCTGCGGGGACTTGCTTCCATTCAGACATGAGCATTAGTGAGGTCGGACACTGATGTTGGGTGATTAGGCCTGACTTCCAGTCAGCATTCCAATTCATCCCAAAGGTGTTTGATGGGTTTGAGATCAGGGCTCTGTGCAGGCCAGTCAAGTTCTTCCATACTGATCTCGACAAACCATTTCTGCGTAGACCTCGCTTTGTGCACGATGGCATTGTCATGCTGAAACAGGAAAGAGCCTTCCACAAACTGTTGCCACAAAGTTTGAAGCACATAATCATCTAGAATGTCATTGTATGCTGTAGCATAAAGCAGACTTTTAGCCATGTAGTGTATATATTTTTTTTTAAGAAACTCAGTCCGGCTTTCAACTTACTCTTGAAAGTTATAGTAATAATAGTAGGATGCACAAGGTGCAATTTTGAAATTGGGTAGAGCATAATCAGTTTTCCTCTTGCCATGTCAGTCATTGCCCACCTTAGCGAGCTATTTATAACTTGTCAGAAATGTCCAGATCAACTGGCCCATGTCAGTTAATGTTTTTAGCTAGGTTTTTTAGCCCATAGATTTAGTTTGAGTCGCTTAAATATCACATGAATACACATTAGACATGACTCTCCGCCAACAAGAGGGGTGTTGTTCATTAACAGTACTTGTGCCAATAGAAATAGACGTGGTGTCCACGCAGGCGTGATACGTTCCCTGTTGCTGGAAGGGGGGCCTGAGTGAAAGTTTGAACACCTGGTCTCTACGAGCAAACCAGAGCGGAGATACGTTGCTAAGCGACGCAGACTGCAGCAGCCAGTGTTGCAGACTATTTTTCAGAGAATCACTAAATGCAGTTTTGCCGTTGCCCCGACGACGCCACAGCACCAATTTGCCTTGCTGAAGCCCAACTGCGGTCCCCTCACCTGGCACACACCCCCTCAGCTTGTGCTTCTTTACCTGTGTGCGTGCCGTTGCTGTGACATTTGTTTCATAGACAGCTTTTCTCACTCTCGTTTGCAGCAGAATTGACTGGGGAAACTCGCTAAATCTTTTCAAAACCATAGAAATCCTCTGTCAAAACTCCCCAAAGGCAGCCTGAAAAGTAGCTGAATTTGACGCTAGCCTCATCTACCAAGAAAAGTCGTTGGAGGGGTCTGAAAACTCGCTAAATATAGCGACAAAGTTGCTAAATTGGCAACACTGGCTGCTGCACAGGGAGCAGAGGCAGAGGAGTAGCATGCAGCAGCGAACAACAGCAACCGAAAAGTTTCTTAGCATTACTCTCCTGTTCTACTGGTTTTCATAAACTTCCTTTCATTGTCCTGAAGCCAAAGGCACAATTGTTATCATTTTAACAACCTATCCTAGTTCTTGCATGTTGAGATGTCCCCACTAAGTTTCTAACGGAGATGTTTATCTCTGTCACATGAACCTGCTTGCACCAGGTGCGTTTCTTTTAAGAACAGTGTTTTCCCACACATTGCATTGTCGGAAATGCAATGTATTACATTGTCTGCATCATAACAGTAGTTTAGTTGCATGTTCAATAATATGAGACGATAGACTTGCTATTGTCACATTTTTTTAAGCTAGTTATGAAAAGTTTCCATTACTTGTACCCATGCATAGTTTTTTCGGTTTGTCACGTAATTTTACTGGAACTAGTTTAACCGTTTGTTAACCTGTTAATGGGGGTCGCTTAGTAGTCAGCGAAATTGACTGGAATTTGCATCCCTACTGTGATTTGTAAAGAGTCTCTTTCTGATTATGTTTCAGGCTGTTACTGGACAGAGCACACACAGACCTGGACAGCATGTTTCACAACCTGGACTCGGACCCCGAAACCGAACCACTTCAAGCCTCATCTCCCACAAGCTCTCCTCTCCGCAACGCAGAGCCAGCCAGTACCTCAGACGCCAATACCTCGGACCGAACCAATGCTTCCAACAACCACCACCCCTCTTCCTCATCCTCCATCCCCTCCTCTTTGTCGTCATCTGTGGACCTCAGTGAGATTCTTTTGAACATTAAGTCGTGCCGCTGGAGGCACTTTAGGCCGCGGACACTATCCCATCACCCCCTGGGTGAAGGTGACTTCTCACGCTATACAGGATTTAACCGGACTACGTCCTCGGGACATATCAAGCTCCTGGGGAGTGGAGTTAACACCCGACCCTGCACCGGCCCCGGAGCTACCCCCATCACCGGTGAGTTAGTCCACTGTCCTGTGCTGGAGCACTCATCCCTGCCTAAGGAGGTTTATGCTAGTATTCAGGCATCGGGTAGCCTGCGTGGTCCTGCTTGAGAGTACTGAGTACTTTGTTTCTGTCACTCACTACTTTGCTTTACGCAATGCAGGTATAGATAGGCCTAGCGGTGCGTGCTAATTTGCTTCTGATTCCTGAATGTAAATGGGATTGACCCCAGCCCTGTGATGGGGTGTGTTTCTGATGTTCTGTTTTGACTTTTAAATATAACGAATAGGAGAAAGAACCTGATCCTAGATTAGTGCTCCTACTCTGAGATGCTTTTGACTTTGGTCAACAACAAAAAATAAATTGTGCACTGTAAGGGGAAAAGGGTGCCGCATTCCACCCTCTTGCTTTAGGGCACTATGTCGATGTTATGCAGGATACGCATTCTCTTTTTAGAAATGATCTTTAGAGATTGAAAATAATTTGTCAGGCAGGTAAAGGAGGTGGTTGTTAAGTTTTGACCTCGTCACACGATCATAATCTCTTTTAAATAGTTTTTCTGTTCAGGAAGAGCTATGAAGGTTTGGTGTGAAAAATCAGAATTCAGCAGGCTTTGAGTGTGTGTGGGGAGGGGTGTAATTCAAAAATTTCTCCATGACTGAAATTGTGAGCTGACATATTTTCATTGACCGTGTGTGTACACGTGCGTGTGCGCAGGTCTGTTGCTGTGACCGTAGGTCTGTTGCGGTGACCTTATTACTGTCACAGCACCAGCGGTCATGAGTCATGACCGTAATCTCCTTTTATGCACTCTGGTTGTGTTGGGCATTTGCAATTTGCTAATGACCATCAATTCGCTAATGGCCTGGTTCTCAGGGCTCTATTTATCCCGCTAACCACTGACATCAATGCACATGCAATCGAAAATCACATCTAACTTTAAAACGTACTGTGATTGATCAATTTGAAGAAAGAGAAGTTCAACAGGTTGTAACTGAGTGTATAACATGGTTTTTGGGGATATTTCAAAGCCTAACGCAACAAAATGGACAGCACTTTATAAGTTGATTGATTTAATTCCAAACATCCATAGGCATGTTGGAGCTTGTGCATAGGCCTATATATGAGCCCAAGCCTAGGGGGGAAACCAAAGGTTTTTTTGTTTGTTGTTTTTTTCAAATAATGATTGTGATGTTATACAATATATTTGTATTTCACTTAGATCCCCATTTAGCTGCTGCCTCTGCACCAGACAGGATGCTCTTGCCAGCATACTTGGCGTGCAACATGTATGCTGTGGCGTGTATGGGCTTCAGGCAGAAGTCTACACTCTTTTTGATGTATTTCAGAACTACAGTTTCCTCTGCTTGGAGCAACAGTGAAGTGGGCAGGGCAGTACAGATTTCTTCTGTTACATCTGAAAGCAGAGTCTGAACATCAGACAGGATTGCATTGTCTCCCTCAATCTGTGCAATGACTACTGCTATAGTTTTCAGGAGTTTCAGGCTGCTTACCACTCTCCCAAAATACATCATCCAGGAGGATCCTCTTGATGGGGCTGTCCATATCGGCAGACTGTGATATGGCCATTTCTTAGAGAGACTCCTTCCCCTCCAGGAGACTGTCAAACATGATGACAACACCACCCCAACGGGTGTTGCAGGGCAGCTTCAATGTGGTGCTCTTATTCTTCTCACTTTGCTTGGTGAGGTAGATTGCTGCTTTAACTTGATGACCCTTCACATACCTAACCATTTCCTTGGCTCTCTTGTAGTGTATCCATTGTTTTCAGTGCCATGATGTCCTTGAGGAGCAGATTCAATGCATGAGCAGCATAGCCAATGGGTGTGATGTGAGGGTAGGACTCCTCCACTTTAGACCAAGCAGCCTTCATGTTCACAGCATTGTCTGTCACCAGTGCAAGTATTTTCTGTGGTCCAAGGGCATTGACTGCCTTCAGTCTATCTGCAATGTAGATACCGTGTGTCTGTTGTCACTTGTGTCTATGCTCTTGTGGAGATAATGTAGTTAATTATTCCTTGCCCGCAAACATTCAACTACCCATCAGAGATGATTGCAATAGTCTGCTTTCTCTATGATTTGCTTGACATTCACTTGAACTCTGCATCCAGCAAATGAGTAGATAAAGTATGTCTGGTTGGAGGGGTGTATGTTGGATGAAGAACATTCAGATATCTCTTCCAATACACATTGCCTGTGAGCATCAATGGTGAACTCGTGCATACACAGCTCGAGCAAGACATTCATCAGCATTTCTCTGACTACGTTCCTCCATTGAGTCAAAAAAACTTCTGATTCCAGGAGGACCATGAGCTGTTGCTATCGATAAGGTGTCTGATTCATAATTTTTTTACCTTGATTAGGAGGAGGGACTTTTGTCAGAGGTTGCTTGTTGTGAGAGCTGAGGGGACTTGACGCACTAAGCCAGATGATTCTGCGTCTTTGTTGCGTTCTAAACATATGATTTGGCACAGTATTTGCAAATGTACACAGCTTTTCCTTCTACCTTAGCTGCAGTGCCACACATCAGATAGTGCCCGTGGCATTTTTCTGTAAAGATTAGGGGGGAAATTGTTTAAAAAAAACACCTACAATTCCATGTACATATTAATAGTTAAGCAGTTAGATTAAACCACTCCTTTGTAAGATAAATGTTTTAAAATGGAAACGGGTGAATTAACACTCAGTTCGCAGGCTCAAGCAAGCTAAAAACCCACATGGTAGCAAAAACTAACTAGCAGAAATTGTTAACAAGATAGAAATTATTTTTAACACACTTTGCTGTAGGCTACTATTTACTAGTTAACAAAAAATCATGTATGTGATATAAAATATATTCACTCCCACCCAGTATTGTTCAAAACTTACCAGAAAGCATGTAGTAGTAGTGTGGGCTCATAGCATCTCATTAGTGTGCAAGATCTTGAGAATCAGCTGCACATGTGATGGAAGAATGCACTGTTCATGCAGAGGGTTGCAATTACATTTAATTGGGGATAGTTTAACCAATATATGCCACAAGACTGAGAATTGCCTTATGTGTATCCCACAAAAAAGGTTCACTGTTATAATCTAATTTTTTTATATATATATTTAAGCAAAATTCCAGGGCTTAACTTCCCATGGAAAATATCCTAAAATTTCCCCTGAATAATTCCGACCCTTTGCAACCCAAGTCGCATCATGCAGTCCATATATGTTTTGATTTCTAAGACTTTCTGAAGTTTGTGTCATTCATAACTATAGTAGCCAATTTACTCTAACTCTAGTTTATTGGACCTGGTTTCAAATGATCACTTTTACGCTCAACATAGCCTAAATGAACAAGCCTACAGCCTATGGAATGGCACACAGCCAGATAACATACAGTAGGCCAACTCATATTCTGTAATACTGAAATACATTTTGTTATGTTTATTTAGACCTGCCTAAAATAAATAATGGATTTATTGTGATGGTGACTATTAAATTGATTTATTATACAGTACCGATCAAAATTTTGGACTCATAGTCATTCCAGGGTTTATTTATTTTTACAATTTTATACATTGTAGAATAATAGTGAAGACATCAAAACTATGAAATAACACATGTGGAATCATGTAGTAACCAAAAAAGGGTTAAACAAATCAAAATATATTTGAGATTCTTCAAATAGCCACCCTTTGCCTTGATGACAGCATTGCACACTCTTGGGGTTCTCTCAACCAGCTTCACCTGGAATGTTTTTCCAACAGTCTTAAAGGGGTTCCCACATATGCTGAGCACTTGTTGGCTGCTTTTCCTTCACTCTGCGCTCCAACTTATCTCAATTGGGTTGAGGTTGGGGGATTGGGGAGACCAGGTCATCGGTTGCAGCACTCATTCATTCTTCTTCTTGGTCAAATAGCCCTTACACAGCCTGGAGGTGTGTTGGGTCATTGTCCCATTGAAAACAAATGATAGTCCCACTAAGCCCAAACCAGATGGGATGGCGTATCGCTGCAGAATGCTGTGGTAGCCATGCTGGTTGAGTGCCTTGAATTCTAAATAAATCGGTGTCACCAGCAAATCACCCCCACCTTCATGCTTTAAGGTGGGAAATACACATGCGGAGATCATCCGTTCACGTACTCCGCGTCTCACAAAGACATGGCGGATGGAACCAAAAATCTGAAATTTGGACTCCATTTTGGAATTCCACCGGTCAAATATCCATTGCTCGGGTTTCTTGGTCCAAGCAAGTCTCTTTTTCTTATTGGTGTCCTTTAGTAGTGGTTTCTTTACAGCAATTTGACCATGAAGGCCTAATTCACAGTCTCCTCTGAACAGTTGACGTGTCTGTTACATGAACTCTGTGAAGCATTTATTAGAGCTGCAATTTCTGAGGCTGGTAACTAATGAACTTACTCCTGTGGCGGTCCTCATGAGAGCCAGCTTCATTAAAGCTCTTGATGGTTTTTCGACTGCACTTGAAGAAACTATAAAAGTTCTTAAAATGTTCCGTATTGACTGACCTTCATGTCTTAAAGTAATGATGCACTGTCATTTCTCTTTGCTAATTTGAGCTGTTCTTGCCATAATATGGACTTGATATTTTACCAAATATGTCTATCTTCTGTATACCACCCCTACCTTGTCACAACAGAACTGTTAGGCTCAAACTTATTTAAAAAATCCACTAATTAACTTTTAACAAGGCATAGCTGTTAAGTGAAATGCATTCCATGTGACTTCTTCATGAAGCTGGTTGAGAGAATGCCAAGTGTGCAAAGCTGTCAAGGCAAAGGGTAGCTATTTGAAGAATCTGAAATATAAAAATATATTTTAACACTTTTTTGTTAGCTCATGATTCCATATGTGTTATTAAAACTATGAAATGTATTCACTATTATTCTACAACGTAGAAAATAGTTTTTAAAAAATAAAGAAAAACCCTTCAATGAGTAGGTGCTCTAAAACTTTTGACTGGTGTTTGTGTGTGTAATTAAGTATGTAAGTTTTGCAACATTTTCTGGCACCTCCATGACTGCTTCGGTGTGGACATGAGGCTGTAGCCAATACGCATAAGCTATCACCAACACTTTGACATGTAGGCTAATTTATTTGTGTACATTTACATACGCTTGTTTTGGCTATTTTCGTCAATGCCCTTGGTGCCCTAGCAGATGGCGTTGGTGTCCTGGCAGATTGGGCACCTCTTAAGGGCCAAATGGCCTTGCCCCTAATGAGACGCCTGTCTGATTCCCGCCTGTGTCTGTGGACTAATCCATTGCGGAGGCTGCAGGGATGGCACAGTCAATCACTCTTAAAACGGGCATCGGCCACGCAAGGCACGCATGCCGCGGGGGTAGTTGCCTTGTCATGCCAAGCAATTTGATAACATTGATAAAATAAGTGTTTGGTTACGGGGATTTCTGTTTGCATTCAATATTATTATATAACAGTCAGGGCTTTAAATTATACTTGGTAGCACTGGTGTGCCCAGCACCAGAATGATTTTTACATTGATTGAGATGGCCTACATTAATTGTAGTTAGTTTTAAAGCACATGTACCCTAGGAACTAACATGTAAATCTGTAAATACATTATAATAAACTAAAAGCTGAAATGTTGATACAAATACCTGTCGTTGAAATTACATTTGGAATATTAGGTTTCTACACTAAGCGCAATGTTTTTATTAAGATGCATTACATAAATTCTACACTCTTTAAAAAGTCTGGCTTGTGATGATGACATGCAAGAGATTTCATTCATTCATCAAATCAAATTTATTTATATAGCCCTTCTTACATCAGCTGATATCTCAAAGTGCTGTACAGAAACCCAGCCTAAAACCCCAAACAGCAAGCAATGCAGGTGTAGAAGCACGGTGGCTAGGAAAAACTCCCTAGAAAGGCCAAAACCTAGGAAGAAACCTAGAGAGGAGCCAGGCTATGAGGGGTGGCCAGTCCTCTTCTGGCTGTGCCGGGTGGAGATTATAACAGAACATGGCCAAGATGTTCAACTGTTCATAAATGACCAGCATGGTCAAATAATAATAATCACAGTAGTTATCGAGGGTGCAGCAAGTCAGCACCTCAGGAGTAAATGTCAGTTGGCTTTTTTAGCACGTCCGGTGAACAGGTCAGGGTTCCATAGCCACAGGCAGAACAGTTGAAACTGGAGCAGCAGCAAGGCCAGGTGGATTGGGGACAGCAAGGAGTCATCATGCCAGGTAGTCCTGACGCATGGTCCTAGGGCTCAGGTCCTCCGAGAGAGAGGAGAGAATTAGAGAGAGCATACTTAAATTCACACAGGACACCGGATAAGACAGGAGAAGTCCTCCAGATATAACAAACTGACCCTAGCCCCCCGACACATTAACTACTGCAGCATAAATACTGGAGGCTGAGACAGGAGGGGTCATGAGACACTGTGGCCCCATCCGATGATACCCCCGGACAGGGCCAAACAGGAAGGATATAACCCCGCCCACTTTGCCAAAGCACAGCCCCCACACCACTAGAGGGAAATCTTCAACCACCAACTTACCATCCTTCATTCATTGCTATGATCATTGATCTCCTGAAGAATCAAATTGCATTTGTCACATGTGCCAAATATAACAGGTGAACCTTACCATGAAATGCTTACTTACAAGCCCTTAACCAACAATGCAATTAAAGAAATAAAGGGGGGAAATTAAAATAACACTGCTATATACAGGGGGTACCAGTACCGAGTCAATGTGCAGGGGTACAGGTTAGTCGAGGTAATTTGGAAAGTGACTATGCATAGATAGTAAACAGCGAGTAGCAGCAGTGTAAAAACAAGGGTGGGGGGGGGGGGTCAATGTAATTAGTCCGGGTGGCCATTTGATTAGTTTAGTTGAGCAGTCTTATGGCTTGGTGGTAGAAGCTGTTAAGGAGCCTTTTGGTCCCGGACTTGGTGCTCTGGTACCGCTTGCCATGCGGTAGCTGAGAGAAAAGTCTCTGACTTGGGTGACTAGAGTCCCTGGCAATTTTTTGGGCCTTCCTCTGACTCCAATGATCTACTGGGCCGTACGCACTACCCTCTGTAGCGTATTACGGTCGGATGCCGACCAGTTTCCATAGCAGGTGGTGGTGCAACCGGTCAGGATGCTCTCGACGGTGCAGCTGTAGAACTTATTAAGGATCTGGTGACCCATGCCATATCTTTTCAGTCTCCTGAGGGACAATGAAGGGGTCAGTAGCCATGAAGTGCTTTAAAAGGCTGGTCATGGCTCACATCAACACCATCATGCCAGAAACCCTGGACCCACTCCAATTCGCATACAGTCTGAAAAGATCCACAGATGACGCAATATCTATTGCACTCCACACTGCCCTTTCCCACCTAGACAAAAGGAACATACATGTGAGAATAATATCAATATCTTGCCTGCTTACTTACAATTTCTTACTCTTTGCCTGCATTAAAGTCCCCGGCCACTAGGGGAGCGCCGCTTCTTGATGAGCATTTTCTTTTTTGCTTTTGGCCTGATACAGCTCTTTGAGTGCATTCTTAGTGACATCGGTTTGTAGTGGTAAATAGACGGCTACGAATTATATAGATGAGAACTCTCTTGTTAGATAGTGTGGTCTACAGCTTATCACGAGGTATTCTACCTCATTAGAGAAATACCTTGAGACTTCTTTAATATTAGACATTGCGCACCACAGTTATTGACAAATAGACACACACCCCCGCCCCTCGTCTTACCAGACATTGCTGCTCTATCCTGCCAATGCACGGAGAAGCCAGCCAGCTCTATATGATCCATGTCATCGTTCAGCCAAGTCTTTGTGAAACATAAGATATTTGTTTTTAATCTCCCGTTGGTAGGATCATTTTAGTCATAGATTGTCCCGTTTTCCAATTATTGCACTTTGGCCAATAATAAAGAGGGTTTTGGTGGTTGACTCACTAGCTGAAAAATTCTCACAAGGCACCCAGCACTCTGCCTCTTGTATTTCTTTCTTCAAACGAATGACAGGGATTTGGGCCTCATCTCCGGAAAGCAGTATATCCTTAGCATCGGACTCATTAAAGAAAAAATCTTCATCCAGTTCGAGGTGTGTAATATCTGTTCTGATGTCCAGAAGCTCTTTTCGGTCATAAGAGACGGTAGCAGCAACATTATGTACAAAATGAGTTAAAAACAGTTGGTTAGGAGCTTGTAAAACGACAGCCATCCCCTCGGGCCATTATAATCTATCCCTTTTCCTTTCTGTGACCCCAAATGTTTGGATATAAATCAAATCAAATTTTATTGGTCACATACACATGGTTAGCAGATGTTAATGCGAGTGTAGGGAAATGCTTGTGCTTCTAGTTCTGACCATGCAGTAATATCTAACAAGTAATATTAACAATTTCGCGAAGCGAGGCGGCCATCTCTGTCGGCGCCGTATCAAATACTGATAGTTACAAGTTTTTTAGCTAGCCAATGAGGTAACATGAACAAAGTGTAAACAAATGGTTAATGACGCACAAGTAGTTTTAGAACCCCCCCACGACTTGGTTTGTTAAGGTAAAATGCGATCCACTATAGGAAGATATAAATTATGCACGGGTAATATCTTTTGACCTGGTTGGGCTTAGAAGCATGCTGTTTTCACTGTGGTAATGGTGCATGACGCTAACGAATCTGCACTTATTACCACGATTATCTGGGCAGATTTTTAATTGTTGCCCAGTGCTCCCAAAATACAACTCGTGGTTGCACAGCAAAATATTCCGTTGCACAATTGGTCACACTTTAGAGCACTGATTACAGCTGGTTACTGTTCTTGTTGTTGGAGTGGACATGTTTGCAGAGCTCACAACCTATGCTACACAAGTTTTGGTGTATTTCATTCCTTTTACGAGTTTTCTCAATTCATTCATTGTCTTTTGTTTGGAGTGCTCCTGTCAATGTTGAGTAAGGATACACACCTAGGGCCTCCCGAGTGGCGCACTGGTCTAAGGCACTGCATCGCTCTGCTGGCTGTGCCACTGGAGATTCTGGGTTCCAGTTCAGTCTCTATCGCAGCCGGCCGTGACCAGGAGACCCATGGGGCGGCGCACAATTGGCCCAGTGTCGTCCGGGTTAGGGGAGGGGTTTGGCCGGCAGGGATGTCCTTGTCCCATCACGCACTAGCGGCGACAACTGTGGCGGGCCGGGTGCAGTGCATGCTGACACGGTTGCCAGGTGTACCGTGTTTCCTCGGACACATTGGTGCGCCTGGCTTCCGGGTTAAGTGGTCATTGTGTCAAGAAGCAGTGCAGTGCGGCTTGGTTGGGTTGTGTTACATACAGCTCTTGACCTTCGCCTTTCACGAGTCCGGGAGTTGCAGCGATTGAGACAAGACTAACTACCAATTGGGGAGAAAAAGGGGTAATAAATAAAAAATAAAGGATACGCACCAGCTTATGCATAGAAGCAGTGTTTTGGATATTGTCTAGGCCAAGCTTTCCAACCCTGTTCCTTGAGAGCTACCTGTGTGATCATGTTCTCCACAGCCGATGTGAGTAACACCTTTTAAACAGGTCAACATTCAGGGCCAGACGGATTACCAAGACGTGTACTCTGAGAATGCACTAACCAACTGGCAAGTATCTTCACTGACATTTTCAACCTCTCCCTGTCCGAGTCTGTAATATCAACATGTTTCAAGCAGACCACCATAGTCCCGGAGCCCAAGAACACTAACGTAACCTGCCTAAATGACTTCCGACCCGTAGCACTCATGTCTGTAGCCATGAAATGCTTTGAAAGGCTGGTCATGGCTCACATCAACACCATTATCCCAGAAACCCTAGACCCACTCCAATTTGCATACCACCCTAACAGATCCACAGATGATTCCATCTCTATTGCACTCCACACTGCCCTTTCCCACCTGGACAAAAGGAACACCTATGTGAGAATGCTATACATTGACTACAGCTCAGCATTCAACACCATAGTCCCCTCAAAGCTCACCAATAAGCTCAGGACCCGGGGACTAAACACCTCCCTCTGCAACTGAAGCCTGGACTTCCTGATGGGCCGCCACCAGGTGGTAAGGGTAGGCAACGACACATTCGCCATGCTGATCCTCAACAGGGGGGCCCCTCGGGTGTGTGCTCAGTCCCCTCTACTCCCTGTTCACTCAGGCACAACTCCAACACATTCATTAAGTTTGCTGATGACACAACAGTGGTAGGGAGGAGGTCAAAGATCTGACTGTTTGGTGCAAGGACAACAACCTCTCCCTCAACGTGATCAAGACAAAGGAGATGATTGTGGACTACAGGAAACCGAGCACGCCCCCATTCTCATCATCAGGGCTGTAGTGGAGCAGGTTGAGAGCTTCAAGTTCCTTGGTGTCCACATCACCAACAAACTATCATGGTCCAAACATACCAAGACAGTCGTGAAGAGGGCACTACAAAACCTATTCCCCCTCAGGAGACTGAAAAGATTTGGCATGGGTCCTCAGATCCTCAAAATGTTTTACAGCTGCACCATCGAGAGCATCCTGACTGGTTGCATCACTGCCTGGTATGGCAACTGCTCGGCCTCCGACAGCAAGGCACTACAGATGGTAGTGCGTACAGCCCAGTACATCACTGGGGCCAAGCTTCCTGCCATCCAGGACCTCTATATCAGGCGGTGTCAGAGGAAGGCCCTAAAAATTGTCAGACTTCACCCCCCCCCCCCCCCCCCCTTTACGCTGCTGCTACTCTATCTATGCATAGTCACTTTAATAACTCTACATTTTACCTCAATTACCAATTACCTCTGTACCAGTACCCCCTGTATATAGCCCCGCTATTGTTATTTACTGTTGCTCTTTAATTATCTCTTGCTTTTTTGGTTGTATTTTCCTAAAACTGCGTTGATGGTTAAGGGCTTGTAAAGTAAGCATTTCACTAAGGTCTACCTGTTGTATTCGAACACGTGACAAATACATTTTTATTTGATTTTATTTTACCCCACATGTACATAGAGTAGCTTGACAAATCAAAAAAGTAGCCAGCCAGACGTCACCTGGGCGGGGTCCGAGGGGGGCTTGCCAAAATAACTCTATTTTGGTGGCGTCTGGTACATTCTAATGCCTTGATTCACTATAAAATACACAACTAAATGAAGACTTTATCGAGTGTACCTCCTAGATTACATCACTTAAATGTTTTAGTACTGAAAATGTATGATTTCAATGTGTTAAGTTTTGGATATTGTCTAGACCAAGGCTTTCCTTGAGAGCTACCGTCCTGTAGGTTTTTGTTCCAACCCCAATCTTGGGCACCTAATAATAATTTAAAATGCTGAATCAGGTTAGTTACAACAAGGGTTGGAGTCAACATACAGGAGGGTAGCTCTCCAGGAACATGGTTGGAGAGCTCTGATCTAGGCCTATATGATCAGGGCAATTTCCTTAGTAAGAGAACATTAAACCTTAACTTCTAGTTCCTCCCAAACCCGGATCCGGGAGCACCCCCATCAGTAAAAAAGCTGACTAGCATAGCCTAGCATAGCGTCACAAGTAAATACTAGCATCTAAATATCATTAAATCACAAGTCCAAGACACCAGATGAAAGATACACATCTTGTGAATCCAGCCATCATTTCTGATTTTTAAAATGTTTTACAGGGAAGACACAATATGTAAATCTATTAGCTAACCACGTTAGCAAAAGACACCACTTCTTTACTTTACCATTTTTTTACTGCATCAGTAGCTATCACAAATTCGACCAAATAAAGATATAAATAGCCACTAACCAAGAAACAACTTCATCAGATGACAGTCTGATAACATATTTATTGTATAGCATATGTTTTGTTAGAAAAATGTGCATATTTCAGGTATAAATCATGGTTTACCATTGCAGCCACCATCACAACTCTCACCAAAGCGACTAGAATAACTACAGAGAGCAACGTGTATTACCTAATTACTCATCATAAAACATTTCTTAAAAATACACCGCGTACAGCAAATGAAACACACAGATCTTGTGAATCCAGACAATATTTCATATTTTCTAAGTGTTTTACAGCGAAAACACAATATAGCGTTATATTAGCTTACCACAATAGCAAACATCACAACAGCATTGATTCAAGCCAAACATAGCGATAACGTATAAACCACAAATATATACATTTTTTCACTAACCTTCTCAGAATTCTTCAGATGACAGTCCTATAACATCATATTACACAATGCATATAGAGTTTGTTCGAAAATGTGCATATTTAGCGGCACAAATCGTGGTTATACAATGTGATTTGTTGTCAAAACTTCAAGCAATCTGTCTGGCGCCATCTTGGAGAGGCACCTAATCTAATCGAAAACTATTCATAAACTTGACAAAAAAATACAGATTGGACAGCAAATGAAAAATAAATTAGTTCTTAATGCAATCGCTGTGTTAGATTTTTTTAAATTAACGTTACTGCGCAATACAGCGTGCGCTAAAGCGAGACCGCACCATAATTCATGGCGGAATTATTATTTGACATTTGTCAACATAAGTACGAATTAACAGCATAAAGACTGCTTACTATTTGCTGAGCTTCCATCAGAATCTTGGGCAAGGTGTCCTTTCTCCAGAACAATCGTCTTTTGGTTGAAAGATGTCCTGTCGAAATAGCCGCTAACGTTAGCCACCCACTGGAGAGGTGTCCAATTCGTGAAAGCGCATGACAAAGAAATCCAGGAAAATCGCTATAAACTGCTATAAGTCGGTTTAAATTAACTACCTTATGATGTCTTTAACACCTATAACGAATAAAAACATGACCGGAGATACAGAACTGCTAAAACGAAAGCTTTGCAGGAGGCCATAGTGATGTCCCTGATGCGCCAGGCGCACCGTTGAAAAGGACTGTACTTCCGTTCCACGGTCTTATATAGGGCCCCAGATTGCGCAATCGACTCCATTCAAATTCTCCCCGCTTACTGACATCTAGAGGAAGACGTATGCAGTGCATGTAGCCCGATGGCTTACTTGGGGACTTATAAACTGACTTCAGAACAGGGACCTCGATTTCTGAAATCTCACTCCCTGACAGGAAATGTGCTGCAGAATGAGTTCTGTTTCACTCAGAGAAATAATTCAAACGGTTTTAGAAACTAGAGAGTGTTTTCTATCCAATAGTAATAATAATATGCATATTGTACGAGCAAGAATTGAGTACGAGGCAGTTTAATTTGGGAACTCATTTTTACAAAGTCGAAATGGCGCCCCCATAGGCTCAAGAGGTTAAACATTTAACAATTTTTTTTTGTTGATTAGTCTTAATTACCGTTTTCACTCTCAATCTCACTTTTTTTTTAATAGAAAACAATTGGATGTAAGTCCACAACAGTGCTTAAAACATCAGGCAACTTGAGGTCTTGGGAAAATCGGAGAAATTAAGATTTGTTGGTGTAGTTACCAGAAATTCAAGTGAGTACCGTGCAAGAGGTTGTTTAGCTGTTTTTTTTGTTGTTGTAGCGCACATGGGATGGTAGCATTTGAAAAACAAATACCCACTGGATTGATGAAAATCTTGATATTGTTCTGCCAGTTAAGCTTAGCCTACTTTGTATTTAACATTTAATTGAGAAGGTTTTTGGGAAAGCCTTTGCATCTACCAGAATACCGCTAGCAACTACAGAGTGGTAGATGCGTGCACCGGACTTAGCTGTTCTGTCCCGCCAATGCACGGAAACCCCAGCAAACTGTTTATTATCCATGTTGTCGTTCAGCCACGACTCAGTTAATGTCCCGTTGGTTGGATAGTCTCGAACGGCGCTCATCCAGTTGAAGGTCAATCATTTCGTTTTAATGTCTGGATTCCGTGAGGGCTCCAATTGTCATATTTGGACCCAAATGATACTCGACTCTACCTATTGTTCCTGCGGTGGTAATTCACCATACTAATCAAATATTTACATATTATCTGCACATAATTGGCAAACAGCATAGGCCTACCGGTAGCCATTGGAAATTAGGGGGCCAAATGAACGGCTCTCACGATGCAACCCAGTAGGCTACACTGACTGATGACTCACTCACTTTAGCGTCGCTGTCTGGCCAGCCCCGACATCTTAGAAAGAAAACCAAGGAAATCCTTTGGTTTACTTGTCCCTATGCGATACCATGGACATATAACCACATTGTATGATTTATTATTGTCTGTACGACACATTTTATAAACTAGTAAACATTTGCTTTTCAGTTGTCAACCAACGTACAGTAAATGGTCTACTATGCGCGAAGACTCCGCGTTGCTGGCTATGTGAAACACGCAAACGAAAATAAATGAATGTCAGTAAATGATAATTAGCCTAAGTCGTGGATTTCGTCTCATCGTTACCACTTACATGGGATGTACAAATTAACGAGCATCATGCCCTCTCCAGTGTAATGAAATTTGACTGCAACCAGAGAACTGCATATACGGAGATGCTCATGTCACCACCCTAACAATGAGGGGGGGGGGGGGGGGGGGTCGTCGTCCCAAAGGCGGGAAGGCAGGCGACAATCTTAACTTCTACTTCATCACAATCCCGGATCCGGGAGCACCCCCATCAGTAAAAAAGTTGACTAGCATAGCCTAGCATAGCGTCACAAGTAAATACTAGCATCTAAATATCATTAAATCACAAGTCCAAGACACCAGATGAAAGATACACATCTTGTGAATCCAGCCATCATTTCTGATTTTTAAAATGTTTTACAGGGAAGACTCTATGTATTTCTATTAGCTAACCACGATAGCAAATGACACAACTTTTTTTTTCACCATTTTTTTCCTGCATAGGTAGCTATCACAATTTCGACCAAATAAAGATATAAATAGTCACTAACCAAGAAACAACTTCATCAGATGACAGTCTGATAACATATTTATTGTATAGCATATGTTTTGTTAGAAAAATGTGCATATTCCAGGTATAAATCATAGTTTTACATTGCAGCCACCATCACAACTCTCACCAAAGCAACTAGAATAACTACAGAGAGCAACGTGAATTACCTAAATACTCATCATAAAACATTTATGAAAAATACACAGTGTACAGCAAATGAAAGACAAAGATCTTGTGAATCCAGCCAATATTTCAGATTTTTTAAGTGTTTTACAGCGAAAACACAATATAGCATTATATTAGCTTACTACAATAGCCAACCACACAACAGCATTGATTCAAGCCAACAATAGCGATAACGAATAAACCAGCAAAATATATTAATTTTTTCACTAACCTTCTCAAACTTCTTCAGATGACAGTCCTATAACATCATATTACACAATACATATAGAGTTTGTTCGAAAATGTGCATATTTAGCGGCACAAATCGTGGTTATACAATGAGAATAGTAACCAAGCTGCCAACAATGTCGGGAGAAATCTTGGGAGAGGCACCTAATCTAATCAATAACTAATCATAAACTTGACTAAAAAATACAGGTTGGACAGCAAATGAAAGATACATTAGTTCTTAATGCAACCGCTGTGTTAGATTTTTTTAAATTAACGTTACTACGACATACAGCGTGCGTTAAAGCGAGACCGCACCGAAATTAATGGCGGAATAGGAGTTTTACATTTTTCAACAGAACAACGAATTAACATCATAAATAGTTCTTACTTTTTGATGAGCTCCCATCAGAATCTTGGGCAAGTTGTCCTTTGTCCAGAGGAATCGTTGCTCGGTTGTAGATTGTCGCCTTCAACTTTGGAATTAGCAGTAAACATTAGCCATGTGGCGAAGACGTGTCCAACTCACTATAACGCAGCACTAAGAAATATCCGAAAATCGCAATATACTGATATAAACTGATATAACTCGGTTTAAAATAACAACATTATGATGTCTTTAACACCTATATCGAATAAAATCAGAGCCGGATATATCTAAGGCCTATAACGGGAGCTTTCCAGAACGCAATCCTGAGGTCTGTCTTGCGTCATGGCGAATGTTGAAAAGAGTGCACCCCACGTTCCCAGACCCTTTATATGGCCTCAGATCTGCCTAGCAACTCCATTCCAATTCTCACTATTTGCTGACATCTAGGGTAAGGCGTATGCAGTGCATCTCGACATGCAAATTAATAAACTGACCCCAGAACAGCCTGCCTGATTTCAGATTTCTCACTTCCTCACAGGAAGTTTGCTCCAACTTGAGTTCTGTTTTACTCACAGATACAATTCAAACGGTTTTAGAAACTAGAGTGTTTTCTATCCAATAGTAATAATAATATGCATATTGAACATGAACAAACCTCTATGCGTAGCCATTGTGATTTATAGTTTTTATCAGGATATTTTCTTCAATGTTTTTATTTGTTGGCTTTATATGCATGCTATTTTTACGTAGTTGGCAATTAAATGTTATTACAATTTTTTATTGTGAAAATGTGCATATGAAAATAAAAACTGACTCACAGAGTGGTATAAATGGTAATATAAGTTGTAAATTGGCACTGGTTTGCTGACCCCCTGAAGGGTGCAACTTCAGATCTGCAAAGGGGATGGGGGGTCGCAAAGTTTATCATTTTTTCTGGGGATCTTGATCTCTGGCTCCCTCAAGTCGTTTGTCTTAATTATTTCATCAGAAATAATAGTTTTTTTTACCCTAGCACTACACAGCTCATTCAAATAATCAACTAATCATCAAGCTTTGGGGAAACACTGACATATGGTGTCTATATATGAAAAATGCATGCTTAAAAATTTCTACCAATCGTTTGGTCGAAAGGACAGTCTACTCTTGGTCAACAAAGATTTTTTAAAGTTGGGGGCAGCCCTAATTCATACAATGCTTCCTTATTAGAATACATTCTTGAGAATACATTAATTCCTGTTCTCCAACCCCGATGTTGTAGAAATGGTGTTGTAGAAATAGATTCAGAAGAGGTGCTGTGGTGTCAGGGTCATAGAGTAGAGGGGGAGTCTGCTGCATACTGCAGTGTCTCAAGCTAGGATATTGGCTTGATTGGAGCTTAACCTTGATAGTCATGTTAGCGTCTTAAGGTCAGAATATACCTCACAGGAATGTATGTTTTAGAATGCTGTTTGATGTCAGAAAGCTAAAATGTGTGTTTTCTTTTCATACCCCCTGGTGTTGTGCTAGGCCAGGCATGAAACTGCATTACAATTTTGGGGAGGCATATTTTGCCATGCACATGCTCCTGTGAACGTTGCTGTGTTGATGTTCACCTTGTCGGCTTTTGATGTCACTAGGCGTATTTGTGTTCGAGTAGGGTATGTCCTGGCAATTCAGTGGCTTTGACACCTGTTTTGCTTAGATCAAAGGATAACCAGGTTATTCTCCTGATAAAGCAATCTTCAGGCTCAATTGTTCTGAAAGATGTATTTGTATGGACTCAGTCAAGTCAAAGCTTTGACATAGTGTAGATAGTGACCTGATTCGAGGTTTACATGCCCCATCTCAAACCCCACCTGGAATCTGGAAAGATGTACTCCCAAAGCAGAGCGGCTGGTTAAGTGTAGAATGTGTATTGAGAATGTATTTTAGATAATGGAGTGGCTACGGATACAGAGTTTCTGTATCCCAATTTTCCCGGGCTAAAAATAGATATTTCTGAGCATGTGAATTTTAAAAATAAATACATTCGTAGCCGAGTGCCCACTCCGCTGCCTACGTAGCAGCTGTGTGGAGTGCTCCGCTGCCACTCCCCCCTCATTGATCACCTTCGTTCATGGGTTAGCCTACCAACTTCATGTTTTACACAAAACTGTTAGAACTATTGCATTCCTTGCCTCAGTAAGTATAAGCACCATTTCATGTTTGTTCTTCAGGAGGGGAGTAGGCTAAATGCCGCTATTTACATGTTTTACACAAAATACATTATTGACATGTTTGTACAAACAGGCAGTCTAGCGATTTCATGTTCTTCTTAGCTGATGAGTTACATGCTGCTATTTACTCTCGCCAGAATATCAGCATATGCCAGCAGCATACCACCCTGCATACCACTGCTGGCTTGCTTCTGAAGCTAAGCAGGGTTGGCCCTGGTCAGTCCCTGGATGGGAGACCAGATGCTGCTGGAAGTGGTGTTGGAGGGCCAGTAGGAGGCACTCTTTCCTCTGGTCTAAACAAAGATCCCAATGCCCCAGGGCAGTGATTGGGGACACTGCTCTGTGTAAGGTGCCGTCTTTCGGATGGGACGTTAAACGGGTGTCCTGACTCTCTGAGGTCATTAAAGATCCCATGGCACTTATCGTAAGAGTAGGGGTGTTAACCCCGGTGTCCTGGCTAAATTCCCAATCTGGCCCTCAACCATCACGGTCACCTAATAATCCCCAGTTTACAATTGGCTCATTCATCCCCCTCCTCTCCCCTGTAACTATTCCCCAGGTCGTTGCTGCAAATGAGAATGTGTTCTCAGTCAACTTACCTGGTAAAATAATGGATAAATAAAAATATATGGCGACGCAAAACAAACTCATTGTCACACACTGTTTACCGGTCCGTATACACGCTCAGCTGCCTAGAACGTTCGGCTGCCCAGAGGTGGAAATCAACAAGACACACACAGACCTGCTCTCACTTGGAGCCAAAGCCAGACCACTGGTACTTCTCACCAGCTTGGTGAAGATATTGAATGTTGATCTAGATGACAAGCTACGGGTGTACAAGGTCAGTCAGCCTTGAAGGAGGCGATAAGACTAAGCGTTTTGTATATATGGGAGCGGCATATAGCCTACCGTGTGCACTGTGCAGGTATTTCTTTGCTTTATCTATGACTGGTGGAGAAATATAGGATCTGCATATTACCTCAACTCTTCATTCTCCTGTATGTATAACCCTTGTGTGTTATAACACTGTTATCCTGTATCTGTGTAGCGTTCACAGCAGAGCAGTACCAGCAGCACCAGGAGCAGCTGGCCCTGATGCAGAAACAGCAGCTGGAGCAGATTCAACAGCAGCAACAGACACAGCCCAACACGGACACATCCTCTATTACTACAGCATCCACAGCAACACCACCCCACACACAGGTCAGACACCACTCCTTTACACACGCCACACACAAACCTCCAAAATAGCCCTATCGATGTGTATTTCACCCAGCATTTCCCTTACCATTGTAAAGGCAAGGCAGGCCCTCCTCTAGCCCCCTGATAAAATATATTAGGGGAAACACTGATATCATTCCTTTGGCACTTTTTTTTTCTTCAATGGTATGTAGAATGTCTGACTTGGTCTCTGTCCTCCCTCCCCTCCAGTGTATAATCTCTAAAACGTTAGACTCGGCCAGTGCCCAGTTTGCTGCCTCTGCCCTGGTGACCACGGACCAGCTGATGGCCTTCAAGACCAAGGAGGATGGGGTTCTGGGAAGTGGAGTCAACGGGGTCCTCCCAGGCTCAGGTGAGCAGCACCGCTAATCTGTAGTTCACTTCATAGCAGATGAAATAAATGAGACTGGGGAGTTAAATGTTAGTAATTTTAGCAGACGCTCTTATCCAGAGTGATTTAGTCGGCCACATACCAGTCATTGCAAGTCAAGTGTTCAATTGAGGAAGTGTTCAATGTATCTCTTGTAAATGTATTTTGTCTTTCCCCATCTCTCTCAGGAGTGTACAAGAGCTTACACCTGGCCAGCACCACCCACCACCCTAACAGCAACCAGACTCTCACCCCTCCTCCATCAACCCCCACCTTCCTCCAGCCCTCGTCCAACCACTCCTCTACCTCTCCGTCCCCCGTCACGGCCTCTTCTCTCACATTCCCTCCCAATGCCCATCACACTCACCTGGGTAACAATGCTGCAAACACCTCCCCCACCACCACTCAGGTCCTGATTGCGAATAACCTCCGTCTGAGCGTTCCCCCCTCCTCCTCCTCCCCTGCCCTCCCCATCCTGGGCGGCACCACCACACGCCACATACCCAGGGCCCTGGGAGCCGTGCCCTCTGCCTTAAAGATGGCTGCCAACACCAACTGTCAGATGCCCAACAAGGTCACCGGGGCTTCTACCATGGACATAGGATCCAGGTGAGATGAGTTGACATTCTCTGACTGATGTACTATGTATGTCTCTCATGGTACCCTATTATCTGTAGTGCACTACATTTCACCACAGCCCTTTGGGAAATGGTCAAAAGTAGTGCACTTTATATTGAATCTGGTGTCATATCTTGATTGCCTAATGTCATGCCTAAGCCATGTGTCTAGTGGGAGCTGTGTATTCCAACAAAAGTTTGACACTGTTTGTATTCCTCCTCCAGAGATAATCACAATCAAGACAAGCCAGCTCTAAACAGTATAACTGACAACACAGTGGCCATGGAGGTGACGTAGCAGAGTGGTGGTGGTGCAGCTAGCTGCCATGACAGGCAGCCCCAACACTACCCAACCCTCTGCTGCACAACCAGTCCTTTGCTTAGAGTCTGCTGCTACCCTCTGAGTTCACTCTTTAGGTGCTGTGCACCGTAGCATTGGGAATGCAAATAGGGCGGCAGGCGGGACTCCACACACACAACGGACTACATACGTAGTACGGACAGACACGTTTCCACGGCAACTGTGGGAATGTATTGTTGCAATTCTCATCTCTCATGCTTTTTTAATGTTTGTTTTGTTTTTGTATTCGTTACTGTTAATGAGTAAAAATTGACATCTTGTAAATTATGAATATGGCAAAATAGTATCTGTACTATAACTACATATTTGTAATACCCCCTTGTATATACGTTACTTGAATACAGAAACTTATTCATTTGTGATGTTTTGCACTTGGGAATGAAAAGAAAAAAGCGATACACTTATGTGAGTTGTATAGATGAAAGTTTCAAATTAAGACGTTTCATCACTTGCATGTTGCAGAGCCTGCTGTTATCTATTTATTGTGCTGTGTTTACAGTTTTTTTTCTTTTGTTTATTTGTACACTGTACCTTCATTGGTTCCTGTGCTGTAGTAAATGTTAGGTAGCTACGGACTCCTGGGTATTTTGTATATTGTGAACACAAAGCAGGTTTTCCCCCTTTTGGGTCCCTGTACTTCTTTGGATCATATGGAATTCAATAGTGACATAAAGATAGACTCTTTGGGGATGAGGGGAGCCAGAGGAGAAGGTCGGCTTTGGTTCACTTTACTTCGTGTGGTTATATCTCTTCCCGGTATCTTCCATTTACATTGTTATCCCGATACAAGTAACAAAACTAGGGATGACGTCTCTTCCTGCTGCTTCTGATTCAAAGCACTATTTTTTGTTTGTTTTCTAATGATTTGATTGATATTTAATGCTGCTTTTGTATAATTTGTCCCTAGTTTACATGCAATGGGATCTCTCCCCCCTCCCACACAATTCATTTATTTTGTAAACAGAATTGTTATTTTTGTATTTTTCTTGTGGTAAAAAATGATTAAGCTTCTTCGTATTGAAAGACTTCATTATGTTGTTAATTGTTCATGCATAGGTTATAAGGGCGGTGAATGACAGTTAAAATTGCTGTACATGTATCATCATTCCAATTTCTGACAAGAAAAATCTTGAAGGGGGTTAGCTAATTGAGAAAGGCTGCGTTTCTCTTTTCTCCCCAGAAGGATGCAAGGCCAAAAACCACAAGTATCGGGTGCCTTCCCTTGGGGAACTATGTGTTCTCTTCTGTGAAGAGTAAGGCACAAAGACAGTGCTACTAGTAGTACTTGTCTGTGTCGTCACAATCTGAATACCCAGTCCAATGGCAGGATTTATCCTTGAAGTTTTCTTGTCCCACCTGGAGGCTGAAAAAATATATTTTTTTGTGTGAAAAAAAGTGACCGAACTCTCACGATAAAATCAGACAATAAAGCCCAGGGCATTATATGTGGATTATGTGGCTCGCTGTCTTTTGTTGGTTGAATGTCATGGTCGTGTGTGGGTGTGTAAGCTTAAAATCTACATCTGAATAAAAAATGTCATTTTGAAACTACTCATGTCATACAGGGTTGTGTGTGTGTGTATATTTGACTAATGGTATTGTTTGGAGGTGCCATACTTGCTCACAGGTGTATGAAATCGAACACACCCATGCCATCTCCATAGACAAACATTGGCAGTAGAATGGCCTTACTGAAGTGGCACCGTCATAGGATGCCACTTTTCCGACAAGTCAGTTTGTCAAATTTCTGCCCTGCTAGAGCTGCCCCTGTCGACTGTAAGTGCTGTTGTTGTGAAGTAGAAACGTCTAGGAGCAACAACGGCTCAGCCACAAGGTGGTTGGCCCCACAAGCTCACAGAATGGGACCGCCGAGTGCTCTAGCGCGTAAAAATCATCTGTCCTCTGCAATACTCACTACCAAGTTCCAAACTCCCCTGGAAGCAACTTCAGCACAATAACTGTCGCGAGCTGGGTTTCCATGGCCGGGCAGCCACACAGAAGCCTAAGAACACGATGCGCGATGCCAAGCATCGGCGGGAGCGGTGTAAAGTTCGCCGCCATTGGACTCTGGAGCAGTGGAAAAGCGTTCTCTGGAGTGATTAATCAGCTTCACCAAAGGACGAATCTGGGTTTGGCGAATGCCAGGAGAACACTACCTGCCTGAATGCGTAGTGCCAACTAAAGTTTGGTGGATGAGGAATACTTGTCTGGGGGTGTTGTTCATGGTTTGGGCTAGGCCCCTTAGTTCCAGTGAAGGGAAATTGTAATGCTACAGCATACAATGACATTCTAGACAATTCTGTGCTTCCAACTTTGTGGCAACAGTTTGGGGAAAGCCCTTTCCTGTTTCAGCATGACAATGCCCCTGTGCACAACGCATACAGAAATGGGTTGTGTCGATCTGTGTGGAAGAACTTGACTGGCCTGCTCAGAGCCCTGACCCCAACCCCATCGAACACCTTTGGCCTAATCACCCAACATCAGTGCCCGACCTCACTAATGCTCTGGTGGCTGAATGGAAGCAAGTCCCCGTAGCAATGTTCCAACATCTAGTAGAAAGCCTTCACAGAAGAGTGGAGGCTGTTATAGCAGCAAAGGGGGGACAAACTCCATATTAATGCCCATGATTTTGGAATGAGATGTTAGACGAGCAGGTGTCCACATACTTTTGGTCATATAGTGTACATGCTTTGTTTGTAAATTATGTATTTTGGAGTGTGCCCCTGGCTATCTGTTAAAAAAAAAAAAAAATGACAATTGTGCCATCTAGTTTGCTTAATATAAAGAATTTGAAATTATTTATACTTTTACTTTTGATACTTAAGTATATTTTAGCAATTATATTTATTTTTGATACTTAAGTATATTTAAAACCAAATACTTTAGAACTTTTACTTAAGTAGTATTTTACTGGGTGACTTTTACTTGAGTAATTTTCTATAAAGGCATCTTTACTTTTAGTATGACAATTGGGTACTTTTTCCACCAATGGGTGTGATCCACATGGTGACCAAATTCAAATTCCATTTGCGGCAAGATTGCTTTTAAGGAGAAAACCCTCCACCGCTGGGCCTCAATTATGTCTTCACTTTTATGTCTTTGTTAACATGTCATTTGTGACTACATTTCCCAATTGAGTCTTGTGTACCATTCATAAATGGCCTTTTTTGTACATTTTATAAAATTACAAACTCAGGGCTTCAAATGGTGTATCATACACTGCAGTTGCGGGAAACTTACAAAAGTTCTGTTTATTTGAGTAGGGCAAAACTTGTTATTCCACACTTGCTCTTTAGCTCATTTTGTAGTACGCCCATTAAGCGTTGTTCACACCCTCTTAAGCCTTAGCCCCACCCATCTCTAAGTATTCACATGAGGCCATGAGCTAAACAGAATGGTTAATAAGGTAGTGTGGTGAAAGTAGTAGCCGACAAGGTTTAAGGTTGGCTAGCTAGCCTTTAACTAGCAATACAAATGGATTTCTGACAAAATGAGATACGATTTATAACATTAGCTGGATTGGATACCAAGCAATTTAACATTAGCTAGCTAGCTAGGTTTAATGTTGGTTAGCTAACCAGTCAGTTAGAGTTAGCTAACTAGCTAACAGTAGGCAGTAACTAGCAATGCAAACAACTTTCTAACAAAATGAGATATGAATAATATATGTACATGAAGCTGATATATGTACATGAACCCGTATACATGAATAAATGCTTCACGGCAGACTGGAACTCCTTTGATTAAGTAAAATGTCCTCTGTAGTTTGCGTTTTGTCTGCTCAGCTTTTTTCGGGAAGTTGTGTCATGTCGCTCCAGTTCACACTGACAATTAGTTGCTCTCAAGGCCTGTTCAAAAGTAGTGCACTATGTAGGAAATAGGGTGCCATTTGGGACGTGCCCTAAGAACATTGTAATGAGAACGCTTGACTGGTGGTTACAGAGGGACTGAATTACCTTGGCTGGGCTGAGACTGTCCGCTCCGCTTGTGTGGAATCAATGATGAACTTACTGCGTAGTGTCCCAAATGGTAACCTGTAACCCCCTATATAGTGCACTGTGTTGGGTGCGATTTGGCACACAGGCCATGCCTCCAACACAATGCAGGGCGCTCGGCTGCTCATGTGAGAAAAAATAAACAGCACACACACACATTTTACAGACGCTCTTAGAACAACTTACACTAGAGTGCAGACATTTTCATACTTGAATCTTTTGTACTGGTCCCCCATGGGAATGGAACCCGCAACTCTGATGCTGCAAGCGCCATGCTCTACCAACTGAGCCACACGTGACCTACCCTCCCAGCAACACACACACACTGCTCCCAGGGAAGACTCACCATGACAATGCTGTGCTGTCAACATACATCCATGTAGCACATGGTAGAATTACTCTGCTTTACATGAACTCTTCGACGCAAACAGCTTAAATATAAAACTCTCTCCCTCTCTCCTTGGCATGGGTTTAGCATTCAGAGTATAGGAAAAAATATAAAGCGTGCCCAAAATAGCCCTAATGGCAAACAAGATCCAGCTGTTTACCACCACTGGATCAGATGTCTTCATCAGGGAGGGGATTGGAAGGGCTGATGGCCAAGCAGGTTTAACCCCTCTATCTCTTTCTCCCCCTCTTTCCTTTTTCTCTCTACCCCCTGGCTGTCCCACTCTCGACCCCCTCTCTCTCTCTGTCCCCCCTCACCCTGGCCAATAGGTGCTGTAGTCTGAAAAGGAGTCAGGACGTTATTGATTCATACCATGGTGCTGTCTATGATATGACTTCTCTGTCAATGCAATGGAAACATCTATGGTCCCTCTTTAATTCAGAAATAATTTTACATCTGGAGAGAGATAGCCTTTCCTGTATAACATGATCATGTTACTCAAGGATTAATTATGATTCCTGTCTCAGTAGGGTAGATGCTGAGAGAGATGGAGGAACATAAAAGCCTCATGGACCCTGGTCAAAAGTAATGCACTAAAAGGGAATAGGGTGCCATTTCATTCTAGTGAGGTGATGTAGTCAGACTCCGGTCTGATTTCAAGCTGGTTCTGTTTTCACCTTGACATGTGAGCAGATTAAAGTGCATTGTTTGAAGTTGTGAACATGATGCCGTGGTAAACAGAATCTGCGTTCCAACGGTATCCACGGTGAGTAGTTTTGGCCCTGAATGATTCTGTGGTTATGTCACAAATGGCACCCTTTTCCCTTTGTAGTGCACTACTTTTGACCAGGGTCCATAGGGCTCTGGTCAAAAGGAGTGCACTCTATAGGGATAACGGGTGCCATTTGTTACGGAGCTATAGAATAATTCAGGGCCAGAACTACTCTCCCCTGTTGTCACTATGGACACAGTTCTGGTGTGAGATCAATCTGTATTAAACTTTTCCGTTTCATTGGATGTCTACTCTGCAACACCCACTCACCTTTGCTAGGCTGAAACAAACTTGATTCTCCTCCATATGAGGAGTTTGGGGCCAGCCAGGCTAGATGTAGCAGCTAGCCGGTGCTATTGTGCTTGTGCCATCCTTGAGAGAAAATTGCACTCAATATAGAGAGAGGCCATTCTCTTTGCCTGGTACCATGAGTATTACTCTGTCTGCTCAAGAGGAGAAAACACTTTTGAAAACACTGTTATGGCAGCCTTTTACAGAGTTCTCAGTAACGTTGGGTTTTTAACAGGAACACTGGGTTTTTATTGGCCGGTCTAAGAGTGTTCACTGTTGGATATTTTTCTAGTACTGTGTTTATTCCAGCGAGAGAGCTCAACCAGTAAGTTATGTGTATGTTTGTGTTTCCGTATGTGTATAGATGTTTTATCTGCACGCTGAAAATGTTTTCGAATCTAAACGGAGTTTTCTCAGTGTCATGTGAACCTGATGCAGATGGGCTGCAGTGACACAGGAAATTAGTCAGTCTGGGCTGCGCTGGGGACACAAACCATAGGACAGAATGATCAAATCAAAGTTTATTTGTCACGTGCGCCGAATACAACAGGTGTAGACCTTACAGTGAAATGCTTACTTACAGGCTCAAACCAATAGTGCAAAAAAGGTATTAGGTGAACAATAGGTAAGTAAAGAAACAAAATCAACAGTAGCGAGGCTATATACAGTAGCGAGGCTATAAAAGTAGCGAGGCTACATACAGACACCAGTTAGTTGGGCTGATTGAGGTGGTATGTACATGTAGATATGGTTAAAGTGACTATGCATATATGATGAACAGAGAGTAGCAGTAGCGTAAAAGAGGGGTTGGTGGGTGGCGGGACACAATTCAGATAGGCCGGTTAGCCAATGTGCGGGAGCACTGGTTGGTCAGGCCAATTGAGGTAGTATGTACATGAATGTATAGTTAAAGTGACTATGCATATTTGATAAACAGAGAGTAGCAGCAGTGTAAAAGAGGGGTTGGGGGGGCACACAATGCAAATAGTCCGGGTAGCCATTTGATTACCTGTTCATGAGTCTTATGGCTTGAGTGTAAAAACTGTTGAGAAGCCTTTTTGTCCTAGACTTGGCACTCCGGTACCGCTTGCCATGCGGTAGTAGAGAGAACAGTCTATGACTGGGGTGTCTGGGGTCTTTGACAATTTTTAGGGCCTTCCTCTGACACCGGCTGGTGTAGAGGTCCTGGATGAGGTAAGGTGTGTGTGTGTGTGTGTGTGTGTGTGTGTGTGTGTGTGTGTGTGTGTGTGTGTGTGTGTGTGTGTGTGTGTGTGTGTGTGTGTGTGTGTGTGTGTGTGTGTGTGTGTGTGTGTGTGTGTGTGTGTGTGTGTGTGTGTGTGTGTGTGTGGACAGAGAGAGGGGGACAGAGAGATAGATAGAGGTAAGTTAGGTGGTATGTAGGGGCCTCAGAAGAACAATCAGAGGCACATGTATAATAGGCAATAATAAATCATTTCTCCAACTTGATACTTTCTGGATGATTAGATTAGCAATTTTCCAATCATTTTGTACTAGTGAGGAAGATTGCACATGCTTGATTATACCTTGCAAGCAATAGTTAGGGATAGTGATTTAATTCCTGTGTCATTCAGCTTAAACTCTATGTGAGCGCAGTTGCCACAGCAACGTTTTACCCTCATCTTCAAGATCCATACTTTTCTGATTCAGTTTTCTTAGAAATGAGTAAGGAGGGTTTGATACAGTACTATGTATAGAGCAGCAGAGAGTTATATGAGTGGGACTGGTACTGAATGTACAGATAGAGTTTATGGTAAAATAAGTAGCTTTGTAATTAGTGTGTGTGTGTCTGTGTGTGTCAGTCATTTAGGCAGTCAGACAGCTCTCCCGTGAAGCAGAGAGGGGTGATGCTGTCCTGTCACTTCAGAAGAGGTACTTACTGACTGGGAGAGAGGCGGATGGTTGGTTAGTTGTGTGATTGAATAACAGCCTCCAGTATTGTACTGTACAGCCTCTCACAATACATCCCCCTCAGGCCAACTCCCCTGTTGCATCTCAAATGGCACCCATATTCTCTATATAGTGCACTACATTTGACCAGAGCCTATGTCAAAGTAGCGCACTCTAAAGGGAATAGGGTGCTAATTGGGAGGCACCCCCATTTCATCATTTTATCTATCACGTCACTTATCACTTGGCACAAAAGCCCTAGAATTATTATAAAATGTTATGTGCACTACTCCATCAATAATGCCTTTAATGGAAAAGGCTGTTCAGAATGACTAGCAGTGAATAGCATGCTAATTCAGACTTAGACATGGCCTGTGTCCCAAATGTCACCCTATTCCCTATATAGTTGGTTTCATGCATGTTAACATTAGAAGCCTACTCCCTAAGTTTGTTTTACTCACTGCTTTAGCACACTCTGCCAACCCGGATGTCTTAGCCGTGTCTGAATCCTGGCTTAGGAAAACCACCAAAAACCCTGAAATCTCCATCGTCAACTATAACATTTTCCGCCAAGATAGAACTGCCAAAGGGGGCGGTGTTGCAATCTACTGCAAAGATGCAGAGTTCTGTGTTACTATCCAAGTCTGTACCCAAACAATTCGAGCTTCTACTTCTAAAAATGAACCTTTCCAGAAACAAGTCTCTCACTGTTGCCGCCTGCTATAGACCTCCCTCTGCCCCCTGCTGTGCCCTCGATACCATATGTGAATTGATTGCCCCCATCTATCTTCTGAGCTCGTGCTACTAGGTGACCTACACTGGGACATACTTAACACCCCGGCCATCCTACAATCTAAGCTTGATGCCCTCAATCTCACACAAATGATCAATGAACCTACCAGGTACAACTCCAAATCCGTAAACACGGGCACCCTCATAGATGTCATCCTAACTAACTCGCCCTCCAAATACACCTCTGCTGTTTTCAATCAAGATCTCAGCGATCACTGCCTCATTGCCTGCATCCGTAATGGGTCTGCGACCAAACTACCACCCCTCATCACTGTCAAACGCTCCCTAAAACACTTCTGCGAGCAGGCCTTTCTAATCGACCTGGCCGGGGTATCCTGGAATGA
Organism: Salvelinus namaycush; assembly: GCF_016432855.1. Taxonomy (NCBI): domain Eukaryota; kingdom Metazoa; phylum Chordata; class Actinopteri; order Salmoniformes; family Salmonidae; genus Salvelinus; species Salvelinus namaycush. Next base: position 33,990,805 of record NC_052313.1, read on the forward strand.
CATTGACCTCATCCCGTCAGTAGATGATGCCTGGCTATTCTTTTAAAGTGCCTTCCTCGCCATCTTAAATAAGCATGCCCCATTCAAAAAATGTAGAACTAGGAATAGATATAGTCCTTGGTTCACTCCAGACCTGTCTGCCCTTGACCAGCACAAAAACATCTTGTGGCGTTCTGCATTAGCATCGAATAGCCCCTGTGATATGCAACTTTTCATGGAAGTTAGGAACAAATATACACAGGCAGTTAGGAAAGCTAAGGCTAGCTTTTTCAAACAGAAATTTGCATCCTGTAGTACTAACTCAAAAAAGTTCTGGGACACTGTAAAGTCCATGGAGAATAAGAGCACCTTCTCCAAGCTGCCCACTGCTCTGAGGCTAGGAAACACTGTCACCACCGATAAATCCACCATAATTGAGAATTTCAAGAAGCATTTCTCTACGGCTGGCCATGCTTTCCACCTAGTTACCCCTACCCCGGTCAACTGCCCGGCACCCTCCACAGCAACCCGCCAAAGCCCGCACCATTTCTCCTTCACTCAAATCCAGATAGCTGATGTTCTGAAAGAGCTGCAAAATCTGGACCCCTACAAATCAGCCAGGCTAGACAATCGGGACCCTCTCTTTCTAAAATGATCTGCCGAAATTGTTGCAACACCTATTACTAGCCTGTTCAACCTCTCTTTCGTATCGTCTGAGATTCCCAAAGATTGGAAAGCTGCCACGGTCATCCCCCTCTTCAAAGGGGGTGACACTCTAGACCCAAACTGCTACAGACCTATATCTATCCTACCCTGTATTTTTAAGGTCTTCGAAAGCCAAGTTAACAAACAGATTACCAACCATTTCGAATCCCACCGTACCTTCTCCGCTATGCAATCTGGTTTCAGAGCTGGTCATGGGTGCACCTCAGCCACGCTCAAGGTCCTAAACGACATCATAACCGCCATCGATAAGAGACATTACTGCACAGCCATATTCATCGACCTGGCCAAGGCTTTCGACTCTGTCAATCACCACATTCTTATTGGCAGACTCGACAGCCTTGGTTTCTCAAATGATTGCCTTGCCTGGTTTACCAACTACTTCTCTGATAGAGTTCAGTGTGTCAAATCGGAGGGCCTGTTGTCCGGACCTCTGGCAGTCTCTATGGGGGTGCCACAGGGTTCAATCCTCGGGCCGACTCTCTTCTCTGTATACATCAATGATGTTGCTCTTGCTGCTGGTGATTCTCTGATACACCTCTACGCAGACAACACCATTCTGTATACTTCTGGCCCCTCCTTGGACACTGTGTTAACTAACCTCCAGACGAGCTTCAATGCCATACATCTCTCCTTCCGTGGCCTCCAACTGCTCTTAAACGCAAGTAAAACTAAATGCATGCTATTCAACCGATCACTGCCCGCACCTGCTCGCCCGTCCAGCATCACTAAACTCTCCTTCCAGACTCACATTAAGCATCTCCAATCCAAAATTAAATCTAGAATCGGCTTCCTATATCGCAACAAAGCATCCTTCACTCATGCTGCCAAACATACCCTCGTAAAACTGACCATCCTACCGATCCTCGACTTCGGTGATGTCATATATAAAATAGCCTCCAACACTCTACTCAACAAACTGGATGCAGTCTATCACAGTGCCATCCGTTTTGTCACCAAAGCCCCATACACTACCCACCATTGCGACCTGTACGCTCTCGTTGGTTGGCCCTCGCTTCATACTCGTCGCCAAACCCACTGGCTACAGGTTATCTACAAGTCTCTGCTAGGTAAAGCCCCGCCCTATCTCAGCTCACTGGTCACCATAGCAGCACCCACTCGTAGCACGCGCTCCAGCAGGTATATCTCACTGGTCACCCCCAAAGCCAATTCCTCCTTTGGTCGTCTTTCCTTCCAGTTCTCTGCTGCCAATGACTGGAACAAACTGCAAAAATCTCTGAAGCTGGAAACACTTATCTCCCTCACTAGCTTTAAGCACCAGCTGTCAGAGCAGCTCACAGATTACTGCACCTGTACATAGCCCATCTATAATTTAGCCCAAACAACTACCTCTTCCCTTACTGTATTTATTTATTTTGCTCCTTTGCACCATTATTTATATTTCTACTTTGCACATTTTTCCACTGCAAATCTACCATTCCAGTGTTTTACTTGCTATATTGTATTTACCTCGCTACCATGGCCTTTTTTGCCTTTACCTCCCTTATCTCACCTCATTTGCTCACATTGTATATAGACTTATTTTTCTACTGTATTATTGACTGTATGTTTTGTTTATTCCATGTGTAACTCTGTGTTGTTGTATGTGTCAAACTGCTTTGCTTTATCTTGGCCAGGTCGCAAATGAGAACTTGTTCTCAACTAGCCTACCTGGTTAAATAAAGGTGAAATAAAAAATATAAAAATAGTGCGCTACTTTTGACCAGGGCCTATGTAGGGAATAGGGTGCCATTTGGGAAAAAACAGGCTTTCACATTCACACTGGGCTTCTGCAGTGTGTGTTCGGCCTGCTTTAAATGAGCTGCTTTATTGATAAACCATTACATTTACGAAAGTCAAAGGGACGGAAAACCATCCTGGTCCTAATTGCTTTGTCTGGGAGAATGCATGAATGTATTCTGTGTGTTGTGTGAGAGGAATCACAATAAGGTGATGATGGAATGACTGAAGCTCTCGTCCCTGAAATGTCAAATTAGATGCCTTTTCAAAAAGATGTTAGGTTTATTATATTTATTTAATACTTTTCTGTTGTAGTCAAACATAAAGTAAATTTAAGTAAAATGTTACCAATTTCCCTTCTGGGATTAATAAAGTATATTTATTGTCAAGTTATTTTCCTTTGGGAGAGGATCATTTAAAAACTAGTTCAGAGGAGGACTCTAGATCGGAAGTCCAATAGACACTGGGACACTCTGCAAAGTAAAATATGTGTACCAAATGGCAGAATAGAGTGACATTTGGGACACACACAAACAATAGTGAAACAGAGCGATATTCAGTGTGGATATCAGTGCCAGGTTACATGGATGTATGGATGCTCTTCCCATTGTCCCAAAATTGATGTTTTGTGCCAACAGACAGACAGGCAATGGCAAACACTCCTCCTTCCTCTGTATTGACAGACAGGTATTTGAGTACATCTTCTGTGGATAGACTAGTGGACGAGTGATGTGACCTTTCCATCTATCCCAGGGGACAGGAAGAGGATGGTCTTTCCCTGACAAAAGTTTGAAAAACAGCAGCCGGCAGGCTTCTGTTGCTAAGCAGCAAGGCTTCAGAGTGACAGTGTGTCAACAATAAAAGACAAATGAAAAATACATTGCGTTTGAGTGCGTTGGAGAATGAACGTCTAGGATTGTATACAGCAACACCTGTTCCACCAATAATGAAGACATGGACTGCATCCCAAATAGCACCTTATTCCCAATGTAGTGCACTACTTTTGACCAGGGCCCATGCACTACTTTTGGCCAGATCCATATGGGCCCTGGTCAAAAGTAGTGCACTACATTGGGAATAAGGTGCTAATTGGGATGTATGATTGTTTTACCAACAGTATGAACATGGCTCAACACATTATGTAATGAGAGCAGTCAATTGTCACATTATCTGTGTCAATAGACAGCTCAGCCTTGCGTCTATCTATGATTGATCCATCCAACAGTCAAAGGCAATGTGAGGGTGGGGATCAAAGATTAGGGGTGCATCCCAAATGGCACCCTTTTCCTTATATCATGCACTATATAGGGAATGGGGTGCCATTTAGGACGCAGCCTAGGCCTAATTCACATTGACACACTGAACTGATAACGTTACACCTTAAATTAGAAATGAGTTCATGTTATTATTGGTGGATTGTACTCTGCCTCTGTGCATGAATGAATAAATAAGCATGAATTAATACATTCAGCATTATCGCCATGTGCTAGTCATCAACGCCAACCCAAATGGAAGTTGATTTCTGTTTAATAGACTTTTATGGCTCCTGTCAGAACACGTTGCCCTTGACAATGTTGTTATGACGATGTTGTCACATTGACGATGTTGTCACGCCCGCAGGGTTCCAAAGGGTTGATGAGCTCATGTTCAGGTGATAAAGGAACTTGGGCGTCCCAAATGGCACCCTGTCTCCTCTATAGTCCAGGGTCTGATAGACTCAGGGGATTCAGGATTTGCGTGTGACAGAAAGAGACCTTGAAGATGATGAGAATATAATACACAAAAATATATTTTGTCAATAAACTGCATTCTAAAACAGCATGCATGAGACAGCTGAAGCATGAGAGAGAGGGAGAGAGAGAGAGACCGAAGAGATGGAGGGATAGAGGCAGAGAGTTGACAGGCAGGGAGGCAGGGATTCACACACACCTGTTTCCTGGTGATGGTGGGAGTGAGAGATGGAAAGAGGGATGAGAGTGTAGAGACTGACAGGACCCACAACAGAGTCACTGTTCCTCAGCACCTGCCTCTCCTTCCCTCCCTACATCCCTCCCTTCCCTCTACCACCCACCAAAGAGGGCCCCTCTCAGAACAGGCTTCAGTGGCTTTAAGGGGGATGGTATGTCCTCTCTCCCGCAATCTCTCTGCTGCATTTGAAGCTCTGATCCAGACAAACAAAGAGGGCTTTTTACGGTTCAGTTTAAAGCCAAAAACATCTCTATATATGCCAGGTAGGCTACTTCCTCCCAACAGAGGTTTTTGAAGTTGTTTGTCTCCCTGTTCATAAAATGCTACCTGCATGTGGCCATTATCTAGCATCTCAGCTAGATACCAGCTCCACTAGTCTACTAGAGATGGCATCTGCTTCCTTTTTTTCTGAGACTGACACAGTGACACGTTATTTCTGGTAAATCCACTTTCCTTCCTCATCTCAGGATAAAATAAAATAAAAACTGGAACATTTTGAAAAGCAATGTTCTACAAGGACATACATTCTTCCCGTCAATGGTCAATCGATGGTACTTCATCTTGAAATACGGCATGCAGTTTGAACATAATAATTACCGTGATTGCAATGGTTTATCTGCTGTCTTTGCTGGTATTTTTATTTTATTTGCCTACGTAGACAAATATTGGAGAAGTGCTTTGCATCACCTTTTGTCCTCCTGTTCAAGAGTCCTTACATACTGTAACAAGAATATACAGTGTCTTCAGAAAGTATTCATACCCCTTGACTTATTCCACATTTTGTTGTGTTTTTTGACCGAATTCAAAATGTATTAAATAGCTTTTTTATCTCAACCATCTACATGCAATACCCCTATAATGACAAATTTAAAACATGTTTTAAGAATTTGTTTGCATTTGTTTTTCATGAAATAGAGAAATATCTCATTTACACACGTTTTGACACCACTGAGTCAATACATGTTAGAATCACATTTGGCAGTGATTACAGCTGCGAGTCTTTCTGGGTAAGTCTCTAAGAGCTTTGCACACCTGGATTGTACAATATTTGCACATTATTCTTTAAACAATTCTTCAAGCTCTGTCAAATTAGTTGTTGATCATTGCTACACAGCCATTTTCTAGTCTTGCTATAGATTTTCAAGCCAATTTAACTCAAAACTGTAACTAGGCCACTAAAGAACATTCAATGTCATCTTGGTAAGTGTCACGTTCCTGACCTTGTTTTCCTTTTGTATAGTTGTGTTTAGTGGGTCAGGACGTGAGCTGGGTGGGCAGTCTGTGTTGTTTGTTCTATGTTAAGTGTCAGGTTTAATTGACCTTGTATGGCTCTCAATCAGAGGCAGGTGTTTTACGTTTTCCTCTGATTGAGAACCATATATAGGGAGGTTGTTTCACATTGTTTGTTGTGGGTGGTTGTCTTCCGTGTCTCTGTATGTTGCACCACACGGGACTGTTTCGGTTTGTTCGTTCGTTTATGTAGTCTGTTCCTGTTCGTGTGTTCTTCATAGTTTGTAAGTTCTCAAGTCAGGTCTGTCTACATCGTTTATTTGTTTTGTAGTCTGTTATAGTGTTTTCGTGTTTCGTTTTACTTTAATAAATATCATTATGTCAGAAAACTATCCCGCTGCGCATTGGTCCTCTGATCCTTCTCGCCTCTCCTCGTCTGAGGAGGAGGACGAAGTAGACAATCGTTACAGAACCACCCACCAAACAAGGATCAAGCAGCGGGGAAAAGGGCAGCGACAGCAACCGCAGAAATCCCAGGATTCATGGACATGGGAGGAGATCTTGAACGGAGAAGGACCCTGGGCACAGGCTGGGGAGTATCGCCGCCCCAAAGCTGAGCTGGAGGAAGCGAAAGCTGAGCGGCGGCGATATGAGGAGGCAGCAAGGCAGCGCGACAGGTACGAGAGGCAGCCCCATAATTTTTTTTGGGGGGGGGGGCTAGAGAGGAGTGTGGCTAAGCCAGGTAGCAGACCTGAGCGCACTCCTCGTGCTTATTATAAGCAACGCGTCACTGGTCAGGCACCGTGTTATGCGGTTAAGCGCATGGTGTCGCCAGTGCGTGCCCATAGCCCGGTGCGCTATAGGGCAGCCCCCCGAAAGTGTCGTGTGAGTGTGGGCATCCAGCCGGGGCGTATTGTGCCTGCTCAGCGTGTCTGGTCTCCGGTACGCAGTTTCGGTCCAGGGTATCCTGCGCCGGCTCTGCGTGCTGTGTCTCCGGGGCGCTGGGAGGGTGCAGTGCGTCCTATGCCTACGCTTCGCTTGTACCGGGCAAATGTGGGATTGGAGCCTAAGGGAGAGGTGCGCGTAGTAGGCACTAGATCTCCAGTGCTCATCCACAGCCCGGTTCAACCTGTGCCTGCACTCTGGAGGGTACGGGCTGGAGTAGTACTCCAGCCTGGGGGAGTGGTGCCAAGGCTGCGCACCAGAGCTCCAGTGCTCCCCCACAGCCCGGTCCTTCAGGTGCCTCCTCTTAACATCAAGCCTCCTGTAGGTCTCTCCAGCCTCGTGGGTCCTGTGGCAGCCCCACGCACCAGGCTGTCTCTCCGTCTCCTCCCTACAGGTGTGTCAGTCTGTCCAGAGCCGCCTGCACTGCCAGTCTGCCCAGAACTGCCCGTCTGTTCCGAGCTGTCAGAGCTGCCCGTTTGTCCCGAGCCGTCAGCCAGCCAGGACCAGCCAGAGCCGTCCAGCCAGGACCAGCCAGAGCCGTCCAGCCAGGACCAGCCAGAGCCGTCCAGCCAGGACCAGCCAGAGCCGTCCAGCCAGGATCCGCCAGAGCCGTCCAGCCAGGATCCGCCAGAGCCGTCCAGCCAGGATCCGCCAGAGCCGTCCAGCCAGGATCCGCCAGAGCCAGCCAGCCAGGATCCGCCAGAGCCAGCCAGCCAGGATCCGCCAGAGCCAGCCAGCCAGGATCCGCCAGAGCCAGCCCGGAGCTGCCGTCCCTCAGCCAGGATCCGCCGTCCCTCAGCCAGGATCCGCCATCCCTCAGCCAGGATCCGCCGTCCCTCAGCCCGGAGCTGCCGTCCCTCAGCCCGGAGCTGCCGTCCCTCAGCCCGGAGCTGCCGTCCCTCAGCCCGGAGCTGCCGTCCCTTATCCCGGTGATGCCCCTTATCCCGGTGATGCCCCTTAATTTAGGTGGGTTTAGTTGGAGGGTGGTCATTGGGAGGGGGATACGGAAGCGGGGAGTGACTATGGTGGTGTGGGGACAGCGTCCGGAGCCGGAGCCGCCACCGTGGACAGATGCCCACCCAAACCCTCCCCTTGAGGTTGAGTTTTGCGGCCGGAGTCCGCATCTTGGGGGGGGGGTAATGTCACGTTCCTGACCTTGTTTTCCTTTTGTATAGTTGTGTTTAGTGGGTCAGGACGTGAGCTGGGTGGGCAGTCTGTGTTGTTTGTTCTATGTTAAGTGTCAGGTTTAATTGACCTTGTATGGCTCTCAATCAGAGGCAGGTGTTTTACGTTTTCCTCTGATTGAGAACCATATATAGGGAGGTTGTTTCACATTGTTTGTTGTGGGTGGTTGTCTTCCGTGTCTCTGTATGTTGCACCACACGGGACTGTTTCGGTTTGTTCGTTCGTTTATGTAGTCTGTTCCTGTTCGTGTGTTCTTCATAGTTTGTAAGTTCTCAAGTCAGGTCTGTCTACATCGTTTATTTGTTTTGTAGTCTGTTATAGTGCTTTCGTGTTTCGTTTTACTTTAATAAATATCATTATGTCAGAAAACTATCACGCTGCGCATTGGTCCTCTGATCCTTCTCGCCTCTCCTCGTCTGAGGAGGAGGACGAAGTAGACAATCGTTACAGTAAGCAACTCCAGTGTATATTTGGTCTTGCATACTCATAACATGATGCAGCCACCCAAGGTCATCATTAAGGGGGGGGGGGGGGGGGGGGGGACATTAATGATTCATGGGGCCCGAGCCTGGTAGGGGCCCCTAAATGTTTAGAGAATTATTTGTTTATCATTTTAAAAGTGTTTTAAAAATCTGTGATGAAAATGAAAACGTATAACCATAATCAGATCAGGCTTCTCTATCCAACCATCCCAACGTGTGTCTACTACATGAAGTTGAAACAGTGGATCTTGGAGGTGAGGTAGTTGTTTTGTAGCAGCAGCATAACTAGACCATTTTTAAATTGTAAAGTTAGGCGCATGATGACTTAGACACACTTAAATACGTATCCTATTTGATATGTATACTATGAAACTTTTTTTCTTTCAGTAGTAGATTTTTAGTATGGTAACCTTTGTAGGAGAGAACATTAACCCTAACATTCCCTTTGTTTACCCACTTCCTAGTGCCTAGAGAGCAGAATCTCAGCAAAAAGCTGTCAGACAGACTCTGATGCAGAGGAGAGCAGGGAGGAGGTGAAGGAGTGACAGAAGAGATTGAACAAGCAAGTAATAAGGGAAAGGAAGAGTATGGACAGATTCGAAGTGAGGAAGATGAGGTTTTAGATGATCCAGCACTGTGGCCAGAGAAAGTACAAGACCATGAAAGAGAAGCTATTGTTTGCAAACTAGCAAACAGGTGTGGTGAGGAGAACTGTAAAAAATCATGCCCCCAGACTCAGAAGGCAAGCTCTTCCACAACTATTTACAGTACAGTAGTCAGCAAACGGAAGAGAAAAGGTGCAGAGAGACTGGCTTATTTATAGTAAGAGTGTAAAAAGGCATTATATTGCATTCCATGTGTTATTTTTTCTCATGAGCAAAGTGAACCATCACCCAGTTCTCTGAATAGTAAAGATGGCTATAAGATATCATCAGTGAAATGGCAGAGAATGTATGACACACTACCAGAGCATGAGGATGGTGTGTCTCACAATAACTGTTACTGGAAATGGAAGAATCTGCAGCATACCGTAACAACAGCTACAGGTATAGACAGTCAGCTGCAGAAACAAATACAGTCAGAAATGTATAAAAACAGAGCACTTCTAGAAAGGCTTGTGGGTGTGACACTGTACATAGCATCTCGGAATCTGCCATTCCAGAGGCAAATCACTCAATCTTGATGATGTGCATAATGGACATTGCCTAGGGTTCCTTGAACTGTTGTCAAATTATGGCCCGCTACCGCAGCCCTAAGAGCCAAAATGAGTTCATAGGAATAGGTGGTCAAAGGGTTTTGAAAACAGTGCTTTATGAAAGAGAATATGCTATCTATTATTCTATTAATCTATTATTATATGTGATGCAACTCCAGACATTTCCCATACTGAGCAAAATGTATTATTGGTGAGATATGTACACAAAGATAAAGTTCAGGGAACAGGTGAATTGGAAATAATTGAACGTTTTCTTGAATTTAAAGACTTTGCTAGAAAGACAGGCAGTCAAATTTCTGAAATTATTTTGAGTGCATTGGAAGGGCATGGTATTGACATAGCAGATTGCCGAGGTCAAGGCTATGATAATGGTGCAAATATGTCAGGGAAAGTGAGGGAGTTCAAGCACACATACTGCAAAAGAATCCACATACTCGCATTGTGCCTCCCATACTCTTAATCTTGTGTGTGTACATGCAGCTCAGTCGTGCCCAGAAGTATCAACCTTTTTTTGGCTGTGTGAATCGTCTTTACAATCTGTTCTGTGCCAGCCCAGAGTGATAGGCCATTCTCAAGGAAAAGACTGGATGCTGTCTTAACCGCCTTTCAGACACGTGATGAGTGTGCGTATTGCTGCGATCCAACCAGTGGCGCCTCATTTACCGTCTATCACCAAGGCCCTAGACATGCTTCTTGCTACCTGCAGCCGAACAAACGAAGCCAAATCTGAGGCAAAAGGTCTGAAAAGCTACTTCATGTCTTTCAAGGCAATCTTCCTGCTCACTTTCTGGGTAAAAGTGTTTCAGGGTATTGAGAATAGAAGCCTAATTCTTCAGTCAGGACATATTTCTTTGGACACTGAAGCAGCTCACATTAAGGCACCACAGGAAGAAATTCAGGCTCTGCGTAATCAATGGTGACGCTCTTCTGGCAGAAGCCTCCATGGTGGCAAATGAAATGGCTGGAACTACTCAGTTTCACAGTGAACAGATGAGCTGCCAGAAAGAGAGAAAACGTTTCCCTGATGAGACTGAAGATGACATAGCAAATGAACAGAAGTCAGACACTGGATTTCGCAACACAGTGTTTTATGTGGCTCTGGATAGTATAATCAGTCATTTGGACATGCGGTTCCACGCGATTGCAGCAATATGCGAGGAGTTATCGCCAATACTTACAATTGGGAAAATGACTGAAAACCAAATTTGTGTATCTTGCCACAAATTGAGAAGCAAGTACTCCCAAAGATCTCACAGATGGATTTGAAAATGAAGTGCGACATCTAAAGACGATATGTGGTGCAATTTTTTCAGATGGTCTTTCTCCTGAGCTCCTAAATGCCATCCACAAGATGCAGCTACAGAGCATTTTTGGAGAGGTGTGCATTGCGCTGCGAATCTTCTGTACAATGCCCGTAACAGTTGCTGGAGGTGAACGTGCCTTCAGTAAGCTGAAACGTATAAAGAACTATCTAAGATCTACAATGTGCCAAGAAAGGTTGAACAGCCTTGCCATCCTTTCAATTGAAAACCAGTTAGCTAGAAAATTTAACTTTAAAGACATTATAAATGAGTTTGCTCACAAGAAGGCTCGACGCTGGGCTCTTGGTGCAGTGTAACCTCTGAGTTTTGTGTACAGGGAACAAACACAAGGACAAATGCCTTAACCTGTTCTACCCAAGCCTGCCTGGGGATGGGCAAAATACTGTTTCAGAGTATTATCTGCTGAGGTTTATCTCCTGTTGAACTTACTCAGGAATGCCCACATAAGTTCTTGACACTACAGTTGCAGTTTCACAGATGCTTGTTCTCTGTAGGTACCACATTTATGCCTGCAGTCCACATAGTTCAGAATTTATTTTTATTTTGGGGATGTTATTTAGGCATATATTTAGGAATTATGCATAGAGCAGAAGAGGTTTAGCCTTGTTTATAAGAATTGGTAATACATTTTTTCATCTGAAACATGGATCATTGGTAATTTCTTCATTAAAACTGACTACAATACCATATATTAAAAATAAGTCACCAATTGTGTAGTTATTTATAATAAAGCATCATATAAATCTCATGACACAGACAGCTTTTGTTAATATTTGCAATATTGTTAATATAGGCAAAGGATGAAGGTGGAAACTATAATCTGCACAATTGTAGTATAGAGCAGCAGAAGCTTATAGTTAGTACATTTAATAACACTTACTGTTCAGTACGTTATTTTAATCTGAAACGTTCTGATTTCTATGTTAGGAGCCCGGGATTTGTTTTTTTCATGGGTCCCCAAAATTCTGTCAACACCCCTGCAGCCACGACCATTCTTGAAAATATGAAGAGTGGTACTCAGTGATGGATTTGCCCCAAACATAACGCTTTGTATTCAGGACATAAAGTACATTTCTTTGACAATTTTTGGGGCAGTTTTACTTAAGTGCCTTGTTGCAAACAGGATGCACGTTTTGGAGTATTTGTATTCTGCAGAGGCTTCCTTCTTTCCACTCTGTCATTTAGATTATTATTGTGGAGTAACTTCAGTGTTGTTGATCCATCACAGCCATTAAACTCTGTAATTGTTTGAAAGTCACCATTGGCTTCGTGGTGAAATCACTAGGGTTTCCTTCCTCTCTGGCAACTGAGTTAGGAAGGACGCCTGTATCTTTGTAGTGACTGGGTGTATTGATACACCATCCAAAGTGTATGTAGTGGTCTGGGTGTAGCTGGTGCAGAGGAGTCAGGCGCAAGTAACTTTACTCAAATATTCAATAACATGTCGTAATACCGAGCCCACAATAACGGACCGAACATATATAAAACAATCACGCACAAAAAACCATGAGGAAAACAGAGGGTTAAACAATGAATATGTAATTGGGGAATTGAAACAAGATGTGTAAAACAAAGACAAAATAAATGGAAAATTAAAAGTGGATCGGCGATGGCTAGGTGACGGCGATGGTGACGTCGACCGCTGAACGCCGCCCGAACAAGGAGAGGGACCGACTTTGGTGGAAGTCGTGTCAGTACCCCCCCTTGACACGCGGCTCCAGCCACGCATCGACACCGACCTCGGGGACGACCCTGAGGACGAGGCACAGGGCGATCCAGATGGAGACGGTGGAACTCCCGCAGCAACGAAGGGTTCAAAACGTCCTCCACCAGCACCCAGCATCTCTCCTCCGGACCGTACCCCTCCCACTCCACGAGGTACTGAAGGCCCCTCGCTCGACGCCTCGAGTCCAGTATGGCTTGAACAGCATACGCCGGGGCCCCCTCGCTGTCCAGAGGGGGCGGAGGAACCTCCTGCACCTCAGACTCCTAGAGTGGACCAGCCACCACCGGCCTGAGGAGAGACACATGAAACGAGAGGTTAATACGGTAAATCGGGGGGAAGCTGTAACCTGTAGCAAACCTCGTTCAGTCTCCTCAGGACTTCCGGCAGAGCAGGCGGAGGGGTAGGTTTCGGGTCGAGAGCCAGACCCGGTCCTCACTGCGCCTTCTGACGCCTCACGGCCCATTGCAGGTGCACATGAGCGGCGTCCCAGGTCTCCTCCAAGCGCTTAAACCATTCGTCCACCGCAGGAGCCTCGATCTGGCTCTGATGCCAAGGTGCCAGAACCGGCTGATACCCCAGTACGCACTGGAAGGGGGAGAGGTTAGTGGAGGAGTGGCGGAGCGAGTTTTGGGCCATCTCTGCCCAGGGGATGAACGCCACCCACTCCCCCGGACGGTCCTGGCAATAAGACCGCAGAAACCTACCCACATCCTGGTTTACTCTCTCCACCTGCCCGTTACTCTCGGGGGGGAAAACCAGAGGTAAGGCTGACCGAGACCCCCAGACGTTCCATGAATGCCCTCCAGACCCTTGACGTGAACTGGGGACCTCGATCAGACACCCCGTAGTGCCGGAAGACGTGTGTAAACAGGGCCTCCGCAGTCTGTAGGGCCGTAGGGAGACCGGGCAAAGGAAAGAGACGGCAGGACTTAGAGAACCGATCCACAACGACCAGGATCGTGGTGTTACCCTGTGAGGGAGGAAGATCCGTGAGGAAGTCCACCGATAGTTGCGACCACGGCCGTTGTGGAATGGATAAGGGCTGTAACTTCCCTCTGGGCAGGTGCCTAGGGGCCTTGCACTGGGCGCACACCGAGCAGGAGGAAACATAAACCCTCACGTCCTTGGCCAAGGTGGACCACCAGTACTTCCCACTAAAACAGCGCACTGTCCGACCGATGCCAAGATGACCAGAGGAGGGTGACGTGTGGGCCCAATAGATCAAACGGTCGTGGACAGCAGACGGAACGTACAGACGCCCAGCTGGACACTGGAGGGGGTGGGCTCTGTATGTAACGCCCGCTCGATGTCCGCGTCCAGCTCCCACACCAACGGTGCCACCAGGCAAGATGCCGGAAGTATGGGAGTGTGATCTATGGACTGCTCCTCTGTGTCATACATCCGGGACAGTGCGTCTGCCTTAGCGTTCTGGGAACCTGGTCTGTAGGACAGGGTGAAAACAAAACGGGTTAAGAACATGGCCCACCTTGCCTGGCGAGGGTTCAGTCTCCTCGCCGCCCGGATGTACTCCAGATTGCGGTGGTCAGTCCAGATGAGAAAAGGGTGTTTAGCCCCCTCAAGCCAATGTCTCCACGTCTTCAGAGCCTTGACAACAGCCAACAGCTCCCGGTCCCCCACATCATAGTATCGCTCCGCTGGGCTGAGCTTCTTTGAAAAGAAAGCACAGGGGCAGAGCTTTGGTGGCGTGCCCGAGCGCTGAGAGAGCACGGCTCTTATCCCAGCCTTGGACGCGTCCACCACTATGAACGCCAAAGAGGGATCCGGATGAGCCAGCACGGGAGCTGAGGTAAACAGAGTCCTCAGGTGACCAAAAGCCCTGTCCGCCTCAGCCGACCACTGCAGTCGCACCGGTCCCCCTTTCAGCAAGGAGGTAATGGGAGCCGCTACCTGACCAAAGCCCCGGATAAACCTCCGGTAGTAGTTGGCAAAACGCTGCACTTGCTTTACCGGGGTGGGAGTAGACCAATTACGCACGGCTGAAATGCGGTCACTCTCCATATCCACCCCTGAAGTGGAAATGCGGTACCCTAGGAAGGAGACGGACTGTTGGAAGAACAGACATTTCTCAGCCTTGACGTACAGGTCATGCTCCAACAGTCGACCAAGCACCCTGCGCACCAGGGACACATGCTCGGCTCGTGCAGCGGAGTATATAAGAATGTCGTCGATATACACCACTACACCCTGCCCGTGCAGGTCCCGGAAAATCTCGTCTACAAAGGCCTGGAAGACTGATGGCGCATTCATCAACCCGTACGGCATGACGAGGTACTCATAGTGCCCTGAGGTGGTACTAAATGTCGTCTTCCACTCGTCCCCCTCCCGGATACGCACCAGGTTGTAAGCGCTCCTGAGATCCAATTTTGTGAAGAAGCGCACCCCGTGCATTGACTCTATCGCACTGGCTATGAGAGGCAGCGGGTAGCTGTACCTCACAGTAATTTGGTTGATACCTCGATAGTCAATGCACGGGCGCAGACCTCCATCCTTCTTCTTCACAAAAAGGAAACTCGAGGAGGCAGGTGAAGTGGAGGGCCGAATGTACCCCTGCCCCAGGTATTTGGAGACATATGTTTCCATAGCCGCCGTCTCCTCCTGTGACAGGGGATACTCGTGACTCCTGGGAAGTGCTGCGTCTACCGGGAGATTTATCGCACAATCCCCCGTCGATGGGGTGGTAATTGAGTCGCCCTCTTCTTACAGAAGGCGAGAGCCAAATCGGCATATTCAGAGGGGATGCGCACGGGGGAGACCTGGTCTGGACTTTCCACCATAGTAGCACCGACGGAAACCCCTAAACAACTCCCCGAGCACTTTCGTGACCACCCCTTGAGAGCCCTCTGTTGCCACGAAATAGTGGGGTCATGACAGGCCAACCAGAGTAGGCCCAGCACCACAGGAAACGCAGGAGAATCAATAAGGAAAAGACTCATGCTCTCCTTGTGACCCTCCTGCGTAACCATGCCCAGTGGAGCGGTGGCCTCCCTAATTAGCCCTGACCCTAATGGTCGACTATCTAGGGCGTGCACAGGGAAAGGCATATCCACAGGAACAATGGGGATCCCTAAACTATGGGAAAATGCTCTGTCAATAAAATTCTACGAGCGCCTTATGCTTGGAATGCAGGGAAAACTCAGGAAAATTTATAAACAAAAACATGTGAGCAACAGGGGGCTCTGAGTGAGCCTGGTGCCGACTCACCTGGGATGACACGAGAGTGCCCTGCCTGCTACCTCGACTCCCAGAGGAACCTCCCCAGCACCGACCAGCAGTGTGCCCTCTGCGGCTACAAATGGTACAGGGAAAGGCCCCTCCTCCGGTCAACCTAAGCGCAGCACCTCCCAGCTCCATGGGCGTCGGAGCGGTGGTGCTGGGGGATGGAACTGACAGGCCCCGATCCGGCCGTCCGTGGGTATCCAGCAGGTTATCCAGCTGGATGGACAGGTCCACCAGCTGGTCAAAAGTGAGAGTGGTGTCCCTGCAGGCCAACTCCCGACGGACATCCTCGCGCAGACTGTACCGGTAGTGATCGATCAGGGCCCTGTCGTTCCATCCTGCGCTGGTGGACAGGGCCGGAAGTCCAAGGCGAACTCCTGTGCGCTCCTCGTCCCCTGCCTCAGGTGGAACAGACGTTCACCCGCCGCTACCCTCAGGCGGGTGGTCAAAAACGGGTGAACTCCGCGTAATGGTCCTTCCCCCCATACGGCGTTGGCCCACTCCAGGGCTTTGCCTGAGAGACACGTTCCGAAGGAGCCGGGTGGATGGTCGCCAGGTAGAGTTCCAGCTGGAGTAGAAACTCCTGGCATCCGGCAGCCGTCCCATCATACTCCCTCGGGAGCGCGAGCCGAATCCCACTGGGACCGGGTGAAGGAGGGGTGGACAGTGGTGCCTGTTGTAGTGGTGCTGGTGGAGGCGCTGGAAGAACTCCTCCTGTCTCCCATTGGTCCATCGTCTGCAGCACGCGATCCATGGCAGTGCCGAGACGTTGCAACATGGTCGCATGCTGCTGGACGCGCTCCTCGACCGCCAAAGGGGGGTTGTCTGCTCCTGCTGACTCCATTTTTGGGTGCGTGATTCTGTGGTGGTCTGGGTGTAGCTGGTGCAGAGGAGTCAGGTGCAGGACAGCAGAGATGAGTTACACAAGTAACTTTACTCAAATATTCCAATAACATGTCGTAATACCAAGCCCACAATAACGTACCGAACATACATAAAACAATCACGCACAAAAACCATGGGGAAAACAGAGGGTTAAATAATGAACATGTAATTGGGAAATTGAAACCAGGTGTGTAAAACAAAGACAAAACAAATGGAAAATGAAAATTGGATCGGCGATGGCTAGAAGGCCGGTGACGTCGAACGCCGCACGAACAAGGAGATGGACCGACTTCGGCGGAAGTCGTAACAGTGTAATTAATAACTTCACCATGCTCAAAGGGATATTCAATGTTTTTGTTTTTTTACCCATCTACCAATAGTTGCCCTTCCTGAAGCATTGGAAAACCTTCACTGTCTTTTGTGAGTTAATCTGTGCTTGAAATTCACTGCTCGACTGAGGGGCCTTACAGATAATTGTATGTTTGGGGTACAGAGATGAGGTAGTCATTCAAAAATCATGTTAGACACTATTATTGCACACTGAGTGAGTCCATGCAACTTATTGTGACTTGTTAAGCATATGTTTACTCCTGAATTTATTTAGGCTTGCAATAACAAAAGGGTTGAATACTTATTGACTCAGCACTCTGTTGCATGTCAGCACTCTGTTATTATAGCTTCACGTTCGTTTGTTGTTTTCTTAGTTTGTTTAAGTGTTCTTCGTTTTATTAAAGAAGAATGCCTTGGTCTCCTCACTACGACGAACGTGACAGAACTACCCACCACCAAAAGACCAAGCAGAGTGGTAAGAGGGAGCAGCGTGTTTTGGAGAGTTGGACATGGGAGGAAATCCTGGACGGCAAGGGACCCTGGGCACAGACGGGAGAATATCGCCGTCCTAAAGAGGAGCTGGAAGCAGCTAAGGCGGAGCGGCGACGCTGTTACGTTCCCCAGTTTCTGTGTTGTATCAAAATGCATTTTGATCTTGAAATTAGGAAAATAGAAGCCGACAAGGAGGTGAGGATCCGACAACTGGAGCTAGACGCTGGCTCCAGTACGACTCCAAAAGCTGCTCATCATCAAACCCACTTCGATGTGAGTAAAAATATCGCTTTAGTCCCTCCATTCCGAGAGTCGGAAGTTGATTCCTATTTCTCTGCGTTTGAGCGTGTGGCCGCTGCGCTACATTGGCCACTTGAGGTTTGGCCGCTCCTTTTACAATGTAAATTGTCTGGGAAAGCCCAGGAAGTAGTAGCTGCTCTCTCCCTGGAAGACAGTTTACACTACGAAACAGTTAAAACTACCGTGTTGAGGGCTTATGAGTTGGTGCCTGAAGCTTATAGACAGCGCTTCAGGAACCACAAGAAACCCTCTCAACGTACTTTTGTTGAGTTTGCTAGGGACAAAGAGTCTCTGTTTAATCGATGGTGTTCAGCCAGCAAAGCTAACACCTTTGCTGATATTCGGGAGTTGATGCTGTTGGAGGATTTTAAAAGCAACCTCCCTGATAGAATTGTAGTTCATTTAAATGAACAGAAAGTGGTGACATTGGCCCAGGCAGCAGTGTTGGCAGATGAGTACGCTTTGACACACAAGACTGTCTTTGGTGCACCTCGTTTTGACGGTAGACTGATTACGTCATCAGTGCCTCGTTCAGGTCGCTTTTCCTCTGACAAGCCTTTTCATGAGATCCGTGAATGTTTTTACTGTCACCAAAAGGGTCACGTGATTGCGGACTGCCCAATTTTGAAAAATAAACCGAAACAGTCCCAGTCACCGTCCCCAAAAAGGAAAAGTTTGGGTTTAGTCAAGTCTTTGGCTCGTCCGTTGGCCCGAGTTATTGGTTCAGTATTTGAGAAACCGGATCCTGTCTATGCTCCGTTTATCTCTACCGGTTGTGTTTCCTTAACTGGAGAACAAGCTGATCAAACGCCCATTAAAATCTTACGAGACACCGGGGCGGCGCAGTCAGTAATCATTACTGATGCTTTACCCTGGTCTCCTGAAACATATTGTGGCTCGAATGTCATATTACAGGGGATAGAGACAAAAACAGTACCTGTACCATTACACTGGGTCCACTTAGTGTCAGGCTTGGTATCAGGACGTTTCTGTGTTGGTGTAGTGTCTACACTGCCAGTAAAAGGAGTCACATTGCTACTAGGGAATGATATTGCTGGTGGTAACGTTACTCCTGTGTTAGAGGTAGTAGAAATCCCAGAAATCAGAATTGCAGATGAGAAATTGGTTCAAGCATTTCCCCATGTTTTTCCTGCTTGTGTGTTAACGAGGGCACAATCTCGCAAGCTTGGAGATGTGGTGGATTTGGCTAGTTCCATTTTTGAGAATGTTGAAGTAGAAGACAATGCACCGAGTATTCCTTCTGCAAGTCCGACAGTAAAAACTAAGGAAGGGGACTGCGAAATCGCGCCCCAATTACATGACATTCTTTTGTCTGTCACCCCTGAGAAGGTGATTGAATGTCAAAAAGGAGACACCAGTCTTCGTAAGTGTTTTGCTTCGGTAATTTCCATTGAGGAAGCTAAAACTAAGGAGACCGCCTACTTTATGGAAGCAGGAGTTTTGATGCGGAAATGGGCAGCTCATGACACTGTTAATGACTGGAGTGAAGTGTGTCAAGTGGTTGTTCCTACACCGTTCCGACAGCAGGTGCTGTCACTCGCCCATGACCAGGCGTGGTCTGGACATTTGGGGATCACAAAGACCTATAACCGAGTCCTTCGACATTTTTTCTGGCCAGGTTTGAAGTCTGATGTGGTCCGATTTTGTAAAACATGTCACGTATGTCAACTCACTGGGAAAGCGAATCAAACAGTTCCTCGAGCACCGCTCTGCCCGATTCCTGTGGTGGGGGAACCGTTTGAAAGAGTGATAGTTGATTGTGTAGGTCCATTGCCGAAAACCAGGTCAGGTAACAAGTTCTTACTAGATATAATGTACAGATAGCCTATGTGAAGGGCTCAGCGAATGTGGTTGCTGACGCTCTATCACGGGTTTACTAACTGGGGAAGCGTTGGGTTTTGTTATTACAAACTATGTTTGCAATTTTTGTGGTGAGCGTGTTACGTTCCCCAGTTTCTGTGTTGTAGCTTTTGTATTTGAGTGTGTGTGTTTCAGGAGAAATTCCTGTAACTCCCCAAGCAGCTGATTGGTCGGCCCCAATTGATAAGTGGAGAGCTGACCCCGCCCCCTTGTCAAGATGCAGCTGTATCCAATTAGACTCCTGAAGCTATATAAAAGCCAGTGTTCTGTTCAGGAGGAGAGAAGATTGAATATTTTGGAGAGATTAGAGAGAGAGAGATTTTTTCTGGAGAATTTGATTGTGATAAAGTGTTGGTTGTTTCTCAAAGAGATTAGGAATGTATTATGTAAGTTGTTACTGAGGGAGCTGATTGGTTATGTCTGTTATATGTTATAGGAAGCATTGTTTTGATTATTGAAATTGTTTGTTGTTCTGTTTCATTTGTTCCCAGGGGGGAAGGAGAAGGCACTTTGGGAGTGCTTAGGCAAGGGGCCCGCGGGCATACATATGCCCGTAGTATATTCACTGTCTAGGCACACTAGGTAAGACCTGGGCGGACCACCCCCTGTATTTTGGTTAGGGCACCAGGTGGTGCTAAGTTAGTTAAGTGGGTAGGCAGGTTAGATAGGAGAGGGGGAAGCTTTGATATTTACTTTCTTTGCTTTGGTTCCGTCCAGCCCCTTTTCCCCATATTACCGTTTAAGGAAATAAATCCTAGTAAACGGTAAATTCTGCCTTTTGTCATCCTTACTCGCACCTACAGTCCATACCTCTTTCACTTCACGGGGAGTTGAGTTGTAGCAGGGTGTTGCGTTCCCTCTTCATAGAGGCGTGCGTAACAGATGCTACAAGGAGTTGGCTCAAAGAGGCGTGCACGAGAGGCAGCCCCAGAATGTTTTGGGGGGGGGGGCACACAGGGTGTGTGGCAGAGTTAGTTTGGAGACCTGAGCCAACTCCCCGTGCTTACCGTGGCGAGCATGTGACTGGTCAGGCCCCGTGCTATGGGGTGATGCGCACGGTGTCCCCAGTGCGCACTCATAGCCCGGTGCGCTATATTCCAGCTCCTCGCATCTGCCGGGCTAGGGTGAGCATCCAGCCAGGAAGGATTGTGCCAGCCCTGCTCTCCAGACCTCCAGTACGTCTCTATGGCCCAGGATATCCTGCGCCGGCTCTGCGCACTGTGTCTCCAGTGTGTCTGCACAGCCCAGTGCGTCCTGTGCCTGCGCCCCGCACGTGCAGGGCTAAAGTCACCATCCAGCCAGGACGGGTTGTGCAGGCTCTTAGCTCGAGACCTCCAGTGCGCCTCCACGGCCCAGTGTATCCGGTGCCTCGGCCAAGGACAAGGCCTCCTGCATGTCTTCCCAGCCTGGTGAGTCCTGTGCCTGTACTAAGAACTAATCCTCCTGCATGTCTCCCCAGCCTGGTGAGTCCTGTGCCTGCTCCCAGAGCCAGGCCTCCTGTGTGTCTCTCCACTCCAGTGATGATCCATGGCAAGAAGCCTCCAGTGGTGATCCATGGCACGAAGCCTCCAGTGGTGATCCATGGCACGAAGCCTCCAGTGATGATCCATGGCACGAAGCCTCCAGTGATGATCTATGGCACGAAGCCTCCAGTGGTGATCCATGGCACCTAGCCTCCAGTGGTGATCCATGGCACGAAGCCTCCAGTGATGATCCATGGCACAAAGCCTCCAGTGATGATTCATGGCACGAAGCCCCCAGTGATGATCCATGGCACGAAGCCTCCAGTGATGATCCATGGCACGAAGCCTCCAGTGATGATCCATGGCAAGAAGCCTCCAGTGATGATCCATGACAAGAAGCCTCCAGGGGTGAGACATGGCACGAAGCCTCCAACGGGGGTCTCCAGCCCGGAGCCTCCAGAGGCGCCCTCCAGCCCGGAGCCTCCAGAGGCGCCCTCCAGCCCGGAGCCTCCAGAGGCGCCCTCCAGCCCGGAGCCTCCAGAGGCGCCCTCCAGCCCGGAGCCGCCAGAGGCGCCCTCCAGCCCGGAGCTTCCAGAGGCGCCCTCCAGCCCGGAGCCCGCTACGAGGGTCCCCAGTCCGGGGTCGGCGGCGAGGGTCCCTCACCAGAGGCGCCACCTAAGTGGGCCAAGCCAGAGGTGGAGCGGGGTCTACGTCCCTCGCCAGAGCCGCCACCGCGGAGAAATGCCCACCCAGACCCTCCCCTATAGGTTCAGGTTTTGCGGCCAGAGTCCGCACCTTTGGGGGGGGTACTGTCACGCCCTGACCTTAGTTTTTATATTTTCTGTGTTATTTTGGTCAGGTCAGGGTGTGACGAGGGTGGGTATGTGTGTGTTTTCCTTGTCTAAGGTTTTTGTTTATCTATGGGGATTTTGTATGTCTAGCAGTGGCGTGCCGTGGGCCTGGGGCATGGGCCTTCAGTGAGGTCCGACACAGTCCCACCCGAATTAATCCACCTCTTATTACCATCATTATGATGCCATGGCTCTAGACACTATACATTTAGACAGAAACGCAGTATAACCAGGCGTTGCGTCACCTTGAAATTGACAAAAATTTACATTTTTGTGTAAACAGTGTTTACCCAAAAACATGACACAATCAATGAATCTTTTCAATATTTCCCTATTTTTCTTCACCTTTTCATTGTGCAGCTCCGTTGCCCTGCGCGCTTGTTCGTTGAGCTGTAGATCCACTCGGGTGTCCCCAAAAGTTTTCAAAAGCACCATTGCTTGTAAGTGCCCAGCCGTACTTTGGTGTCTCGTTGCTGCCTTGGTTAGACAACTCAAGTTTGCAAAGCCAGTGTGGCTCCAAACACCAAATCGATCACTTGCAAATAATAGGCATTCCCAGCAATACAGTTTGCAGTGCTTCTCGGAGCCTGTGAGCCATTGATAGCGCTCGTAGTTGGAACTTTGAAAGTGGCGAACGAACCCCTTTCCCGCCTGTGACAGGCTTTGTAGCGTCGGCGTCGGGCGACCTCTCCTTACAATGTCTAACTTTTCTTGAAAAGTTTGTCTTGAGAATGGCGTTATAATTATATCCTCGACCAAATCGATATCTTCTCCTCCCGCCATTGTGGGTTGAAAAAACAGCTTAGTAGTACGCAAATTAATTCGTTTATCAAATTCAGTTACCTAGTTCTGAGGTTCTGCATAGACCTGCCCATAGGACCTGCCTCTCAATATTGGTAATCCAATCAAAAGACGTGCACGCACTACGCCTGCTAGCTGGCTCCTGTGTAACACTGGAGCCAGCCAGCAGGCGTACAATAGCCAACTCTAAAGCTGATTGGTTGACACAAAATTTTCATTTCCATTCACTTTAAGCTACAAGCGCCCGCACTGTTGATTCTGAAGGCCTGAGGGCAGATTTTAGACCCCTGGCAACACATGATGGCTGAATATGATTGGATAAAAGATCTAACATAAAGACCAGCCCTCCAAATCTCAACCTGGGGCTGGAAGCAGTGCAACCAAGAGGAAAGCTATGAAATGAAGAGTATAACTCTTACTCTGGGGAATAATTTAATACATATTTGTGGGAAAATATATTTAAAAAAAATTATATTCTGATGATGTTTAGGCCAGCAGAGAAGGCCTTGCTGGCCCTGACGGCCCACCACTGATGTCTAGGTAATGTAGGTTTATGGTTGCCTGAATTGGTTCCCAATCAGAGGCAGCTGTTTATCGTTGTCTCTGATTGGGGATCCTATTTAGGTTGCCATTTACCATTTAGGTTTTGTGGGTAGTTGTCTATGTGTAGTTGCATGTCAGCACTCTGTTATTATAGCGTCACGTTCGTTTGTTGTTTTGTTAGTTTGTTTAAGTGTTCTACGTTTTATTAAAGAAGAATGTATTCACATCACGCTGCGCCTTGGTCTCCTCACTACGACGAACGTGACAAAGTCAAGAGGTGTGACTACTTTATGAAGGCACTGTAACTAATCCCACTCTGTGTTAACATATATACTGTACATACATCAGACTACTTGGGCTCCACCTAAACTCTGGACACCAGATATAACATGTGTCCCAAAAGCCACCCTATTCGCACTACTTTTGACCTATGGTATCGGCATTAAATAGGAAATAGGGTGTCATTTAGAAAGTGGTGGACCATGGTATGTGTCATTATGCAGGGAAGAGAGAGCCATTAGAACACACAGATCTGGGGCATGGCGTGTGGCTAGATAGGCAGGCACGTGTCAACATGGACCACCTGGTCTGTAGTCCATGGATACACATTGATCATTTAGGTTACAAAGGTTGCATTGTTCTGCTTGGTTGTATCAGTCCAATTTCTTCTAACCATCAGAGAGCTAAATGGATGATAAAAAATCCGAGTTACCATTCAATTAAACTGTTATATCTATGAAGCAGTTTGTTATTTTTGCCAAGAAGGAAAAGATAAATAGGCAGCTTATGTCAAAAGTATGAATTCTGCCAAAACGCTTAAAGATTTACACAGAAACAATATTTATAGATTGTAACACAAAGGTTTTGTGTGTGTGTGTGTGTTACACCCAGGCAGTGTGTGTGTGTTACACCCACACAGTTTGGCACAGGATCTGAGGAGTGTGTGTCCCATATAGAGCCTATTGCTGTGTCACTAAGCCTTTCTGGCTTTACTCAACATTCTATTCTATTCTATTCCTTCGCAAGATTCCATTCTATTTCCTCTATTTCTAATGCATCTTTACAGACAGTTACTGGCAGCTAGGAATATACACTGAGTATACAAAACATTAAGAACACCTGCTCTTTCCATTGCGTAGACTGACCAGGTGAATCCAGGTGAAGGCTATGATCCCTTATTGATGTCACTTGTTAAATCCACATCAATCAGAGTAGATGAAGGGGAGGAGACAGGTTAAAGAAGGATTTTTAAAGCCTTGAGACAATTGAGACATGGATTGTGTATGTGTGCCATACAGAGGGTGAATGGGCAAGTCAAAATATTTAAGTGCCTTTGAACGGGGTATGGTAGTTGGTAACAAGTGCACCGGTTTGTGTCAAGAACTGCAATGCTGCTGGGTTTCTCACTTTTAACAGTTTGCCGTGTGTATCAAGAATGGAACACCACCTAAAGGACATCCATCCAACTTAACACAACTGTGGGAAGCATTGGAGTCAACATGAGCCATAGAATCCCTGTGGAACACTTTCGACACCTTGTAGAGTCCATGCTCCAATGAACTGACGCTGTTCTGAGGGGACTTAATATTAGGAAGGTGTTCCTAGTGTTTGGTATAGTCAGTGCATTATAACACAGAAAAAAATAGGCTGTTTTATTAATAGGCTGTTTCGTTATTTATACATGATGCAAGCATTGATATATTTGTGTGTTAGAATTAATGATTGCCTGTGTGTTTTACCACTGTGTGTGACTGTTTGTTCTTCAGAGTGTGTATGCTATGCAAATAGGCATATAGAAACGAGCTGTGTGTGTGTGGTTAATGACATGGACTAGGATTGCCTCCAGTCCTGGGGGAGAATCCCTCCAACAACACACACACACACACGACACACACACACACAGCCACACAGCAGCTGGTGCATCTCACACTCACCTAATCCCTACCCTCACCCCTCCAAATCGCATTCAGCTGACTTCCTATCCATTGTGTGTGGTGGGCTATTCGTTCAACTCTCCTCTCTCCCACTACTCTCAGTTCATTGCTTCTTTGCTGTGGAACCTTTGTGTAAAACCCAAATGGCACCCTATTCCCTATATAGTGCACTACATAGGGCTTTGATCAAAAGTAATGCACTATAAATGGATTATGGCACCATTTGGGACACAATCTTTGCAGGCTACCTGACATGCAAATTGGACTGATTCAGTTCGCTGGCAAACTGTGATCATGCTGATGTCCCGAGTGGCGCAGCAGTCTAAGGCGCAGCGGTCTAATGCACTGCATCTCAGTGCTTGAGGCGTCACTACAGACACCCTGGTTCAATTCCAGGCTGTATCACAACTGGTCGTGATTGGGAGTCCCATAGGGCGGCACACAATTGGCCCAGCGTTGTCTGGTGTAGGCCGTCATTCTAAATAAGAATTAGTTCTTAACTGACTTGCCTAGTTAAATAAAGGTTACATTTAAAATTGTAAAATGTACAGTTCATGACCAAAAGTACACTATATAAAAAATGATGTGGACACCCCTTATAATTTGTGGATTTGGGTATGTTAGAAGAATGGAGGCTGTTATAGCAACAAAGGGAGGACCAACTCCATATTAATGCCCGTAATTTTGGAATGAGATGGTCGACGAGCAGGTGTCCATACACTGTTGGTCATGTAGTGTATGTCGACACCTGCTTGTCGAATATCTCATTCCAAAATCATGGGCATTACAATGGAGTTGGTCCCCCCTTTGCTGCTATAACAGCCTCCACACTTCTGGGAAGTTTTTCCACTAGATGTTGGAACATTGCTGCAGGGATTTGCTTCCATTCATCCATTCAGCCACAAGAGGTCAGGCACTGATGTTGGGCGATTAGGCCTGGCTCGCAATCGGCTTTACAATTCATCCCAAAGGTGTTCGGTGGGGTTGAGGTCATGGCTCTGTGCAGGCCAGTCAAGTTCTTCCACATCGATCTCGATAAACCATTTCTGTATGGACCTGGCATTGAGCATGAGGCATTGTCATGCTGAAACACAAAAGGGCCTTCCCCAAGCTGTTGCCACGAAGTTGGAAGCACAGAATAGTCTAGAATGTCATTGTATGCTGTA
The DNA here is from genome assembly GCF_016432855.1 of Salvelinus namaycush. NCBI lineage: Eukaryota > Metazoa > Chordata > Actinopteri > Salmoniformes > Salmonidae > Salvelinus > Salvelinus namaycush. The sequence continues at coordinate 34,017,204 of NC_052313.1, forward strand.
GCGTTAAGATTTCCCTTCACTGGAACTATGGGGCCTAGCCCAAACCATGAAAAACAGTTCCAGACAATTATTCCTCCTCCACCAAATGTTGGTGATCTTAGGCTTGTGTGCTGCTGCTCGGCCATGGAAATCCATTTCATGAAGCTCCCGACAAACAGTTATTGTGCTGACGCAGTTTGGAACTCGATAGTGAGTATTGCAACCGAGGACAGATTATTTTTATGCGCTACGCACTTCAGCACGCAGTGGTCCTGTTCTGTGAGCTTGTGTGACCTACCATGTTGCTTCTCCAAGACATTTCCACTTCACAATAACAGCACTTACAGTTGACCGGGGCAGGTTTAGCAGGGCAGAAATTTTACGTTGACTTGTTGGAAAGGTGGCATCCAATGACGGTGCCACGTTGAAAGTCACTGAGCTCTTCAGTAAGGCCATTCTACTGCCAATGTTTGTCTGTGGAGATTGCATGGCGGTGTGCTCGATTTTATACACCTGTCAGCAACGTGTGTGGCTGAAATGCCTGAATCCACTAATTTGAAGGGGTGTCCACATACTTTTGTATATATAATGTATGTTTAACCAACCCCTTATCCCTTAGGTGGAAGACTCCATGATTGAGTCTCCAACAGTAGAGCAGTATAGATAATAAGCTATTGTCACACTTTATTTGGATAGTCTGGATTTTCCATCTGTAGTTCTAGATGCAACTGCTTGCTATGGTTACGGTTAGGTTAAGGGTTAAGTTTAGGGTTTGGATAACGGTTAAGGTTAGAGCTAAGGTTAGTAGATAGTTGAAATGTTACTGATAGTCTGTGGAGCATCTAAAGATGGACTATTCAAATAAAGTGTTACCTAAACTGCCATTTCGGACATATCCCATCTGAAATGTATTCATGAGCAGGTATCACAGTCCCTAATCGCCCCTTGCTTTGGTTTGGGTGTTTGGCGTCCCCTAGGATGAATTAACACTCGCGACATGAGAAGAGTGAGAGGACTGAATGAAAAGTATCACAATAAATTATAAGTTATCGGTGAAGCTATCAGAAGCCTTTTCTATTAATAACAATGGTTATTTTTGTCTATTCAGTTCTAGCATTCGTGGAAAACAACAATCTCCTCTGCCTGCGCAGTGCTTGTTGTATTGTCCAGGTTTAACCTCTGAGTAAGTAACATTTTAATCCGTTGAATAATGTTTTAACAAACAATTTATCCCTAATCTGAAGATATCTTATGCTAACCGCACTAAACTAGACTAGGGGACTAGCACTAATCAGGCCCTGACCAACACTCTAGTTTCCAACGACCAGACCTGCACAGAGATTAGGGGGGAACTCTATCAACCTTTTACCAGATTACCCCTGGTTATCCCATTCGGAACAAAAGATAGACAAATTATCAATCTGGTTCCCTAGTCACACCCTAACGACATAACCTCATGGCAACAATTGAACAAATAATGGATTGATACTTGGGTCATGAGGGGTTGTTATGACGTGCATCCCTCATATGTAGAGTCACAGTATCTTGAAGATAGGTAACAGGATAACATGAATAACAGGGTGCCTTTTCATGGATTGAGTCACATTCAAAGACAGAGCACACAGTCCCATAGATGTTAGAGTCTCGTTTTACATAGTTCCTAATGGCAATGAGTAACTGGGCAAGCTAGTGTGGATCCCCAATCCTTGTTTTGATTTTAGGTTGATTATTGATCCATCCTGAGATTGAGTGTTTATCTGAAATTAAATGAACTATTCACTTCACTGGTTACATCTCGTATTTCTCAATGGAGGAAATGGAAAAACGGTGAACCAATCCAAAAGCTTCTTGTCCAGAATATGTAGATTGCTTGGTTCGTGAGTCTGGAGTCGTGTGTCCCATATTGCAGTGGTGCTGTTATCATAATCTTCACATCAAAGCTTGTTTAGAAACAAGGGTAGTTATATTTAATCAGTCTTCTGGATCAAAGGGGTTTAGTCCTTTTGTGTGCCGGAGCTTTTTTGTTGTTGCCAGCCTTTGGGATTATATGTGAACTAATAACGAGGAAAACTGAAATGGAGAATAACATCCTCTTCCTCCCCCGTAGTGTAATGTGTTCCGGCTTTAAAAAAAATAAGGATCTGTATCGTATAATAGCAGAGGAACATTTAAACTGATATCATGTTCTTGCATTAAAACAATGTCTTTGATAAAATAAAACAAAAGATGTCATTTGGAGTGAATGTTTCTTTTTCACTGTGAAAAAAAGAGTGAAAGAGTGAAATGTGAGAATGAGTTTCACTGTAAAAAAAAACAACAAAAATGGTACTTTCTTACAAGCTACTGTATTGCTTTAAGGGAATTTAATGAGGAGCATGTCGAAGGAAGCAGAGATGAAATGGGCATCGTGAACGAATGGCAGAAACACAGGGAAACAAACATTACATTTATTTCAGACTCAGTTGATGTTTTTCCTCGCTACAGTGTATTCCTTCCTTTCTGGTTGCCTCGGAAACAAATTGTTACAACCTTCAAATTGCATCTTGAATCAATGTGATTGAATGTAGTATTAACACTGGAGTGTGGCCCTAGATAATCCTGAATTGGCCCTCATCTTTTTGTATCCTATATCCATCCTTGAGAGTGAATGTGTGTGTGATGTCCAGCCCCATGTACATGTATAATCAAGGAAAGGAGACAGTGTAACGCACGCACACACAGAAAATTCCTGTTGTCTCCATCAACCGCACACCCGGGGGCCCGCTTTTGTCACTGCATTGCTTTTTCACCACTCCCTTAGCTCAGAAATGATTAGTGTGACAGTGTGGCATAAACATCTCTCAATAAATGGGCTGGTAATTACTGTAGACCCAGGCAGAGACGGTGGGTTATAGAGGAAATTGTATGACCCCAGTCAAAGAAGTTAAAGCACTGATTGATTTTAGCCAAACAGAGTTTGGTGGTGTGTGTTTAAAAGGGTTGTCCGAATAAGAAGGTTTGCCTCTCGTCGACAAAATAATCCAACAGAAGACATTTTCTCACAACCTGATTTCAAAGTATGAGAATATTGAGCCATAAATTCCAATGGTTCCATTGATAATATTGATTAGTCCAGTGTGTCAATAGAAAGAGTTTGCTTGTTCACAGTAACACAAAACCAACACACTGTGTGTGTGGCTGTGCCTGTGGGGGTTTGAGTGAGAAAGACACAGAGGAGAACCAACCAGTAAAGTACAGCCCTCATTTATTATTGACGCTGTGCCGACAACATCAAAACAGCTTTTCCAGATTATGAAGTCAGCAGGACTTTCAGTTCGGTATCAACCAGACTATCTAAACCTACCCATTGTCAGACTAGAGCTCCATCTGCCATCTAGTGGTCCCCCAAAAAATTGATTACTTTTCTGACACAAAATGTAGGCCTATGCTTAATACTCTGAGTCTCTTTTTTCAGACTTCTTCAATCAACATATTATTACTTCACAAAATAATTGATGTCAAATGTTTTTTATTTGAGTTAAATTACATTGATCGATTTCAATTATTTGAGAGGTGAGAAGATTTCAATTTGTTCTTCGTGATTCCAATAGACATCAGTCCCAGACAGACACGTTGCGGTTGCGTCGTGGCTGCGTCAGTCATGCTGCTGTCTGTCTAACTGTCTGACGATGCCCATTAGGTCAAATAATTAACCTACCTAAAACATATTGGAAGCAACAGGAGCATTTCAATAACAACACATGTTAACATTTGGTTGGCTCACTGAATCAGGGTAAAAAAGAATAGCACATTATATAATAGACCCTCTTCTTGTTTAAAGTTAGCTGGAGGCTGATAGTAGAAAGTGAAGGGCAGGAGAGGGGTGGGGATGGATGCTTTAAAATACGGTAAACTGTTATGTACAGTATGTTCTCTGCACCTGTAAAACCAGAATGACTCATTACTCACACAGCTACTTATCTAAGTACTCCAGATCTTCATGAAAAACCTCTTTAGATGAATGTCTAGAACATCTCAATACCATCTTTCATTTTATGAATAGCTCATATGAATAGCAAGGTGACTGTCTACCATACCTATATAAATAATCATTTTTAATCTTCAGAACATATTGTGAATTCAATACTAAGAATCTGCTCTTTTTTCCAGCAATTGTGTATAACATCATGTTGTTTTGAATTACATGCACAGAGTGACTGTATGAATTAAAATGGAGTGTTTGTGTGCAGCCAGTCTAATGACAGCGTGTGTTTGCGTTGTAGTCATTATCAGTGTAGTTTGTATAATTAAGACCAGTGGGACTGCTACACTAATTGGCAGCAGCAGAGACCTCCATAATTAAGAGGCTGTTCTGTTGGGAGATGGACAGGACGGCATTCTCACACACACACACACACACACACACACACACACACACACACACACACACACACACACACACACACACACACACACACACACACACACACACACACACAGAGAGAGAGAGAGAGAGAGAGAGAGAGAGAGAGAGAGAGAGAGAGAGAGAGAGAGAGAGAGAGAGAGAGAGTGTGTGTGTGTGTTTTGGTACAAGCTGGGCTGAACCGTGATTGAGTACGCTTTCATTCTGGAGCGTGTGTATGTTTGTGTGTGCCTGCGTATGGGCGTGCGTGTAAGTTAAAAATCTACATAAGAATGTCATCATTTCATAGCAGGTGATAGCCGTGGCCCTCAATCTCAATACCATTCCTCATTGAAGGACTGATCCTAACCACCACTTGGCAGTGTTTGATAAATCGATGAGGAAAGAATGAACATGGATGAAGACTTTACAGAAAGGGTAAACTCACCCCATCCACCAACAGTGGAGAACTATAGCATCCACCATGTACTGGTTCTGGTTTATGTGTTGGAAATATTATTGCCATGGTTTAACTGGATTTTATATAATTCTATCACAAAGCAGAGAACAGACAAAAAACATCCCCAAAGTGAAATCTCCTGATCTCATACACCCCTGAACCGCCTCTGTTGCAGCAGGCAGCAGCTTTCTCCAAGAAATATGGTATACATCCCAAATGGCACCATATTCCCTATGTAGTGTACTACTTTTGCCCAGATCTATATAGGGAATATGGTGCCATTTGGGATGCACTGTCTATCTGGGGACCACTTGTTCAGTTTATTTATTTCACATAATCAGTTCTGATTATGTTCAGGATGTGTCGCCAATGGTACCTTATTCCCCATATAGAGAGTGCGCTACTTTTGACCATGGGCCCTGGTCAAAAGTAGTGCACTGTATAGGGAAGAAGGTGCCATTTGAGACAGTCTCAGTCCTGGGAATGGTCTGATGCCGTGCATGCTTCCTGTTCCCTGTTGTGATTTCCTGTTGGTTGCCATCGGCTACAGCAGGCATGACAGGGGCACACTATGTGCCCTGAGATAAGCCTGCTGTGCCTCACTCACACCCTGCAGCTCTGTAATGACAGGCACACAAGCATTTACACACACACACACACACACACACACACACACACACACACACACACGTGCAAGCGCAAACATACAGGCGCTCATGCCTGCCACACACACACACACACACACACACACACACACACACACACACACACACACACACACACACACACACACACACACACACACACACACACACACACACACACAGTAAGTAAAACAGTTTTTTTGGTATCATCAGTCCTGGAGATGTTTGCTCTTCTTTCTGCTTTGTTAAGGGTCACACTGATAAGTGGTGTTGGAGGGCTAGTAGGGGGCAAGAGTGGAACAAAAAAATACATGATTTTCACAAAATGTAATCCATAGAATGGTCCTTTGGAGGAAGGATTGTGGACATCTTAAAGCATAATTGAGAAACAATTAATTTTGGCCTCCTTTAATGTTGCGTTCGCATAGAGATAGATAGAGGATTCATCTTCATATCTGTGCCACTATAAGATCTGTGACAGTATGGGCAATGCTGTAGAGGCTACAACCCATAGGAATCCCCACCCAGTTAACTACATTTACTAGTTTCAAATGGCAGAAGCATGGTGGAAGCCCTCAATGGTGCTGGCTGCCCATGTTAAAACAGCCTTTTGGCCACAAGAGGCCTCTATCATTTTCTATGTGTGTTCGCAACCAAGTGGGAAGTGGGAATTTACAATCAGAGTTAGATAGAGGACTCTAGAGTCTAGATGGATATATTGCATGGACATTGCCATTGAGGGCTTCCAAAATCTTAAAATAGTCAACTGATCCCTCCTGATTCCATCCGGGTCATCAGGAGGGATCAGTCAATTAATTATATCGTGAGCAAACATTCCATAACTGTAAGTGGCAGTAGATCGCCAACCTTGGCTTCATACTTTTCAAAGCAGCACACAGTATGCACCCTTTCAGTTTGTTTGCCAACTCATAGAAGTAGCAGAAAAATAAAAGTTACTTTGATATGCGTGTGATTGCGTGTGGATAACAGGCACAACTCTGATATAAAATCAGTTTTCTTAAAGTTGCCGGAATGTCACGTGCATTACACGTACACGGAGTATCAAAAAAATTAAGAACACCTTCTCTTTCCACGGCATAGACTGACCAAGTGAATCCAGGTGAAAGCTATGATCCCTTATTGATGTCACTTGTTAAATCCACTTCAATCAGTGTAGATGAAGGGGAGGAGACCGGTTATAGAAGGATTTATAAGCCTTGAGACATGGATTGTGTATGTGTGCCATTCAGAGGGTGAATGGACGAGACAAAAGATTTGTGCCTTTGAACGGGGTATTTGTGTCAAGAACTGCAACACTGCTGGGTTTGTCACCCTCAACAGTTTCCTGTATGTATTAAGATGGTGTCACGTTCGTCGTATACATAATGAGCGGACCAAGGCGCAGCGTGAGTAGAGTTCCACATATTTATTAAAGTGAACCTTAAAATAAATTAAAAAATAATAAACCAACGTGCAGTTCGTAGCGCACTTAGCACTAAACCAAAACAAAACAATATCCCACAAACGCAGGTGGGAAAAGGACCACACTAAGTATGATCCCCAATTAGAGGCAACGATCATCAGCTGCCTCCAATTGGGAACCATACTCACACCAACATAGAAATTCAAGACTAGAACACCCCCTAGTCACGCTCTGACCTATTGCACCACAGAGAACCCCGAGGGCTCTCTATGGTCAGGGTGTGACAGATGGTCCACCACTCAAAGGACATCCAGACAAATTGACACAATTGTGGAAAGCATTGGAGTCAACATGGACCAGCATTCATGTGGAACTCTTGACACCTTGAGTCCATGTCCCAACGAATTGAGGCTGTTCTGAGGGCAAAAGGGGGGTTGCAACTCAATATTAGGAAGGTGTTCTTAATGTTTGCTCTACTCAGTAAATATCAGTACACTTGTAACCACGTAAGCATTATGAAACTTCTATTCGATCAAATAAGCCTCACCTATCAAAATAGCAAAAAATTGTGGATTCCTGCTTTTTGGCTGACCCTGTCAGGGCCGATGCTGGAAGAAGACCAAAGCGCAACGTGGTGAGCGTACATTTTCTTTTTATTTAGAATGTCGCCAACAAAACAACAAACGGAAAACAACCGTGAAGCTTAAGGGCAATAGTGCCACAAACAAAGACAACTGATTGAGAACCATACCCGGCCAAAACATAGAAATAAAGAAACATAGAAAACAAAACATAGAATGCCCACCCCAAATCACACCCTGACCAAACCAAATAGAGACATAAAAAGGCTCTCTAAGGTCAGGGCGTGACAGTGCCCCCCCCAAAGGTGTGGACTCCGGCCGCAAAACCTGAACCTATAGGGGAGGGTCTGGGTGGGCATCTATCCGCGGCTCAGGTGCGGGACGCAGACCCCGCTCCACCTCTGGCTCACCCCACTCTGGAGGCACCTCTGGTGCGAGGACCCTCGTCGCCGACCCCGGACTGGGGACCCTCGCTGCGGGTCCCGGACTGGGCACCCTCGCTGCGGGCCCCGGACTGGGCACCCTCGCTGCGGGCCCCGGACTGGGCACCCTCGCTGCGGGCCCCGGACTGGGCACCCTCGTTGCGGGCCCCGGACTGGGCACCCTCGTTGCGGGCCCCGGACTGGGCACCGTCGCTGGGGGCCCCGGACTGGGCACCGTCGCTGGGGGCTCCGGACTGGGGACCGTCGCTGGGGGCTCCGGACTGGAGAACGTCGCTGGGGGCTCCGGACTGGAGAATGTCGCTGGGGGCTCCGGACTGGGGACCGTCGCTGGAGGCTCCGGACTGGGGACCGTCGCTGGAGGCTCCGGACTGGGGACCGTCGCTGGAGGCTCCGGACTGGGGACCGTCGCTGGAGGCTCCGGACTGGAGAACGTCGCTGGAGGCTCCGGACTGGAGACCGTCGCTGGAGAATCCGGACTGGGGACCCTCGTTGCGGGCTTCGTGCCATGACTCCTCACTGGAGGCTTCTTGCCATGGATCATCACTGGAGGCTTCTTGCCATGGATCATCACTGGAGGCTTTGTGCCATGGATCATCACTGGAGGCTTCTCGCCATGGATCATCACTGGAGTGAGGAGACGTATGGGCAGTCTGGTACGTGGAGCTGTCACAGGGCTCACCAGGCTGGGAAGACATACAGGAGGCCTGGTTCTGGGAGCGTGCACAGGATACACTGGGCCGAGGAGGCGCACTGGAGGTCTCGAGCGTAGAGCCTGCACAACCCGTCCTGGCTGGATGGTCACTTTGGCCCGGCACATGCGGGGCGCAGGCACAGGACGCACTGGGCTGTGCAGACGCACCGGAGACACAGTGCGCAGAGCCGGCGCAGGATATCCTGGGGCGTAGAGACGTACTGGCGGCCAGATGCGCTGAGCCGGCACCCTCCGACCTGGCTGGATGCCCACTCTAGCCCGGCCGATTCGGGGAGCTGGAAGGTAGCGCACCAGGCTGTGAACGCGCACTGGAGACACCGTGCGCTCCACCGCATAACACGGTGTCTGACCAGTACAACGCTCGCCACGGTAAGCACGGGGAGTTGGCTCAGGTCTATAACCCGACTCCGCCAATCACCCCGTGTGCCCCCCCCCCCCCCAAAAAAATGTAGGGGCTGCCTCTCGGGCTTCCTTGCTAGCCGTGTTCCCTCGTTTTTTTGTCACTAATTTAAAAATAAAAAAAATATTTTTTATTAAAATATTTTTGGGGGCCTATCCAGAATGCTGCCTCCGCCTTCCTGGCTGCTTCCACCTGTTCCCATGGAAGGCGATCCCTTCCGGCCAGGATCTCCTCCCATGTCCAGGATCCTTTGCCGTCCAGGATGTCATCCCATGTCCAGTCCTCCTTTTTACCACGCTGCTTGGTCCTTTTGTGGTGGGTATTTCTGTCACGGCCGATGCTGGAAGAAGACCAAAGCGCAGCGTGGTGAGCGTACATTTTATTTTTATTTAAAATGTCGCCAACAAAACAACAAACGGAAAGCAATAGTGCCACAAACAAAGACAACTACCCACACTGAAAGGAGGGAAAAAGGGCTACCTAGATATGGTTCCCAATCAGAGACAACAATAGACAGCTGTCCCTGATTGAGAACCATACCCGGCCAAAACATAGAAATAAAGAAACATAGAAAACAAAACATAGAATGCCCACCCCAAATCACACCCTGACCAAACCAAATAGAGACATAAAAAGGCTCTCTAAGGTCAGGGCGTGACAGACCCATACATTGTTTCAAGCTGGGTAAAGTACAAACTGTGAATGGTTACATCTATGACAGTTTAGAGAAGTGGAATTGTTTAGATTTTTTGTGCTTCCTCCAGCCAGTGGGCAGTGTCAGGGCTCAACCTTTGTCATGCTTTGCTCTCCGGAGCAGGGCGCAACTCAAATGAGTGATCAGTGGGGTAGCGTTGAGTGTAGAGGTGGATCAAATTACAAATAATTTTTCTGGGGTGAGATGTAGACAGGGGTGGCAATGGCGAGACTGAGAATACTATGTCTGTCTTGTTGAGCTTTGAGTTTCTACCTGATAAGGTCATGTTAGGTTATATTTGCTATTCTTTGAGAGCCTATGTGTTCGAATCCGCTATAGTGCTTTAAGTGCCAATGACTCGGACATGTTGCAGCAGTGTGTAGAAGGGAGATCCTACAATGTGAGAAATGTGCAGCAGGAGGGTATAGTCAGAGGTAGCCAAATACCTCAACTCCCCAGAGATGAGCACACGACTAGTTTTTTTAATTAACCTGCTTTGAGTCGCTATGCAACTTTGAATTTTTTTATTTTAAAACCCTTATCGTGTACCTACGTTTGTCCTCTGTTGTTGCACGCCTTTCTTTGAAATCCATACTTTTTGATTCAATTTGAATCAAATACAATTACCAACTGATTCCTTGTTGAGATTCAATTGGCACAATTGAGTTGCCATCTTAGAGCAATAACAATGAGGAAACTGTCAGTGGTTGTATTTGGCACGTAGCCTCGTTAGCTACTAACTACCTAACCTTTAGTTATGCTTGAAGCAACTTTGGAACCAATTAACCACAGTTGCTAAAGGTTACCGGTAGCTAGCTATCTTTAATGGTCCAAGGAGTTTGGTTATCTAGCCTTTAATACTCCAGCATTACCATTAAACTCTGTTTTCATCTTTGATCATTCAATTCCGTTGCAGAAGGAGAGGGGATGCAGGGATGACATTTTGTCATTAGTAGACACTCTTATCCAGAGTGCAAACATTTATCCTTTTTTTTCAAAAAAAGTGATAACGACCAAACTGCAAAGAATTCCAGTAGCCTAAAGCTGACCTTTCTCGTTCCTCCTGATTTTTATGCGAAAGTCAGAACATTTATGGCATTTATTGCAGTCGAGCAAGTTGATAAGAATGCTGTTCATCAACTACAGCTCAGCATTTAACACCATAGTGCCCTCCAAATTCGTCATTAAGCTTGAGACCCTGGGTCTCGACTCCGCCCTGTGCAACTGGGTCCTGGACTTTCTGACGGGCCGCCCCCAGGTGGTGAGGGTAGGAAACAACATCTCCACCCCGCTGATCCTCAACACTGGGGCCCCACAAGGGTGCGTTCTCAGCCCTCTCCTGTACTCCATGTTCACCCATGACTGCGTGGCCATGCACTCCTCCAACTCAATCATCAAGTTGGCAGACGACACTACAGTGTCAGGCTAGATTACCAACATTGACGAGACGGCCTACATGGAGGAGGTGAGGGCCCTCGAAGTGTGGTGTCAGGAAAACAACCTCACACTCAATGTCAACAAAACAAAGGAGATGATCGTGGACTTCAGGAAACAGCAGAGGGAGCACCCCCCTATCCACATCTACGGGACAGTAGTGGAGAAGGTGGAAAGTTTTAAGTTCCTCAGCGTACACATTACGGACAAACTGAAATGGTCCACCCACACAGACCCAAGGGCACAAGGGCAGATTTTTCACCTTATCGGCATGGTATTGGACACAGAGATCTTTCAGTTACTGGCCCAACGCTCTAACCGCTAGGCTACCTGCCACCTACCTTCTGCTGACTTGCCCAACAACATCTGCCTTTTCAATCCCTGTGGATGGTCCTCCGCCTTGTCATAGCTAGCTGTGCTGTACTTCATAGTGCAGCGGTTCCCAAACTAGGGATCGCGACCCCCTGTGTGGTCGTTTGATGTGAAAAAGAGGTCACGAAAGAATTTCCAAAATCCTGGTAAAAAAAGATATACTGTGTTTATATATACACATTATAATATCATCTTTGTCTCTCAAAATCATTGTAATGTGGTTAACCTTAACAATCTAAATGAAAATTATTCAAATCTAAAAGTAAAAACTCAACCAGAGAGTGTCGTTAGATCTTGAGGAAAAGGCTGCACTTGACCATTGCACTTGAATCATTCCCATGGTGAATGGCTAAGCCCCATACGCTATGAAATCACACACTATTGCAGAAACTTTGATATTACCGAACACAATTGATATGGTGAAAATAATGTGTGGGGAGGCAGAGGCACAGAAACTCACATCAATACCTTTGTCAGATTAAACTGTGAAACTAAGAATAGATGCTATAGCAATCAAGAAGCAACTTACTGGACAACTCAAACTCCCCACCTTATGCTCTCCAAATGGACGTTAGCTGTGAGGGCCGAGATGCCAATGCAATGACTTTCGTTTGCTACATGTCGGGGGATGCTATTCACGAGGACATATTGTTGTCTCACGATACCCAAGCATGAAACGGCACAGGGGATGTTCAGTGTGCTGTGTGGCTATATTGACGAAAAACAGATTGGGATCGAATGGTGGGCTTTTGCACAGATGGGGCTCCATCTATCATGGGACTGTGGGCAGGCCTCTTCACTCTAGTTATGAATGTGTCTCCCTCCCCCTGCCATATGGGCACATTCTATGATACACCCACTGAGCTATAATGGGTACACTGAGAGCAACTGGTGGCAAAAGAGCTTAGCGCAGAACTCTGAGAAATGCAAAACTAATTTGCAATTGACTGTCATAGCCCCACATTAAAAGTATATGATGACATCACACCCTGATCGGTTTCACCTGTCTTTGTGCTTGTCGCCTATCTTCCCCATTATCCCTTGTGTATTTATACCTGTGTTCTCTGTTGCCAGTTCGTCTTGTCAGGCCTTACCAGCGTGCTTTCCCGTCTTCCTGCTTTCTCACGTTTCTGTTTCCCTGTTCTGACCATTCTACCTGCCTGCTGTTCTCTACCTGCCTGACTGACCCAATTACGAACCTCTGCCTGCCCTGACCCCGAGCCTGCCTGCCCTGACCCCGAGCCTGCCTGCTGTACCTTAATTTGTTTAAACTTTATTTAACTAGGCAAGTCAGTTAAGAACAAATTCTCATTTTCAATGGCGGCCTAGGAACAGTGGGTTAACTGCCTTGTTCAGGGACAGATTTGTACCTTGTCAGCTCAGGGATTCGAACTTGCAACCTTTCGGTTACTAGTCCAACGTTTTAACCACTAGGCTACGCTGCCACCCCAGCGTGCTTGAATGTGTTATTGACTGGATTACGGACCCCTGTTTGGGTCAATAAACATCTGTGATTCTAGCTGTCTGCATTCGGGTCTTATCCTGAGTTCTGATAGATGGTGAGTTGAGAATACAGTCAGAAATACAGTTAAAATGTTTTGCAATTGACTGCCATAGCCCCAATTAAAAAAGTAAACATTGGCTGAATTTTCAGATATCAAAATGAAGTCGTGGGCCAAAAAGGTTTGGGAACCCCTGCCGTAGCGATTAGCGAAGCTAACCAAAACTGCCTTTTTTGATTTGTTTACAACCAGAGGGGAGAAGGGAGTCATGGCAGTGGCATGTAAATCTTGGTGGGGCAAACGCAGAAACGTTTTTTTAATGCATTCCAGAAAAGCCACTACACAGCGCAACACTAAACAATACATTAATGGTACTAATGGTGACAAACAGTGCCCACAAACTGTTAGGGCCTACATACAGCTGTGCCAACAGCAGAGCTTTCTTTTCAGCACCATGGAGTGACTCCTTACCACCGCTACACCTGGCTATCAGCGGAGCCTTGTCTGGCATCGAAACAGTTAATTCAGCTTCATTTACTGCATTTTTAAAAAACATAGCTGATATGGCTGACTTGCTTAAACAAATGTGGTTTCTACTGACAATTGAGATGTACAAACTGTGGCATAAGGGATGAACAGATAAAATGTTCGTCCTGTTGGTGGCGGTAATACACATTTTTGGGTTGTAGTCTGCCATAAAACCCACAGAAACATCCCGAGGGGTTCGTGCTGATTGTACGGAGATTGTGACAGCCGGTTAAATGGCGTCCCTTGACAAGGTAAGAACAAGATGTATGTCAGGAGAAGTGCAGTTTTAACTCAAGGAGACTTATACTTGGAATACGGAGGAGGAATGGAGGGAAAAGGAGAGGCAGAGGAGGCCAAAGAAAGAGAGAGAAGGGGAGGAAGAGCGTGAGCTTGAGTCTGTGAAATCTTTTGTAAAAAAGGGAAATGTTTTGTTAATGAAGAATGATAGCAGAGTGAGTTGAAGACAGGAAGAGAAATGGAAGCGAATGAGGGCGAAGTATCGGAGGTGGTAGGTGTGGTGCAAGGCTTGCACTGAGGGTCAGGATAAAGATGAGTCTGACAGTAGGGGTGAAGTTTTTGGAAAAAGTTGACCCTTGCCTTTTGGCTGATCCATTTGTGGTTTCAGGGTGGGTTAAAACAGAGTTGGGTCCTGTGGAATCGGTGAGGGTAACCAGAAGTGGTCTTGTGATAATTGTTTGTGTTTCTGCTGGTCAGAGGAAGCAGGCGCTGTATGTTAAATAAATGGGGGCAAGAGATGTGAAACAGAAGTCGTTGTCTGTTCTTTTGAGTTTTGATGTTGAGTCTTTGCACGACAAAGTGATATAGAAGTTATCCTGTACAACTTTTTGTGCAGAATACATTACACTCATGGGCATGTGGCAGTAGTGTGTAGGATCGAGGTTCCTAAGTGTGCAGAAGGGCACGAGAAGGGCACGAGACAAAGGAATATGTAGAATTGTAGAAAGTAGTGTTAATTGTAGGGGTGCCCATGGGGCTGGGGATCAGAAATGTCCCATGCGAGAGAGGCAGGTTGACGTTTCCAGGGTTAGAGTAGTGCATAAGTGGTAATATGCTGAGGCAGTGAAGAAAGTAGAGGAATATGAGGCAAGGGTGAGGGATCCTGAGAGGAGTGGCGTGAATAGTAGATCTGTACCAGTACAGTTGTCACGACTTCGGCCGAAGTTGGTCCCTCTCCTTGTTCGGGCGGCGTTCGGCGGTCGACGTCACCGGCTTTCTAGTCACCACCGATCCATGTTTCATTTTCGTTTTGTTTTGTCTTGATCATACACACCTGGTTTCCATTCCATTAATTATGTTCCTTATTTAACCCTCTGACTTCCCTCTGTTTTGTGCGTTATTGTTTGTCATGTGGGTTCGTGTTTATAGTGCTCTGGATTATTGTGTTTGTTCCTTGTTTGGAACTTTACTTATATTTTTGAGTAAATTTGTACTATTACTCATATCTGTGTCCTGCGCCTGACTCGGCATTTTTCCATTCACCAACACCCTCACAACAGTAGGACAAGCCAACAAGTGATACAGTTGAAGTCGGAAGTTTACATACACCTTAGCCAAATACATTTAACCTCAGTGTATAACAATTCCTGACATTTAATCCCAGTAAAAATTCCCTGTCTTAGGTCAGTTAGGATCACCACTTTATTTTAAGAATGTGAAATGTCAGAATAATAGTAGAGATAATGATTTATTTCAGCTTTTATTTCTTTCATCACATTCCCAGTGGGTCAGAAGTTTACATACACTCAATTATGTAAAGTATTTGGTGGCATTGCCTTTAAATTGTTTAACTTGGGTCAAACGGTCCAGGTAGCCTTCCACAGGCTTCCCACAATAAGTTGGGTGAATTTTGGCCCATTCCTCCTGACAGAGCTGGTGTAACTGAGTCAGGTTTGTAGGCCTCCTTGCTCACATACGCTTTTTCAGTTCTGCCCACACATTTTCTATAGGATTGAGGTCAGGGCTTTGTAATGGCCACTCCAATACCTTGACTTTGTTGTCCTTAAGCCATTTTGCCACAACTTCGGAAGTATGCTTGGGGTCATTGTCCATTTGGAAGACCCATTTGCGACCAAGCTTTAACTTCCAGACTGATGTCTTGAGATGTTGCTTCAATATATCCACATACTTTTCCTGCCTCATGATGTCATCTATTTTGTGAAGTGCACCAGTCCCTCCTGCAGGAAAGCACCCCCACAACATGATGCTGCCACCCCTGTGCTTCACGGTTGGGATGATGTTTTTTGGCTTGCAAGCCACCCCCTTTTTCCTCCAAACATAACGATAGTCATTATGGCCAAACAGTAAATTTTTTGTTTCATCAGACCAGAGGACATTTTTCCAAAAAGTACAATCTTTGTCCCAATGTGCAGTTGCAAACTGTAGTCAGGCTTTTTTATGGCTGTTTTGGAGCAGTGGCTTCTTCCTTGCTGAGCGGCCTTTCAGGATATGTCGATATCGGACTCGTTTTACTGTGGATATAGATACTTTTGTACCTGTTTCCTCCAGCATCTTCACAAGATCCTTTGCTGTTGTTCTGGGATTGATTTGCACTTTTCGCACCAAAGTACGTTCACCTCTAGGAGACAGAACGCGTCTCCTTCCTGAGCTTTTATACTCGCGTACTATTGTTTGTACAGATGAACGTGGTACCTTCAGGCGTTTAGAAATTGCTCCCAAGGATGAACCAGACTTGTGGAGGTCTCCAATTTTTTTTTTTTGATTTTCCCATGGTGTCAAGCAAAGAGGCACTGAGTTTGAAGGTAGGCCTTGAAATACATCCACAGGTACACCTCCAATTGACTCGAATGATGTCAATTAGCCTATCAGAAGCTTCTAAAGCCATGACATAATTTTCTGGAATTTTCCAAGCTGTTTAAAGGCACAGTCAACTTATTGTATGTAAACTTCTGACCCACTGGAATTGTGATACAATGAATTATAAGTGATATAATCTGTCTGTAAACAATTGTTGGAATAATGACTTGTGTCTTGCACAAAGTAGATGTCCTAACCGACTTGACAAAACTATAGTTTGTTAACAAGAAATGTGTGGAGTGGTTGAAAAACGAGTTTAATGACTCCAATCTAAGTGTATGTAAACTTTCAACTTCAACTGTATATGTTTCAGTGAGATTGGATTTTTGGTATTTATAGAAATGGTTATCAACTGTACTGCAGGAATAGAACGTAAGTTGCAGAAAATGGAGGTTATGGTGGCAGCTGCAGAGGTTTTTGGGTGTGCGAGATTTGACATCAGAAGAGTTACAGGGTGTGATAAGTGTTGGTGTCCCATCCTTTCAGGTTGTTGGCCTGAGGTAGGATTAAATAGATTTAAATAGTGGTGTAGGGAGGTGTTCTTTTTAAAATAATTGTATGTTTTATTTATTTTGTGAGTGTAGTGTTAGATGGTAGGGTATTTGTTTATTTATTTTTTCAAGCAAAGTATAAGGGAGTTGTACTCCAGTCTAGTAGCTGGCGGTAATGCGACATTTATTGGATGCCATCCGCCTCATCGAAGAAGAAGAAGTCGCCTACAGAGGTGACGTCAGTGGGTTATTCACAGCCGCATACAAACGGCGTTCCATAGCATAGCAGACATAGGGGTCCCTCCCTACTCCAAGTCCAGTACAGCCGGTGCGTCAACATGACTTACACCTTTTGAATGGATGTCATTTTAAATGTATATTTCTGCTGAATAGTCGACTTGCTGCGTTTTCCGAGGAGGGAAGAGATTGACCTAACTCAACCAGCATTCACGGGTGCGGCATCTGTTTGCCTCCGACAGGCACAGAGCGACCCGGCGCTTCTCCTGTTGTAGCACAGCTAGCTAGCAGGATCTTGTCAGTTGTGACTTTCCATCAGCGGCGAAGATGGCGGACCCGGCCGAGTGCACCATCAAAGTGATGTGCCGTTTTAGACCATTGAACAGTTCAGAGGTGGCAAGAGGGGATAAATACATACCAAAGTTTACAGGGGAGGATCAAGTGTCTATCTCGGTAAGTTGACATTCAAACACGGAAAACATTGGTCTACGAAAACAGCCCACCTTTGTAATGCTAGCTAGGCTAACTAAACTAAGCATAGCACATGATGCTTGGGCCAGTTAGCTAGCTAAAAGCCACACCAGCCAAGGACAAGGGCACTTTCTGGTTCACTCCTTCGTTCTCATAATAACTAGTCAGACATTGATTCATATCTCACATTCAAATGCCATCTAATGAGTAACTACACATTTGACGGCAGCAACACCATTGTCTCAGCTAGCCAGCTAAATGAACGTTAACCAGGCTAGGTAACGTTAGTTAATTTTTGTCTTGTTGGCTAATTAGCTAGAGCTAGTTAACCTAACGTTAGCAAAGTCCACGGCCTACTTTATTCATTGACATGGACACAAAGAAGTATAGCTGGGTAGATAACGTTAGCTAGCTTGGTAGGGGATGGCGAAGATGTCTACTGTAGCTAGTTAGTTACAACCACACCTTTGGCTAACTAGTTAAGTTAATGTTAGTTACCAGTCCTAAAGAGCGGTATTGAAATACTAGATACTAGCTAGCTAAGGATAACCACCTCGCATATGCCATTGCCTCATTGACAGCTGTCACTTGTTGGGCGTATTGAATGGGGAATGTTTTAGCTAGGCCCAATTCCTTGGTGCAAATTATTCTTCTAACGGCCTATTGGGATAAGGGGGCTTTATAGATTTGTAACAATTTGGGGTGCGGTACAATGATAGAGGACTCGCAGTCAGGTGAACACATCTGCTCACTACACTACCTCGCCCCTTGGCCTTGTCAAAGGTAAATGACAGCAACCATTACAGTTGGGACACACTTTATGGACTTCCAAACACTTCCCTCATTGCTGTAGCCTAATTGTGTTCCTTTCGTGAATGATACACAGTATATCAACAAGTCAAGTTGTATTTGTCACGTGCATAGTGAAATAGCTTTTTTTTTTATTCCCAAAGAGATGTAAATTGTGGATGAATGGCGGTTGAAACTGGAGGAAGAAGTCCTTGCACTGTAGCAACAGTCGTGTCAAATGTAGAAGCCAAGGGTGTGGCATCTGGTCATGATTACTGGATAGTTAATGGAGGATTACTCATAAATGAGCATGTTTGTTATGTCATGATGTAGTTTGGAGGAAAACGTTTGGCCCCAAGTATAACATATTGTAATGACCTAGATCATAATTGAAAGAATGTCCACAACAGTTCTCAAATTGACGATTTATTGACTCCAAACTCTGGCTGTAGTCTATGCCAAATAAATCCGATAAAACAATCACAGCTACTCAACTCACTGTCGGGACATGAAAAAGGGAGATAACAATGCTAGCATGGTTATTTAACATATGTCAAAAGTAGTTCACTGTATAAGAAATAGGGTGCCGGACACAACCCATGTGTCCCACCACATTCATACCTATGAGAGGGACACATTCTCTTTTAAAGTATTACTGGGAACAGTTGGATGGATTAGGGGTGTGGTGTTTTTATGGGGGAGGGATATCATGTCATTTCAGTAGGCAGTGAGGACTGTGAACATTTTTGTCTAGATTTATTTTAATAGAAGCTCACCACGCTTAGAGTGCATGCATTCGAAAAGTATTCAGACCCCTTGACTTTTTCCACATTTTGTTACGTTACAGCTATATTCTAAAATGGATTAAATCATTCCCCCCCTCATCAATATACACACATTACCCCATAATAACAAAGTAAAAACAGGTTTTTAGAAATGTTTTCAAATGTATAAAAAACCAAAAACATACATTTTACCTATGACACTCAATTGAGCTCCCCGGTGCACCCTGTTTCCATTGATCATTCTTGAGATGTTTCTACAATGTGATTGGAGTCCACCTGTGGTAAATTCAATTGATTGGATGTGATTTGGAAAGGCACACACCTATATAAGGTCCCACAGTCCCATATCGGAGCAAAGTGGAGTTCCGAGACAGGATTGTTTCGAGGCACAGATCTGGGGAAGGGTACCAAAACATTTCTGCAGCATTGATTGTCCCCAAGAACAGTGGCCTCCATAATTCTTCAATGAAATAAGTTTGGAACCACCAAGACTCTTACTAGAGCTGGCTGCCTGGCCAAACTGAGCAATCGGGGGAAGAAAGGCCTTGGTCAGGGAGGTGGATGGGATGGGCATGTTTCATAAGGACAACGATCTCTGCAGCACTCCACCAATCATGCCTTTATGGTAGAGTGACCAGACGGAAGCCACTCAGTAAAAGGCACATGACAGCCCGCTTGTGACAGTTTGCCAAAAGGTACCTTAAGGACTCAGACCATGAAAAACAAGATTCTCTGGTCTGATGAAACCAAGATTGAACTCTGGCCTGAATACCAAGCGTCACATCTGGAGGAAACCTAGCACCATCCCTACGGTGAAGCGGGGTGGCAGCGTCATGCTGTGGGGATGTTTTTCAGCGGCAGAGACTGGGATACTAGTCAGGATCGTGGAGAAAGATGAACAGAGCAAAGTACAGAGATCGCTCAGGGCCTGACTGGGGCAATGGTTCACCTTCCAACAGGACACACAGCCAAGACAATGCAGGAGTAGCTTCGGGACATGTCTCTGAATGTCCTTGAGTGGCTCAGCCAGAGCCCGGACTTGAACCCGATCAAACTGAGATGTTCAGTTTTGCTGGCTAACATTTGACATTTTAGTCATTTAGCAGACGGTCTTATCCGGAGCGACTTACAGGAGAAATTGGAGTTAAGTGCCTTGCTCAAGGGCACATCCACAGATTTTCCACCTAGTCATCTCAGGGATTCAAACCAGTAACGTTTAGTTTACTGGCCCAATGTCTGAACCGCTAGGCTACCTGCCTCGTCCTAACCCCACTTGTTACCCATTGCAACAGGGTATCGGGTGCGGCGGCAGGTAGGCTAGCCGTTAAAACATTGGGGCAGTAACCAAAAGGTCGCTGGTTCGAATACCCAAGCAGACAAGGTGAAAAATTGTTCCGCGTGCCCTTGAGCAAGGCACTTAAACCCTAATTTGCTCCAGGGAGCCTGCACTGCTATGGCCACACTACAATGACGTGTGTGTGAGAGCTTGCCTAAAACCTGGCATTCCATACTCAGTCTAGTCAACAACCAGACTGTTCTCCGCTATGAACAATGGGCTGTGCCTTTCAGAGGACCAGGTACAGAGACAAATTAGCCAGTTTATCTTCCAGTATTGGAGGACAACAGAGACTGTGGCACAGTAATAGGCCCACAGTCTGAGGTTGGTTGGCTGCAGACACTGGTAGGGTTCTGAACAGTGAAATAGGTTGCCAAATTGGCACCCTATTCCCTACATGGTGCACAATTTATGACCATAGGCAGGGGAGTAGGGAGCTATTTGGAAGGCAGACATAGAAGCCCGAGTTAGTCAGTCTGATGATGAAGTAATTTCCTTTATGAGAATGGGCCTGGCGTTCTGTCTACTGTAGCTCTGCCTGAAGCTCCTGGGTATAATTTATAGGCTTTTTGTTCTACCTCTCCTCTCCTCTCTGTAGAATGGCTCTGTTTTTGTGCCAGCCCAGTGGGCTCAAGTGATGTTAAGTCTGCATCCCAAATGCCACCCTATTCCTTGCTTATGTTGTAGTGCACTATTAGCCCTGATCGGAGGGCACTGGACTAACTTTTTCCACTGGTGGCAAAAACTTATTCAGTTGATGGCACCAGTACACCAATTTTTTTTTGCCCCCTGAGCATTGATAATGACCTGACGTTTGTCCCATAATGTACATGCATTCCATACAGAACCAGGCTAATAATGTCTAGCCATCTTTTAAAATAGCATGCCCTTTCAGGGCTTGACATTGCCAGTGGCACACCGGGCTAGTGCCAACTGCCCCGAATGAAAGAATGATGGCCTCTGAAAGTGCATGCATAATTAAAATTGTATCTTTAATTTGTGGCCTGAGCAAGTAGCCTATAACAACCTACCCTCCATACACAAATTACATTTTAACGCAACAATATCATATTTACATTTTGTTTGCCCAAATCTCCGTGTTATTTTTAGCGATTTTGAAGAGTCAGTCTACAGTTGTGGGGCCCTAAAAAATCAGTTGTCTTTTGGGAACTTTCGTCGGTGTGGACGGATAAGGGGCGGAACATAATTATAATACACTGCAAATTGACCACAACTAAGCCCAATGAGATTTGTATTTTAGAAAAAAATTATAAATCATAGATTGAGACACAATCACGTCTTTATTTTTTTCCGGGCTGGGTACTTAAACAGATTCCCTATATTTAACTAATTTTTTGCTGGTGAGTTTAGGTAATTTTTTTACCTAAAGTTTGGTGGGCCCCCCAAAAATCGCTAGCCCTTTAATTCAATTGCACGCCTACGAAAAGACAGTTTGCCAAACTGCCAAACTTTGTACTGGACAGTTTAGTGTAGACAAGGTTATTATACACTGAACAAAAATACACGCACTTGGTGCCAGGTTTCTTGAGCTGAAATAAAAGTTTTGCACAAAGCTTATTTCTCTCATTGTGTGCACAAGGCTTATTTCTCAGATAAAAAAAAAAAGTTAACTTTGACCATCTGTATTCCCAGTCATGTGAAATCCATAGATTAGGGCCTAATGAATTTATTTCAATTGACTGATTCCCTTATGAACTCAGTAAAATCTTTGAAATTGTTGCCTTCATTTTTGTCCCTTCATTTTTGTTAGTTTCAGTTAGTTTTCAGACGTGATTTGCTAGTTTTTATTTAGTATTAGTTGTATATTAATATTTCATTTTTATATTAGTTTCAGTGTTAGGGACAGAACATGCGTGTGAGGCTAGAAGCCATTTGTGTTTGTTTTTTGGGATGTCGCTTCTTGCAACTGGGGGGCAGTAATACATAAGGTGATGGATCAGGTCATAGGTTAGATTTTAGGGATGCACGATATATCGGTGAACAGATCTGAATCGGACGATATTAGCTATAAATGCAAATATAGACTTCGGCCAGATGTCTAGTTTAACGCCGATGTGAAAAACCGATGTCAAAGTTGACGTGCATACCTACAGTTGAAGTCGGAAGTTGACATACACCTTAGCCAAATACATTTAAACTCAGTTTTTCACAATTCCTGAAATGTTTCATTTAATTCTAGTAAAAATTCCTTGTCTTAAGTCAGTTACACGGAACCCAAACCGGCTGCGCGTGTGCACCATCGTGCATAAATTTATTTTGTCCCCCCACATCAAACGCGATCACGACACGAAGGTTAAAATATCAAAACATACTCTGAACCAATTATATTAATTTGGAGACAGGTCGAAAAGCATTAAACATTTATGGCAATTAAGCTAGCTAGCTTGCACTTGCTAGCTAATTTGTCCCATTTAGCTAGCTTGCTGTTGCTAGCTAATTTGTCCTGGGATATAAACATAGATTTGTTATTTTACCTGAAATGCACAAGGTCCTCTACTCCGCCAGTTAATCCACACATTAAATGGTCAACCGAATCGTTTCTAGTCATCTCTCCTCCTTCCAGGTTTTTTCTTCTCTTGAATTTATATTGCAATTGGCAACTTTCATAAATTAGGTGCATTACCGTCACTGACCTTGTTCGTCTTTGTTACCCACGTGGGTATAACCAATGAGGAGATGGCACGTGGGTACCTGCTTCTATAAACCAATGAGGAGATGGGAGAGGCAGGACTTCCAGCGCGATCTGCGTCAGAAATAGAACTAATTTCTATTTTAGCCCTTGGCAACGCAGATGCTCGTTGGCGCGCGCAAGCAATAATTGAATAACAGATTTCTAAATTTATTTTGCAGTCAACCTGTTAGGATCACCACTTTATTTTATGAATGTGAAATGTCAGAATAACAGTGATTTCATCTTTTATTTCTTTCATCACATTCCCAGTGGGTCAGAAGTTTACATACACTCAATTAGTATTTGGTAGCATTGCCTTTAAATTGTTTAACTTGGGTCAAATGTTTCGGGAAGCCTTCCACAAGCTTCCCACAATAAGTTGGGTGAATTTTGGCCCATTCCTCCTGATAGAGCTTGTGTAACTGAGTTAGGTTTGTAGGCCTTCTTGCTCGCACACACTTTTTCAGTTCTGCCTACAATTTTTTTTTATAGGTTTGAGGTCAGGGATTTGTGATGGCCACTCCTTGACTTTGTTGCCCTTAAGCCATTTTGCCACAACTTTGGAAGTATGCTTGGGGTCATTGTCCATTTGGAAGACCCATTTGTGAACAAGCTTTAACTTCCTGACTGATGTCTTGAGATGTTGCTTCAATATATCCACATAATTTTCCTACCTCATGATGCCTTCTATTTTGTGAAGTGCACCACTCACTCCTGCAGCAAAGCACCCTCACAACATGATGCTGCCACCCCCGTGCTTCACGGTTGGGATGGTGTTCTTGCAAGCCTCCCCCCTTTTCCTACATTTTTGTTTCATCAGACCAGAGGACATTTCTCCCAAAAGTACGATCTTTGTCCCCATGTGCAGTTGCAAACTGTAGTCTGGCTTTTTTATGGCTTATTTGGAGCAGTGGCTTCTTCCTTGCTGAGCAGCCTTTCAGGTTATGTCGATATAAGACTCGTTTTACTGGGGTTATCGATACTTTTGTACCTGTTTTCTCCAGCATCTTCACAAGGTCCTTTGCTGTTCTTTGATTGATTTGCACTTTTCACACAAGTACCTTCATCTCTCGGAGACATAACGCATCTCCTTCCTGAGCGGTATGACGGCTGCTTCATCCCATGTTGTTTATACGTGCTTACTATTGTTTGTACAGATGAACGTGGTACCTTCAGGCGTTTGGAAATTGCTCCCAAGGATGAACCAGACTTGTGGAGGTCTCCAATATTTTTTCTGAGGTCTTGGCTGATTTTCTTTAGATTTTCCCATGGTGTCAAGCAAAGAGGCACTGAGTTTGAAGCTAGGCCTTGAATACATCCACAGGTACACCTCCAATTGACTCAAATGATGTCAATTAGCCTATTAGAAGCTTCTAAAGCCATGACATTTTCTGGAATTTTCCAAGCTGTTTAAAGGCACAGTCAACTTAGTGTATGTAAACTTCTGAACCACTGGAATTTTGATACAGTGAATTATAACTTGTCATGCACAAAGTAGATGTCCTAACCAACTTGCCAAAACTATAGTTTGTTAACAAGAAATTTGTGGTGTCGTTGAAAAACGAGTTTTAATGACTCCATCCTAAGTGTATGTAAACTTCCGACTTCAACTGTGTATAACGTAGGTACATGACGTAATGACGCCATGTAAAATTTTGCGCTACACCTGCAACACAGCATTCCTAACCTAGCCCACAATGTCTGCTGTGTGGCTCGAGCAGTCAACAAGTCAAGCAGTCATTTGAAAGAGTAAGAACATTTCAGTAAGACAACTCAAAGGCGAAAACCATTAACGCCAAGATAATGGAATTCATTGCCCTTGACAATCAACCGTTCTCTGTCGTGGGTGATGGTGGTTTTCGCGACTGGTCGAGCACCAGTACACAGTAACGTTATCTAGTGCGCTATTGTTCAGATGTTGCCCTACCGGAGTTACACAGTAATATAGCATCACTGCTATTAGCTTCATGACATACTATGTAACGCCGTTTGGGTCTTTTGGGTGTCAAAGATACACGTGAAATAACACTATTTGACAATAACACTATTTGACCCGTTAAATAAGCTTTTAATTTGGCACGTCAAATAACACAGTTCTATTATAGAATGTTGTGTGTTCTGAATTTTCACGCGCAAGCCAAGCACCACCATTACTATCAGTAGCACTGTCAAAGCTGTACAAGAAAGTCTGCAAACACCTGTCATGAACGATGTGTTTACAATATCGCGTTGGGAATACAGCATTATTTGTTCGACCGCAACTTCTGGGATAGCTAGTTTGGTACCTAGCTAGCACCAATACAACCACCCTGAAAACAATGACCAGTAGAAACTGCAGTCATTGACTAGCTATTTATTTTCATTAACTGAAGTTCAATTTCAATAGGTGATCAACAAGCGGCAACCTAGTTAACTTCTCTAGGGTAGGGGGCAGCATTCGGAATTTTGGATGAAAAACATGCCCAAATTAAACTGCCTGCTTCTCGGGCCCAGAAGATATGATATGCATATAACTGGTAGTGTGCATTATCATGCTGAAACATGAGGTGATGGCGGCGGATGACTGGCACGACAATGGGCTTCGGGATCTCTGCATTCAAATTGACACAGATAAAATGCAATTGTGTTCATTGTCCGTAGTTTATGCCTGCCCATACATAATCCCGCCACCACCATATGGGGCACTCTGTTCAACGGTGACATCCGCAGACCGCTCGCCCACACGACACCATACATGTGGTCTGCGGTGGTGAGGCCAGTTGGACATACTGAGCCACACGGTCCCATGTGGCTCAGTTGGTAGAGCATGGCGCTTGCAACGCCAGGGTTGTGGGTTCATTTCCCACGGGGGGACCAGGGTTCAATTCCCACGGGGGGACCAGGATGAATATGTATGAACTTTCCTATTTGTAAGTCGCTCTGGATAAGAGCGTCTGCTAAATGACTTAAATGTAAATGTAAATACTGCCAAATTCTATTCTCTGGCAACAGCTCTGACATTCCTGCAGTCAGCATGCCAATTGCACGCTCCCTCAAAGCTTGAGACATCTGTGGTGTTGTGATAAAACTGCACATTTTAGAGTGCCCTTTTATTTTCCCAGCACAAGGTGGACCTGTGTAATGATCCGTGCTTCTTGATATGCCACACCTGTCAGGTGGATCGATTATCTTGGCAAAGGATGCTCACTAACAGGGATGTAAACAAATTTGTGGAGAAAATTTGAGAGAAATAAGCTTTGTGTGGAATATTTCTGGAATATTTCATTTTGGCTTATGAAACATGGGACAAACTTTACATGTGTTTATATTTTTGTTCAGTGTAGTTATTTTTGGGGTCAAAGATACATTTCAGTTTAGTTTTTCAAATGGGTTTGTTCATTATTTAATTTCAGTTTACTAAATAGATTTTCTTGATTTAGTTTTAGTTGACTTTTATACCCTAACCTTTTACTATGATAATTAAGGGGCATTTACAAATCATAATATAATTTTGCCAGGTAGGCCTACTTTGCAGTCAACATTTAATTGGGAAGGTTTTTTTGGAAAGCCTTTCGAAATGTTCATTCAAACAGCACATGATGACTAAATTGTGCATTGCAAAGACTTTGTAACAAGCTTTTGGAATACCTGGTTTGCCCGTTGCATACC
Source organism: Salvelinus namaycush (assembly GCF_016432855.1). Lineage (NCBI taxonomy): Eukaryota > Metazoa > Chordata > Actinopteri > Salmoniformes > Salmonidae > Salvelinus > Salvelinus namaycush. Next base: position 34,044,041 of record NC_052313.1, read on the forward strand.
CATTGCTGTTTGAATAAATATTGATTAAAAAAAACAATTTAAACCAGAAACTGTGACCAACAACAAAATCGCTGGCACCCTATGACCAATATAATGTGTGCCGCACTGCCAAGTCAATGCCAAATGTTTTGATCGCTGTCTCGAACCCTGTCAAAGTAGCGTACCTCATAGGGAGTAGGGTGCCATTTGGGAGACAAAAACCAAAGAAGGTTTCCTAATAGAATGCCGATGACTAGTCTTTGGCTAGCATTTTGGCTGAGCTCACAGGCATATAATCAGTGATCATTGTCAAGGCAGCAGAAGCATTTTGGAAGTGCTCCGTTATGCACACACAGCCACAGCAGCACAACACTAAAACTGTGTCCTGATTCTCCACCCTTCTCCTGAAGTTTGTACTTGCCCACTTTCCTAAATGGATTTACGTCTTGGATTGGTTAAAGCATTGGCTGGAGGGAGTTTCCATCGTTGTTAATCCATGCAAGATAGTGTGCAAGTGCACACTTTGGGGAAAAGGTTGGAGAATAAGAACTCGGACAGATTTTTGATCTAGGTAGTCTAGTCACAGCCTATTGCCAGGGGTTGAGATGCATGTACTGTAGTGAATAATTTAGATACTACTCCAACTCCATCAATCCTTCACAGAGATATATTAATGTCAGCAACACACAACTGGCTTTGCACCAAAATAACCTCAATTGTATGCTGTTACATAGTATAAATAAAAGGACCGCTTCCATAGGTTTTGATTCTGTGTTTCAGCTACTGTTTAGCTACTCCAGATGTCCCGCCTATGCAATGTAATAGGGGATGCTGTGTCATCGTAAATAAAATAAAAACTCCCTCTGATGTTATCTTTAGTGATTTTATATTGGCTGCTGCTGTCAGATGAACAGCCTGACGTGCTCTGCTGATCTGTTGTCAGTAAGTAAATCCGTTTGCATCTTACAGAAACGGAGGGAGGATGCTGATGTTTCCTAGCTGTCTCTGGCTATTGCTGTCACAATGAGAAGGGAAAGGCCCATGGGATTGTCCCAAATGGCAGCCTATTCCCTATATATTGCACTACTTTTGAAAAGCTATGTTTGTCATGTTTGGACTGAGTTGGTTTGGTGGTGAATAAGGTATACCGCTGTGTTTCTCATTGACCTGGTAGATGGCTAATGGCATATCTTGTGCCTGTTTGAATACAGTGCATTTGGGAAGTATTCAGACCCCTTCACTTTTTCCAACTTTTTTTACATTACAGCCTTATTCTAAAATTGATCCCCCCCCATCTACACACAATACCCCATAATGACAAAGAAAAAATAGGTTTTTAGATGTTTTTGCTAATTTATTGCATATTAAAAAACAGATCCCTCATTTACATAAGTATTCGGACCATTTGTTATGAAACTTGACATTGAGTTCTGGTGCATTCTGTGTCTGTTGGTCATCCTTGATGTTTCTACAACTTGATTGGAGTCCACTTTTGGTAAATTCAATTGATAGGTGTTTGTGTGCCTTTCCAAATCATGTCCTGTCTATACAAGGACCCACAGTTGACAGTGCATGTCAGAGCAAAAACCAAGCCATGAGGGCGAAGGAGCTCCGAGATAGGATTGTGTCGAGGCATAGACCTGGGGAAGGGTACTAAACATTTCTGCAGCATTGAAAGTCCTTAAATGCAATAAGTTGGGAACCACCAAGACTCTTCCTAGAGCTGGCCGCTGGCCAAACTGAGCAATCGAGGGAGAAGGGCCTTGGTCAGGGATGGGACCAAGAACCCAATGGTCACACTGCCAGAGCTCCAGAGTTCCTCTGTGGAAATGGGAGAATCTTTCAGAAGGACAACCATCTTTGCAGCACTCCACCAATCAGACCTTTATGGTTGAGTGACCAGACGGAAGCCACTCCTCAGTAAAAGGCACATGACAGTTTGCCAAATGGGATAATTTCACTGAACAACAAAAGGGAATATTGAATGATCCCCAATGATACATTGCATCTCCCAAAAATGTTTTCAACATACATCTGTAAAATTATAGTCTATAAACTAAAGCTTTGGTTGTCTTCCTCTCAGGCTTCCATGTCTTCTCCCTGGACCTCCTCAATGTCCAGACTCTTAGGCCTCATCTTCACTGTCACTTTCCAACCTTGTTGAGCATGGCTCGTTGTCAGGCTCAAAAAGCCTTAAATTTGCCTGCATGGGCACCAATTTTTTAACCCTTGTATTGGTCAGCCTGTTGGGTGCTTTGGTGTGTGTGTGTGTGTGTTCCCAAACAAGGACCAGTTGCGCTCTGAGGCGGCTGATGTTGGTGGGATTTGGAGGATGATGGAGGCAACGTGAAAGAGCCCCAGATCCACAAAGTCCCTTCCACCAGGTGGCTGATGAGATATGTTGGCACGACTGCCATATTGCATCTCCATCCCAAAGCCCTTGATTGGAAGTGTACTTCGCCAGACTGCCAAGAACCTTGCCCTCATCCAGGCCAAGGTGGTGAGACACGGTAGTGATGACCCTATTGGCCTTGTTGATCTCTGCAATAGACAGGATGCTCTTGCCAGCATACTTGGCATCCAACATGTATGCTGCGGCGTGTATGGGCTTCAGGCAGAACTCTTCACCCTTTTTGATGTATTTCATAACTGCAGTTTCCTCTGCTTGGAGCAACAGTGAAGTGGGCATTTCTTCTGTTACATCTGCAAGTAGAGTCTGAACATCAGACAGGATGGCATTGTCTCCCTGAATCCGTGCAATGACTACTGTTACTGGTTTCAGGCTGCTTACCACTTTCTCAAAATGCATCATCCAGGAGGATCCTCTTGATGGGCTGTCCATATCGGCAGACTGTGATATGACCATTTCTTGGAGAGATTCCTTCCCCTCCAGGAGACTGTCAAACATGATGACAACACCACCCCAACGGGTGTTGCTGGGCAGCTTCAATGTGGTGCTCTTATTCTTCTCACGTTGCTTGGTGAGATAGATTGCTGCTTTAACTTGATGACCCTTCACATACCTAACCATTTCCTTGGCTCTCTTGTAGTGTATCCATTGTTTTCAGTGCCATGATGTCCTTGAGGAGCAGATTCAATGCATGAGCAGCACAGCCAATGGGTGTGATGTGAGGGTAGGACCAAGCAGCCTTCATGTTCGCAGCATTGTCTGTCACCAGTGCAAACCCTTTCTGTGGTCCAAGGGCATTGATGACTGCCTTCAGCTCATCTGCAATATAGAGGCCGGTGTGTCTGTCCCTTGTGTCTGTGCTCTTGTAGAATACTGGTGGAGATGTAGTTAATTATTCCTTGCCCATGAACATTCGACTACCCATCAGAGATGATTGCCATACAGTTTGCTTTCTCTATGATTTGCTTGACATTCACTTGAACTCTGCATCCAGCAAATTAGTAGATAAAGCATGTCTGGTTGGAGGGGTGTATGTTGGATGAAGATCATTCAGATATCTCTTCCAATACACATTGCCTGTGAGCATCAGAGGTGAACCAGTTGCAATCACAGCCCGAGCAAGACATTCATCAGCATTTCTCTGACTACGTTCCTCCATTGGGTCAAAAAATCTTCGGATTCCAGGAGGACCATGAGCTGTTGCTATCGATAAGGTGTCTGATTCATCATTTTCACCTTGAACATAAGTAGAGGGACTTTTGTCAGTGGTTGCTTGTTGTGAGCGCTGAGGGGACTTGACGCACTTGGCCAGATGATTCTGCATCTTTTTTGCGTTCTTCACATATGATTTGGCACAGTATTTGCAAATGTACACAGCTTTTCCTTCTACCTTAGCTGCAGTGAAATGTCTCCACATATCAGATAGTGCCCGTGGCATTTTCCTGTACAATTTTTTTTTTAATGAGTAAAAAAAACAAAGAACTATACTATTCCATTTACAGATAAATAGTTAAGCAGTTAGATTAAACAACTCCTTTGTAAGATAAATGTTTTAAAATGAAACATGTATTGAAACAGGTGAATTAACACTCATCAGAAGGATAAAGCAAGCTAAAACCCACACTGTAGCAAACTAACTAGCAGAAATTGTTAACAAGTTAGAAATGATTTTAAACAGACTTTGCTATTTACTAGTTAACAAAAAATCATGTATGTCATATAAAATATATTCACCCCACCCAGTATTGTTCAAAACTTACCAGAAAGCATGTAGCCCTTGGCTCAGACAGTATAGTAGTGTGGGCTCAATAACATCTCATTAGTGTGCAAGGTCTTGAGAATCAGCTGTACATGTGATGGAAGAGTGCACTGCACATGTGATGGAAGAATGCACTGTGCATGCAGAGGGTGGCAATTCTATTGAATTGGGGATAGTTTAACCAAAATATGCCACAATACCTAGAATTGCCTTGTGTACCCCACAAAGGTTCACTGCTTAAACTTCAGCGACCTATCATTTAAAGAGTAGCCTGTATGCAAACATAAATAAGAAACAAAGGGAAGGAGACCATAACATTTAATAGGCTCTCCCAACTGAAATCATATTAGGCTATAAGAAAACAGAATGCAGAACATGATAAATATTTCAAGCATATGCGGGCAGGCTTAACTGTCTCTCCTTCTAAAGCAGGCTGTCCTAAACAGTAAGGGTTACATTCTGGAAATTAAAAGTATTCCAAAAGCCTTGTTTAAATACATAAAGGATCAGCACATTTTATTCTAATATTTTGACTAACCCACACTTGGGTAGCCTATATGTAATTGCCATAAAACAACGTAAAACATTGAAAATCTGTACTCTGAAGCCTACTAAAAGAGAAAGTGGGAATGAGGAAAGCAGGCTGTTCTGTTTTTCCAGATTGAATAATTACTTAATCATTCCAACAAACTGTAGGTCAAAGATGGATTAATTAGTCCAGCAATAAGGTTTTCCAGACACTGTCCTTTGATCTGGAAGGTGTTGTAATTCCAGTGGATTGCAGAAAGGATTCGAGTCATGTACAGAATCCAAGATGTGCATTTTGCTCTCATGGGTGACCTGCAGCTTCGCAGGGAACATCAGAGTATATGATGTTTTTGGCTGCCAGTTCTTTCTTGATTATGTCGTAATCTTTTCTCTTCCGCAATAGCTCTGCAGAATAGTCATTGAAGATAGATATGCGTTTGTCTTTGTAGAATAGTTGTCCCTTAGTTCTCGACAGCTGCATTATATCCTGTTTCGTTAAGAAGGCGCAGGATGACAGCGCTGGCCTCTGTCCTTCGCTCCGGGGCTGCAGGTGCGGTTCTGTGGGCCCCCCTTTATGACCAAAGGTGTTGCAGTATCGATTTCCAAGATCTCCCTCAGAATCTTTTCCACAAATGTAGACATTTTCTGCCCCCTTTCTGTATTGGTTTCGACCCCAATTTTTTTTATATTACGACGTGAGAAGTTTTCCAACAATTCTCCCTTTTGCAATTCCTATACCTGGCCCATCAGGTAGCTAATAGCCTGGTCTTGTTGTATTCACTTTTCATCATGTTCCTCATTCTTCTTTTCAATGTGGGTCATCCGTTTATAATTTCTCTTGTAGTCTTCATGCCATCGATAGAGATTTGCATTTTGCCTGAGGTGGCTGTTTCTCGTCAAAATAACTTCAATTCTGCCATGAGAGATGAACCTCCCATCACTGTTTTGGCTGGGATGGCGGCCTCTACCACGTTGTGGAGTTGGGCTCGGTGATCGACTTAAACACGGTGAACATAGCGGATTATCTTCGATACCATCTTTCACTTGAATATTTATCCTTACTCATTGCCAGTCCGATTTAGGTCAAATATGTACTTATAACTCGAAGTTTAATTTAGTCCAAAATTGTCAGAGCTTGATCAGCACGCAGCCTTCCCCCAGAATTCCATGCAGGAAGTCCGTTTTTTTTTTTATACATTTACAAAAATGTTTTTGCTCATTATGGGATATTGTGTAGATTTGAGGAAAATCCCCAAATGTAATCCATTTTAGAATAAGGCTGTAACAACAAAATGTGGGAAAAGTAAAGGGGTCTGAATACTTCCCGAATGCACTGTACCTGTTTTTTCATTTGTTGGTTGATTTGTTCATTCTAGAATAATGGTAGAGTATTCAAATGGAGGTCCGGTGTCTAATATACAGTGGGGAAAAAAAGTATTTAGTCAGCCACCAATTGTGCAAGTTCTCCCACTTAAAAAGATGAGAGATTTTTCATCATAGGTACACTTCAACTATGACAGACAAAATGAGGAGAAAAAATCCAGAAAATCACATTGTAGGATTTTTTATGAATTTATTTGCAAATTGTGGTGGAAAATAAGTATTTGGTCAATAACAAAAGTTTATCTCAATACTTTGTTATATACCCTTTGTTGGCAATGACAGAGGTCAAACATTTTCTGTAAGTCTTCAAGGTTTTCACACACTGTTGCTGGTATTTTGGCCCATTCCTCCATGCAGATCTCCTCTAGAGCAGTGATGTTTTGGGGCTGTTGCTGGGCAACACGGACTTTCAACTCTAAAATACTGTTATAAAAGGTCATATAGAAACCCAAACCGGTCCTTGCATCAATATCTGTGTGTGTGGTATAGTAAAATACAGTATACTACCCAGCCCTAAATAAATGTCAACATTAGTGCAACAGTAATTCTGTTTTGGATACTTTTCCTAATCACCTTGTTGTTCTTGCTGTTCTTGAGAGACCTACTAAGTATTCTTTGTTGCTGATTTGACTTTCCCTCTCGTCTTACAGGGTAAACCGTTCATGTTTGACCGAGTGTTCGGGTCCAATACGACACAGGAGCAGATGTACAAAGCCTCTGCTCAAAAGATTGTTAAAGGTACTATCCTGTGGCACTATCCTACCAGTGCAAACCTTCTAGGCAGTTTTAAAGTAATTGTTTTAAGTTCTCAATGTCTTTTACTACCTACACAGATGTCCTTGAGGGCTACAACGGGACTATATTTGCCTTTGGGCAGACATCGTCTGGAAAAACACACACCATGGAGGTGAGGGAGAGCGAGGCCTATAAAATCATACATGCTTCTATCTTAATGGGTTTGGTCAAATGAATTCAACCAGGATTTGGGTCAATTACATTTCAATTGTCAATGAAGGAAGTAAACTGAAATTCCTAACATGCTCTCAAAGTCGAGTAAAATTGGAATTTCAAGTTACTTCCTGCATTGACGGAATTGAAATACAATTTTGACTTTCAACAGCTTTCAACTGTTCTGTTTGACGGAAACCTGTCTTTGTCCTGTAAAGGGTATCCTCCATGACCCGGATGGTATGGGGATCATCCCCAGAATAGTCCAGGACATCTTCAACTACATCTACTCAATGGACGAGAATCTGGAGTTCCACATCAAGGTATGGAGCACTTCAACCACACAGCTGCCCTCAAGTGATTTGGTTGCCGAATAAAAAGGGGAAAACATTTGCCTTAAGACAGTGAATCTACTAACTAGCTAGCTATTCCACATCAGCTACATAATCCGAATCAAAAACACTGCCCAGCTAGATTGTTTCTAATCAGAGGACTCTCTGTTGCAGGTTTCATATTTTGAAATTTACCTGGACAGGATCAAGGACCTACTGGATGGTACGTACTGTATGTTACGGCACAGCAAGCGTCCTCATTTGACCATTCTGGAGATTTAGGCTGTGTCCCAAATGGCACGCTATTTCATATAGTCCATTACTTTTCACCAGGACGGGTAGGGCTCTGGTGAAAATGTGTGCACTGTATAGGGAATAGGGTGCCATTTGGGACACAGACATCGTCTGTTGGGTAATTACTCCCCCTCACACACATGCATACTGTTGAAGTCGGAAGTTTGCATACACTTATGTTGGAGTCATTAACTCGTTTTTCAACCACTCCACAAATTTCTTGTTAACAAACTATAGTTTTGGCAAGTCGGTTAGGACATCTACTTTGTGCATGACACAAGTACTTTTTCCAACAATTGTTTAGAAAGATTATTTCACTTATTACAATTCCAGTTGGTCAGAAGTTTACATACACTAAGTTGACTGTGCCTTTAAACAGCTTGGAAAATTCCAGAAAATAATGTCATGGCTTTAGAAGCTTCTGATATGCTATTTGAGTCAATTGAAGGTGTACCTGTGGATGTATTCAAGGCCTACCTTCAAACTCAGTGCCACTTTGCTAGACACCATGGGAAAATCAAAAGAAATCGGCCAAGACCTCAGAAAAACAATTGTAGACCTCCACAAGTCTGGTTTATCCTTGGGAGCAATTTCCAAATGCTTGAAGGTACCACGTTCATCTGTACAAACAATAGTACACAAGTATAAACACCATGGGACCACGCAGCTGTCATACCGCTCAGGAAGGAGATGCATTTTGTCTCCTAGAGATTCATTTACTTTGGTGCGAAAATTGCAAATCAATCCCAGAACAACCGCAAAGGACCTTGTGAAGATGCTGGAGGAAACGTATCTATAAAAAAGTATCTATATCCACAGTAAAACGAGTCCCTATATCGACATAACCTGAAAGGCCGCTCAGCAAGGAAGAAGCCACTGCTCCAAAAGCACCATTAAAAAAAGCTGTACTTTTTGGAAAAATGTCCTCTGGTCTGATGAAACAAAAATGGAACTGTTTGGCCATAATGACCATTATGTTTGGAGGAAAAAAGGGGAGGCTTGCAAACCGAAGAACACCATCCCAACTGTGAAGCATGGGGGTGGCAGCATCATGTTGTGGAGGTGCTTTGCTGCAGGAGGTGCACTTCACAAAATAGATGGCATCATGAGGCAGGAAAAGTATGTGGATATATTGAAGCAACGTCTCAAGACATCAGTCAGGAAGATTAAGCTTGGTCGCAAATGGGTCTTCCAAATGGACAATGACCCCAAGCATACTTCCCAAGTTGTGGCAAAATGGCTTAAGGACAACAAAGTCAAGGTATTGGAGTGGCCATCACAAATCCCTGACCTCAATCCTATAGAAAATGTGTGGGCAGAACTGAAAAAGCGTGTGCGAGCAAGGAGGCCTACAAACCTGACTCCGTTACACCAGCTCTGTCAGTAGGAATTGGCCAAGATTCACCTAACTTATTGTGGGAAGCTTCTGGAAGGCTAACCAAAACGTTTGACACAAGTTAAACAATTTAAAGGCAATGCTACCAAATACTAATTGAGTGTATGTAAACTTTTGACCGACTGGGAATGTGATGAAAGAAATAATAGCTGAAATAAATCATTCTCTCTAATATTATTCCGACATTTCACATTCTTAAAATAAAGTGGTGATCCTAACTGACCTAAGACCGGGCATTTTTACTAGGATTAAATGTCAACAATTGTGATAAACTGAGGTTAAAAGTATTTGGCTCGTGTGTATGTAAACTTACGACTTCAACTGTACTTCAATTGAGTTGTTTCTGTCTAGACAGTGAACTTATAACCTGCAGCATTCAAATGATTTTTTAAAAACATTTGGTGGCTGCTTTGTGCTTTTAAATGCTGGTACCTGCCTGTTGACAATTCCTTAATATTGTGATCAACATAAGTAATGTAATAACTGCATGAATAAAATGTGTTTTTTTTCTCCCTCTGCAGTAACAAAGAACAACCTGTCTGTACATGAGGATAAAAACAGGGTGCCCTATGTCAAGGTAAGTCTTATTTATGGTCAAGTGAACCAAACACATCTACAGTGCATTCGGAAAGTTTTCAGACCCCTGACTTTTTCCACATTTTGTTACAATCTAGAATAAGGCTGCAACGTATTAAATTGTTTTGTTCCCTCATCAATCTACTCCCACACTATCCATAATGACAGAGCAAAAACAACAGGTGTTTAGAAATGTTTGAACAATACCATAAGTTTTCAGACCCTTTGCTTAGTACTTTGTTCAAGCACATTTGGCAGGGATTTACAGCCTCGAGTCTTCTTGGGTATGACGCTACAAGCTTGGCACACCTGTATTTGGGGAGTTTCTCCCATTCTTCTCTGCAGATCCTCTCAAGCTCTGTCAGGTTGGATGCTGGAGCGTTGCTGCACAGCTATTTTTAGGTCTCTCCAGAGATGTTAGATCGGGTTGAAGTCTGTGCTCTGGCTGGGCCACTCGAGACATGTCCCGAAGCCACTCCTGCGGTGTCTCGGCTGTGTTCTTAGGGTCGTTGTCTTGTTGGAAGGTGAACCTTTGCCCCAGTCTGAGGTCCTGAGCACTCTGGAGCAGGTTTTTGTCAAGGATCTCTCTGTACTTTGCGTCATTCATCTTTGCTTCGACCATGACTAGTCTCCCAGTCCCTAACGCTGAAAAACATCCTCACAGCATGATGCGGCCACAACCATGCTTCACCGTAGGGATGGTGCCAGGTTTCTTCCAGACTTGGCGTTCAGGCAAAAGAGTTCAATCTTGGTTTCATTTGACCAGAGAATCTTGTTTCTTATGGTCTGAGAGTCTTTAGGTGCCTTTTGGCAAACTCCAAGTGGGCTGTCATGTGCTTTTTACTAAGGAGTGGCTTCCTTCTGGCCACTCTACCATAAAGGCCTGATTGGTGGAGTGCTGCAGAGATGGGAGAACCTTCCAGAAGGACAACCATCTCCACAGAGGAACTCTGGAGCTCTGTCTGAGTGACCATCGGGTTCTTGGTCACCTCCCTGACCAAGGCCCTTCTCCCGCGATTGCACAGTTTGTCCGTGCGGCCAGCTGTAGGAGAAGTCTTGATGGTACTTAACTTATTTCATTTAATAATGATGAAGGCCACTTGGGGACCTAAAGTACTGCAGACATTTTTTTTGGTACCCTTTTCCAGATCTGTGCCTCGACACAATCCTGTCTTGAGCTTTATGGACAATTCCTTCGACCTCGTGGCTTGGTTTTTGCTCTATGAACTGGACCAATATATAGACGTGTGTGTGTGCGTGCCTTTCCAAATCCGGAGCTCAATATCGAGTCACATAGCAAAGGGTCTGAATAGTTATGCAAAAAATGTATTTTTGTCTTATGAATTTGCAAAAATTTCTAAACATGTCACTTTGTTATTTTGGGGTATTGTGTGTAGATTGATGAGGATAAATGAATGTAATTCATTTTAGAATAAGGCTGTAACCAAATGTGGAAAAAGTCAAGGGGTCTGAATACTTTACGAATGCACTGGTAAATGGTACCATAGATGGATCCATGAACGGTTGGTTGGTCAGGTGGATGAAATCGTAAGACATCCGTAGATGTGTGCGTCTCAATGTGTCGGTCTCAAATGATACCCTATTCCCTTTGTAGTGCACTACTTTTGGATTTGTGGACACTGGTCAAAAGTAGTGCACTTATATAGGAAATAGTACTACTTCGGATGCATCCTATTTGTGGGTTGGAGAAAGTCAAAGCACTTTACAATACCGATATAACTTCCTGATTATCCGCGACTTTAATGTCAATGTTATCTAAGTTTTTCATCATAATCATCTCTTTGTCTACCATGTTAAATCACAGTGGTTCCTTGGTTCCTTGTGTCCCCAGGGGTGTACCGAGCGCTTTGTTTGCAGCCCCGATGAGGTCATGGATACTATTGACGAGGGCAAATCCAACCGACACGTGGCCGTCACAAGTGAGTCAGTCCAACACTGGGACCGTTTCAGTCCCGCCTGCTTCTCATGGGTTCATTATGATCCTCAGCCTGCATCTCCTGATCTACCAAGCCACGTCCTAAATGACACCTTTTTCTCTTTATAGTGACTATTTTTGACCAGGGTCCATAGGGGTGTGGTCAAAAGTAATGCACTATTTAGTGAACAGGGTGCCATTTAGGATGCAATTACACAGCCGTTACATAATTAGGACCAGGAGTTTTCCTGACCAGGAATCTGGAAAATCTGTAGACAAAAGTTAATATACACAGTAGAACTTGTAGTAAGCTAGTGTTCTCTAGAAACTAAAACATTACTGAGCAGTCCTTTCAACTGAAAGTGAAAGATTATGACAATGATGCTAGCAATCAAAGATGTTCTTAATGTAGACTTTTTTATAAATACACATGAATTCATTAGATTCCTCACAGAATCATGGCCATCAAGTTCTTTGTTTCTGTTAACGCAATATAACAAATATATTGCTAACGTATGTGTTTTTATAGACATGAATGAGCACAGCTCCAGAAGTCACAGTATCTTCCAGATCAACGTGAAGCAGGAGAACACTGCTACAGAGCAGAAACTCAGCGGCAAGCTCTACCTTGTCGATCTGGCCGGTAGCGAAAAAGTATGTCATCCTTTCTTTCTCTGTGCCTTTCTGTGTCTGCGTTTTGATCATTCACCATTTTCCAGAAGTGTGCAATTGCCCACTTCGGCATGGATTTTACAATGGTGGTATCAGTCCAGCCAGTGCTTACACCAATCCTTTTAAATGCACGATGAGGAGAGTGCAGGTGCACACTTGTGGAAAATTGGGATGGAGCATAAGCCTTCCTCCGTGTACTTTTCCTCTGGTTCCTCCCTTTGTCTCCATCTTGGTGTTCAAGTTCAACACATTCACTTTTGCACAATGCTTGCTTTCTCCTACTGTAGATATAGCCTAGCAGGCAGCTATTGATTTGAACATTTGGTCATAACTAGCTAGTCTGCCACAACTAGCTCGTATCTCAAGCTGCCTCACAGTACAGAAATAGGAGATAAGCTCCTGTCCTATGAGCCGTTCTGGCTCGGACCGGCTACTTTTACCACATCTTGGTTTGCCTCGAGTCTTTAGCACGAGGGTTGAATATTTTCCCGGTATTTTACAAATGTTACATCTCGAGAATAAATAATTTTACTTCCGGTATTTCCCGCCAAAACCGGAAAGTTTGGAAACTATTCAGAACCCTTGATTTTATCCACATTTTGTTACTTTACGGCCTTATTCTAAAATTGAATAAATAGTTTTTTCCCTCATCAATCTACCGTACACACTACCCCATAATGACAAAGCGAAAACATTATTTTCTTTGTGTAAATTTATAATGAATGAAAAATGAAATACCTTATTTATATAAGTATTCAGACCCTTTGCTATGACACTCGAAATTGAGCTCTGGTGCATCCTGTTTCCATTGATCATTCTTGATGTTTCTACAACTTGATTGGAGACCACCTGTGGTAAATTCAATTTATTGGACCGGATTTGGAAAGGTGCACACGTGTGTGTGTGTGTGTGTGTATATTTAAGGTTCCACAGTTGACAGTGCATGTCAGAGCAAAAACCAAGCCATGAGGTTGAAGGAATTGTCCCTAGAGCTCTGAGACAGGATTGTGTTGAGGCACAGATCTGGGGAAGGGTACCAAAACATTTCTGCAGCGTTGTCCCCAAGAACAGTGGCTTCCATCATTCTTAAATGGACTAAGTTTGGAACCATCAAGACTCTTCATAGAGCTGGCCGCCCGGCCAAACTGAGCAATCGGGGGAGAAGGGCCTCAGACCATAAACAAGATTCTCTGGTCTGATGAAACCAAGATTGAACTCTTTGGCCTGAATTCTAAGCGTCACGTCTGGAGGAAACCTTGCACCATCCCTACAGTGAAGCGTGGTGGCAGCATCATGCTGTGGGGATGTTTTTCAGCGGCAGGGACTGGAAGACTAGTCAGGATCGAGGGAAAGATGAACAGAGCAAAGTACAGAGATCCTTGATGAAAACCTGCTCCAGAGCGCTCAGGCCCTCAGACTGGGGAAAAAGTTCACCTTCCAACAGGACAACGACCCTAAGCACACAGCCAAGATAATGCAGGAGTAGCTTCGGGACATGTCTCTGAATGTCCTTGAGTGGCCCTGCCAGAGCCCGGACTTGAACCCCATCAAACATCTCTGGAGAGACTTGAAAATGGCTGTGCAGCGACGCTCCCCATCCAACCTGACAGAGCTTTGGAGGAACTGCAGAGAAGAATGGGAGAAACTTCCAAAATACAGGTGTACCAAGCTTGTAGTGTCATACCCAAGAAGACTCGAGGCTGTTATCGCTGCCAAAGGTGCTTCAACAAAGTACTGAGTGAAGGGTCTGAATACTTACGTAAATGTGATATTGATTGATTTATTTTTAGCAAAATGCCAACCTGTTTTTGCTTTGTCATTGTGGGGCATTTTGTGTAGGTTGAGGGGGGGAAACACAATTAATGTTTTTCAATAATGTAATGTAACCAAATGTGGACAAAGTCGAGGGGTCTGAACTTCCCGATTGCTTTGTATAGCTTTCATAATATTTCCCCTAATGCTTCATTCCTTCCTCGCTTTCATCAGTTAAATTAAACACATTTTGTCCTTCATCATTCCAATGACATGCTTGAATAATATAGGACTAGAATTAGATGCGGACGGCTTTCACTTTTCTTCCCAACAAATTAATTGTTATGGATCTGAATAAGTAACTGCTATAGCCTACCACAATTGCGTGTTCGCTCTTCTTTCAAACTACCTGTGAGTTCTATTGGTTGCTGTATTTAACATTCAGCAAACAATAGTCTATTGGCATGAGAAAATGCGACAACAAAAAAGTGTTTTCCTGCATGGGACTCCAAGAGCTAAGGAGAGTGGCCAGCAGAGCACATGTGCGTGTGTATTGCTCAAGAGACAGAGGTTAGAAGCTTATTATGCATAACCCATCATTCATTAGCTAAATATAAAGCTAATACTGCATTGAATGTATTACTTGAGAGGTAGACTAGTTTATATATATCCATCCTGTTCAAGGTTTAGTATCTATTTTGGATGCAATTTGAATGGATTTGGAGAGCGAGAGAGACTACCACTATGCTTTAACGCAACAATATTTGAGTAATGGGTAGTTTTAACTCTGCAGCTGCAATTGTTTGTTTTTTTTTAGTTACCCGGAAAGCCAGATGGACATGTGTAATTAGACGTGCATTCGGTTCTTATATTACTGTAGGCTATGCTGCAGCAAATGTAGACCTACCTGTCACCCACAAAAAATGTACCATGATGAAGTCTGCATGCATTGTGAACTGAACTCCATACTGAGATGGGCTCTCTGTCCCCAACATGAGCGTTGATTATTGATCATGCAGAGAGAAGACTGCAGAGAAGCAAGATTTAGTCATAGCATATCATTCAAGTTCCATTTCACGTCATGCTGTTTATATACAGTAAATCATTTATTATTTACTGGTGTCTCGCAGTTATTTGTCCCGGAAAAGAGTGTTTTGTGCGGTAAATCTCGATAACCGCGTTCCCGCCATTCAACCCTATTTAGCACATATATGTTGTTACTCCTTACTCACACGACAACAGCAGTAATCTGATCATAATCCAAAGGATGGCACTAAACTCAAGCAAAGCCTTTCTCATGCTTCGTTGCCCTTTTTTCATTATCTGTTTTTGTTACAAATGAATATCAATGTTTGTAGTGTCCTGTATCATCTTTAAGATTTCTGTCAGCATTACTTCCTTAGTTAGATATGGGACCAAACCAAATGGCTCCCTTTTTCATATATAGTGCACTACTTTTCATAAAAATAGTGCACTAAATCAAGAATAGGGGTCCATTTAGGACAGAGGCTGTTTCTTAGAATTTTGGGTGATATAATGTCCTGTGATAGTCTTGTAACAGTGTTGTCATGAGGGCTTGTGTGTTGGATTTTGATCTCTTAAAAATTGTGTCTAGGTGGGTAAAACTGGAGCTGAGGGAGCGGTGCTGGAAGAAGCTAAAAACATCAACAAATCCCTGTCTGCGCTGGGCAACGTCATCTCTGCCCTAGCCGAAGGCTCGGTAAGATAACATAATACCACTGCTCCCTCGGGGCTGGGGAGAATGACTGTAAATGACACCCTATTCCCTAAATAGTGAACTTCTTCTTGACCAAACTCTGGTCAAAAGTAGTACACTATATAGGGAATAGGGTGTCATTTGGGACGCAGTGTCCACAAACAGCTGTTCTAACAAAAGGGAGAACATCAGAGAAATACATATTTTTCTAATGAGGATATTTTCAAGTTAGGAACGTATGATAAAATATGGGAGGAATCAAAGGAGTGTCTCATGCACAAGTCATACACGCATATGTCTAAACACTTGTAATCTAGGTTTTCAGTACCTGTACACGGTACAATTTACTCTTGTATTACATAGAGTACAGCCCGGGTTTTCAGTATTATTCTCCGGAACAAAGTGATGAGTGTTTTTAGATTGAAGCTCAAGTCCCTCTCCCCTCCTTTCTCCAGACCTATGTCCCTTACAGAGACAGTAAGATGACCCGTATCCTGCAGGACTCTCTGGGTGGTAACTGTAGGACCACCATGGTCATCTGTGCCTCGCCCTCCGCCTACAACGAGGCTGAGACAAAGTCCACACTGATGTTCGGGCAGCGGTACGTACAGGACGCTCTCAGCCCCTGGACTGTAAACGACCCACAACCAGTCTCGGCCCCTGTATATTATTGGGTCCCAGCTTTTTTTTCCCCCTTATCATGCAACCGATTGCATCTACTAGACCCATGTTTAGCCAACATTTTATTAATCTTCCCAATAATCCCTTTCGAATAGTCCTCATACCCCTAGGGGTACTAGTAACACCAGATTGAGCACCACTGCTGTATATGACCAAGAACCACCAGTGGGGTGGAAGTTTTGTAAATGGCAATTGAATGTTGGTACATTGTTAGCAATGGCTGTTATGTTCAGAATATGCTACAGTCTACACAGTTTATGCTTTATAGGAGGGTTGGTTGTTTTGGCAACAAAACCGATGCGTGTGCAACTATGGGGTAAAACAGATTGGGTTGGCTTAGATTGTTGACAACATGTCAACTATATTTTGTCTACAGTTTTTATTGAAAACATAAATACATTGGCATAATGAGCACTTGTCTCAAATACATAATTACAGTGAATTTTAGCCATATTAGAGTAGATATAACATCAGACATGGTTTCAAGAACAAGACAAAACTAGCTGAAACAAGCCACCTACAATTCCCCACATGGCAGCTTCTTGTCATTGTTGCTTGCTTTCTGGGCACCCAGAATCATAACACACGGACTTCTGCCCCATTTTAATTGCACGTATCGTTTTCTTGATGTCAGCTAATCCGTTTTATGGGTGGTTGCCAGTGCCACACCCACTCTCAAAGGTGACACTTTGTTTTGTGACATCAGAAAGTTAACTGTTGTGTATGTGTGTGACAGAGCTAAGACCATTAAGAACACAGTGTGTCTGAATGTGGAGCTGACGGCAGAACAGTGGAAGAAAAAGTATGAAAGAGAGAAGGCGAAGAACACAACCCTGAGGGGCACCGTCACCTGGCTGGAGAACGAACTCAACCGCTGGAGAAATGGTATGAGAGAAAAAAATACGGGAACCATAAATCGATATTCAGTTAGTGTTCAAAGATTACTGATAATTCCATGAATCACGCTCATGTCTATATTTTAGAATTGAACAGAGTCGTATTCATTAGTGTACTGCACACCGTAGCAAAAGTTTTGCAATGTAAACCGTGTTTAGAGAACTGTTTCCGTTGCAAAATAGTTTGCGACGGTGTGCACTAATGACTACAACCCAGGAAATAGTCTACATGTTGCGTAGATACCACAGAAGTTTACTTTTAGTTTCTAACCCTGTCTCTCTCCATCCTTCTCTCCATGGCTCCCTCCCTTCCTCTTTCCCTCCCTCTGTGCTGCCCCTATAGGTGAGAGTGTTCCGGTGGAGGAGCAGTTTGACAAGGAGAAGGCTAACGCTGAGGTCCAGGCTCTAGACAACGTGGTGAACAATGAGAAGATGGCACCCACACCCAACATTCCAGGGGTTAAACTGACCGATGCAGAGAAGGAGAAGTGTGAGGCTGAGCTGTCTAAACTCTACAAGCAGCTGGATGATAAGGTGAGGTGGTAGAGCCACATGGCAACTTGCTAGATTCGATCTAGACAGTGACCTGTCATTTAAAGGTAGATTTAGTGCGATGACGTAGATGCACAAAGTGAACAGCAGCAGTTGGTCAATTTCCGCAGGAACTAAGAGCTCAACTTCTCTGCTGTTTTGTTCCCGTAGCTACCACGTTGTAGCAGCGATAAGCGAACCCGTGCACATGCGCAGATACTCTGTGTGAGAGCAAAGTCTTGCATCGCGCTCATTGCAATATCTGTGGTCCTGCTCGTGGCAACGCCATAATGCTGAGTCTACCTTTGAAATATGTTTTGCTGATGATTTGAGACGAGAACACTTTGGTATTAACACACCCCCTCCCCCTCTCTCTCTTCTCTCCATCAGGATGATGAGATCAACCAGCAGAGCCAGCTGGCAGAGAAACTAAAGCAGCAGATGCTGGACCAGGAGGAGGTGAGACCTCTTGCTACCACAAGCGCATATACGCACGCCGCATCCCTCCAGCCCTCCTGCTCTGTTAACAATGCCATCAGTCTGCCTGTACAGGCCCGTCTAAGGGGTCAGACTGTTAGCTGACGGTTAGCCCGGACACAGCAGGGTTAAAGAGGCGCCACTCAGCCTGGGTAGAATCTGACATCTAACACATCTCAGCCTTCTGTAGGCTGGATTTTAATTACAGATGAATATTCTGAGTAGGGAATTAATAATAACAGGCATGGGTCTTGTTCAGTTGGGCACAAAATAGCATAATGTTCTGCAATTGAAAGTACCTCTCACCTACCTGTTTCAAAAGTTTTCTCCCTACTGAACATGTTAGCTTTTTACAAGCGAGCGCTACACCTTTCCCCCCTCATTAGCCTTTTACAAAGACAGAGAAGAAACCGTATCAATCAATTACTTAGGCAAAGTGGGGATATATGAATATGTTTACATACTATTTACATACTACTGATTTGAAACAGTAATAGTACAATAAATACCTGGAATGGGATGGTACGGGGGACACACGTTCCTTTCCTGTAACCCTGACCTGATGCCCCCACTTTAGTTTTACGCTGGTGAAAGTTTAACCTCTAATTCCTCCCAAACCCGGATCCGGGAGCACCCCCATCAGTAAAAAAGCTGACTAGCATAGCCTAGCATAGCGTCACAAGTAAATACTAGCATCTAAATATCATTAAATCACAAGTCCAAGACACCAGATGAAAGATACACATCTTGTGAATCCAGCCATCATTTCTGATTTTTAAAATGTTTTACAGGGAAGACACAATATGTAAATCTATTAGCTAACCACGTTAGCAAAAGACACCACTTTTTTTACTCCACCATTTTTTTACTGCATCAGTAGCTATCACAAATTCGACCAAATAAAGATATAAATAGCCACTAACCAAGAAACAACTTCATCAGATGACAGTCTGATAACATATTTATTGTATAGCATATGTTTTGTTAGAAAAATATGCATATTTCAGGTATAAATCATAGTTTACCATTGCAGCCACCATCACAACTCTCACCAAAGCGACTAGAATAACTATAGAGAGCAACGTGAATTACCTAAATACTCATCATAAAACATTTCTGAAAAATACACAGCGTACAGCAAATGAAAGACAAACATGTGAATCCAGCCAATATTTCAGATTTAAGTGTTTTACAGCGAAAACACAATATAGCATTATATTAGCTTACCACAATAGCCAGAAACACAACACCATTTACCAGCAGCAAAGGTTAGCGATTGTAACAAGCAAGCAAAAGATATATAATTTGACTAACCTTCATAAACTTCTTCAGAGGACAGTCCTGTAACATCATATTACACAATGCATATAGGGTTTGTTCGAAAATGTGCATATGTAGCGGCACAAATCGTGGTTATACAATGTGAGTAGTGGCCAGAACTTCAAGCAATCTGTCCGGCGCCATCTTGGAGAGGCACCTAATCTAATCGAAAACTATTCATAAACTTGACTAAAAAATACAGGTTGGACAGCAAATGAAAGATACATTAGTTCTTAATGCAACCGCTGTGTTAGATTTTAAAAATTAACGTTACTGCGCATACAGCGTGCGCTAAAGCGAGACCGCACCGAAATTCATGGCGGAATTATTGTTTAACATTTGTCAACATAAATACGAATTAACAGCATAAAGACTTCTTACTATTTGACGAGCTTCCATCAGAATCTTGGGCAAGGTGTCCTTTCTCCAGAACAATCGTCTTTTGATTGAAAGATGTCCTCTTCTCCTGTAGAAATAGCAGCTAACGCTAGCTATGTGCAGGAGAGGTGTCCAACTCGTGAAAGCGCGTGACTAAGAAATTCCAGAAAATCGCAATAAACTGATATAAACTGCTATAAGTCGGTTTAAATTAACTACCTTATGATGTCTTTAACACCTATAACGAATAAAAACATTACCGGATATATCTAAAGGCCTATAACCGGAGCGTTCTAGAGCCACAGCCAGATGTCCTCCCTGCGCCAGAGCGAAGTGAAAAATGGCCGGACACTTTGTTCCGAGGTCTTTTATAAGCTTTCAGTTCTGCCTAGCAACCCCATTTCAACTCTCACTATTCGCTGACACCCAGGGGAAGACGTATGCAGTGCATCTCAACCAATAGAAGACAGGCAGATTTATAAACAGATCTCAGAACAGCAAGAAGATTTATGCATTCTCACATCCTCATAGGAAAAATGCTCTAACTCGAGTTCTGTTTCACTCACAGATATAATTCAGACGGTTTTAGAAACTAGAGAGTGTTTTCTATCCAATAGTAATAATAATATGCATATTGTACGAGCAAGAATTGAGTACGAGGCAGTTTAATTTGGGAACGAAATTATTACAAAGTGCAAATAGCACCCCCTATGGACTTCCTCATCAGACTAAAGAGAGGCTGTGGTAAGTTGTAGTCAGCCTGTAGTTCTCTTCTTCAAAGGTATTGAGTCACCATCTGATTTAAATGTGTCCCAAATGGCTCCCTATTCCCTTTATAGTGCACTACTTTTGACCAGGACCCATAGCACAGGAGGCTGCTGAGGGGAGGATGGCTCATATTAATGGCCAGAACAAATGGACTCAAACAAATCAAATCAAATGTTATTTGTAACATGCGCCGAATACAACAGGTGTAGACCTTGCAGTGAAATGCTTATTTACAAGCCCTTAACCAAGAATGCACTTCAATAAATAAAGTTAAAATATTTACTAAATAAACTAAAGTAAAAAATGTAATAAAAAGTAACACAAAATAATAATGAGGTTATATACCAGTACCAATTCAATGTGCGGGAATACATTCAATGTGCGGGGGTTTGCCGTGCCCTTTTCACAACTATCTTGATGTGTTTGGACCATGATAGTTTGTTGGTGATGTGGACACAAGGTGCTTGAAACTCTCGACCTGCTCCACTACATTCCGTCAATATTAATGGGGGCTTGTTCGGCCCTCCTTTTCCTGTAGTACACGATCAACTCCTTTGTCTTGCTCACATTGAGAGCTCACACTGCCAGGTCTCATCGTTTTCGGTGATCAGGCCTACCACTGTTGTCGTCAACAAACTTGATGATGGTGTTGGAGTTGTGCTTGGCCATGCAGTCGTGGGTGAACAGGGAGTACAGGAGTGGACTGAGCACACACCCTTGAAGGGGACCCAGTGTTGAGGATCAGCGTGGCAGATGTGGTGTTGCCTACCCTTACCACCTGGGGGCTGCCCATCAGGAAGTCCAGGATCCAGTTGCAGAGGGATGCGTTTAGTCCCAGGGTCCTTAGCTTAGTGATGAGCTTTGTGGGCACTGGTTTTGAATGCTGAGCTGTAGTCAATGTACAGCATTCTAACGAAGGTGTTTGTCCAGGTGGGAAAGGGCAGTGTGGAGTGCGATTGAGATTGCGTCATCTGTGGATCTGTTGGGGCGGTATGTGAATTGGAGTGGGTCTAGGGTTTCCGGGATAATGGTGTTGTGAGTCATGACCAGCATTTCAAGCACTTCATGGCTACCGACGTGAGTGCTATGAGGCGGTAGTCATTTAAGCAAGTTACCTTCGCTTTCTTGGGCACAGACTATGGTGGTCTGCTTGAAACATGTAGGTATTAGACTCAATCAGGGAGAGGTTGAGAATGTCACCGACCATGCTTGCCAGTTGGTCCGCGCTTGCTCGGATCACACGTCCTGGTAATCCATCTGGCCCTGTGGCCTTGTGAATGTTGACCTGTTTAAAGGACTTGCTCACATCGGCTACGGCGAGTTGTACGGAAATCATTTGTTTGGCTTATTTGATACCATTCCACCCATTCTGCTCCAACCATTACCATGAGTCCGTCCTCCCTGATTAATGTGCCACCTAACTCCTGTGGCCCATAGGGCTCATAGGTCCAAAGTAGTGCATTATTTAGGGAATAGGGTGACATTTAGGACTCATCCACTGTGACGTTGTGATTCAGATCCTTAGAGACTAGTATGAGGTTCATCGCCAACACTCAGGGTTTTGGCTCTAGCTGGCTCACATAGATAAGATGGAGATGAGAGAAGAGGTGTCCTGGGATAGCTGCGGTACATTCGATTTTAAAGCAGCAATCTGCAGTTGCTACATCCGTTTTGGGAATTTAAATGTAATGATATATATAGTCATTCAATCTTGAAAAATATTATTTATACATGCTTAGTTTGACTCTTACCCCATCAGAACCCAAACTAAGCTTTTTATTCCTTAGTTTGTAAACAATGTGAAGGTGAATAATTACATTGTTAGAACTATACATTTTCTTGAATGGTCAGTCCTTGTATCCATAGCTCTGTCTTTGAATTTGTGTTCCTTCTCCAGCTGCTGGCCTCATCACGTCGCGACCACGACAACCTGCAGGTAGAGCTGAACCGTCTGCAGTCTGAAAATGAGGCTTCTAAGGAGGAGGTGAAGGAGGTGCTACAGGCCCTGGAGGAGCTGGCTGTTAACTATGACCAGAAGAGCCAGGAGGTGGAGGACAAGACTAAGGAGTTTGAGGCTCTCAGCGAGGAGCTTAACCAGAAATCGGTGAGAAGGATGCCATTTTCCAATAGGTCTACCTTTTTTTTTTTTTTTTCTTTCCTTCCTCTCTACCTTCAACCAGAAATTGGTGAGGAGAACAAGTCATTCATAATCTAAACTCACCAAGAGATTTTAGTATTGTGAAATCCTATGATGTATTTATGTCTTATGCCAACTACTGACACTTTAGGTAAGAAATCCTGCTGGTTTTCACTGATTGGCTGTTCACTCAGCTAGTGTTCCAGGTGTAAGTCAGTCCAGGATTAGAAAGGGAGGATGAACACCAAAAGTGTCTGGAACTAAACTTGTCCTTTGTTGTCGTCCTCAGAGTATCCTGGTGTCCATTGACTCTGAGCTGCAGAAGCTGAAGGAGATGACCAACCACCAGAAGAAGAGGGTCACTGAGATGATGTCATCGCTGCTCAAAGATCTGGCTGAGATCGGCATCGCTGTGGGCAGCAATGACATCAAGGTACGCATCATCATTCCGTGCCATGCCAGCTAATCATGGAAGGGAAGCCCAGTATTGGGATACTTTTTGGGGAAGCCTGAAGAGTGGATGTTTGTGGCTCGTGTACTGTATATACCAATTAACCTTATCCCAAACATTAGTAACTTCATCCTTAACTATGCTTTATGTACACTATATCTGATGCATGTCTTTTGCACAATGATATTTGAGTCTTACATTTGTGCCTTTACCCCCCCCCCCCCCCCCCCCTTCTCCAGCAACAGGAGGGTAGTGGTCTGATAGACGAGGAGTTCACGGTGGCACGTCTGTACATCAGTAAGATGAAGTCGGAGGTGAAGACCATGGTGAAACGCAGCAAGCAGCTGGAGAGCACTCAGGCCGAGAGCAACGAGAAGATGGACGAGAATGAGAAGGAGCTGGCCTCCTGTCAGCTACGCATCTCCCAGGTAACCATCGTCACCTGTGATAGAGGGCTTGAGAGAGAAGGTGTCATGGGGTGGCTGTCGTTCAAATCAAAATGTAGTCACTTCTCTTGGTCGATTTTTATTTCAATTCAGTGAGTTAAAAGCAATGAGGAACATTGGGATCCGGATTACAGTTTACTACTTGAATTAAATGGAATCTACCCCAACCCTGGTTCAATGTATTGCTCCATTTGAATTCCCCCTCAGCATGAGGCTAAGATCAAGTCCCTGACAGAGTACCTTCAGAACGTGGAGCAGAAGAAAAGACAGCTGGAGGAGAACGTAGACTCTTTGAATGAGGAACTGGTCAAGATCAGCGCTCAGGGTGACTACAATTTTTTTTATTTATCCTATTCAAACAGGAAGATCCCATCCCTCTTGCTTCGAAGACCTTTCCCCAACAAGGCACATCACACATTCCTTATTGAAATGTGTATTTTGATATGTTATTTCTACAAAACCATGGACATATTTGACTACAAGTTGACACCTAGCTTTTCAACAGTCTTCCACCCTCTACTGGTGAAAAGGTTGCTGACACCCGTCTCATGTTTCTCCTCTTGCAGAGAAAGTTCAGGCTATGGAGAAGGAAAATGAGGTCCAAACTGCCACCGAAGTCAAGGTATGACCAACAGTGGATTTCTTCTGACAGGCTATTCTTTCATATCTTGATAACTGATCATTTCGATTATATAAACTTTTTGTGTTGGTGATCATTTGTATATTTGTGTAAAATATTCTCCATTATTGTATGTTTGATTCCTGTATGTGCCAAATACACTCAATATATATCTTTGTTAAAGTTGACATCCATAGAAGTTTCTGCTTAAAATACCATATTTTGTGTTGGTACTCCGTTCTAATATATTTGTTGGTAACTAGTTGTATGTGTTTGTTGCTAGGAGGCGGTTGAGCATCAGATCCAGTCTCACCGTGAGGCCCATCAGAAACAGATCAGCAGCCTGAGAGACGAGCTAGACAACAAGGAGAAACTCATCACTGAGCTCCAGGAGTATGGGAACACATAACATACACACACTCGGCGCACGCATGCGCAGACACACACACTCACACAATTCCATGAGGCCCATCACACACGACATATGGAACAACAATTTGTTAGTTAGTTGCTGGCTCTGTCTCACTATCTCTATTTGTGTCTCTCTCTAGTCTGAACCAGAAGATCATGCTGGAACAGGAGCGTCTGCGGGTGGAGCACGAGAAACTCAAATCCACCGACCAGGACAAGAGCCGCAAGCTGCACGAGCTCACGTACGTAACCACCCATCCATTTGCCTTACACAGTTGCCATCGTACATACACAATCTATATTCGCACACTATCATTTGTTCTTAGCTGAATCACCAATGTCTGCAACCATATGAAAAGCTGTGATGTGGCAATGCAGAATCACTGATCTGGTTGTGTGTGTGTTTTACAGGGTGATGCAGGACAGGAGAGAGCAGGCCAGACAAGACCTGAGGGGACTGGAGGAGACTGTGGCTAAGGAGCTCCAGACTCTCCACAACCTCAGAAAACTGTTTGTTCAGGACCTGGCTACCAGAGTCAAGAAGGTACAACACACAGTGTTAGCTTTTTACAAGCTTTTCACTTGAAGAGCGAGAGCTGCATATCCCCCCCCCCCCCCCCCCCCCAGTGAACAACCACTGTATAGCCTCCACATGGTCAGAAGTATGAGTTTGATATCATGGATGGTCAGTCCTCGTATCCATAGCTCGGTCTATGAATTTGAAAGTGGTTCCATTTCTCCAGCCCTATCCCTTAGCTTTTTAACAAAACAGTGGCGGGGTATGCTTTTATTGTTTGAACTGCAGATTTCTCCTTTAAATGTCATACCCCGTCTCTTATCAGCTTTGTTGCGTCACATATGATTATTTCCCCATACGCTTGTTGTTTTATACCACAATTCCGCATTGAAAGTGTATGGGTCCGTGAAAGGCACCATTTGCTATGTTAATTACTGTTTCTCAATGGTTATTTAAAACTCAAACTTGGCTTTAATGGTGCCTTTCACTGAAAATTTGAGTGTTTGTGTGTCTCGTAAATGGAGAGCGAATGATAAGTGTAATAAAAGTAAATGTTCTGTAATAATGTATGTTTTCTGCAGAGCGCTGAGATGGACTCAGATGATACAGGGGGCAGTGCTGCTCAGAAACAGAAGATCTCCTTTCTGGAGAACAACCTGGAACAGCTTACAAAGGTCCACAAACAGGTAAACAAACATACACCTTAATACATATGTTAGTGCTCCCGTGGCAGAGAAGTATCCTGCTGTGATTGAATGGTGTGGTTTACTAAAGTCAGTAAGCCAGTACAGACCACAGCCCTTTAATGTAATAGAAGACACAGACATGCCAAATTACTCCCAAGATACATGTACTCTTCTGTCAACACAAATAGAAAAGATACAAGGGACAACTGTAATGTGACCAATAATTAATTAGTTACGGCATCTCGCTCTCTCCCCTTGTTCTTCTTCCTCTAGCTGGTGCGTGATAATGCAGACCTGCGCTGTGAGCTTCCTAAACTGGAGAAGCGTCTGCGTGCTACGGCTGAGCGGGTCAAGGCACTGGAGTCGGCCCTGAAGGAGGCCAAAGAGAACGCCGCACGCGACCGCAAACGCTACCAGCAGGAGGTGGACCGCATCAAAGAGGCCGTCAGGGCCAAGAACATGGCCAGGAGGGGCCACTCTGCTCAGATCGGTGAGGAACACACACATATGCATGCATAAAATCACACACATGAATTCGCACACTTTTGTATGTATAGTTGTGTATGTGGCCACCCATTCAAATTAGTGTATTCTGCTATTTACGGTGAAATACACTAATTTGAAGGGGTGTCCACATACTTTTGTGTATATATAGTGTGTGTGAATTCATGCGTGTGATTGTGTCTCTATGCCTGCATATGCGTGCATAGTTACGAGATGACGTAACTGATTCATTGTTTCAGTCACATTAGTGTTTCACCCTGTAAAACACACACACAACCAGATCAGTGATTCCCCGTTGTTGACCGGTGTATAAAAACGAGCACACAGCCATGCAATCTCCATAGACAAACATTGACAGTAGAATGGCCTTACTGAAGAGCTCAGTGACTTTTTAAACGTGGCACCTTCATTGGATGCCACCTTTCCAACAAGTCAGTTCTTCAAATTTCTGCCCAACTAGAGCCGTCCCGGTCAACTAGAAGTGCTGTTATTGAAGTGGAAATATCTTGGGGCAACAACGGGTCATCCATGAAGTGGTAGACCACACAAGCTCACAGAACGGGAACGCAGTGCTGGAGAGCATAGCGCTTAATAATCGTCTGTCCTCGGTTGCAACACTCGCTACCGAGATCCAAACTGCCTCTGGAAACAACATCAGCACAATAACAGTTCGTCGGGAGCTTCATGAAATGGGTTTCCATGTCTGAGCAGCCGCACAAGCCTAACATCACCATGCGCAATGCCAAGCGTCGGCTGGAGTGGTTTAAAGTTTGCCACCATTAGACTCTGGAGCAGTGGAAACGCGTTCTCTGGAGTGATGAATCACGGTTTCTCATCTAGCAGTCCGACGGACAAATCTGGGTTTGGCGGATGCCAGGAGAACGCTACCTGCCCCAATGCTTAATGCCAACTGTGAAGTTAGGTGGAGGAGGAATAATAGTCTGGGGCTGTTTTTCATGGTTGGGGCTAGTTTCAGTGAAGGGAAATCTTAACTCTACAGCATACAATGACATTCTAGGCGATTCTGGAACGCCGACTGCAAGCCAGGCCTAATCGCCCAACATCAGTGCCCGACCTCACTAATGCTCTTGTGGCTGAATGGAAGCAAGTCCCCTCAGCAATGTTCCAACATCTCGTGGAAAGCCTTCCCAGAAGAGTGGAGGCTGTTATAGCAGCAAAGGGGCGACAAACTCCATATTAATGCCCATGATTTTGGAATGAGATGTTTGTCGAGCAGGTGTCCACATACTTCTGGTCATGTAGTGTACATATTCACACACTGTTTTAAAGGTTAAATACTAGCTTTGTATTGAGAGAAATCTGTCCTCTGTTTTGCCTGATATAATCTAGGACTGATGCTTTTATTGGTCTGTAATACTGGTACATGTAAATACATAACATTTGTACATTTTGGTAATTTAGCAGACGCTAAATAATGACGCCATTAGTGTTCCTTTGATGGTATGTAACCAGTGCTGTGCCTCTGACCTCCCCAGCCAAACCCATTCGGCCTGGCCAGCCCCCTGTGGCGTCTCCCACCCACCCCAATGTCAACCGGACAGGATTCTTCAACAGCCAGCCCACTGGCATCAGAGGAGGAGGGGCCAAGCAATGAGTGGATAAGAAGTAAGTCAAGGGCTTTTTCTCAATTGCATACTCCTCTCGCCTCCATCTCAAAACCCATTGGAAGAGAAGGTCAAAGGCGAGGGACCACTGGCTTTCTCATCCAATAGGTTTTGAAAAGGAGGCAAGGAGAGAGGACGCGAAGAGTATTCAATTGAGATTCTTCCAAGGCCTCTGTGTACTGAGCCGGAAGGCACTACCTGAATTTGTCCAATAAGAACACAGATATCAATTTTCCGTTGCAAAACGTTTTTACTTCGGTGTGCCCTACTGAACATGACCCTGTTTTATAGACAAGCCAAGAGATGGCAGCAGAGCTCACATTAGTATATATTTTTCTCCACTTATTTTGTCTTCTGCCTCTTTGTCAGCTTCTGAAGAAGAAGATAAACATAATCACAGTCAGATGAAGATGCAAAGATCACCCACAGGAGCTGGCATTCCACTTGACAGAACTGTCACATGGGACAATTCTTCCAGTATCAACGTTTATTTATATATGTATAAGATATATATATATATATATATATATATGTAAGAAATAGACACAGGCTGTACAGTTCTTTTTCATGATTCTTTTTGTTTTCATGTATGAATGAAATTGGTTTCCTTACAAAACAAAAGAGAACACGGACAGAGAACAAACAAAATAAATAAATGGTGCAATCTTGGCGCCTGGCGAAATGAACATGTAATTAATAATGCGTAGCTCTTCCATTTTATCTATCGCACAGCAGTTTGTCCATTAATGTCCTAAAAGTTTGAGTCTGCATTGTGCCAAGTTTAAATGTATGTCGTCGCAGGTTCTCTAAAAACAAATAACACACTAAAAGGTTGGAATCCGTAGGAGAAGCATCCTAGCCTGATTTTTATGTACAGTATATCATCAAATTATCCCTCCTGTCTAGATCAAAGCTTATTTTAAAGTTTAAAGGTGCAAAAACACACTACTGGCCTCTATTGTACAGTTAGAATAAGCACTGAACTGTTTTCTCTTCACTTTGACATTTGTTTCTTTTGGGGCTAAAATGCTGTGGTAGAGCACATCTTCAGGACCATGCACCAGTGATTGACAAAAAAAGTAATTTGCAAAGGTAGTGCACTAAATGGGGAGTAGGGTGCCATTTGAGTCATTCAGTTTTTAAAGAACTGTGAAGAATGGCAGACAAATGCGAAAAATGTAGATTTTGTCATGTATTACAAAATTAAGCTGCTTCAATATCATACCTAAGTCCAAGATATCCAGTCAATGTTGATATACTGTATGATGAAATTATAATGGTCGACGGTTTCTACAATGCAATGTATGTATATCAATATTAGCATATGCAAGTGACTTGTATGCCATTTGGGGAAAAAATGCAAAAATGCAACACCCATGTGTACCTCTATCAATGAAGAGAAAAGTATATCGGTGGAAGGGTTGCTTCTTGGACCACAAAAAGATTGTTGTAAATGGTTGACTGATCAGGTCTAATCATGAGTTCTTCCTTTATTCCTGATGCATTTCACAAGTTGATGATTTTTGGCACTGTGCCAGCTATCCCTCCACTGCATCTATTAAATGAAAATGCTCTATCTGGAAGATGACGTTTACACACATGTCCTGTAACGAAATTAAAGAAATGGGATGACCTGATTTTCCATTGGTCTTTGTGGAATAGTTTGAGAGACAAGGGGCCATGAAATATTTACCCCTACACTTGAGTTCGACCAATCATGAGTTTCATTGTTTTGATGTGCGCAAATTTTGTTTCTGTGCCTACTGCCGATGCATAGTTGATAGTTTGGGCATACATTGGAGGGATTTTCTGTTTTTCCTCTTTTTCAACTTTTTTCTTTGTCTGTGTGCCCAAATCTGTTAACATGAGTCACCGACTATTCAACAACACAACTTTTTCATATTCTGACACAACACTGCACAGGCTAACGAAGCCAGGCTTGCTTGGGGTGGTGAATTCGGATATGCGGATACACTCCAATGTCCAAAATACACTGCATTGCTTCATTCTAAGTAAACTTTTCTCCTAATTGCGCATTGGGATGAAGTGTCTAGTGAATGAGATTACATTCTAAGTGGTATGCTAATGCAGATATAGGAATAGAGCCTGTGTCTTATCCAAGTAGTCAGTCTTCATAATGCCATCCTTCCTGTACTACAGTAGATGGATGCCATCTATGAGTTATTTACTGCTGTGCTGGCTGTAGGTAGGGTATGAGTTTTAGACTATTTGTTTTTTACTTCCTAAATTATGTTGTTTGTTTTGTTTACCATTGTTATTGATTTTCTTTTTGTATCCTCCATCAGAAAATGAAATGATCCAAAATGTCTTTCCCATAATGTGTAAAACAAACTCTGATGCATCTGTATAGCAATGACTGTAATAGTCCAGTGCTGTAAAGACCTGACTAAAGTGAGTGCAATGTGGATCATGTTATTGATGAGGCATTGCTACTGATCAGTTATTGTGAGGGAGATGGATCTGCATCTAAAACAAAGTAAAACATACTAAAATGAACAAAAGTCTCCTGGCTTTTGGTTTGTCATTTATCATTATCAGGATGTGATCTTTGAAGTTGAAATTTAACCTAAAGCACTTTTTAAATGTATCTTGGATTATAACTGTAACCTTCCCTTAAGGAGCTATTAAATGCCATCTGTTCCTTTTCTGCAACAAAAATAAAACAAGTGAAGCATCGCTGGAGTTCTGTCTTTGGGTTGTAAATCAAATGATTGTCGGAACTCATGGGGTCTTGTTAGAATGGTTGGCATTGTCTTTATGATGAAAATGGTGTGTATTATATATACCCCTAGGGAAATTGATGCATTGCAGTGTACCATATCATTATCAAGTGCTTTCTGTAGCCTTGCTTCCCAAGTTTTTACCCTGGAGATGAAACCAATAGTCTCGGAGAGAAGATCGTGCACTGCTTACTCATTTATTATGGTCAACGTTTGTTTCATCAGGAAATGGAAGGAAATGCTCTCCAAGGTGCATGAATTGAGAACTGAAGCGAACAGGAAATTCCGCAACTCTTACAGGCTGACTACACCGCTCGCGTCGCGTGCGTGAGCTTTGCAAAATACATTTAGAAATCTATGTTATTCAATTATTGCACCCACACTGTTGGCGCAAGTCAGTAGAAGGGCTAAAATAGAAGTCAGTTCTATTTTTGACGCAGATTGCGCTGCAAGTCATGCCTCTCCCATCTCCTCATTGGTTTATAGGAGCAGGTACCCACGTGCCATCTCCTCATTGGTTATACCCATGTGGGTGACAAAGACGAACGAGGTCAGTGGCTGTAATGCACCTAATTTATGAAAGTTGCCAATTGCAATATAAAGTCAAGAGAAGAAAAAGCCTGGAAAGAGGAGAGATGACTGAAAACGATTCGGTTGACCGTTTTATGTGTGGATTAATTGGCGGAGTATAGGACCTTGTGCATTTCAGGTAAAATAACAAATCAATGTTAATATCCCAGGACAAATTAGCTAGCAACAGCAAGCTAGCTAAAAAGGACAAATTAGCTAGTAAGTGCAAGCTAGCTAGCTAAATTGCCATGCATGTTTAATGCTTTTCGACCTGTCCCCAAAATAATGTAATTGGTTCAGAATTTGTTTTGATATTTTAACCTGCGTGTAGTGATCGCGTTTGGTGTGGGGGGACAAAATACATTTATGCACGATGGCGCACCCGGTTTGGGTTCCGTTAGAGAACCGTGTCAAGTTGATAAACCTGCTTACTGTTAAAAGTGAGCGTTCCCCTTTGTGGTTGGAGTTTTAACTCACAGAAGGGAGATGATGGGATCCATATCTCCTACAGAGTCCCTACACCTTTGATTAAACAGTACATGTTGTGAAAAAAATAATGATTGCCCATTACTACCAGTAGGTTACTTCCATTCAATGGGCTGTTGAATGCACTGGCCCATTCACACCAGCAGAGCACGCTTTGGTACTGTCACTCGGGAGCCCTAAATACTAGAATAACGGTATCTGACGAGTGAAAGGCAAATTATTGCACATTTTGGTGTTATGTTTTCAGTAATTATTTTACTCAGTCAGCTGTACCAGGACTAAGAAATAAAGGCATTTTAATATTGCAAATCCAAAATCCCCCATAATCTATTATTCAATCATTAGATAATTGTGGGGGCATTCTTGAAATGTCTGTCACAGATTTTGATGGTAACAGATGGTGGGTGACTCAAGAAACCGAGATGGTAAATTATTCATTAATATGAGCTCTTTATGGAGCTCAGTCTTGAAGATCACCAGACAATTCTATTTGCCATTACAACTTAAAGATACCTATAGATATCAACCCCAGCACTTTAAACTGGATATAGTAGCCTATAGGCTAAACCAAGAAACCACATTGGTTACAAATGAAACTGTAATTTGGAACAAATAACCTATTTGCACAATTAAGAGCAGTGATTGAATTTCTTAAAAATAAGTCCAGTGGTTGCCTTTTGCAACTGGTGCAGCACTGCAACTGAGAACGGTGAGACGATGGACCACGAGAGGGCAAACTAGGGGTATCATCCATCATACTTGGCAGACAGACAGGCGGATGGGAGAAGAATAGACCAACGCAGCGCTCACAAGCGATAGCACCACAACTGGGTGGAAACGAGGCAGGGGATGGTATGGTTGAATATCGAATGCCAGCCTACTATATTTTAGCAGTTTATAACACTGAACTATCTGGATGAAAAGTTCCGCTGAAAACAACCGCCGTTGACTAGCATATTCTTTGGAGATAAAGAAGATACCATTCACAAGGTGTGTAGGCTACATATAATTTGTCTGGCTATCCGTTATTTGTAATCGCAAAACCGCAGATACTAGCTATTGGCTACTTCCGAAGTTACTTTGTTGCAATACATTGTTGCGAAACAACTGGCTACTTTTGTTTCTTCGACCTCGAATGTCTTAAGAGGAGTGCACTTAAACATATGCTGCTGTTATGGTGTAGTAACTTAACTGTTTCTATAAACGTACGGAATTCTATTTGATACTTAGACTACAACGCACTCGTGGCATAGGAGGGTGCTGATATTGTTTTGGTTGTCTATCCTTTGGTTTTCACGTGATAAGCCTATTGGCTGCATTTCTGTGCTACACAATGCTTTCTTAGCATAGATATTTGTTATGACAATTATTCCTAACAGGTAGCCTATAATACTGTGATATTACATCTTCGTGGTTCGGGAATGAGCGTTTCTGTCTCGTCGGGGTCTTTTGTTGAAACTGAATGGGATTAAACTCCATTGTTGTATTTCAAGAGTCTTGGAACTCCTTTGGCCGAGGGACTCCCCCGGGACACCCCCAGATTTCCCCTATAAGGCAACAAAACCCTAGGCGTCCATGGTTTGGATAATTAACTTATTAACAGGTTAGAATAATTACGTTAAGGTTAGGAAAATAGTTAGGTTAGCTACTCGTAAACAGTCGTGGCGACATCTGTTTCGAATAGAACCACACTGGGACAAAGGCATGTAGAATCTCACGGTATTTGAATGCTTGTGTGGCCATCAAAGCACAGATGATATAATAGTAATCCCTCCCTCATCCCCAGACCGTATGACAGGTCACCCAGTATGTGTAATTAGTTATTCTTTATAATAATAAGAAGAAATATTGGTCTACATAGCAATTCTCAGCAATCCATTGAGTGTGTGTTCAGCTGTGGATGAAGAGTGCATCACAATATGCAGATACTTTAGATCTTGCTGGTGCGTAGCATACAGGTGAACTGAACGACAAGGTAAGCATGAAGAGTTCCCTATTATAGGCTGTATGACAGAGGGCAATCGAAATAAATAACCAAATCAAATGTTATTCATCACATGCTTCGTAAACAACAGGTGTGGACTAACAGTAAATGCTTACTTATGGGCCCTTCCCAACAGTGCAGCGAGAAAGAAAATGGATAAATAATAGAAAAGTAAAACATGTAATGATGGATAACTTGGCTGTATACAAGGGGTACCAGTACCAAGTTGATGTGCAGGGGTACGAGGTTATTGAGGTAGATATGTACACATACTGTAACTAGGAATAAAGTGACAGATAATAAACAGTAGCAGCAGCGTATGTGATGAGTAAAAAAAAAAGTGTCAATGCATATAGTCCGGGTAGCTCTTTGGTTAACTATTTAAGTAACTATTTAGCAGTCTAATGGCTTGGGGGTAGAAGTTGTTCAGGGTCCTGTTGGTACCAGACTTGATACATTGGCATCGCCTGCCACGTGGTTGCAGAGAGAACAGTCTGTGACTTGGTTGGCTGAAGTCTTAGACAATTTTTAAGGCCTTCATCTCACACCGCCTGGTATATAGGTCCTGGATGGCAGGGAGCTCGGCCCCAGTGATGTACTGGGCCGTCCGCACTACCCTCTGTAGTGCCTTGCGGTTGGATGCCAAGCAGTTGCCATACCAAGGCGGTGATGCAGCCAGTCAAGATGCTCTCATAAATCATAGTCATCACTCACCACTCTGTGGTATAGCCTAGTGTCTGTCACTCACACTCACTCCCAGACCACTGTAACTACCATATATCTATTATTGATGGGAGTCTGTTGTTCACTCTTCAGCAGTGGCTAAATCTGTGTGTTCACGATTCTGTAGATGAGAGGGACATCCTTCTTATAGATACAGGCATACAGTCATGCCTCGGGAAAAGCACCTGCTTTCTCCTGCCTGTGTTTCAGGATGTCAGATTGCAGTGGAGGCAGTCTGACAGGCTGTGTGTGTGGGTGGGTGGGTGGGGGGGGGTCAGGCTGTCCTCACCTGTGTTCCTGTGAGGTTGGATAATCGTGTTAACACTGTGGATTTCCTATCCAGTCATATTCTGTTTCTGATCCTGTGGACTTTAAAGTTGTTTTTGAAAATTAATTGTTCCTGGAAGATCCTTATTTACTGACATGTCTGGAAATAGCTTGTGACATCATGCTAGGGAAAAGGGGATACCTAGTCAGTTGTACAACTGAATGCATTCAACTGAAACGTGCCTTCCATGTTTAACCCAAACCCCTCTGAATCAGAGAGGTGCAGAGGGCTGCCTTAATCAATATTTTGGTGCCTGGGGAACAGCCTTGCTCAGGGGCAGAACGACAGATTTTTACCTTGTCAGCTCAGGGATTCGATCCATCAACCTTTTGGTTACTGGTCTAACACTCCTACCCACCTGGCTACCTGCCACCCCTAGTATTGTCTGCTGAAAGAAACTTGTAATAAAGTAGGATTTAAAGGCAAGTGTTGGTGTGGTGAGTAGTAGTGTCTGTTTGTGTGTAATTGCCATTCAGACAGAGGGCTGTAAAGTACTCTTTTTGTATGTTTCAGGTTTGTCTGAATGGGATGAAGGTAGAAATTAATGTTTTGGTCTGTGATGAAAGAAGGTACCATCACGGTCAACCTTAAACAAAAATAACCTTTGGTGGTCGGCAAATATAACCAACAAATACTGCCGTCAAATGCTTAAAAACATAACTGAAACCTTTCTCTATTCCCTCTCTTCCTGAAGTCTAGGGGAGCCCAGTGAGAGATGTCGATCCCCCCCAACTTTCTGATTCTGAACACCACCTAAAGGTCAGAGGTTAAAGGGTCAGCGGTCAGGGGTGGTCAACACCATCATGGCTGACAGTGAGGGGCTTGGCGGCAGTGGGGTTGATCTGCCCATCCTCGCACCGGGCCAGGTGTACGTGGAAGTGGAGTACGACTATGAGTACAAGGCCAAAGATAAGATGATCTCCATCAGGCAGGGGGAGTGCTACATGCTGGTCAGGAAGACCAACGAGGACTGGTGGCAGGTACGGAAGGAAGAGGGGATGAAAGCCTTCTATGTCCCAGCGCAGTACGTCAGGGAGGTGCGCCGGGCGCTCATGCCCCCACCGAAGCCCCTCATGTCGGGCGGGATGGGTGGGACGATCCGGGTAAAGCCTACAGTTCTGGATATCTGTAGCGCGTCCAAAGAGAACCTCAACAACAGGCCACCTCAGGAGATGTCTAGTTTTGGGAGTCCGTCGCCCACCTCCACGCCCTCGCCCTCTTGGGGGCACGTCACCCCGCCTGCTCTGCCCAAGGATGCCAACCAGAACCCGGAAAGCCCACGGCACAGCAAGCCCCCTGGCGTAGCCGATCTGGTGCTCCTACACAACAACAATAACCATCACCACAGCAACAACTCCAAGTTACCGCATATGCGGGCGGACTCTCCACCTCCCAGGGCCCCCAACAACCACCATATAAACCACAGCCAGAGCCATGACTCGGACCGGACTCCCTCCTCTCCTGGGGACTCCCCGGGAGAGGGGTCAGAGAAGCTCCAGAATGACTCGGAGTCTGGAGATGACCTGAGCAGCAGCTCTACTGAACACATGCAGGTAAGAGACAGTATAGTATGATGCTGCTGTTCTTAAATGGGAAGCGATTATTACAACCCTTTCTCTATCCATCATCCTTTAAAAAAAAAAAAATCCCTTGCTAGCAGGAAGACACTAGCGTATGAGTGTCCTTCCCATCTCTCTCTCTCTCCCTCCTGTCAGAGTAGATGTTGAGTGATGGAACATCTCTCTTCCACTGTCTCCTGCAGAGCTGCCTTCATTCATCAGCCCCCGTGGAGAATGTGGCTTTATTCCACCCTATTGCGTTGAATACTTTTTGCCAGATTTGACAAGAGCAGCAACAGTTGCTGCAGGTGCTTATTATTAAAAAACCCACCATTACACTTGGATCTAGGGAATCGGTTTCTGTTCTGTTCAGCAAGCTTTGGCACAGATTCGTTTTTTGGGAGGGTGGATGTTTCTCCTCTGTATGTGTTGGGGGTGTTCATAGCACCGCTGGTAAAAATGTAGGGTCTTCTAATTGAGTGTGATTTGTAGGACAGACACAGGGAGATATACTGGAGCGACATGTTGGTCCATCAGGCAGGTTTTGGATGTGGTTGCTGATAAGGTTAGTTTCGAAGGGGTCAACTTCAACTGTGAAATAGAGCACTGATGATTTTGGAGCCGAAACCTTACTTTGAACTAACAGGTCGCTCTCAATGGCTCTTTGAGCCTCAAAGTCTAGAGCAGAGGACTACGTGAGTCATGTGTCATCCTCAGCAACAGCATGTATGTTACTCAGTGGTGAAAAAAGTAAAAGATAGAAAATGACTCAAGTAAAAGTGAAAGTCACCCAGTAAAATACTACTTCAGTAAAAGTCTAAAAGTATTTGGTTTTAAATATACTTAAATATCAAAAGTGAATATAATTGCTAAAATATACTTAAGTATCAAAAGTACAAGTATAAATCATTTCAAATTCCTTATATTAAGCAAACCAGATGGTACAATGTTCTTTTTTTAAAATCTTTTTTTTTTTTACAGATAGCCAGGGGCACACCCCAGCAGACATAATTTACAAACCAAGCATGTACACTACATTACCGAAAGTATGTGGATACCTGCTCATCTAACATCTCATTCCAAAATCATGTGCATTAATATGGAGTTGGTCCCCCTTTTGCTGCTATAACAGCCTCCACTCTTCTGGGAAGGCTTTCCACTAGATGTTGGAACATTGCTACGGGGACTTGCTTCCATTCAGCCACCAGAGCATTAGTAAGGTTGGTTCACTGATGTTGGGCAATTAGGCCTGGCTCGCAGTTGACATTCCAATTCATCCCAAAAGTGTTTTGATGGGGTTGAGGTCAGGGCTCTGAAGGCCAGTCAAGTTCTTCCTCACCGATCTCGACAAACCAAACTCAGTTTCGTCCGTCGGACTGCCAGATGGTGAAGCTTGAATCATCACTCCAGAGAATGTGTTTCCACTGCTCCAGAGTCCAACACCACTCCAGCTGATGGTTGGGATTGCACATGGTGATCTTAGGCTTGTGTGCGGCTGCGCAGCTATGGAAACTCATTTAATGAAGCTCCCAACAAACAGTTATTGTGCTGACATTGCTTCCAGAGGTAGTGAGTGTTGCAACCGAGGACAGACAACTTTTATGCGCTATGCGCTTCAACACTCGGCGGTCCCGTTTTGTGAGCTTGTGTGGCCTACCACTTTGCAGCTGAGTTGTTGTTGCTCCTAGACGTTACCACTTCACTATAACAGCACTTATCACAGATGACCAGAGCATAAATTTGATAACCCGTTGTTGGAAAGGTGGCATCCTATTACGATGCCACGTTGAAAGTCACTGAGCTCTTCAGTAAGGCCATTCTACTGCCAATGTTTGTTTATGGAGATTGCATGGCTGTGTGTTCGATTTTTATACACTTGTCAGTGGCTGAAATAGCCAAATCCACTAATTTGACGGGGTGTCCACATACTTTTGTGTATATAAAGTGTATGTTTGATGAGTCGGCCAGATCAGAGGGAGTAGGGATGACCATGAATATTCTCTTTATGTGTGTGAATTTTCCAGTCCTGCTAAGCATTCAAAATGTAACAAGTACTTTTGGGTGTCAGGGAAAATGTATGGAGTAAAAAGTACATTCTTTTCTTTAGAAATGTAGTGAAGTAAAAGTTGTCAAAAATATAAAAGTGAAGTACAGATACCCAAAATAACTACTTACGTAGTACTTTAAAGTATTTTTACTTACGTATTTTACAAAGAAAAGACCTCACAGCACTGAAACCCTAATTTCCTTCCCCTCTTGAGATCAATCATGTAGCACTCCTCCTCCCACCCTTATGACTCATCATCATCAGGAGAGGCCCATCCTCCCGTCTGAGGTGAAAATGAATGAACCTGTGAATAAAATGACAAGACGAGTCGCTCCTGTGAAGGAGGTGGTGCTCTACAGGAAGGAATGGCGATGCTCTGCCTTCTTAACAACACTATCAACAAGGCAGGTCCTACAGACCCTAGTTTTGTCGCACCGTGACTACTATTCAGTCGTGTGGTCAGGTGCCACAATTGCAATTGGCTCAGAACAGGGCAGCACGGCTGGCCCTTGGATGTACACAGAGAGCTAGTATTAATAAAATGCATGTCAATCTCTCCTGGTTGAAAGTAGAGGAGAGATTGACTTCATCGCTACTTGTATTTTTAAGAGGTTGAATGCACCGAGCTATCTGTCTAAACTACTGGCACACAGCTCGGACACCCATGCATACCCCACAAGACATGCCACAAGGGGTCTCTTCACTGTCCCCAAGTCCAGAACATACTATGGGAGGCACACAGTACTACATAGAGCCGTGACTACATGGAACTCTAGTCCACATCAAGTAACTGACGCAAGCAGTACAATTAGATTTAAAAAACATATAAAAGACACCTTATGGAACAGCGGGGACTGTGAAGCAACAGTAACATTGGCACACACACACACACACGATAACATACATACACATGGATTTAGTACTGTAGATATGTGGAGTAGGGGCCTGAGGGCACACAGTGTGTTGTGAAATCTGTGAATGTATTGTAATGTTTTTAAAATTGTATAAACTGCCTTAATTTTGCTGGACCACAGGAAGAGTAGGTGCTACTTTAGCAGCAGCTAATGGGGATCCGTAATAAATACAAATGGATATTGGGGGTTCTTTCTCAATTCAGGCATAGAGTAGATTGTGAAGGCTCTTTGTGGAGCAGGAGGCAGCTGAGGAACAAAGAGAGGGACTGGGCTTGAATAGAAACTAGGTCGTATCAGCTGAGGATCAGTCTGCTCTGCTCTGTCGCCCCACTGGCCGCGGGACCTGTGTTTGTGTGAGGACAAGTGTGAGAATGGTGTGTGTGAGAGAGAGAGAGAGAGAGAGTCATGGGTTTGGGCTGGACAAGAGGGAGAATGGAACTGATGGTGGAACATGGTCGTTGACGTTGGACCATGGCGAGGCGGACCACGGTTAAAATTAGAATGTTATGATAATGCATCCTGTTGAACAAAAACATGCAAAATTATCTTCTGTGTGTCATTCACCAGAATTAACTTTATGCTTGTCAAATTGGCGACCATAATCGTACACATTCGCCCATGTCATTTTCATGTGCATCAAAGGGTTTTAGTTGAATGTTTCTGACAGACTGTGGTGCCAACGGAGCGTATGAATAGCCCACCGAAGGTTGGCTCTTCCAGTGAACTGCAGAGCTTGTTCACTGTCTGGTCAGGTGAAACCTGCTCCGTTTCACTTTGTGGTCTTTAGTCTTTCCTATCTGGCCAGTTGCTATGCATGTGATTGGCCCTGCAGTGCAGCCAACCAACCAACACTTCGATTTCCTGTGTCATTGCAGGGTTACAGAAATAAATCTGTGTATATGTGCTAAACAAAGCACTTTCAGTATGAGCCGAGACAGTTACGGTAGTTATTAGAAGGCTCTTTTCCTCTTTTCTACGCTTCTCCTTTTTCTACCAATCCCATCTAACTTCCCCTTGCCTGTATCCTTCTCGGTCCATAAGAGAGAGAATCAGGTTGTGTGTGTGTGTGTGTGTGGATTTGTCAGTGGCAAGCCTGTAGTCCGGTGCCAGCTGGTCTCCCTAGCCTAGCTACATTGATTTGATCTGATCAGTGAATGATGGTAAACCTCTGTGTTACCATATTCTCCCTGCCTGTATGGCCTAATTCCCTTCTCTGTAGGGCTCTGTCTGGCTATTAGCTATAGGATGGAGTGGCCTACATTTCCTCGGCTTGATACACAGCTTGGGTTCGTTGGCAATGTGACCTCTGAATCCCACGTAGATACACCCCCCCCCTTCTAAAAGCACAGCTCCTATGCTCTTAAAAGATTGGCCAAATAAGCCCATTTCCTTACTTCTCAAGACCCTGGCCTGGCATCTGTATGGACTGGTATTTCAGTTTAAATGACACGATGTGGGCCACCCTCATGTTCTTGCTCGCTCGCCCTACTACGAGATATGAAGGAGATTCTGGAGCAGAGTGGCTTAAGACATTAACATTTTTCAATTCACATTATGGGCTTTAACTTTCATTGTGGCTGGCAACACAGCATTTTTGTTCCGCAGCTCAATTTGACCTCAAAATATCACAGCAGTCACAGTAAGGACAAACTATTCTAACCAGATTTCCATCCAACCTTTTTTTGTGTGAGTAAAGTACGTGTTGGATTAAACATGTCATGACAGGCCTGATGGAAACAAAAAAAAAATCTGTAAATTTTCCAAATGTCGACAACACAAAATACACTAGACAAGGTGAGAGATTTTTGTGTGGGTAAAATGAATTATGCGAATAATGTCGTTGGAAACGCTTTAATGCGCAAATATTGATATAATGACCATCATATCGAAGTAAACTAGGAATCACGCGATGACACGTTGTGTGGTCTTCCCACTACGACTCGTCGGGAAAGCATTCAGGTTGTTGACCTATAAATGGTGATGAATTTCACAGGGTGGGTGAAAGTGCAAGGTGATGAGCTTGATGCAACTTTCCAATAAATATCTAGGGTCTTATTCTGGTGACTTGATAATTAAAAAAAATATAAATAGTTTTGCTCTTTTGTAAATAAAATCTCATGATGTAGACTATGCGTGCACTTTTAAAGTGCCCTTGCCGATACCAGAGTGGGCACACTCGCTATATAATGGAGAAAAAAACTGTGAGAAAACGACTCAGTAGAGTTAAATGCCAAGAAAACCCATTTATCTTGTATGTTTTATTAGGTACATGGGCATTTAACTGCAAAATGTATTTGTATGTGCACTATGTTATCATGCACAGCCTTATCTGAAACAAGTACATTTGATGGAAACACATCAGTGGGAAAATGTGCCTCTTGTTTATATGTCGCTTTTTGAATATTCGTATGAAAATCTGTTGCCAGTTGGATGGCAACCTAGCTACTAACAAACTTTTCTTTTAAGACATATTATACTATAGAATAGGGCCTGGACGATACCATTATCGCAATATTCGTTTTCCACATGGGGAAAAAATGAAAACACAACGCAGATTTAACTCTTTGGTCCTTTAAAAACCTGCTGTTTGTAAAATATTGTGTGCTATAGCTTGGAAAATAAATACATGTGACTATATGACAACATATAATGATGTTTGTTTCCAACATTAGGGCTGTTTTACTAAAGAA
Organism: Salvelinus namaycush; assembly: GCF_016432855.1. Lineage (NCBI taxonomy): Eukaryota > Metazoa > Chordata > Actinopteri > Salmoniformes > Salmonidae > Salvelinus > Salvelinus namaycush. Next base: position 34,086,212 of record NC_052313.1, read on the forward strand.
ATTTAATCTGCCTCCTGTTTTGTTTCCTTGCTTGTATCGCGATGTAGTCGCGGTCCTACTATTGAATAATGCAACCAAACCATATTACACAATTTACAAGCATGTGCAGACAATTAACGGGTTTATTTTCTCTTCTGTAGGCTACACTTTTTAGCTTCAAGACAAAAGCACAGAGTTGCTAACATGTCTTCATTAACTAATGTTAGCCTATCAAAAATGAGCCGCATCATTACAACAAAACAGGCTTAATTTTTATCCATATCATGCAAATCATTACATGTGGTAAAAGCAAATTGCGACGGAACTTGGGTCTAAGTGAATTCACTGCGGAGTTGCGACGAGCTGTTTAAAAAAAAATGGAAGCCCATACCCGCCACAAAAAAAATGCCTCATGATTTAAGGTGCACAATTAGTCTGTGATTGTCAGATCAACTGTAGCCTACTGGAAATAACCACAGCTGCTGGTAGACTCGAGAAGCCTATGCGCTCTGTTTACTTCTGGGCCAGGGAAGTGTAATGGCATGTTTTTATAGCCTAAGCTATGCATGTATAGTCTAAAATAGGCCCATTTGTTTGTGTTCTGAGAAAATGTGATACAATTTGGTTTCTATTCAAACTTCGGGTGGCTAGGCTATATAGACTTTTTTTTTAATCCAAAATGATTGACTGGAATTAATCAATCAACACTAGTGATGACATGCTGTATGAGTATCTTTTTAATTACAGATGCAAAGGCCTACGTGATGCAACCTTGCGTACAGCAATCTCAACCCTGTTAGTTTTTGTCCAATCGCAGTTATCTCTTTGTCTGTGTAAAGGGTTTTAATGTTTTCATCCTCCCTAAATTCAGGAGTTTTTCTGATATAAAAACAAGGACCACATTATTATTATTTTTTTATATATTTTTTTTTACTCCTGGAAAAGTTCCTGGCCATAGCGAGAATGAAATCATGAATATCCTGCCAAACAAATCATGAGGTTGTCACGTTCCTGACCTGTTTTCTGTTGTTTTTGTATGTGTTTGACGGTCAGGGCGTGAGTTTGGGTGGGTAGTCTATGTTATGTGTTTCTATGTTGGTTAAAGGGTGACCTGATATGGCTCTCAATTAGAGGCAGGTGGTTTTAATTTCCTCTGATTGAGAGCCATATTAAGGTAGGTGTTTTCACATTGATTGTTGTGGGTGTTTGTCTCCTGTGTCAGTGTATGTTACGCCACGCGGGACTGTTTCGGTTTTGTTTGTTCGTTCGTTTTATGTAGTCAGTTTTCCTGTTCTTGCGTTCTTCGTGTTTCATGTAAGTTCGTCGTCCAGGTCTGTCTACGTCGTTTGTTGTTTTGTAATTATTCAAGTGTTCGTCGTGTTTTCTGTTTTGTTGATTAAAAATCATGTCTTATCACAACGCTGCATTTTGGTCTAATCCTTGCTACTCCTCTTCGGATGAGGAGAAGGAGGAAGCCCGTTACAGAGGTGAATCAGTCTAAACAACAGTACATTGTCCCTCTTCAGCGCTTTTTTTATTAAACCAAATCAAAAGTGCTGGGGCTTCCCGAGTGGCGCAGCAGTTTAAGGCACTGCATCGCAGTGTGAGGCGTCGCTAAAGACCCGGGTTCGATCCTGGGCTGTGTCTCAGCCGGCAGTGACCGGGAGACCCATGATGCGACAAACAATTGGTCCAGCGTCGTCCGGGTAAGGGAGGGTTTGGCCGGCCGGGATGTCCTTGTCCCATCGCACTCTAGCGACTTCTGTGCCGGGCCGGGCGCATGCATGCTGACACGGTCGCCAGTTGTACAGTGTTTCCTCAGACACATTGTTTCAGCTGGCTTCCGGGTTAAGCGAGCAATGTATCAAGAAGCAGTGTGGCTTGGTAGGGTCATGTTTCGGAGGATGCATGGCTCTTGACCTTCGCCTCTCCTGAGTCCGTACGGGAGTTGCAGCGATGAGACAAGACTGTAACTACCAATTGGATATCATGAAAAAGGGGGGAAAAATACAATAATAAAAAAAAGTGCTGGAGCAAATGCCAGCTCGCCACACGTTTGCTGGCGGCCCTGTTGTGCTGATCTCTGCAACGTGGATCGAAGGAAATCAATGCCTCAAATGAAGATGCATAACCTACAGTTGAAGTTTACATACACTTAGGTTGGAGTCATTTAAAACTTGTTTTTCAACCACTCCACACATTTCTTGTTAACAAACTATAGTTTTGGCAAGTCGGTTAGTGCATGACACAAGTACTTTTTCTAACAATTGTTTACAGACAGATTATTTCACTTATAATTCACTGTATCACAATTCCAGTGGGTCAGAAGTTTACATACTCAAAGTTGACTGTGCCTTTAAACAGCTTGGAAAATTCCAGAAAATAATGTCATGGCTTTAGAAGCTTCTGATATGCTATTTGAGTCAATTGGAGGTGTACCTGTGGATGTATTTCAAGGCCAACCTTCAAACTCAGTGCCTCTTTGCTTGACATCATGGGAAAATCTAAAGAAATCAGCCAAGACCTCAGGAAAAAAATTGTAGACCCCCACAAGTCTGGTCCATCCTTGGGAGCAATTTCCAAATGCCTGAAGGTACCACGTTCATCTGTACAAAGAATAGTACGCAAGTATAAACACCATGGGGCCACGCAGCCGTCATACCGCTCAGGATAGGAGACGCGTTCTGTCTCCTAGAGATGAACGTACTTTGGTGGGAAAAGTGCAAATCAATCCCAGAACAACCGCAAAGGACCATGTGCAGATGCTGGAGGAAACGAATACAAAAGTATCTATATCCACAGTAAAACGAGTCCTATATCGACGTAACCTGAAAGGCCGCTCAGCAAGGAAGATGCCACTGCTCCAAAACTGCCATGAAAAAGACATACTACGGTTTGCAACTGCACATGGGGACAAAGATCGTACTTTTTGGAGAATTGACCTCTGGTCTGATGAAACAAAAATAGAACTGTTTGGCCATAATGACCATTGTTATGTTTGGAGGAAAAAGGGGCAGGCTTGCAAGCCATTGAACACCATCCCAGCCGTGAAGCACGGGGGTGGCAGCATCATGCTGTGGGGGTGCTTTGCTGCAGGAGGGACTGGTGCACTTCATAAAGTATATGGCATCATGAGGAATGAAAATTATGTGGATATATTGAAGCAAAATCTCAAGACATCAGTCAGGAAGTTAAAGCTTGGTCGCAAATGGGTCTTCCAAATGGTTAATGACCCCAAGCATACTTCCAAAGTTGTGTTAAAAGGGCTTAAGGACAACTAATTCAAGGTATTGGAGTGGCCATCGCAAAGCCCTGACCTCAATCCTATAGAAAATTTGTGGGCAGAACTGAAAAGGCGTGTGCGAGCAAGGAGGCCTACAAACCTGACTCAGTTACACCAGCTCTGTCAGCAGGAATGGGCCAAAATTCACCCAACTTATTGTGGGAAGCTTGTGGAAGGCTACCTGAAACGTTTGACCCAAGTTAAACAATTTAAAGGCGATGCTACCAAATACTAATTGAGTGTATGTAAACTTCTGACCCACTGGGAATGTGATGAAAGAAATGTAAGCTGAAATAAATCATTCTCTCTACTATTATTCTAGCATTTCACATTCTTAAAATAAAGTGGTGATCCTAACTGAGCTAAGACAGGGAATTTTTACTAGGATTAAATGTCAGGAATTTATAAAAACTGAGTTTAAATGTATTTGGCTAAGGTGTATGTAAACTTCTGACTTCAACTGTATATATGTGATCTATATATATTTTATTTTTGGGTGGTGGGAATAGGCTTCCATATAGTACATCTCAACTCCCCGGTGAATAATACCCACGTTTTCAGTCATACTTTGCTTTTACCAATTTACTTTTACTAATGATTTGCATGATATAAATATAAATTAAGCATGGTTTGTTGTAAGGTAGGCCTACTGTACTTTTAAATTCTAATTGGAGGGGTAATCGTATATTTTTGATAGGCTAACGTTACTTGATGAAGACGTTGTTAGCTTTAGCTAGCACTAACTATGTGCTTTTCTCTTGAAGCTAAAATGTAATGAGTGTGTAGATGAAAAAAAGTCACAAACTTAAATGGGAGGCAACAGTCATAATATAATGGGCTTAACAGCCAATGTGTATTATTTAACATTTACTATTAAAATAGTGCTCACTTGTAGGAATGGGTAATTGTTTACAAGTTGCTAGCTATCCCATAAAGCCTTCAATATTTTCATTTCCTGTGGTTTGGTAACTTCCTATTCTTTGATGGACTCTGGCTGGACTAAAGACGTCTCAAAGTTTGAGGGGTTCGTCTTGCAATGGAGCTTTCAACCGCAAGGGGGGCATTGCATTTCCACTCCATTGTGGACGTCCCTATTGAAATGCATGACATTCGGGTTAACATAACGGGGTACTTGTGGGTAATGTGAACTTGGCGTGAGAGGTGTGAGCGTATGTACGCTGTACAATGGCTAAACGTGACCACTATCTTACTCCGTAGTCTGACTTTTTTTGATTGGACTATTCTGCTAGATGCTCTAATGTGGGGGTTCTCAAGCTTTTTGTGGCCAGGGACCCCTTTTATGAAAGCAAATTCATCGCTGACCTCATAATCAGAACACAACTCGAGTTCGATAACAATACCATACGTGGAGTTTTACTATGACTTCGGCAGTGCATGGCCGGACCAATCAATTATTTAGCCCTGGGAAAGAACAGACCCACCTCTTGGCATCGAAGAAAAATAAATAAATTTTTAAGCTCATTTCCTGCAATTATATACATTTTGTCATGGGGCAGAGAGAACTTTACAGTTTTAAAGCTTAAATACAGTGCATTTATGTTCATTATTGAGTTTAAAAAGTTATAATTGGTGGAGTACTCTGGATACCAATATCCCTGTGAGCCTCCCAGACCCATGTTGCCCAGAGCATACAGTACATTGTAGATTCATAATATCACCAGGGTCCAACGTTAACTGTTTTTCATGGTGTAGTTTTTAAATACATTGGGGTCATGCAGAGCCTATAGGTTGGCATGCTTTCTCTCTATATTCAGCTATTAATAGGCTATATTTGGTTATAATGATATGTATTAAAAAGCTGTGTAACATAATTTAGCAATGAAAGTCAATATGGGATGCTGCCCCTAGACGTTCTTTGTTCCAAACAAGATATCGACCTGGCTAGTATGGACTAGTCAAGACAAATGTTAGGTGTCTTTTTGTAGCTTTCTTTTAGCAGGCTCAACAGTAGCCAGCATATTGCTACTCTTTTCACTATTGAAGGATCCCTTTATAAATCAGTTTCCATAAAATATATAAGCTCAGCGAGCGAATAGACTATTTTTGCTCTAGACAGTTTTTACAGTTTGCGTGTGCTGTGTGAAGGCATCAACTCATGTACTGCTTGAGAAATTGTGACTCGCGGGAGCGTGGTGGGGCTTGAATGAATGGCCAATCATATGCTTAAATACAAATAGCATGACTTTTCTGCATGTAGTCTTCTATGGTTTTCAATACTAGAATGACCGGGAAGGTAAATGTTGAACTGGAACGCAAACATTTTACTGAAGTTACTGGGCTGGTTGGGCCAGTGACTGGAGAGATCTACTGGCCTGACAAATGTTTTTACTGGCCCTGTACCAGCAGGCCATCGCATCGGACCCTGATTACACTGTATATACACCCTCTAAAGTTATTCCATGGAACCCTTGGCCAAAATTGTTTAATATTGTAGCGACCCGCACAGACAGCTGTGTGTTATGTGTTAGGCTAGTAGGTGGTTGTGTTGTACTGACCAGTACCCAGTGTTCGCGGTGTCCGACATGTCAATCAACCTGCTATCTGCCAATCACGGGAATGCCTGGAATGTTCTGATGCCGGGCATCCTGGCGGTTGGCGGAGTGGCGTGGAGGGGGGTTGGGCAGGGGGATGGAGCATTGGAAGTTAAGACCAGGTTTCGCCTTTGTTCTCTCTCTTACGTCTGGGCTTCACAAGAGAAGGTCACGATTGGCTTGTGGGTTATCTTTCATTTATTTGGCGTGGGCTACGGCCAAACAGTAGCCTGTGTAAAGTTGGTTTAATAAACCGTCCTTTCGTAAACTCAATCCTCTGTCTGGACAGTTGTTCTTTTATGATCTAGTCAGGTCATTACATTGGTGTCAGAAGTAAAAACGTTGATAAAAGTTAGCCAGCTAGCTAGCTGACTTCTGTGGCTAGCTACCGTAGGTGAGAACGGGGGTTGAAAATGCTTCGAGGGAATCCGAAAGTGAAGGTGGAGGTAGGGGACGATTATGGCCAAGGAGATACGTGTGAATGGACGTCGGAGGTTCTGGCTGAGGAGATCGCCAGGGCGTCGGAGCGCAGAGGCCGCTTGAGGGAGGACGCTAGAGTGATGGCGGCTGAAGCGGGCATGAGCGCCTCGTCGACTGTGTTTCGCGCGGATTCTGGTGGGCGGGCCGAAGTGGTGACGTCGACGCGGCGGGACGAGGAATCTGGGGCTCAGGATGTAAACAAACATGGCGGCGCCCAGTTCCCGGCTGCGTCCGTATCTGTTAAGACCCCGAAGTATTCCGGTAAGGCGGATTGGGAAGCTTTTCATGCTCAGTTTGAACTGTTAGCTCATTTTAGGGGGTGGTCGGATGAAGAAAGGGCACTGCAGTTGGCTTTATGCCTCACGGATGAAGCTCTGTCCTGTTTGATATTGATTAGCCCCGAGGACAGACATGATTATGGCGCTTTAGTGGGAGCACTGAGGAGGCGCTATGGACAGTGTGTACAGCCCGGGCTACTGCGCTCCGAACTGAGTAATAGACGCAGGCAGCCTGGAGAGCCTCTACGGGTGTTAGCTAATGACATTGAGAGCCTCTCTCGGCGGGCATATGCTCACATGCCCCCCTCCGTGCAGAGCGAGCTAGCACGGGACCAGTTCATACAGGCGCTCTCTCCTACGGAGCTGCGCATACAGACCCAGCTGGCTCATCCTGAGTCATTGCAGATAGCCTTGGAGATGGCTTTGGAGAGGGAGCTGGTGTGGGCTGGGACTTCAGCTGGGGCTTTGGTTGGGGTGCAGGGAGACACACCCTCTGTGCGAGCTGGGGGGCAGAGCAGCCCGGAGCCGGAAAAGCCTGCATGGGTGGCTGAAATGACAGAACTCATTCGTGCTGTGTCGCTACAGGCGGCACAAAACACACACCCTGGTCCCAGGGTCTGCTGGGGTTGTGGCCAGCCAGGCCATCTGCGCCGAAATTGCCCCATGTCCCCCAGAGCTCAGGGAAACGGCTCGGGGTCCGCATAGACCGGGTAGTGCGGACCCCTGGCTTTCTATCCCAACCACCATCATCTTCAGGAGGAGCCCACCGGCACAGACGGGGAAGCAAGGCTCCACTTCCCCCAGAAGCAGACGAGAGCAAGCGGATGGAGCCTGTTGTTGTGGTGGGCCGGACCTGTGTTGGGGACTTTTGTCATGTCCCTGTCACTGTGGAGGGTGTGCCCTGCTCCGCCCTGGTGGACACTGGGTCCACAGTAACCCTGGTGAGGCCAGATATTGTGCCAGGTTGGACTCAGTGTGAGCCTACAACTGTGCAGCTCCGCACAGTCACAGGTGAGCTGGCACCCATGAAAGGGAAGGGAATAATGACTCTGACAGTAGGGGGCAGGACTGTGCGTCATCCTGTGTGGGTGGCGGCTGTGCAGGACCCTTGTATTCTGGGGTTGGACTTTCTTAGGAGCACAGGCTGCCAGTTAGACCTAAATAGGGGCACACTGAGCTTCCAGGGAGGGCCGGAAGTCACCATGGCCCCCCCTAATGTCACATTCACTCAACCCAACAAACCCTTTACTCCAACAGTTAAAGCAGCAGAGACTCATGGCTGCCCCCCCTCCCCCACAGCTGTGTGTGACTTTTCCCCAGCCCCCCTGTCACCTACTGCGGTGTGTTACATTCCCCCAGCTACCTCCATGACACAGCCCTCTGTGAGCCCAGGCCGCGCCCCCCCAGCCCAGATGGGAGAGGAGAGGACACTGTCTGCAGTGAGGGAGATATGGGGGAGGAACTGTGTTGGTCTTGACCCCGAGCAGCAGGAACGGTTGTGGCAGTTGCTGTTTGAATTCAGAGACAGCTTTGCGCTGAGTGAGGAAGAGGTGGGTCAGACTCATCTGGTGCAGCATGAGATCGACACAGGTGATGCTCGACCCATCAAGATGCGTCCCCGCCGTATCCCGCTGGCACGCCAGGAGGCGGCAGACAAGGCTGTGTTGGAGATGCAGCGGGCAGACTTCATTGAGCCCTCAGACAGCCCCTGGGCGGCGCCAGTCGTCATGGTTCCGAAGAAGGGGGGCAAGCTGAGGTTCTGTGCGGACTACAGGCGGCTGAATGAGGTAACCAGGAAGGACTCATACCCCATACCACGTATCGATGAGTCGCTGGACCTGGTTAGGGGGTCCTCCTGGTTCTCCTCACTAGACCTCCGCAGTGGCTACTGGCAGGTGCCCCTCTCCCCAGAGGCCAGAGCCAAAACTGCATTCTCCACTAACAGAGGACACTGGCAGTTCAAGGTCCTGTGCTTTGGCCTGTGCAACGCTCCAGCTACTTTTGAGCGTTTGATGGACAGGGTGCTGGATGGCATCCCCAGACAGCAGTGTCTGGTATACCTCGATGACATCCTGGCCCATGGCAGCTCCTTCCAGTCAGCCCTGGGGGCGCTACGGCGTGTGCTGGAGAGGGTGGCTGCCGCAGGTCTGAAGCTCCACCCCGAGAAGTGCCACTTCATGAGGAGAGAGGTGTCCTTCTTGGGCCACCGAGTGGGGAAGGAGGGGATCAGCACCATGGAGGACAAGGTAGGGGCTGTCAGAGACTGGCCCACCCCCACCGACCAGCGTCAGCTGAAGAGCTTCCTGGGCCTGGCCTCGTACTACAGGAGGTTTGTACGGGGCTTCTCAAGCGTTGCTGCTCCACTGAACCGCCTGCTGCCGAAGGACAAAGCTTTCACTTGGACAGTGGAGTGTGAGGAGGCGTTCAACACCCTCAAACGTGCACTGATCGAGGCCCCCGTGCTCGCCCCCCCTGACCTCACCTTGCCCTTTATCCTGGACACAGACGCGAGCAATGTGGGCATGGGTGGGGTGCTGGCCCAGGTGGGGCCAGCGGGGGAGAGAGTGGTGGCGTACTTCAGCAAAACATTTGACAAACATGAGCGCCGCTACTGTGTCACCCGGCGGGAGCTCTTGGCTGTTGTGGCTTCCGTCAAACACTTCAAGTACTACCTGGGTGGTCTGCCCTTTACTGTAAGGACTGACCACTCTGCTCTCCAGTGGCTCATGTCTTTCAGAGAGCCAGAGGGCCAGGTGGCACGCTGGTTGGAGGAGCTTCAGCCGTATGACTTCACGGTGGTGCACAGGGCAGGGGCACGCCACTCCAACGCCGACGCCATGTCCCGTCGGCCCTGTACTGCAGACGGCTGCCGCCACTGTGAACGGAGAGAGGGACGGGAGAGAGAGCTGTGTGCAGAGGGGGTCTGTGCCACAGTGTGTCGGGCGAGCGGGCCTGTCTGCTGTGAGCTGCAGACTGTCGACGTGGCTGAATGGCGGCAGCAGCAGGGACGGGACACAGACCTACAGCCAGTGCTACAGTGGGTAGAGGCGCAGGTGAGGCCACCATGGGAAGAGGTGACAGCGCTCTCACTCGCGACCAAAGGGTTGTGGTCAAAGTTTGAGAGACTGCGGCTGGCTGATGGCGTGCTACAGCGGGCATGGAAGGAGTCAGCTACGGGAGAGGAGAGGTGGCAGGTGGTGGTCCCAAAAGCATTGCGGGAGGCTGTGCTCCAGAGTACTCATGGCGGGGTGGGGACTGGACACTTTGGGGTCACAAAAACACTGCGCCGTCTCCGTCAGGGCTTCTACTGGGGGCAGCACAGGAGGGATGTGGAGGACTTTTGTCGCCGCTGTGACAACTGCACAGCGAGAAAGGGCCCCCCAGGCCGCTCTCATGCTCAGCTCCAACAGTTCCCAGTGGGGGCTCCCATGGAGAGGGTGGGAGTGGATGTAGTTGGGCCGTTCCCCACCACAGACAGTGGAAACCGCTGGGTGCTCACGGCCATGGACTATTTCACAAAATGGCCCGAGGCCTATGCTCTGCCTGACCAGGAGGCAGAGACCATCGTCGACGCCCTGACAGCGGGGATGTTCAGCAGGTTTGGAGCTGCAGAGTCCATCCACAGCGACCAGGGCAGAAACTTTGAGTCCCGTGTGTTCGCCACCATGTGTGAGAGGCTGGGTATGCACAAGACCCGCACTACTCCTCTCCATCCTCAAAGTGATGGCCTTGTGGAGCGCTTCAACAAAACGCTTGGACAGCAGCTGGCCATCGTCTCTTCCAAACACCAGCGTGACTGGGACAAGCACCTGCCTATGGTCCTCATGGCATGCCGCTCCGCTGTCCAAGACTCCACCTCCTGCACGCCTGCCCTCCTCATGCTGGGGAGAGAGATCCGCACCCCTGCGGAGATGGCGTTTGGTCGGCCCCTGGATAGCCCTCATGTTCCCCCGGGGCCGGAGTATGCCCGGAGACTCCAGGACCGCCTGGAGACAGCCCACACCTTCGCCAGAGAGCAGCTGGTGAATGCAGGTGTGAGGCAGAAGAGGAACTATGACGTGCACACCCGGGGAAGGCACTTTGTGGCTGGGGAGCTGGTCTGGGTCTACAGCCCCCTAAGGAAAAAAGGCAGATGCCCTAAGTTGGACAGTCACTGGGTGGGACCCTGCAGTGTCCTGGAGAGGGTAGGGGAGGTTGTTTACCGGGTGCAGCTTTCTCCCAGGGGGAGAAAGGTGGCACTGCACCGGGACAGGTTAGCCCCATACAGAGGGGCCTCTTTTCCCCAAACCCCAGGAACCCCCACAATTCCCCTCTCTGGCAATGCCATTCTCCAGGCACCCACCCCCAGGTGCCGCAGACAAGGCTCCAGACAGCCCACTCCCCCTGTCTCCCCCCCTGTGTCACCGCGTGGTTCCCCAGAGCCACGGACTGTATTACCCGTTCCCGCTTCCTTGTCCCCCATATCCCTGCCTTCATCCCCTGGTTCCCAGAGGGGCACTCTGCGACCATCACGGCCACGCAGGCAAAGGAGACCTCCGGGTCGCTTCAGAGACTTTGTTTGTTCCCTCGGGGACGAGGGACTTTGTGGTGGGGGGGCTGTGTAACGACCCGCACAGACAGCTGTGTGTTATGTGTTAGGCTAGTAGGTGGTTGTGTTGTACTGACCAGTACCCAGTGTTCGCGGTGTCCGACATGTCAATCAACCTGCTATCTGCCAATCACGGGAATGCCTGGAATGTTCTGATGCCGGGCATCCTGGCGGTTGGCGGAGTGGCGTGGAGGGGGGTTGGGCAGGGGGATGGAGCATTGGAAGTTAAGACCAGGTTTCGCCTTTGTTCTCTCTCTTACGTCTGGGCTTCACAAGAGAAGGTCACGATTGGCTTGTGGGTTATCTTTCATTTATTTGGCGTGGGCTACGGCCAAACAGTAGCCTGTGTAAAGTTGGTTTAATAAACCGTCCATTCGTAAACTCAATCCTCTGTCTGGACAGTTGTTCTTTTATGATCTAGTCAGGTCATTACAATATGTTATTAGAAATATTCATAAAACTGAAATGTAAAAAAATGGTGTGTATATATATAAAGTGGTAGGCCACACAAGCTCACAGAATGGGACTGCTGCATGCTGTAGCGTGTACAAATTGTATGTCCTCACTTGCAACACTCATGACCGAGTTCCAAACTGCCCCTGGAAGCAACCTCAGTACAATAACTGTTTGTTGGGAGCTTCATGATATGGATTTCCATGGCCGAGCAGCCTCACAAAAGCTTAAGATCACCATTCACCATGCACAATGCCAAGCGTCGTCTAGAGTAGCGTAAAGCTCGCCGCCATTGGACTCTGGAGCAGTGGAAACACGTTCTCTGGAGTGATGAATCACGCTTCACCATCTGGCAGTCCGACGGACTAATCTGGGTTTGGCGGATGCCAGGAGAACACTACCTGCCGAATGCATAGTGCCAACTGTAAAGTTTGGTGGAGGAGGGATAATGGTCTGGGACTGTTTTTCATGGTTAGGGCTAGTACCCTTAGTTCCAGTGAAGGGAAATCTTAACGCTACAGCATACAAAGACATTCTAGAGGATTCTGTGCTTCCAACTTTGTGGCACCAGTTTGGGGAAGGCCCTTTCCTGTTTCAGCATGACAATGACCCCGTGCACAAAGCGAGGTCCAACCAGGAATGGTTTGTTGATATCGGTGTGGAAGAACTTGACTGGTCTGCACAGAGCCCCGACCTCAACCCCATCGAACACCTTTAAGATGAATTGGAACACCGACTGCGAGCCAGGCCTAATCGCCCAACATCAGTGCCAGATCTCACTAATGCTCTTGTGGCTGAATGGAAGGACGTCCCAAGTCCCCTCAGCAATGTTTCAACAGCTAGCGGAAAGCCTTCCCAGAAGAGTGGAGGCTATTATAGCAGCAGAGGGGTGACCAACTCCATATTAATGCCCATGATTTTGGAATGAGATGTTCATCGAGCAGGTGTCCACATACTTTTGGTCAGGTAGTGTATATACACTGACACAAAATATAAACGCAAAGTGTTGGTCCCATGTTTCATGAGCTGAAATATAAGATCCCAGAAATGTTCTATGTGCACAAAAAATGTATTTCTCTCATTGTGTGTAACAGATGTTAATCATACTCTCCTTGCGTTGTGTTTAGGTCAAATAAATCGCCCCAGCCAGTGGTCCCAGTTGAGCGTTATTTATTATCTGTGATTAAATAGGAAACAGCACGCTAGTTGTGCAGGGCTTAATAATGTTGATGGTAAAATCCCTTGCTTCACATTTTCATACTGGGCATAAATAATATACAAAATATGTGTAAATACCTGTGATTTTAAATAGGAAACAGCACGTTAGTTGTGCAGGGCTTAATGATGTTGATGACTGTTGATGGTGAAATCTGTAGCATGAAAACAATGTTAGCAGTGAGCTTATGTGACCATTTCATAGGTGTATGCTAGCTAACACACTTATATACAGCAATCATATACCAAGCACATTCCAGAAAGCCTCTCATTCCCTAACAGGTACCATATACCCACACATGTATAAATCAGGAATGTTTAGCAAACTTGTACACATTGTAAAATAGAATACAGTATTCAGAACGTGACCTAACCCTTGCATCATATTTTCAGAATGGGGAGACCTGATGTTGGCAATCTCTCCCTATCTGCAAGCGGGGCCAATAAGAACACGCCTTATTGTCATCAGAATTGAACCAACCAATTAGTGCTTGAACATTTTTAAATACAAATGTCTTTAGAGGCAAGTGGAAAGATAACCAACCCTGTTACATGTGCACAAAGTTGTTTACATCCCTGTTAGTAAGCATTTCTCCTTTGCCAAGGTAATCCATCCACCTGTCAGGTGTGGCCTATTAAGAATCTGATTAAACAGCATGATCATTACACAGGTGCACCTTGTGCTGGGGACAATGAAAAGCCACTCTAAAATGTGCAGTTTTGTCACTCAACACAATGCCACAGTTGTCTCAAGTTGTGATGTCCACCAGAGCTGTTGCCAGAGAATTTAATGTTGATTTCTCTTCCAAACGTCGTTTTAGAGAATTTGGCAGTATGTCCAACTGGCCTCACAACTGCAGACCACTTATGGCGTAGTGATGGAGGTGGGGATATGGTATGGGCAGGCATAAACTACGGACAACAAACACAATTGCATGTTATCTATGGCAATTTGAATAAACAGAGATACCTTGAAGAGATCCTGAGGCCCATTGTCGTGCCATTCATCCCGCCGCCATCACCTCATGTTTCAGCATGGCCCCATCTTGCAAGGATCTGTACACAATTCCTGAAAGCTGAAAATGTCCCTGTTCTTCCATAGCCTGCAAACTCACCAGACATGTCACCCATTGAGCATGTTTGTGATGCGCTGCGTTGATGTGTACGACAGCGTGTTCCAATATCCAGCAACTTCGCACAGCGATTGAAGAGGAGAGGGACAACATTCCACAGGCCACAATCAACAGACTGATTTCCTTATATGAACTGTACCTCAGTAAAATCGTTGAAATTGCAAACATGTTGCATTATATTTTTGTTCTGGCCGCAGACCCCCTGCAGTACCCCGGACCCTGCCATGTGCACCACCATGTGTATCTAATATTGGGATAGTAAAGGGACCATATTTAGAAGCATGTCTATCACCCCTGAAAATACCCCCATATTGCATGTCTTTATGACAGCAACTCCAAATAGAAAGAGGCAACACCACTTCTATCGTATAGCCTCGGCTTCCAGGCTTCACTCAGGACCACAAATAGTGTATATGACATAACTGGTATGAAACTGTATACAGGAGTAAATCCGTGGAAAAGGAACAGCTGGTCTGAGCTGACCCAAGGTCAGATCTATGAATTCCCATGTCTACCGTTATGTATGCTGTGTTAATCTGGTAGCTGCGCTCTCATCTGAGTTAAGGCCCAAATAGCACCCTATTCTCTTTTAAAGTGCACTACCTTTGACCGGAGCCCTATGGGATGTAAGTGCTATGAAGAGTAAACTTCGGTTGCATCTCAAATGGCACCCTATTGTCTATATAGTGAACTTAGTCTAGTGCTGGGTCTAGTGCTCTGGTCAAAAGTAGTGCACTACATAGGGAGTAGGGTGCCATTTGGAATGCAAATAGGGTGCCATTTTGTACATAGGGAATAGGGTGCCATTTGGGACGCATCCACAGAGGCCTAGGCATATGCAGTGAGAGGCTATGGTATAGATCTTTACCCTCCCAGTGGGATAAAAGACTAGGGCGGCGTCCCAGATGGCACCCTATTCCGTATTAATAGTGTATTACTTTTGACCTGAGCCTCATAGGGAATAGGGTGCCATTTGGGACGCTATTCCCTAGTGAACCCAGGCAGAGACAGAAGGCCAGACGGATACAGACATGGTTGTTTTCCTGTTTTGGTGAATCTGGAGATTAGTGGGTCTGTGAACTAGCTGTGAACCAATGACTTATTTACTGGCCATCTATGGATGACTGGAGAGAGAAACATTACAGCGACGTCATGTGAGGGCAAGGAAGTCTGCTAGCTAGCGTTGTGCCGTCTGAGTCGTTCTCTCGTCTCACTTTTGCGCCGAATGCCTTTGAGTTAGTTGGGCCTACACATTTACCTCAGTCAGTTAGGCGTTTGATTACACATTTGTGCAAGGGAGAGCCGGAGCAAAGGTTGGGAATCTGCAACAGGGGCTTTACAGGTTACTTACTGACAGACACAGCTCACATTTGGGCTGGCTTTGCGTAACACTAAACAGACTGTGTTCGTATTTCATATTCACAGTTGATCGTTTTCTACAGTCAGAAGAAGCAAAGCACCTTTCTGAAAAAATAGAACCTCCGAAAAAATATAGTAATTACTGTTGTGATGATCTGGCTGAAAGCAGGTTGTGTTTTCATGGTGTTTTATAGTGGAAGGCTCTTATACTTTGCTCTCTAGTCTGTTAGCTGAGTTATGCTGAGAGTCTTACCTACTTCCCAGACGCCAGCCGAAAAGGAGGCCGCTGCTGGTTTTCCAGTGCATACTTGTCATTCCTGCCACAGTACACACACAAACGTACACATACAGTAGAGGCCTGGCTGTGGGTCCAGTGCATGGGTAATTCAATGAAGCCCTGCTCATCCCTCTGAAGTGAAGCAGCAGAGCTCACTCTTATCCAATATTTAACCTGAGCAAATAGTACATCAAAGTCTAGAGCTCTCTCTCTTGGCTTCTCTTTTTCTCTCTCTTTCACTCTCTGGTTCTCTCTTCTGCTTCTCTCTCCTTCTCTTCATCTCTACCCCCCCCCCTCTCTTTCTCTCTCTGGTGATGATGAGTGATATCGATAGAATGTTGTCAGTGGTACTCTATGCGAAGGACATGTTGATATTTTCAGAGTGAAGAACCATTTAACATCAAGTTGTAAAATAGTGAACTACTCCTTTAAATATTTGATGGATCTTGGCCCAGGATTCATTTGAAAGGTAATTCAGATGCACAATATGCCACACACTCCGCCTCTTATTTCTCTGCCCTGAACATGGTGCCTCTATTTCAGGCAGATTAGTGTTGATCACTCCTGTTCCTATGCAGTTGATCAGTCCTGTTCTGTACCTATGCAGTGAGAGGGAGCTGGCTGGTGAACAGGTAAGAAGACCCTGTCTGCCACGTAGGAACCGTCAGTAATGCCATTAGAGTCCAACAGAAGGTTAATGCTATGATTCACCCATCACTCTCTCCCTCTCTCTTATTCTCGCATTTCCTCTCGTGCTCACTTGCTGGCGCTGGCCTGACTAGTGTTGTTCAGACTCTCTGGGAAATCATGTACCCAGAGGACAAGGTAAGCAGCATCAGAACGAGGGAATGAGTGAAAGTCATCCCTGCTTTTGTCTCTAATTGCTTTTCCTCTTCCCTCTTCCCCCCCCCCCCCCCGCCTTCCTTCCTCTACCTCCCACACACCTACCTCCCACACACCTTAAACTAGCCGAGACTATTGTGTGTAAACTAGCTAGCGGTCAAAGCCAACCACTGCCTTGCCTTGGTATCGCTGCTGAAATCCTGCATGCTGCTTCTGTTGTTGTGGCGTTAGGAAAGCATCCCGAGGTGAGCCTAGAGTTTCACTTATCTGTGAAGATTGACAGCCACCGGTCCATTTTTAGCGTGTGTTTACTGTTTAGTGATGGTGTGAGAAACCGACCCGTGCTTTGGCGGTGGTCTGAAGCGGAGGGTAGTTGGTGTGTAACTGTGTAATGAGTGGATGCTTCAGGCTTCCGTCTCCCAGGACCCGGTTGCATAACCTAGACTGTGTCTGGAACCATTTGAACAGTTGTTAGTAGTTTTTCTCTTGGAGGCCCACTGTACTGGATCATTGGACATGCTACTGGTAGACTCGAGATGCTGCCTGGAGGAGGTTTTTTGTTAAAGGGATATTGGTCCCAACAAATAGGCTTCAAGTAGGTTGGGAATTAAAGAACAGACAGCAAAAATACACATTTCTGTTGCAATCAAGTTGTTTATAAGTGAATGCAATGTATTATTCTTTTTACGGGGTGCACCAGTACCAGCATATTATATTGATGTCAGGATTTAGGAGAGTCATTCAGAGATTGGGTTCCTGTCCTGGCCGGCCGGGGATAAAATGTCTCGTCAGCTATAGTGTGGCAAGTGAGCGGTGCTGTGGTATTGTTGGCCATGTTTTCTGATTCCTCACATTTACAGCAACATTTTATTCAGTGAGAATAAGCTCGCTCTCTGTCTCGCTAAAAGGACCAAGAAATGTAAGGCCATTGTTCAACAATTTTCCATCCTAGAAATGAGGAATAACTGGTCAAAACAGATGGAACATCTACCAGAACATGTATTAGAAATGCATCAAAACCGTTGCCAACTAATATCAACACTTATATTGAGTTTGAGAAATGATTTGCCTTCCGTAAGTTTAAGAAACATTGCCTTGTGCCTTGTAATTCCATTGCCAAAAACGCACATATCTTTAAGATATTTTCACATTTCAGTGTTTTTAATTGATATCAAGTTTGTTTATGAATTATTAAGTGATTAAAACTTGTAACTCTGTTACCAAATCAGTAATAATTCGTAATTATTGCAATTGAATTGGCTACAACGGGATATCATAGTAGTTACAAACCACAGTTGGGTCACATGCTACTGTCCTCTCTTCCACTGGCACACTGTTATGTTCGGCTCATAGCTTTTTTCCCCCTCCTTTCTGTAAAAACAGTCTGGACAATCTCTCTCTTTTCTTTCAGGCTCTTCCATTTACTGTAACAAGCATCCTTTCTGTAACAAGCAACCCATTGAGCACCTGCTGACACCAGACATCCATGGACGTTGATATTTGGTCAGTCCACCCTGGCCGGACCAAATCTGAACCAATCAGACGTCTTTGTTTCACAAGTTTGGACAGCATAGTAGAGTACAGGAGCTGAGTTCATTACAATAGAGCACACTAGAGTAGAGTACAGTATAATGTATTGTACTGTAACCTACTGTACTGAACATATCTACTGAACTCTACTGTGCTGCATTGTACTGCACAATACTGAGCTCTGTGCTGTGATGTCCAAACTTGTGAAACATAGACATCTATGATTGTTTCAGATTTGGTCTGGTCCGGACCAACCAAATGTGATCTTGTTTGGGTCGGAGCTCATTACAATAATAGCCAGTGTGTAGAATAATACCCTAATATGCAAAATAAGGATATTAGATAGTTCTACATTTGTGTACCTATTCAGGATGCATCTCCAGGAGGATAAATATATTAATATCCATAATTATGCATTTCTGTATAGTACAGATCAGGGACCCATGATGTAATTCCAGTACCATAATTCCGTTACCGGGTGTAAATCCACTTCACATACTGTAATTAAATAACCAAATAGATGTTTTTCTAACTCAAGGCGTCATGTCACAGCTGACACCCCATTCTTTCTGCAGACATCTTTGAAACTTAATATTTTTGGGAAGCGTGGTTGCACAAAAGAGGGACATTTTACCATATATTACCAAACTTTGCATCAGCCCAGGCCATGGATAATGTGAATTATATCTGGTGATTAACTAAGGATGTGTCCCAAATTGCACTCAATTCCCTATGGGCCCTGGTCAAAAGTATTGTACTACATAAAGGCTAGGGTGCCATTTGTTACACAGATTATTAGTGTTGCACAATACACCGAAACTTTGCTGCTTTTTCCGATACTAGATCATAAACGGTTCGGTATTAGAATTTGTTTGTCACGTTCACTGTCTTCAAACTCCCTGTCATAGATATGTGCATGTAATTCCACATTTCTTTTAATCGTAGTGAAACCTTCACAAAAAGAACAGGTAAACAGAAACAAACGTGACGCAACCGTGGCACACACAAACACACACCGAAAATAATAATTACCCACAACATTAGGTGGGGAAAAGGCTGCCTAAGTATTATTCCCAATCAGAGACAATGATAGACAGCTGCCTCTGATTGGGAACCACACTCGGCCAAAAGCAAAGAAATAGAAAACATAGAATGCCCACCCAAATCACACCCTGACCTAACCAAATAGAGAAATAAAACATCTCTCTAAGGTCAGGGCGTGACATTGTTACTTTCGGTACTTCTGTCAAATGTCTCATAGTCTGCTGATTGTCCCCTTATAGCACGAGTCCACCGTGCCTGCTCCTTGCCTGCTTCCCTTACTCATTGTTAGCTATAGTCTGTCCTGAGGACTCACTGGGAGTCTGGGCTGTATCACCACCTATGCTGCACAGAGGTTAACACACTTGAATAATGACACACAGCATGTAGAAATGTTGAAACTGTTAATTACTGTTCGCAAAACAATGTCCATTACTATAACACTTTACAATGCAAGAAGATACTGGTATCTTCGAGATTTTTAGGCTAACTTTGCTTGCTAGCTGAAGCTAACATAAATTCACCACCCTACTACCTTTTTTGTGATAATACGCAAAACATAACACAAAATATTACTGATTTCAAAGCTGATTGTCACCAAAAACTTTATTAATTCACTTGGTCTCCCCCACATCACTTCTCTCCCTGTAAAGATCATCTTTGGTCGAACCTCAAACTGACGGTGTGTGAGTAACGTCATGAGTCTTAGAGACAGCGTGAAGTTTTATAAAAGAAAAGTGCTTCTTCTATGCAAATATTGTTGATCAGTACAATAAAATAAGTCCCAAACGGAAGTGAAACAGAAATCAGCCCAAACAATCTCAATAACTCAATGCATGCAAACACTCCTATTGAATATGCATTCAGCTGTATTGTGAATAAATCACATTTTATTTGTCACGTTTCATAAACTACAGGTGTAGACTAACAGTGAAATGCTTACTTCTTCCCAACATTGCAGAGAGAGAAATACAAATAATAGAAAGATAATATAAGGAATAAATGCACAATGAGGAACAATAACTTGGCTATATACACTGGGTACTAGTACCGAGTCAATGTGCAGGGGTACGAGGTAATTGAGGTAGATATGTACATATAGGTAGGGGTAAAGCGACTAGGCAACAAGATGGATGATAAGCAGTAGCAGCAGTGTATGTGATGAGTCAAGGTCCTATTAGTTCCAGACTTGGTGAATCGGCACTACTTGCCGTGCAGTAGCAGAGAGAACAGTATATAACTTGGGTGGCTGGAGTCTTTGACAATTTTTAAGGCCTTCTTCTGACACCGCCTGGTATAGAGGCCCTGGATTGCAGGGAGCTTGGCCCCAGTGATGTACTGGGCAGTATGCACTACCCTCTGTAGCGCCTTGCGTTCGGATGTCAAGCAGTTGCCAAGAGGTGATGCAGCCAGTCAAGATGCTCTCAATGGTGCAGCTGTAGAGCTTTTTAAGGGTCTGAGGGCCCATCCCAAATCTCTTCAACCTCTTTACGGGGACAAGCGTTGTCGTGCCTTCTTCACGAATGTGTTGGTGTGTTCGAAACCATGTTAATTCCTGAGTGATGTGGACACCCCTCTATAGGCCTACACTACAGAATAGGCCTGCTTATAGGCTACATCTTGATTTACCCAGTTTATCAATAGAGATTTACCATTCAAATAAATCATTACCATTATGTTATGTAGTTAGATTAGTAAAAACAAGTCAAGTTGATTGTATGATTGTATAATTGATTCATTAATGCAAAAAATAAAAAATGATTGAAAGTAATGATGTTGAACTCAAAATATCTGGCTGGATCAAGTGTCATTCTGTGACTACAATACATCTTTGCATAGCAGTGTAAAGATACAAGGTGCGGGTGAACCATGGTCTCTGTTCGACCTATAGTATTTGATTGTCTATAATGTTTATGTTCTGTGGACCTGTCATGTAGCCTGTATGTGCTGTACCTGTCATGTGTTTAGACTGGGAGGTGTCTGTGGGTCTGCTGCTCAGCGGTTCTGTGGTCTCGTGACGGGCGATGGGCGCTCTGCTCTGCTGGTGATGTGAATTTCCAGAGACTCAGTCCTTTGTTCTTAGAACTTTCCACAACACGCCACTGTACTGTTGTTGAAGAGAGAGAGAGAGATGTTGCATTGCATGAACAAAAGGCTCATAGGGTCACAGTTGAATATTTCAGTACCTTCTTTTAGTTGCGCTGTGTACCAACAAACTTTCAAACAGCACCTAGCTGGCTCAACAATCCAAATTTAGGCTAACACAACAGTACCGCTCCTAAATAACTGTTACCAAATGGGGCTGGGGCTCAGCGGGGGGGGGGGGGGGGGGGGGCAAAAACTAACTTGTGCATGCTCACGCAGGCACTCAGACGCCCGCACGCACGCACACACACATTCCCTCACACACCTCTGTGCCCTTTGGGAATGCTGTGTCAATAAACCTTGGGGAACCTTGGAGGCTTCAGAGTAACTCCCAGAACAACTTGTCAATACAGGGGAAGAGGAAGGAGGGAGCTATGGTTTGTCTGTCCCCGTGTGTGTCCCAAATAGCACCCTATTCCCTATGTAGTGCACTTCTTTTGACCATGACCTATAGGGCTCTGGTCAAAAGTAGTGAATTATATCGGGAAAGGGTGCCATTTTAGGACAGTTCTTGCTTTCCCCTGGCAGCAGAGAGAGGAGAAAAGCAAGGCCACAGGCTACCAGTGTCCTTGTCTTTGATTGGAGGAGAGTCACCCCCCCCCCCCCCCCCCCCTCCTGCCCTGGCTCCCTGCAAGTGGCCATTAATGAAATGGATATTCCCGTGGTAACGGATGTCAGACGGATTAAAGAAGTTTAATCATAACGGCCAGACTAACAGCTGTCTACTCATGCACTACTAGTAATGGTAGGTGGCTGCTTATGCACTACAAGTAATGGTAGGTGGATGCTTATGCACTACTAGTAATGGTAGGTGGCTGCTTATGCACTACTAGTGACAGTAGGAGCCTCCTTTAGCACTACTAGTAATAGTAGGAGCCTCCTTTAGCACTACTAGTAATAGTAGGAGCCTCCTTATGCACTACTAGTAATAGTAGGAGCCTCCTTTAGCACTACTAGTAATAGTAGGAGCCTCCTTATGCACTACTAGTAATAGTAGGAGCCTCCTTATGCACTACTAGTAATAGTAGGAGCCTCCTTATGCACTAGTAGTAATAGTAGGAGCCTCCTTATGCACTACTAGTAATAGTAGGAGCCTCTTTTAGCACTACTAGTAATAGTAGGAGCCTCCTTATGCACTACTAGTAATAGTAGGAGCCTCCTTATGCACTACTAGTAATAGTAGGAGCCTCCTTATGCACTACTAGTAATAGTAGGAGCCTCCTTATGCACTACTAGTAATAGAAGGAGCCTCCTTATGCACTACTAGCTTTGTATTGTATGTTGATGAAACATCCATAATGCTGTGTGATGTGTGTTTGTACGCTACGCTGATGTTAGATGGGTTTAAGAATGTGCTATTGTTTGTGTGTGTTATGAAAGCTTCACAGAGTCTGTTATGAGTATTGAAATTGTAAACAACCCAAGGTCCTTCCTTTAGGCTGGTGTGTTGGTGCGATTCACACACACACACACACACACACACACACACACACACACACACACACACACACACACACACACACACTATCTCTTGCTGTGCATGGGCCTTGCACAAGGCCAATATTTAGCAGGTCAGTTTGGTCTGTGCTGAAGGACGGAGAAAACATACACTCTGAGTGTGCTTCCTCTTTCCATTGTCTGACTGGCACTTTCATTATGACATCGAGAGTTAAGCCTGGGCTTGTCAAGAAATTAATTTAGGATGTCAGCGATTTTCTATAGCACTAAAATGCCTATTAGAAAAGTCAACTTTATCCAACCATTGGATAAATAGTCTACTGTCCCTACTGTACAATCTAGACACTCAACCAACATTAGGGTTAGGATTTATGAAGAAAAGTGATTAGCTGATGTGAATATGTCTGTGTCCCAAATTGCACCCAAATATTGTGCACCACTGTTGACCAGGGCCCATAGTTCACTATTTAGGGAATAGGGTGCCATTTGGCGCCTATAATATGTGTGGTTTTGAAACCAACCCACCATAGTTAGTGCATGACTAATCACCAAACACTGCCACTATCACATACTTGATAGACTGGCCAGACGCAACCCAACAAATGTAGCAGTCTAAAAAGTGTCATTGCTGCTAGGGCTGTGGTGGTTATGGAATTTTGGATGATGGTAATTGGCCAGCTAAATGACCCCGTCAACCATAATAACCGTTTGAATAGCAAAAACAAACATTTATTTATTTATATATATATATATATGTGTGTGTGTGTTTACATACACTAAGTTTGCATACACTAAGTTGACTGTGCCTTTTTAAACAGCTTGGACAATTCCAGAAAAGGATGTCATGGCTTTAGAAGCTTCTGTTAGGCTAATTGACTAATTGACATAATTTGAGTCAATTGGAGGTGTACCTGTGGATGTATTTCAAGACCTACCTTCAAACTCCGTTCCTCTTTGCTTGACATCATGGGAAAATCAAAAGAAATCCGCCAAGACCTCAGAAAAAAATTGGAGACCTCCACAAGTCTGGTTCATCCTTGGGAGCAATTTCCAAACGCCTGAAGGTACCACGTTCATCTGTATAAACAATAGTACGCAAGTATAAACACCATGGGACCACGCAGCTGTCATACCGCTCAGGAAGGAGACGTGTTCTATCTTCTAGAGATGAACGTACTTTGGTGCGAAAAGTGCAAATCAATCCCAGAACAACAGCAAAGGATCTTGTGAAGATGCTGGAGGAAACAGGTCCAAGTGTCTATATCCACAATAAAACGAGTCCTATATTGACTTTACCTGAAAGGCCACTCAGCAAGGAAGAAGCCACTGCTTCAAAACCGCCATGAAAAAGCCAGACTACGGTTTGAAACTGCACATGGAGACAAAGATCGTACTTTTTGGAGACATGTCCTCTGGTCTGATGAAACAAAAATAGAACTGTTTGGCCATAATGACCATCGTTATGTTTGGAGGATAAAGAGGGAGTTTTAATGACTCCAACCGAAGTGTATGTAAACTATTGACTTCAACTGTGTGTGTGTACATATTTATTTGTGTGTGTTTATTTTTACGCACATTTTCTTGTCTCCTCCGCTAATGACTGCATGTGCTGCCGTAGAAATAGAATGAATAGAACGGGTGTCCCCATTCAAGTCATTGATGTCGTAATGGGGGGACTGGCAACCATTGCGAGGGGCAAGGCAGGAAGTAAAAGTTGGAAGTGTACCCATCAATATGTGCTGTGATTTGTTGATTCTACTGACATTAGCCACATCAGTTATCATTATTAACCTAATTGTTAATTAATGGCATGATTAAAACATCATTTCCTCAGTCTCTCACTGTTGCCGATCTGTCTCTTTTTCGCTCTCGTTCTCACTCTTGTTCTCTTTCTCAGTCTCTCCATCTCTCCCTCTGCTCATCACAATAAATATTTGAAGGAATCTGTGGGTGTCTTGTCCTCATTATTGCAGTAGCCTAAATCTTTCAGAGATTACACTGTCCTCACTTTTTTTTCTCTGATTAGACTATTTGATTGATTCTTCATAAGAGCTGTTCTGTGTTTGTGTGTGTGTGTGACAGTCCTCTGTGTGTATGTGTTACTGGTTGGGGACTCAGGTCTGGGGGCTTTGTTTGTGTGGATTAAGGCTGGTGAGACTAGGGAGGGAGTGGTGTAATCTACTAAAGAGTGTATTACTGGGTGGTGAGGTTCAGGAACCAGGGGATTACACGTCTGCTGCACTGTGCTAGGGACCAACCCCAGACAGACACCCCAACCACCACACCCCTCCCTGCACCCTGGATCCAATATTATTACATCTCTGACAGTGGGTACATAGATGCACCAGAGCTGGATTAATCGGTAGGGTTGTGTAGCTCCCTGCCTCCCCCAAGCCCCTCCTCTCGCCTCTCTTTCAGTCCCCTTCAGTCCATTCCCATGAGTTTATAGACACATTTTAATATTCCTCATCTTATCAGACAATGCCTGTGTCCCAAATGGCACCTTATCCCAAATGGCACTAAATTGGGAAATGGTGCCTGACCCCCACCATCCACCTCTCTTTGTCTCCTCCAGTCCATCTCCTTTGAGTTTTTGAATCATGTTTTAGTGTTTCTCATCTCGACAATGTCTGTGATTTCAGATTTGTTTGCTTCATGAAGGAGATAATAAATCTCTCTGCTCTTCTTTCTGTACATTCACCTCTTCCCTCTCTTCTCCAAAGCCCCCAGTCTTTCGCATGCCAGCAATTTGCCCATCTGTAAATGTTTATTTTAGTCAGAAGGCATTAGAGGTCTCCTGGCTACATATCAGTCTTCCTGACTTCCATGTCATCATTGAATTACTTCACTCACACGTACAACACTATTTTATTAATCTTCTTCCTTCCTCCTTCCTCTCCCTCTCTTGTCTCTTCACTCAAACCCCTGACTTTAATTGAAAGGCGGTTAATCACTCTTTTTCTTGGCCGGGGGGGGGATGTGGAGGCCCTCCTGGTAGCCAATAGAGAAGCTCACTGGCCGGCCAGTGAATTCCTAGGGTATTAAGAGTCCCCGTTGATGTGAATGCGTGGGAGCTGAAACCATGACTACATATTCAGATGAGACAGAGTGGGGACAGGAAATTGTTTGTTTGTGGCACGTTTACGATATTTAGCATGTTCCTATGAAGACGTTTGACTATTTGACGCATTCCCTCAAAGGGTGTGAACCAGCTACTGAAATAGAACAACTGAAATGAACGGGCTTGCTAAATGGGCAACACAGGCTGACTTCAGTTGGTTATCATTCTGCCAAGCTACAGTTGAGAACAGTGGAACTCCAAAGGCTGGTGGCATTCCACCCAGCTAGCCCTTGTCCTTTGCCAACCCCTCCCTACAGTGGAGAAACAGTGGAACTATGCTGGCTGGCTGCTTCTCTCAGACCCTGTTCCTAGACAGGAAATATCTCAGATTACTGTCACTGCGTCTCTAAACTCATCTCTCTACACTCCCCTGGAGGTCTCTGGTCCAAGATGACAAGTAGGCAGGTGGCCTAGTACCTGCACCCCCCCCCATCGGGCACCAAGACTGTATCCCAAATGGTACCCTATTCCCTATACCAGGGATCATCAAATAGATTCAGCCGTGGACTGATTTTTTTTTCTTAAGCGGATGGTCACGGTGCCGGAACATAATTACAAATAATTTGTTGACTTCAAATTGACCGCAAGAAGGCCAAAAATATATAATATTTGACTAAAACATATTCATTTCAAACTTTGCTTACATTTGTGTACATTCACATATCACTCTATTATGTGTCGGAAAACTTTGGAACCAAGTCAAAAATAAAATCACTTGACGCTGATTTGCGGGTGTTTTTTAGTCTTTAATCTCCCCCCCCACAAAAATTTGCTCAGCAAACTTGGGGCGCTAACTAAAATCAACCACAGGCAAAATTTGGCCCACGGACCGCCAGTTGGGGAACCCTGCCCTATATACTACTTTTGACCAGAACCCTATGGGCCCTAAATAGGGAATATCTTGCCATTTGGAAAGCAGCCTGACTGACTGGTTCCCAGTGTATTGTGGGATGGTACTTGGCCCAGAGATTTGGATCTGTCTGAACGTGCCGCGGTATTGGGCCGATTCGGACAAAAGGAGCCATTCTAGCTGATGTGGCAGGACATGCCCGCCTGGCCAGTGGACATTTAATTGGTCCATACAGAAAGGCTCTCTGTGTTGATCAATTATCCACACAGGACCACTCACACACAGGTCACTTAGAGGACGAGAGAGGGAGAGTGAGAGATGCTTGGAGGAGAAGTGTGAGGGAAAAGCGTCTTTGTGAGGTGGGAAAAGTGTTTGTGTGGGTACATGCTCACGTGTGTGTGTGTACTGTATGCCAGATAGTTGGAGAATGGTTGTGTGTGTGTGTGTTTGTCTATCAGTTTAGAAAGGTTACAGTAAATAAATAACCTCTTGTGTACCTTTTCTATAAAAGTCCTGGCTATGTCCGTCTAGATCTAAATGTTTGAATGTCCAAAATGTGATCAGTGTATTGATCTGTGCATGAGCTTTGTGGCACTGGATGTGTCCCAAATGGCACAAAATTCCCTTTTATAGTGCGCACTATAACGGGAATGTGGCGCCATTTGGGATGCATCCACTAAGTGCGTGAGAGGATTGAGGCTATGGATGGAGAGAACAGTAACAGTAGAGGGTCTTATCAAGGCTACGGGGTTCAGCATGTGGTCATGTTATTGTTTGTTTTCTGTGTGACAGGCAGGGCGTGTGTGGTGTGTGTGTGTGCAGCGCAGTACTATAGACGACAGGGCAACACTGCTCTGGTCAGGCCTGGGACTGCACACAGCAGAACAATGGCCTTACAGTGGTGGGCTTATACTGGAACTCTCTCTCTCTATGCGTGGAGGGATGGATGGATGGCTGGAAGGAGGGAGGAAACGATGGATAGAGGAATGGTGGCGGCTGGGCCGTGGGACAACTGTATGACTTATGGCCCAGATGAGCAAGACAATGTGCCTCCCTCCATTACCACAATGCGCATCCCTGTCTCACACACAGCCACCCTGAGTCATGTTAGGGGCCGGTAACGTTGTAGCAGCCAGGGACAGACTGAAGCAGATCAAAGACTGGCAATCAGGGACAGGATAGTGAGTCCATTCTCCTTCAAGGCTTGTTCCTATGCCTCTCACCATGACGTAGAATCCCTAGAACTATAGGCAAAGCTACAATGTTTCATATAGCATCATGTCTCAGTTGAGAAACAATTATCAAGGAACATCCATCAGTTTCAAGTTAGTACACCTCATGTACATCATGTTGTGTTAGAGTAGACTCTTTTCACATTCCCATTATAGCAATTTCACCAAAGATGCCAGGATGGAATTGGATTGGGTTCTGTTATCGTACAGGGTTGTTTTTGTCCTTTTCGTTTCCTGAAAATCTCATTTCTACAGCCTGAAGGGAGATGGGACAAATGAGAGATCCTAAACCCTCCTGTGTCTTGGATTCACACTGGCACATCACTCCCTATCCCTCCACCATGTTAATTCAATTGTCAACTGCTCCAAAAGCAGATACGTGGCTTTAGTTCTACCGTTACACTTTCTCTCTGTCGTCCCCCAATCCACACTCTATCAATCCTCTCCTCTATCCTCATTCCCTTCTCGCTATGTCAGGCCTCCATCTCGCCATCCGAGCTGACAATGTAAAAATCTGTCGTTCTGCCCCTGAACAAGGCAGTTAACCCACTGTTCCAAGGCCGTCATTGAAAATAAAAATTTGTTCTGAACTGACTTGCCGAGTTAAATCAAGGTAAAATAAAAATCCTTTCCCATTCACAGACAAGTGATATCTAGTCTAAATGCCATTGCCCTGGCTTGTGAATGTTGTAAAATAACCTTTTCAAGGCCATTGTGTTATCCAATTTTCCTGCTTAGCTGTTTGATAGTTTGTTCATGTCAGTGTTGAACTGGTAAAGTGAAAGGACAGTGCTTTTTAACACCCTGTTGGTTGTGTAACATCACATATCAGAATAAGGTTCTCTATGCCATTCTTCCTTTTTTGCTTGTCTTTTTTTTGTTGTTGAACTACATATGCTAACTAACCCATGTTACAGGAAACAGCTTTAACCAGAGTGCCTCTACCCAACTCTAGACATCAATTCTGTATCACTTCCTGAGTGTGTCTGGTTGAAAGAAGACTGTGCCCACACTGGTGGTTTGGGGTTACGTCTCGCCGGATGTTGCAATGTCCCTTCGGGGTGTCTCTTTCATGTTCAAAATAACCCAGGCTTAGCCTAGTCCCAATACTGTCAACAAAACAACGATAGGAGAGTTGGCTACAGCGTATACAGTATGGAACCAGGCCAGCCCAGGTCTTACTGGGCGTCTATGTTCCCTCCGTTGTCTCTCAAAGTATGAACCCCATAGGAAAGTCATTGGCTCAATCAATCATTGCATCTTTTCTTCAGATACTATACCTCAGTGTGGCCAAGTCCCAACTCTAATGGGGATCCAGCCAGCACTGTGGGGATGTAGAGGGTAACTACCAACCAGAGAGCCGTGAATTATTCAGTCAGTTTGGAGGAGCTGTTGCCATACATACCCTTCCTGGGGGATCCTATAGCACTATGAGGAGGGTGTGTGGGTGTGTTTGTAAATTTGCCACTTCAAGACGGAATGCATGTAGGTCTACTCACTTCTACTCCGACACTTTGCTTAATGTAGGCCAGTATTGACATATCCTCAGCCTAACACTGGGTCAACATTGAGGTGTGGCTGCCGGTGCACTGACAGAGAGACGCACCCTCCCTGGTGGGTAAGGAGGAGGAGAGGAGTATAACCCTTTGTGAATAAAGCCTTGTCCTGCCCTGTTCAACAGAGGGTGTGGGGTGGGCGTCGCCCTGGCCTGGTATTCAGACATCTCCTGAGAGAAGATACGTGTTTTAATAGGACTTTCCCCTACCCGAATCAGACATAATGACTATATTATTACCTTTTTTTTTAGCACTCTTCTAATGGCTTTCGTTTTTGCTGTACAGTATTGATGTTTCAATAGCTTTGATGTGGGTGTCATGAAAGCCTGGGTGAATCCCCCCCACTGGATTGAAACACAATATGCTGTCTGTCAAACATGAACTCCAGCTGTCAAATCACATAATGTTCTGGTTAAAAGGTCAACTGGTGGTTTGGTGTATTCTATTTGATAAACTATGTGGTTCGAGCCCTGAATGCTGATTTGGCTGACAGCCGTGGTATGTCAGACCGTATACCATTGGTATGACAAAACATGTATTTTTACTGCTCTAATTACATTGGGAACCAGTTTATAATAGTAATAAGGCACCTCGGGGGTTTGTGGTATATGGCCAATATATCACGGCTAAGGGTTGTATCCATTCACTCCGCGTTGCGTAGTGCATAAGAACAGCCATTAGTCGTGGTATATTGGCTAAGGCTAGATGAAGTGTGTGTGTGTGTGTGTGTGTGTAAAGGCGGTCTCAATGTCCGCACCTCTCCGGAACGTGGGAATATCCGGTTTCCCACCTCTACGGAATGTGACCAACATTCCAAAGATGGACAGGGATAGAATTTGGGAATGGCAAGTGTTACAGTCTGGAAGTTGACTGACTGATGTTGGTATTTTTTCTGGACAGATAATCTATTTAAATGGGTGTCAAAGCTCAGCCACTTGCTTTTGTCTTCAAGGCTGGTGCACAGCTGGCAGAAACCTAATATTACACAAATTCCAATGCTGTTCTTGATAAGCTTCATCCACATAAAACCACTATGGATTTCCAGCCAAATTTGATAATTGCCGTTTCTAGATGTTATTTGTTAGAAAGGGATAGAAAAGGAGTGCAATTAAAAGCTTATTTTTGTGATGGCTATTTTTTTTATGATTGTGGACAATGGTGCGTTTTGAGAGGGCTGTAATGGTTTATCAAAGTTGTTCACCAAAAGTTGGATTGACAAGATTATAAGAGACCAGTGTAACATTAGCAGCATGTACGACAACACCCTGAGATTAGGCCTTTTGGAGTTAGATTAGGAGGAGCATGTGGTTGTGTACAGGTGATAAAATGTCTGTCTGTGTAACTGGAGCGTGTGAACCAGTCACTTTGACCACTCAGGGGTCATAACCTCTGACCTTTGTGGCCTCCTGGCTGACCGCACAGTATGGCCACCCGTTCAGTCTCTCGCTCTCACTCGGTCTCTCTCTCTCTCTTTCTCACCTCCCCTCTCTGTCTCTTTCTCTCTTTCTTACATAACACCCGGTGGTGACTGAGGTCATTCTGCTAATGAGAGCTCCTATTTAAAGAGAACACCGTGGCTCTAAATCGAAATCTTAAGATCCTTTAATCAGTGGCCGACAGAGGCCCCGTCATTCTCTGGAACAGTACAACACGCCGGTAGCATGCAGGACTGAACGGGACTGGACTACTGTTACTGGACTGTACGAAACAGAGCCGCCGCCTTGGACGTAGACCCGGAACAGGCCGGTTACCTGTACGGAACCATGTTCTCCTACCTGAGGACTCCACATTACATTGTGAGTACCTACTCTATGCATTCAGCTGTACCTCTGTATGCAATGTACACATTTCTCATCCGTTGGGGCTTAGTTGGTCGAGGTGAACGAGCGCTAATTACCTGATTTGTTCTTGCAATGGTGGACTTTGGCCATGTTGAAGAATCTTTACCAGCCTATAGGGCTACAGGGCTAGCCATTGCACACCTATAGGGTTGTGTTGTGTTCAGTGACGGGTGTAGGATGTTTCCGTTTGTAGTTGAGTCCATTTGGATCATTCTGGATTGTCTGAGGATATGCTAGCTCTTGTTCTGGTAAGCTCACGAAAAAGACCGAGTCATGCCATGGCTGCATTATTTAACCAGACCTAGGCTATCTGAGGTGGGACTGTGTGGGTGGGGGGGCTGTATAGTGGGATGTATTGTCGTGATCCTTCTCAACTTCTAAAGGAATCCGTGGATGATACAAAGAGAGTGGAAGAGAATAATGCCCTTCACTTTACCTGGGGGCACAATGCACTTCCATTAGCTCACTGACATGTATGTTTTGTCAGTGGGCAGAGGTGTTGCGTAATGTGAAATGACTATGGCTCGAGGTGGTGCGTTTGTGCTCATTAATAGACTCTTGTTTTGAATAGGTATTCCCATTTTATCTATATTAATGGTGTAGTGTTTTTGAGTGTTTTTCCCTCGAGTTTCCATTTCCTATTCTCCACACTGACACAACCTGCTATGGGAATTCAATTAGATGAAATGATCTATAGATGTGTCTCCATACAAAAGAGATGCTGTCTTTGCCCCCTGGTCCTAGTAGCTGTCGATGAAAGCTAGTAGATCACCGACTGTGGCTGAATCATACTGACCTCACCCCTACCCAGCCCCTCTATTTTCTCCAATTAGGAACAGAATGACTGAATGGATGCGTGACACTTTCTCCTGACACCTCTCCAGTAACAATACCCCTCCCCTCCCTCAGTCTCTCCCCTCCATCTCTCTCCTCTCTCTTGTAATGGTCAGCTGTTCCTCTAGGCCTGGTGGTAAGGGCTGAATGGCCATTGTTTCCTCTGTACCAAGAGCCCTTGTTCTCCGGACCGTAGTTGATGTGCCACATGAATCAATAGACCTCTGCCCTATTGCCACACTGCCACCGTTCCCTCACCACTCCCTCAGTGTCTACTCTGACTGCACCCCTGGTCCCCTGTCACCCAGCTTCACAGTCCCCCTTCTGATCTGTCAAAACTCAGGCCCAGCATTTTGGGAATAATACTCAGAGTAACTCTCATCAGATGTCTCCGTTGAATAAAGAATCACCATTCTTTAGCAGCAACTAGTAGGGACAGTACTAGCAGAATCTCTGTGAAAGAATGGTACATTTTACCCAGTATTTACCACTTTGCCTCTTTTGAGTGTTTGTTTACATGGTAAGAAATGTGGCTGGATGTAGACCTGTAATGAGTAGAGTGGAGGTTCGGTTGCCCTGGTTGGGTGATTGACCACGCTGGCGGTGGAAGCTGTTTTAGTAACCGGATCTGTGTTTCGTTTGGGAAGCCACATCGGACACTGAAACGGTACAGGGAGAGTTATTGAGTTAGGCCTCAATGGTATGCTACACATCCTCGGGGTACAGTTTGGCTACTGCCTCAACCAAGCCAACAACAATAAACATGGGGAGTCATGGGGGCAGTAATATCAGAACTCAAATGTCAGAACTCAAATATCAGAACTCAAATGTTGTGCTACACAGAGGCAAATCTCTTAATGCGGAGAGTTCAAGGTATGCAGCGTAATTGATACATACAACAAGAGACACAGGCACAACCAAATTCCTGCAATTTGTTGAGACACGCTTGATGTTTAACTGAAAATAATCTGAGCTTTATCCCATAGTAGAATTTGTCCAAACAGATACACACAACGTAATGATCTTGGCTCGGGTGTAAAGGAAGTCATGATATCAGTGTGTGTTTACATTTAATCTCTTGGATCGCTGTTTGACTCGGCCAAAGCCAGGGATTCTGTTGCGGTGTAACAGATGTAAATCGTACGTGTTTTGTCCAAATAAATCACATCAGCCAGTGGTCCCAGTTGAGCATCATTTATTTCTGTTGCTGTTGTTAAATAGGAAACAGCACGTTAGTTGTGCAGGGCTTAACGATATTGATGACTGTCAATGGCAAAATCTGTAGCATGAAGACAACTGTGTTAGCAGTGGGCTTATGTGACCATTACATCGGTGTATGCTAGCTAACACACTTATTTACAGCAATCATATGCCAAAGCACATCCCAGAAAGCCCCTCAATCCCTAACAGGTACCATATACCCACACATGTATAAATCAGTAATGTACAGCAAACTTGTACACATTGTAAAATAGAAAACAGTATTCAGACGTGAACTACCCCTTGCACGACATTTTCATACCGGGAAGACCTGACGTTCGCGATCTCCCCCTATCTGCAAGCGGGGCCAATCACAACACGCCTTATTGTCATCAGAGTTGAACCAACCAATAAGACTGCTTGAACATTAAATACACCTTTCTTTAGAGGCAAGTGGAAACATAACCAACCCTGTTACAGTAGCATGTCATGTGTTTGTATTGGTTTCATGTATAACACTTTAGTCAGAGGACTGAACGTCCAGACAGAATGATGAGAAGCATTAGTTGCCATCTGAATCTCCCCCACTCATTCTTGGCCTTAAACCTGATGTATTAGAGGGGCTAAGGGTTTCAGCATATAGGGAATCATCACACTGTTGACTGTAGTCAAGCATCTAAATGAAACGTATTCACACTATGCATGGACGAGGTCTATGGATACCTTCACAGGTAGACAATAAAAAAATAGATTGTGGCTCCTCTGGCTGTGTTTTGTATATTACCGTGCACTGGGAATATGCGCGCACAAGTGTGTGGAAGATATGTGGACGTGCCTGGATTCCCTCCGCTCCGTTCTGTATGTATGTGCCGAACTGACTAGGGTCACAGGACCGATTTTTAGGATGAACCGGATCGGTAGCACATTGTTATATTTAAAGACTTTTCTAACTGTGGCAGAAAATGGAAAGGGTGCTTGAGTTAGGGGGCTGTGGTTAACTTCTGGCTAGTAGGCTATAGTTAACTAGGGGCTACAGTAGCTCTCCTGAATCATACGTTTTGTATGACATGAGGATGGATACATGATACGTATTATTGAATTAGAACAATGTTTTCAATTGTCACTGTTAAAATGATCATCAAAACAGTTATTTTCTGGGGGCGGAGCTTGCTGGCCAGCTTAAGCAAATTTTATTTAAATATATTTTCAATGAACTTCAAAGACGGCAAGTTTTGTTCTATAATGGATCACAATGTTCTGTGTTCCATTAGCCATTATTATGACCGAGAGATGCTGTCAGACATCAAAGGGATTTTGGTGGTGTGCTCTTGGGGAGGAGTTGGGAAAATAGGGCTCTTCGCCTGCCTCACTCTTCTCTCTCAAACCCATTCGGAGTGTCTTTCCTCTCTGTGGGTCTCCATAAACAGGCTAGATTAAGAGAGAAGATGAGTGAGGATATTTATAACAGAGTAAACCAGGGTCAGATGCCAGCAGCAGATATCGTTAATAATAATACAGCCAGGCTGGAACTGTGGCTGTTCATATGTTGTTCTGTCCTTTTACATGTGAGGGGAGGACGGCTCATAATAACGGCTGGAACGGAGTAAATGGAATGGCATCAAACACATGGAAACCATGTATTTGATACCGTTCCACTGATTCCGTTCCGGCCATTACCACGAGCCCATCCTCCCCAATTTAGGTACCACCAACCTCCTGTGATGTGCATTGAATGTGTGTGGTGGATCCCTTCCTTTACCAAAGTATTCTTTAGACTCCAGTCTACTAGGTCTGAAAAATGGATTCACTCTGGGTGAAAGTTGGATGATGGCTAGCTGACCACTCCAACTCTTTGTCTCTTCAGGGCCGGGTCCCATGGTCCAGCATGGGTGCCTAGGCACCCAAAGCAACATTGAGGAGTGGGGTAGTAGAGGACACTGATTTAGTAGTAGAAGAAGTAGGGGAAACTCTAGCCACCATGGAGAATTTTGACCAACGGGAGGGATCTGATACCTTTACATAAACCTGAACAAGCCATGTCACTCCAAACCCACCAGATTGGCCTGACTCAAACAGTGTCATTATCCTGAACCAATCACAGCGAAGGCATTAAGTGTAGATTACCCATTAGCTAGTGGCTTAGCTGTCAGCTGTCTGCCTGCCCTGACTGGGAGGAATGCTGGTAATTCCAGCTGAAGGCTTTCCTCCTCATGTTGTTAAATAAAAAATAAAGAGAGACGGGAGAAATGTCAAGGCTTAAAGAATTCGGTGGCACTAGCTATATCTGGACTGGGTGGATAGGATTACTGTGTTCTGTTGGCACATATAGGCTATTCCCTACATAGTGCACTACTTTTGACCAGAGCTCTATGGGCCGTGGTCAAAAGTAGTGCACTATGTAGGGAATAGCCTATATGTGCCAACAGAACACAGTAATCCTAACGACCTAATAAAGTACAGTATGGGCCATCCAGATCTCAGATTCTCGTTCTGAATGTTTACATGTTGTATGTGGCCTAGGTGTGAATTCCTCAGCGTTAGCTTCTCCAATCTGGTTCTGAGTGTAATGTGCCGATTGAACCGCAGACCTACTCTGTAAAAAGATACTTGAGGTGCCAGGGAAAGCGATCTTAAGAGGGGAAAGGGGAAAGCTTTGGCTACTAACTAACTCCATTAAAGAAATTGTATTATTTGTCCCTGTACCGTCAGTTCCCATTGTTCTCTCCTCTTATCAGAAACAAAGAAGCCAGTGTCACCGCTGCTGGAATTGCAAAATCAAAACAAATTGATCCTGTCATGGTTTTGGCAGGTCATCCAACTCTTTGAGCCATCAGCTATTTATTAGCCCGTCCCTTCTGTCCCTTTCAGGAATTTAACCTTAATCTATCACATTCCTGATAGCTTAGTACGTGTCTGTGCCTGAGTAACAGATACTGGTGCGTGTATCTCTGTACTGTCTGTACCTATCTGTTGGTCTGTCTGATGGGCCTTATTGAGGGTCTGTCTTCAGATGATGCAGGGTAGATCACCGTTTCCTAGGTCGTTTTCATTAGACACAAACACACGACAACAAACTGAACGGGAAGGGACTATCTGAACATGTCCATTAAAAAAATGCATACAGCCCTGGTTCAGAGCGTATTGAAGGAGGGGTGGGAGAGCAGATCCTGGAGAGAGTACAGGGTCCTGGGGGTCAGGGATCAGGGTAGTAGTATGGTCCCAGCTGGGGATGGATACATACCCTTTGACCTCAGCCACACACACACTGATGTCCCACTCTCACTTGGCTCCCCAATCTAACCAGACAGCTGCTCCTTCAGGCCTCCAAGGCCACTAACCTAGGAGACACTGAGACCCACCCAGACTCTCAAATGGCACCCTATTCCCTTTTGTAGCGCAATACTTTTGACCAGCACCCTTACGGAACAACCACATGATTTCACATGTGGAAAATCACATGATTTTGGAACAAAAATAAGTTGTTATAATAAACAATGCTTTTAACATAGTGTTTTCAATGTACATGACTAAATAGTTTATTTATACAGTAATTATTATTCACCTGGGATTTTAACTCACAACCTCTTGGTCCATGGCATTGCGATCTTTCTGCTATGCCACCACGCCTGTGTTAATAACCGATTTCACCTGTATTCTTACACTTTGGACTTCAAAGGGAATCTCAGCTTTGTCAAAAATAAACTCAAGAAAAACGATTATTTATCATAGTGATTCAGGAGTAACATTGAAACAGAATAATATTCACAACCAACATTAGACAACTATACAGAAACCCCTAAAATTGGTGAAATAAGTAAATTAAATCAATGATGAAAGAATTGTCAGAATAACTAAAATAGCAGTGCAGATGGCACTCTTTAGCTAAGTGCAGAGATGTATTATAGGTAATGAATGCGTACGGGAATGCCACAATGTGAAATGTTCCAAAAACATGTTTTCACAAGTGAAATGTCACACTTTAAAACACGTGAAGAAATGTGGTTTTTCACATGTGAAAACATGTGGTTTTGGAAGACTTCACTTGACATGTTTTCACATGTGAGGTGTTCCAAAAACAAGTTTTCAAATCATGTGGTTTTTCCATAAGGGGGATGACAGCATCTGATTTTCCTGCTATGCCACCAGGTCTGTGGCCATGACCGAGATCGGCCACAGATTTATTGGCAATAATACATTTCTGCACTGCTTAAAGTTACCCATAATCAAGTCAATAATTGTGGGATTTTTCTGACAACACCTTGCAGTGCTCAGGGACACTTGACATTAATGCTCTCTGGATTTGAACTTGCAACCTTTTGGTCTGGAGTGCATTCATGTCTCAGCAGTGCCACCAGATACTTATTTGTTACCAAGAACATACACTGAGTGTACAAAACATTAGGAACACCTGCTCTTTCCGTGACCTAGATTCACCAGGTGAATCCAGGTGAAAACTATGATCCCTTGTTGATGTCACCTGTTGTAACCACTTCAAGCAGTGTAGATGAAGGGGATGATACGGGTTAAAGAAGGATTTTTAAGCCTTGAGACAAATTGAGACATGGCTTGTGTATGTGTGCCGTTCAAAGGGTGAATGGGCAAGACGAAAGATTGAAGTGCCTTTGAGAGGGGTATGGTAGTAGGTGCAAGATGCATCGGTTTGAGTGTGTCAAGAACTGCAATACTGCTGGGTTTTTTGCGTTCAACAGTTTCCCGTGTGTATCAAGAATGGTCCATTACCCAAAGTACATCCAGCCATCTTGACATCTGTGGGAAGAAGAGTCAACATAGGCCAGCATCCCTGTGGAAAAGTATGGTTACGGTACAGTGTTCCATGATTTACAAAAAGATCAAAAGGTACACATAGGAATTCATATGGTACCTTTTAGCATACCAATTAGTATAATTGTACATTTTTCTACACAATATATTCAGTAAAAGGTACACTCATTACTGCACTTTGAAATGTAGTTGGGGGCAATGTGCTGGCTTGAGGTCATTAGCATATTTGGGGGCCTGCTGTAAAATATGTTTTTTTTGTGTCAACCGTCAGTAGAAATGTTGTAAGAGTTTAATAGGTTTATCGTTATGTTGATGAATGTCTCCCATCTCTTTTTATAACGCCATCAGTTCATCCTTTGTAAGAACTTGTGACAATCAAGAGCTGCACTGTTCAGCGGTTACTGTGCATTTTCCAGTAGCTTAATGGCAACTGGATCACAGAAAGTACATTTTAAACTTTTCCATAACTTACTGTCAACTAACTGCAAGTTGGTTATTGTAGATTTCACGGTAACTTACTGTAGCTAATCTGTCACACTCGCTGACCTGGTGGTGTAGCAGGGAACTGAGTATTACAATGACATGGTGACTAGTTATTACTTAAGTATTGTATGGCTCTTTGGTATCACATACACTCATGTCTGCTTTTAACAAGGCTGTAGAGTTTCCAGTTAAGAAACTCATAGTTTTTTTTGTATTCCAGGGAACAACACTGTACCCTAACCATACCCTTATTTTTTGAGTGTGTTAATACATGTTCCAAGCAATAAGTATGAACCTGGTGGCACTGCAGAACCATTGATGCACTCAACCAAGAGGTTGCAAGTTCAAATCCCCAAAGCATTCATGAACTGTGTACTCAAGTGTCCTTGAGCACTGCTTGTTTTATGTTGATGTAACATTGGTGGTGATAATTTGACAATTATTTACATGATTCTGGGCAGCTTTTAGCAAAGTGAAGGAATGCATTCTTGCCAATAAGTATGTAGCCATATATTTTTTCATTCTCACAGACCTGGTGGTGTAGCAGGACATTTCAGTTTGCTAGCGACCAAGAGGCTTTCAGTTCAAATCCCAATTAAAGTCCCAAGTGTGGTCACAGTACAAAATAGTGCAAGGTTTGTTTCAGATTCATTGAAATGAGAATACAGCAGCACACAGTCATTTTTTAACACCAAGTTGTTGTGTATACTTTAGGCAAAGTGCAAAAATGTATTCTTGGCAATATACAGAATGTATAGCCTCAATTAGGGCCACAGACCTGGTGGTGCAGCAGGAACTTTCACATACCTGGCAACCAAGATTTTGTGAGTTTCACATCCCAAGAGAGGTTTAGTCCCAAGTAATCTAGGGGACCATGACTAGATAAACTAGATAAAACCTGCAGGATACCTGACTGTTTAAGTTGAAGTAATGTCAATTATGCATTTTAAGGTAAAATATTCTCAATGACATTTGACACTTGGGTTTTCACATGTGCTCAAATGTTGTCACGTGCAGTTTTATGGTCTCACATGTTGAAATGTTGCATCCCATGTCACATTTATTTCACATGAGATCATGTTTTGACATGTTATCACGTTAACTTCAAATTAAATCATATGAGATCATGTGAAATACATGTGTTTTTTCCCTGCAAGGGCAGACTCTGGCCTACAGCGAGTTGGGTCCCATACGTGTGTGTGTGTGTGTGTGACCAGGCTCAGGTCAAAAATAGTGCACTATAAAGAGGATTGGCTGCCATTTGGGAAACATTACGGGATACCAACACAGTGTGATGTGAGAGTGCTGCTCTTTTTAACGATAGCACAGTGAATTCAGTTTACCAACGCTTAAATTCTTTCACTTTAAACAGCCAAGGCTGAAAGGAATTGACTGTGTTACATTCTGTGGTTGTGTTGTGTTCCAGACTGGTTAGTATTGGTATCTTGGCTTCAATCTTGCTGAGGCTAGTCTCGTGCTGACAGACAATGTATATGTACAGATGAATTGTGTGTAGCCTTATTTACTGTATTGGAGGGTGTCTCCCAAATGGCACCCTAATCCCTATATAGTGCACTACTTTTGACCTGGGTAGACATAGGGAGCGAGTAAGACATCAAGGGAGGGAGGGGGGGGGGGGGGGGGGGGCATGCCCTGATGAATTGAAGCTGTTCTGAGGGCAAAAGGGGGTGCAACTCAATATTAGGAAGGTGTTCCTAATGTTTTTTACACTATTTATATTCACACACTCTCAAAAATAAGAGTATGGTTACGGTACAGTGTTGTATTCTCATTTACCTTCAGAGGTAAGGTACCTTCAGAGGTACACATAGGAATTCACTGTTGCTATGGAAAAAGGGGGAAGGCTGTTTGTGTGTGTGGGAGATTCAAAGAGAGGGAGATTGAGGGGGAGGGGTTGGGGGTGTCATGCGAAATGTCACAGATGTGATGATGGGGTTGATGAGTGAATGTGGTCTGACTGATACCCAGTGAGGTGGAAATGTAGGTTAATCTGGTCATATGGCACCATACCGCCCTCCAGGCCTACCTTTAGTCCTGTGTGTGTATGTGTGTGTGTCCAGCAGCATGGGAAAAGGTGCAGAACAGAGGGGCGTTGGCTGATCCTTTTATGGATGGATGGAATGGGGGAAAAAGAGCTGATGGAGGAGAAGGAAGCAATGGAGAGAGGGAGTGGATGGATGTGCAATTAGCAGAGAGAAGATTGGATCAATGTGTAGAGAGGACGAGGTGCAGAAGGAGAGAGAGGGTGCGACCCTCTCTGCATCATCCATCAAACCATGCTCGAATACTCTACTCATTCATGTGATTTACTACTAGTTGTGTGCGTGCATGCGTCTGACGTGTGTGTGTGTGTGTGTGTGTGCGTCGTCATGGCCACAGAGCGAGGAGCAAGTCAGCAGCCCCCTTCTCTCTACCCTCCATCCCTCAACCTCAGTGACTCAGGGATAGTTCACCTTACCCTGTAAGCAGTCTGTAGACAAGGTATGACAGCAATCCATGCTTTGGTTTAGTTTCCCTGGCACTGTTTCCAAATGCATTTATGGCACAAATCCCATTTAGCTTCTTGTGGCACAAATCCCATTTAATGTCATGGGATCGATATTAGCATCTTGCACAAATCATCTTTAAGTGACATTGTTGAGCGTCACAATACGTTTTAGATACTTTCGAATGATGTGCACATGCGTGAAAAATTCTAATATCGGTCCCATGACTTGAATGGTAGTTGTGCCACAAATGCTAATAAGTTAGCATTTGGGAACGGTGCCATGGAAATAAAACCAAAGCATGCATGTATTGCTGTCATACCTTGTCCATAGACTGCTTACAGGGTAAAAAAACAATGGGTCATTTTGTGGTTTGGGCGAACTATTCCTTTAACCCTACTTCACTCCAATTGAATTACCCAGTGTTCCTCTTATGTAACCTGGTCACAGTAAGACAACATGCTGAGCTGGCCCTGCATTACATTAGCTGTACCTGTGGGACTGACTTCAGTACACACTGAA
The DNA here is from genome assembly GCF_016432855.1 of Salvelinus namaycush. NCBI lineage: Eukaryota > Metazoa > Chordata > Actinopteri > Salmoniformes > Salmonidae > Salvelinus > Salvelinus namaycush. The sequence continues at coordinate 34,127,754 of NC_052313.1, forward strand.
CATCCAATATGGCTTATGGGGTTGCACCATAAACACTACAACAGTGATATTCATTCATACTTTCTCTTAGGGGTGGAGTGTATCTGGATATTCAAATGGGATGGACTCTTTGTTCATCGGTGTGTCTGTGTCTGTGTGTCCAGGTCACGTCTGTCTCTGTGAGTAGACGTTTATATGGGGTGACTGGAGTGTTAGGTTGAGGGATGGGAGCTTGGGGGGATGCAGCCCGGAAGCAGTGCAGTGGTGGTGTGGATGGATCCCAGTGGTGGTGTGGATGGATAGAACCCCCCCCCCCCCCCCCCCCACACCCACACACAGAGAGATTCCTGTGGCCTGAGGGAGACACCTAGTGGTCACAGAGAAACTGCAAGATGGTCTCTTACTGCTCTCTGCCCTTACACCCGCACAACATGCCAGTGAGATTCATGACTTCATTTATTTTACAGCTTACATAGCACACAGTTTCTGCTGTGAAGGATGGGGAGAGAGATGGAGAGAGAAACAGAGAGGGAGAAAAAGAGATATGGCAAGAGCGGGAGGGAGAAAGGAAATGGATAGAGTAAGTAGACTGACATCATGCTGTACCTCGTCAAAAATCACAGTTGTCTTCATCAGGCAGATATCGCCCCTAACTCCATATACACTATATATACAAAAGTATGTGGACACCCCTTCAAATTAGTGGATTCGGCTATTTCAGCTACAGCCGTTGCTGACTGGTGTATAAGATTGAGCACACAGCCATGCAATCTCCATAGACAAACATTGACAGTAGAATGGCCTTACTGAATGGCTTAGTGACGTTCAACGTGCCACTGTCATAGGATGCCACCTTTCCAACAAGTCAGTTTGTCAAATTTCTGCCCTGCTAGAGCTGCCCTGGTCAACTGTAAGTGCTGTTATTGTGAAGTAGAAACGTCTAGGAACAATAACGGCTCAGCCAGGAAGTGGTAGGCCACACAAGCTCGCAGAACGGGACTGTCGAGTGCTGAAGCATGTAAAATTTGTCTCTCCTCGGTTGCAACACTCACTACCGAGTTCCGAACTGCCTCTGGAAGTAATGTCAGAACAAGAACTGTTCGTTCGGGAGCTTCATGAAATGGGTTTCCATGGCTGAGCAGCCTCACACAAGCCTAAGATCAGCATGCGTTGGCTGGAGTGGTGTAAAGCTCGCCGCCATTGGACTCTGGCGCAGTGGAAACGCGTTCTCTGGAGTGATGAATCACGCTTCTGTGACGATTCTGTGCTTCCAACTTTGTGGTAACAGTTTGGGGAAGGCCCTTTCCTGTTTCAGCATGACAATCCCCCGTGCACAAAGTGCGGTCTATACAGAAATGGTTTGTCGAGATCGGTGTAGAAGAACTTGACTGGCCTGCACAGAGCCCTTACGGCAACCCCATCGAACACCTTTTGGGATTAATTGGAACGCTGACTGCCGTCGCCCAACATCAGAGGCCAACCTCAGTAATGCTCTTGTGGCTGAATAGAAGCAAGTCCCCGCAGCAATGTTCCAACATCTAGTGGAAAGCCTTCCCAGAAGAGTGGAGGCTGTTGTAGCAGCAGAGGGGGGACCAACTCAATATTAATACCCATGATTTTGGAATGCGGTGTTCGACGAGCAGGTGTCCACATACGTTTGGTCATGTAGTGTACCATATTGCAACATGCAAGGCAATTACCTATGTTTAACCTCTGCCAAATTCTCAATTAACCCCCTAACTCAGAATTTTTTAATTATCCCCGTATCTCCTCCCAGGTGCACCTAGCTAAAGTCACAAATGGCACCATATTCCCTACATAGTGCACTACTTTTGACCAGAGCACAGAAGGACCTGCTCAAAAGTAGTGCACTGTAAAAGGAATAGGGTACCATTTGGAATGCAGCCACAGTCTGCTACAGGGATGCATAAATGCATTCTAATCTGCTACTGGGCCGTTACTGTTACTCACCCAGAGTGGAGAACTCATTTATCAGGGTCTGCCTGGGCTGGTGGACAGACAAGGCAAGACCACTCTGCATTCAATAGCTCAACTCTCCAACAGTCAACCCACCCTTCCAGTTTATAGTACCCCCCCCCCCCCCCAACCAGGTCCCTTGAGCAGTAATTACCTTACTGCCGTGGACCCCATTCTATTTCCACACCTGCTGTCTGACACATCTCATACATTCTATATTAATCTAGCTTGGAGGGAGCCAGGTCTCAAAAAAGCTGTTAGAGAAGCTAACTCTGAATATGTACACTACCAGTCAAAGGTTTTTCTTTATTTGTACTATTTTCTACATTGTAGAATAATAGTGAAGACATAAAAACTATGAAATAACACATATGGAATTATGTAGTAACCGAAAAAGTGTTCAACAAATCAAAATATATTTTATATTTGAGATTCTTCAAATAGCCACCCTTTTCCTTGATGACAGCTTTGTACACTCCTGGTATTCTCTCAACCAGCTTCAACTGGAATGCTTTTCCAACAGTCTTGAAGGGGTTCCCACATATGTTGAGCACTTGTTGGCTGCTTTTCCTTCTCTCTGCGGTCCAACTCCTTCCAAACCATCTCAATTGGGTTGAGGTCCGGTGATTGTGGAGGCCAGGTCATCTGATGCAGCACCATCACTCTTCTTCTTGGTCAAATATTCCTTACACAGCCTGGAGGTGTGTTGGGTCATTGTCCTGTTGAAACAAAAATGATAGTCCCACTAAGCCCAAACCAGATGGGATGGCGTATCACTGCAGAATGCAGTGGTTGCCGTGCTGGTTAAGTGTGCCTTGAATTCTAAATAAATCAGTGTCACCAGCAAAGCACCCCCACAGCATAACACCTCCTCCTCCATGCTTTACGGTGGGAAATACACATGCGGAGATCATCCGCACCATGTCTCACAAAGACACGGCGGTTGGAACCAAAAATCTCCAGTTTTGACTCCAGACCAAAGGACAAATTTCCACTGGTCTAATGTCCATTGCTCGTGTTTCTTGGCCCAAGCAAGTCTCTTCTTGTTATTGGTGTCCTTTAGTAGTGGTTTCTTTGCAGCAATTCGACCATGAAGGCCTGATTCACACAGTCTCCTCTGAACAGTTGATGTTGAGATGTGTGACACTTGAATTCTGTGAAGCAGTTATTTGGGCTGCAATTTCTGAGGCTGGTAACTCTAATGAACTTATCCTCTGCAGCAGAGGTAACTCTGGGTCTTCCTTTCCTGTGGCCGTCCTCATGAGAGCCAGTTTCATCATAGCGCTTGATGGTTTTTGCAACTGCACTTGAAGAAACTTTCAAAGTTCTTGAAATGTTCCGCATTGACTGACCTTCATGTCTTAAAGTGATGATGGACTTTCGTTTCTCTTTCCTTATTTGAGCTGTTCTTGCCATAATATGGACTTGTTCTTTTACCAAATAGGGCTATCTTCTGTATACCACCCCTACCCTGTCTCAACACAACTACTTGGCTCAAACCCATTAACAAGGAAAGAAATTCCACAAATTAACTTTTAACAAGGCACACCTTAATTGAAGCCGGTTGAGAGAATGCCAAGAGTGTGCAAAGCTGTCATCAAGGCAAAGGGTGGCTATTTGAAGAATCTCACATATAACATATATTTTGAATGTTTAACACTGTTTAGTCCGCTACATGATTCAATGTGTTATTTCAACGTTTTGATGTCTTCACTATTATTCTACAATATAGAACATTGTAAAAAAATAAATAATAATAATAATAATAATAATTAAGCAACACCCTTGAGGTGTTCTAAAACTTTTGACTGGTAGTCCACATGCAGAACACAACAGTGACACTTGGCTTGGCTACCTTGAATGTGGTTCATAAGGAAACGGGTGGATTGTCTTCCTCATAGATGATAGAGATTCTGATGTTTGGTGGTGTTCATCAATTATTGTAGTTGCCTTGATCCCGTCACTAGGGGGCATAATCTTACTATACACCAGGGACTGAACAGTTCGGCTACTTCAGGTTAACTGACTGAATGTTGTCAAGTTTCTCTCTTAATGGGCTGAACTACTAGTAGTAGCTCTATAGATGAGATCATGCTGGGCTGACTGAGTGGCTGACTGGGCAATAGCAGCTCTATGTTGCTTCTATCACAGTTCTGTGAATGTATAGAGCAGTATAAATATAGGATCTATGCATGGCTCACACTCCCGTCTGTCCTTAGCACTCCCCTTACGGCTAGTTCACCTGTCAACACTCAACATTGTGACTGCTCTGGGCTCATTGTGACCCAACGTCAGGGTATAGAGACCTTGTTTGACTTTACACACAAACACCATGCACATGCGGTCAGGGTCACGCGCAGACACACACACACACACACACACACACACACACACACACACACACACACACACACACACAGGCGCACCCATACACAAAGACAGAGGAGCAAGCATGCATGCACACACACACAGGCATACACATGCGTGTGTGCGTACACACACACACACACACAATCGCTGTCTGTGACAGTGAAAACCCTGGGGGAGGGACCTCTCACTACCACTTCCTGTTGTGTGTGTGTGTGCGCACGTGCGTGCGTGCGATCATGTATATTCGTCTGGCAGAGGGAGTGATATCTTATTTCCTCTGGCTCTCTGACCCATAGCCAGTATCTCAAGTTTCTCTCTACCTTTTGGGAATAGACTGATAGAGAGAGACTGAAGTAGAGAAACAGTGGGATAGGGACAGACAGATAAGACGAGAGGAGTAGTCCAGGAAAAGAGAGGGATAGCCCAGGGGATCACTCTTTTGAGATATCTAACGCTGCAATCCGTCAGCCATGAGCCGCTTCAGTACGTTTAAAGGCTACGGCAGGACAGAGGACGAGGATGATGATGTGTTTGTCTGCAGCCCGGGATATAAGGTGACGGACTGAAGCAGATTTAGCTATCTGATGTGGGAGGTCTTTAGTTTGACTTAGTAGTGACATAGTAGGTGATACTTGTACTTGATATATATATATATATACTTTCAGCTTATTCTTTAAAATGTATGTTGAAAATGTTTGCCTGTTTATAAGTAAACTAAACAGGCTGTTGCTTCATAAAGTATCTTCTTGACTTTGTCTTAAATGGCCTGTTTCAGCACTGTGTAGGGGAGCTAAAAACGTCAAACAAAACTTTATTTAACTCTTATTTCATACAGTCCATCCCATTTAGCAAATGAGGGCACCTCGTTTCTCTTGGCTCTCACTGTAGTCAGTCTGTTTCTGAGTGTACTGCTAAGCTTTAAGGCACTAGAAAGAAACCTCTTCTCAGTGTGTGTGTGTGTGTGTGTGTGTGTGTGTGTGTGTGTGTGTGTGTGTGTGTGTGTGTGTGTGTGTGTGTGTGTGTGTGTGTGTGTGTGTGTGTGTGTGTGTGTGTGTGTGTGTGTGTGTGTGTACTGTTAAGTACATTTCTGGAGTCGTTCCCTGCTGATGTGGACTGGATCATATAAACTCAAAATGTTGAGGAGGAGAGGAATACACTGCTTATAGGAATCACAATGATATGATAGATGCCAGTGAGCACTAAAACAATTGCCTTCTCAGGAAACACTACAGTTTGTGTTGCCAGTCATTTTGACCATCTAACCTTTCCTTTGAGTATGGCATATCACTTTTGTCAGATTTACATACGCTCTTCTTATCATTTATAACAGATCATGCCAATTCTCATTCTCAGTTCCCCTGCTGAGTTTAGCCATTGACAGCTGAGCTTCCATGTACATGTTGCCTTACTTTTATCTGAGCCTTAGGGCTCTGTGATTGACACCCAGCTGTAGAAAATATAATAGGTCCCTACACAAAAGATTCATTTTTCAATTTGTAAATGATTTTCACCGTACTTCACTAGAATCATACACAGACATTTTGCCTAAAGAGCCGCCTTCAGTGTATTCACTCCCAGCTGCCCATGTCTTTTACCAAAGCCACAGTCAGAACACTTGATAACCATGGACAAACAACAGGGCCTTTCCTGCTGCACACACACACACACACACACACACACACACACGCAAACAGACACTCACATGCACTGCAAACTTCACTCTATTCCAACACAGCTCTACAGGATATTAAATCATTATTTTGGAGTATATTACTGTTATTCCAGGCCCAGCAGGAATCCCCATCTGTTTCCATGCTAGAGAATGTCTGTCTGGCTGTACTGTCTGGTGTTTTACTCAAACTGCCTCCCCCCCACTGTTCTGTTGCATTTCCTCTAGAATTCCTCACCTGCCCGGCTCCGCTTGTCTTGTCTTCCATACAAAGAAAATACGGAACTAGGCAGACAGGCTATGACACTGAGAGCTATATGGTGAATCAGCAATGGCCAGGTGCAGACCTGGGTCCAAATACATAGGCCTATTCAACCCAGTATCACAGATTATTGTGAAATAGACACACATTGCTTATTGGAAATTTGTGACAGGCACAAGAAAAATTACTTTTTTTCGTGACCAGTACACAATTTTGTATACAGTGCATTTCAATTACAGATAAAGACAGTAGGTTACTTCAGACAGAAACGATAGGAGGGAGGGATGTTGGTTGGTCGGGGAGGATAGGTGGGTGTATAATGTGAATGTGTTCGAATCTCATCATGGATAGCTTTATCATTTTTGCTAATTAGCTACTTTGCAACTACTTAGTACTTTTGAGATACTTTGCAACTTTGCATGTTAAGTAACTCTTACCCTAACCTTAACCTCTAGCGTAGCTAACGGTTAGCCATCTAGCTAGCATAGCTAACGTTAGCCACGACAACTTGGAATTTAAATCAAATCGAAGTTTATTTGTCACGTGCGCCGAATACAACAGTGCTTACTTACAGGCCCTAACCAACAGTGCAATTTTTAAGTAAAAAATAGGGATTAGGTGAACAATAGTAAAGAAATAAAAAACAGTGAAAAATAACAGTAGCGTGGCTATATACAGTAGCGAGGCTATAAACAGGCACCGGTTAGTCGGGCTAATTGAGGTAGTATGTACGGTTAAAGTGACTGCATTTATGATAAACAGAGAGTAGCAGTAGCGTAAAAGAGGGGTTGGTGGGTGGTGGGACACAATGCAGATAGTCCGGGTAGCCAATGTGCGGGGGCACTGGTTAGTTGGGCTAATTGAGGTAGCATGTACATGAATGTATAGTTAGTGATTATGCATATATAATAAACAGAGTAGCAGCAGCGTCAAAGAGGGGTTGGGGGGGACAATGCAAATAGTCTGGGTAGAAATTTGATTACCTGTTCAGGAGTCTTATGGCTTGGAGGTAAAAGCTCTGGTACCTCTTGCCATGCGGTAGTAGAGAGAACAGTCTATGACTGGGGTGACTGGGGTCTTTGACAATTTTTAGGGCCTTCCTCTGACACCGCCTGGTATAGAGGTCCTGGATGGCAGGCAGCTTAGCCCCAGTGATGTACTGGGTCGTACACACTACCCTATGTAGTGCCTTGCGGTTGGAGGCCGAGCAGTTGCCGTACCAGGTAGTGATGCAACCAGTCAGGATGCTCTCGATGTTGCAGCTGTAGCACCTTCTGAGGACCCATGCCAAATCTTTTCATTTCCTGAGGTGGAATAGGCTTTGTCGTGCCCTCTTCACCGACTGTCTTGGTGTGTTTGGACCATTCTAGTTTGTTGGTGATGTAGAGACCAAGGAACTTGAAGCTCTCAACCTGCTCCACTACAGCCCTGTCGATGAGAATGGGGGGTGTGCTCGGTCCTCCTTTTCCTGTAGTCCACAATCATCTTTCTTAGTCTTGGTTATGTTGAGGGATAGGTTGTTATTCTGGCACCACCCGGCCAGGTCTCTGACCTCCTCCCTATAGGCTGTCTCGTCGTTGTCAGTGATCAGGCCTACCACTGTTGTGTCGTCTGCAAACTTAATGATGGTGTTGGAGTTGTGCCTGGCCATGCAGTCATGGGTGAACAGGGAGTACAGGAGGGGACTGAGCACGCTCCACTGTTGAGGATCAGCGTGGCAGATGTGTTGCTACCTACCCTCAACAGCTGGGGCGGCCCGTCAGGAAGTCCAGGATCCCGTTGCAGAGGGAGGTGTTTAGTCCCAGGATCCTTAGCTTAGTGATGAGCTTTGGGGGTACTATGGTGTTGAACGCTGAGCTGTAGTCAATGACTAGCATTCTCATGTAGGTGTCCCTTTTGTCCATGTTGGAAAGGGCAGTGTGGAGTGCAATAGATTGCATCATCTGGATCTGTTGGGGCGGTATGCAAATTGGAGTGGGTCTAGGGTTTCTGGGATAATGGTGTTGTGAGCCATTACCAGCCTTTCAAAGAACTTCATGACTACGGATGTGAGTGCTTCGGTTCTGTAGTCATTTAGGCAGGTAGCCTTAGTGTTCTTGGGCACAGGGACTATGATGGTCTGCTTGAAACATGTTGGTATTACAGACTCAATCAGGGACATGTTGAAAATGTCAGTGAAGACACCTGCCAGTTAGTCAGCACATGCCCGGAGCACACGTCCTGGTAATCCATCTGGCCCCGCGGCCTTGTGAATGTTGACCTGTTTAAAGGTCTTACTCACGTCGGCTGCGGAGAGTGTGATCACACAGTCGTCCAGAACAGCTGATGCTCTCGTGCATGCCTCAGTGTTGCTTGCCTCGAAGCGAGCATAGAAGTGATTTAGCTCGTCTGGTAGGCTTGTGTCACTGGGCAGCTCGCGGCTGTGCTTCCCTTTGTAGTCTGTAATAGTTTGCAAGCACTGCTACATAAGATAAGCGTCGGGGCCGGTGTAGTATGATTCAATCTTAGCCCTGTATTGGCGCTTTGCCTGTTTGATGTTTCGTTGGAGGGCATCGCAGGATTTCTTATAAGCTTCCGGGTTAGAGTCCCGCACCTTGAAAGCGGCAGCTCTACCCTTTAGCTCAGTGCGATTGTTGCCTGTAATCCATGGCTTCTGGTTGGGGTATGTACGTACAGTCACTGTGGGGACGACGTCCTCGATGCACTTATTGATGAAGCCAGTGACTGATGTGGTGTACTCCTCAATGCAATCGGAAGAATCCCAGAACATGTTTCAGTCTGTGATAGCAAAACAGTCCTGTAGTTTAGCCTCTGCTTCATCTGACCACTTTTTTATAGATCGAGTCACCGGTGCTTCCTGCTTTCATTTTTGCTTCTAAGCAGGAAGCAGGAGGATAGAATTGTGGTCAGATTTGCCAAATGGAGGGCAAGGGAGAGCTTTGTACGCGTCTCTGTGTGTGGAGTAAAGGTGATCTAGAATTTTTTTCCCCCTCTGGTTGCGCATTTAACATGTTGATAGAAATTAGGTAGAACTGATTTAAGTTTCCCTGCATTAAAGTCTCCTGCCACTAGGAGTGCCGCCTCTCGGTGAGCGGTTTGCTGTTTGCTTATTTCCTTATACAGCTGACTGAGTGCGGTCTTAGTGCCAGCGTCTGTCTGTCTGGTGGTAAATAAACAGCCACGAAAAGTATAGATGAAAACTCTCTTGGCAAATAGTGTGGTCTACAGTTTATCATAAGATACTCCACTTTAGGCGAGCAAAATCTAGAGACTTCCTTAGATTTTGTGCACCAGCTGTTGTTAACAAATATGCACAGACCCCCCCCCCCCCCCGTCTTACTGGAGTGTGCTGTTCTATCTTGCCGTTGCAGCGTATATCCTGCTAGCTGAATATCCACGTCATCATTCAGCCACGATTCCGTGAAACATAAGATGTGACAGTTTTTGATGTCCCGTTGGTAAGATATTCGTCATCGTACCTCGTCTAATTTATTGTCAAATGATTGTACGTTGGCGAGTGATGTTGACGGTAATGGCAGCTTTCCCCACTCACAAATGTGTTATGAAGAAAGAAAATCGTGTAATAAACATGAAATGCGTTGTGATGAAAATCGTGTACTACTTTTTCGTGTGCCTGTCACGAATTTATTTCGAATAAGTAATTTGTGTCTATTTCACAATAAGCTGTGATAGTCTGTTGGCCTATTGTATGTATTTGAGGTGTGCTTGATTTATCTTGGAGTTTGCACTTTTGGGATTATTCTATTGGTTCCATTGTGCAGTACATACTAAATCAAATGCAGCTCAAGTTTTCAGGTGGTTTTCTATCGAGGTCTAGCGACGACTTCTGTGAATACCACTTTACACAATGTTAGTTTGACCCTGGGCCCAAAACAGAGACAACAGTCTGGCTACCACTACTGTACCTCCACCTCACTATCGAACTCCAAAATCTAAATATTATTCTGCAGTGGTACATTTGGATTCTCCGTAGTCTTGGAAACCAAAACTCGCTGACTGTGTTTGATGTATGGGCCAGACAGAGTGGCATGTTAAACTGTTTACAAAACCAACTCTGTTTCCCACTCACACTAAATACACTGGCATTTTGCTTTCTGCACGTTTTTTCAAAATACAGGGTCACCAGCACTGTTATGCTGTCTTTTCGTTTCTTCTTGTCATTTCTTGTCATGAACTATAGCCTCATTTGTGTGTCCAATTTTTACAGTCTGAGGTAGTTAAAGTTTTGTAGCCTGGAATCCCCTGTTTCGTTATTGTTTAAACTTTTTAAATTCCAGGTTAGAACCTTTTGTAGAACTTGCTGGCTGAGAGGTTTGTTTGTCTCTACTCCGTTATCAGTAGGTACTTTGGTTTAGAGATTGACAGTTGATATCACCGCAGACTCTTGGCTACTTGAGTGATAAGACACAGAGCACTAGGAGGGTTTCCTATCTGTCTAAACACTTCCTCTTTTCAACACCCCTTCATTTCCAGTTCCTATGATCATCATCCTCTGCTTTCTCTTCTATAAATCATTCTCTCCTAATGTGAGCATTGTATTTAACCCAATTATGGGCAATCAATGTCCAATAATGCTAAATATTTAATCTTATTCTGTTTTTATTTTGAATGTGATGAAAAAGTCATGTTGATGCACAGTGTTTGTATGGATTTTGCAACAAAATAACGCATTTGACCGGCCTCAGAAAAAGGTTAGCTTGACAACAGTTGAAGTATATAGGATACCATGCAGCATCTTTCGTTCTGACACTGGGCTAGAAACAGATGGATACAGCATGTTGCAACGTCCATCCTTACCACATGTCTGATTGCCAAAGCTACCCATCCTCCTTCTCTTTCCTGCCTTGCAGACTTACATCACTGTATCTGTGCTCTGAATCTACCCTCTCCACTCCTTCCTCTTTCTGTACTCCATAGCTATCTCAGGGTTAACCTCTCCTTCTCTCTATTTATTCTCTATCCCTCATCTAAAACTGCCCTCTCTTTCTCCGCTCTGTAATGAACCTCCATAGTTCTCCATAAATGTAACCTCTCTGGTCAGTGGATGCTGGCCATGCTACTCTGTTAGTTTTTCACAAGAGACTAACCTCTCCCCTCTCTCCCCCCTCTCCAGACAACGTCTCCGATAGGGCAAGGCCGGCCCGAGTCCCCTATCTACACCAACCTCCAGGAGCTGAAGATCTCCCAGTCCAGCCTGCCCCCCCTCCCCTCCGGCACCCCACTGCACATCCTTGGGGACTGGGAGACCCACAAGGACCTCACCGGTAGACACTTCTACTATAACAGAGCCACCGGGGAGCGCACGTGGAAACCGCCCCGTGCACGGGATGCTAGTGGCAGTACCAGTAGTAGTCGAGGAGACCCCCATGGCATGGGAGAGATGGAGGTAGGTAACACACCCCCTGTGCACTCCAACAAAACAGATCCATATTCCATTGACCGTCATGTTGTAGATACAGTCTGAGCAGAAGCTGAGCTGTAAGTAAAGAGGGAAGATAGTTTGGTTTGGATCCAACTGAGAAAGTTTAACCCAGCATGTTGACCCCTGCCACTGATTTACAGTCTACCTAATCTATCTGTATCCTAATGTGACAACATCTGGGTCGTTCCACACAATGGGTACCTTTTGTACATGCAAACTTTTAAGAAATTAACTTTAAAATTACATTCAATTGCATGGAGGATATGTTTAGCCTACGGAAAAACACCTTTTCCCATCTCAGGCAATAAAATCTTGTGAACTAAGAGCATTTTATCTGCATTTGTACCACACTGTCTGTCAACCCTGTTACGGACACTTACTGTATGTAACCTAATTATTATTTAAAAGCATGAGATAAATCCCACATTTTCTCATTGAGCAAGTATCCCTTGTTCAGTAAACTCATACAGTATAATATCGAACTGATAAAGTTACGAACAGGGTTGATGCTAACAGAGTTGATGCTAACAGAGTTGATGCTAACAGAGTTGATGCTGACAGAGTTGATGCTGACAGAGTTGATGCTGACAGAGTTGATGCTGACAGAGTTGATGCTGACAGAGTTGATGCTGACAGAGTTGATGCTGACAGAGTTGATGCTGACAGAGTTGATGCTGACAGAGTTGATGCTAACAGAGTTGATGCTAACAGAGTTGAGGTTTTAGGTGAAGATCGAACATTACTCCTCATGTGGTGAAGCGCATGTCATCACCTGGTGTTCATGAAATTAAGAATTATACATATGTTCCACACATAATGAAAGTTCAATCAAATAAAAATGTTCATAACATTAATTGAGCAAACAGGGTTGACATGTTGAGCTCGACCACATCAGTCAAAGATGATAAAACAATTATAAATTACAGTGCCTTCAGAAAGTGACTTGTTCCACCATTTGTTGTGTTACAAAGTGGGATTAAAATAAATGTAATTGTAAGTTTTTGTCAATGATCTACACAATAAAAATCTAAACATTTGTAAAAAAATAAATATGAAAAATAAAAAACATCTTCATTACATAAGTATTTAACCCGCTGAGTCAATACATGTTAGAATCACCTTTGGCATCGATTACAGCTGTGAGTCTTTCTGGGTAGGTCTCTAAGAGCTTTGCACACCTGGATTGTACAATATTTGCATATTATTCTTTTTAAAGTTCTTCAAGCTCTTTCAAGTTGGTTGTTGATCATTCCCAGAGAGCCATTTTCAGGGCTTGCTAACAGATTTTTTTAGGCAGATTAAAGTCAAAACTGTAACTAGGTCACTCAGGAACATTCAATGTCATCTTGGTAAGCAACTCCAGTGTATATTTGGCTTGTGTTTTAGGTTATAGTCCTGCTGAAAGGTGAATTTGTCTCCTAGTGTCTGGAAAGCAGACTGAACCAGATTCTCCTCTAGGATTTTGCCTGTGCTCAGCTCTTGTTTAATTTTATCCCAAGAAAAACTCCTTAGTCCTTGCCGATGACAAGCATACCTATAACATGATGCAGCCACCACCGTTATTGAAAATATGAAAAATGGTTCTCAGTGATATGTTAGGGGGAAATCCAACAAAACACAACGCTTTGTGTTCAGGACAAAGGTAATTTCTTTGCCACATTTTTTGCAGATTTACTTTTTTTGCTTTTTTACACTTTAATTTAGGTAAGTATTGTGGAGTAACTACTATGTTGTTGATCCATCATCAGTTTTCTCCTATCACAGTCATTAAACTCTGTAACTGTTTTTTAAAGTCACCATTGGCCTCATGGTGAAATCCCTGAGCGGTTTCCTTCCTCTCCGGCAACTGAGTTAGGAAGGATGCCTGTATCTTTGTAGTGAATGGGTGTATTGATACACCATTGATACACCAAGTGTAATTAATAACTTCACCATGCTCAAAGGGATATTCAATGTCTGCTTCTTTTTTTAACCTTCTACCAATAGGTGCCCTTCTTTGCAAGGCATTGAAAAACCTCCCTGGTCTTTGTGTTTGAATCTGTGTTTGAAATTCACTGCTCAACTGAGGGACCTTACAGATAATTGTATGTGTGGGGTACAGAGATGAGGTAGTCATTCAAAAATAATTGTAAGTCCATGCAAATTATTATGTGACTTTTTAATCAAATCTTGACTCCTGAACTTATTTAAGCTTGCCATAAAAAAAGGGGTTAAATACAAATTGACTCAAGACATTTCAGCTTTTCATTTTAAATTAATTTCAAAAAACATGATTCCACTTTGACATTATGGGGTACTGTGTGCCAGTGTCACAAAATCTCAATTTCATTTCAGGCTGTAACTCAACAAAATGTGGCAAAAGTCGAGGGGTGTAAATACTTTCGGAAGGCACTGTACTGTAGGCCAAAAAGACAGAGAAGACTTAATTCCTTTTCCACCATGCTGTTCAGAAGACCCAAACGATGTCACCTGCTGTGAATAATTTAACTTGGTGTAATGGTCCATTATCTTAAAGGGGTAAGTTGTTTGCATAACAGGGTTGGCTTTAAAATGATGGACAGACGTAAATGCATCACTAATCACATCAATATAAATAATCATCTTCAGTAATGACTAGGCTTTTACAATAATGGTGAAACTTGGAGAAATTTGGATTAAGTGGGTTGAAATCTCCCTAGAATTTACAAAAGGTTGACAGGGACATGTCAAAATGCTGAATTTTGGCACTTTAGCAAGCCTTTATTCATATAAAAATTCAGATTTACTGAATTCTCCATATGGTCTATATTAGAGTACACTTCATTTAATAACAGGCTTTTAAAATTCAATATGGAAACAAACCAACTGCTCTGAAAGGTGGCTGTGGGTCCCGGGTTCAGGTGTTGAGGGTCAAGGTAGTGGTCTGGTGATTGGTCTGGTCTGGCCCAGTGGTAGTCCAGATCCTATTACATCTCTCTCCCTGTGTTTCTGTAACAGGTGAGAGTGTGACTGTGTTAAATGAAACCAGGCCAGGACTGAAGTAGGTTTCAGGCTGTAGCTGTACTATATTTAAGTACCAGTTAGACCAAATATTTATGATTCATCAGATGTAATGCCACGGCTGACTGAAGCAAAGAGGGTGTACGTCCCAAATGGCACCCTATTCCTTATTTAGTGCATAACTTTTGACCAGGGCCGTTTTAAAAGTAGTGCACTAAATAGGGAATAGGATGCCATTTGAAACGCATCCTGTATCTACTCTGCATGGCAGTAGTTACGTCTTTACTACCATGGGAAGCATTAAGTACTGTATTTGTAGAGGCATATAGACGAATAGTCGATTTCCATATAACTGTAAAAGTTGTGTTGTGGTAACTGAGGGCAGGGAGGAAACAAGTTGATGTTATTTTGATGAGTGGAAATATTTCCTGGTCAGGTAGTAAAATGAGACCGAAGTCCGTAAGAGTGTCCTTAGTTTGGATTTCATGAAGTGTTAGTGCTACAACACTGCCCCCATGAGGTGGTTGTGTATTGCAACCAGGGAGGAACTATCAGATTGAGTACTTTGTTTCCAACTTGCCACATGAAATGCTGGGAAATAAACACAAATATCCATAGTTGACCAATTACTCCTTTTCCTGGGAAGGCATTTTCCTTTTTCAATTAAGGTTGTTATTATAGATACTTGGCCACTCTACAGCTGTATCATTGATCATTCACTACTTACTATTCTAAAGGCAAAACGAGCAACTGAGCGTCGGGCCAGTAACCGGAAGGTTGCTGGATTGAATCCCAGAGCTGACAAGGTAAAAATAGGTCGTTCTGCCCATGAGCAATGCAGTTAACCCACTGTTCCCCGGGGGGCCGAAGACATGGATGATTAAGGCAGCCCCCCGCACCTCTCTGATTCAGAGGGGTTGGGTTAAATGCGGAAGACACATTTCAGTTGCATACATTGTTGGACAACTGACAAGGTATCCCCCCTTCCTTTCAATCAATCGATCGATCTACATATGACTCTGAAAAAACCTCTCTGTTCTCCCAAAATCACAATGGTCTCTTTCTCTCTCTTTCTCACCCTTTTCTCCCCCCTCCCTGCTGCCCCCCCCCCCCCCCCCCCCCCCCCCCCATGCAGCCCCTGTCTTCCGAGGAGAACTGTCACAGCAGCACATACTCCAGTCAGTCAGACAGTCAGTCTGGATCTCCCCCTAGAGGCTGGTCAGAGGAACTGGATGAACACGGACACACCCTCTATGTCTGTGAACACACTCATGAGAAGGTACTGGGGCTCTCCTCTCCTCCTTTGGTTTCACTCTCTCCATTTCCCTGTCACTCCTTCCAAGGCTAAGGTTGTTATCATGGGTTAATGGGGGAGGGTATTTGGTATTTATAAGGATCCCCATTAGCTGCTGTAAAAGCATCAGCTACTCTTCCTGAGGTCCACATAAAACATGACATAATATATAGTATAGGACATTATTAGTCAAGGACTGAAATGCATACATTTAAAACAGCACACACAGCCTACATATCAATACATACACACAATCTAAGTCTAATATATAGTACAGTGCAAATTACAATAGAAGATATACAGTACCAGTCAAAAGTTTGGACACACCTACTCATTCCAGAGTGTTCTTTATTTTCATACATTGTAGTGTATAGTGAAGACATCAAAACTATGAAATAACACAAATGGAATGTAGTAACCAAAAAAGTGTTAAACAAATCAAAATATAAATTTGAAGTCGGAGGTTTACATACACCTTAGCCAAATACATTTAAACTCCGTTTTTCACAATTCCTGACATTTAATCCTAGTAAGAATTCCCTAAAATAAAATAAATAAATACAATATTTCAGCTTTTATTTCTTTCATCACATTCCCAGCGTATTTGGTAGCATTGCCTTTAAATTGTTTAACCTTCCACAAGCTTCCCACAATAAGTTGCGTAAATTTTGGCCCATTCCCATTCCTCCTGACAGAGCTGGTGTAACGGGGTCAGGTTTGTAGGCCTCCTTGCACGCACACGCTTTTTCAGTTCTGCCCACAAATGTTCTATAGGATTGAGGTCAGGGCTTTGTGATGGCCACACCAATAGCTTGACAATGTTGTCTATTAAGCCATTTTGACACAACTTTGGAAGTATGCTTGGGGTCATTGTCCATTTGGAAGACCCATTTGCGACCAAGCTTTAACTTCTTGACTGATGTCTTAAGATGTTGCTTCAATATATACACAATTTTCCTGCCTCATGATGCCATCTATTTTGTGAAGTGCACCAGAAACCCCACAACATGATGCTGCCACCCCCGTGCTTCACGGTTGGGATGGTGTTCTTCGGCTTGCTAGCCTCCCACTTTTTCATCCTAACATAACAATGGTCAATATGGCCAAATAGTTCTATTTTTGTTTCATCAGACCAGAGGACATTTCTTCAAAAAGTACAGTCTTTGTCCTCGTGCAGTTTCAAACCGTAGTCTGGCTTTTTTATGGTGGTTTTGGAGCAGTGGCTTCTTCCTTGCTGAGCGGCCTTTCAGGTTATGTCGTTATGGGACTCGTGGATATAGATACTTTTGTACCCGTTTCCTCCAGCATCTTCACAAGTTCCTTTGCTTTTGTTCTGGGATTGATTTGCACTTTTCACACCAAAGTACTTTCATCTCTAGGAGAGAACACGTCTCCTTCCTGATTGGTATGACGGCTGCGTGGTCCCATGGTGTTTATACTTGCGTACTATTGTTTGTACAGATGAACGTGGTGTCTTCAGGCATTTGGAAATTACTCCCAAGGATGAACCAGACTTGTGGAGGTCAACAATTTTTTTTTCTGAGGTCTTGGCTGATTTATTTTGATTTTCTCATGATGTCAAGCAAAGAGGCACTGGGTTGGAAGGTAGGCCTTGAAATGCATCCACAGGTACACCTCAAATTAACTCAAATGATGTCAATTAGCCTATCAGAAGCTTCTAAAGCCATGACATAATTTTCTGGAATTTTCCAAGCTGTTTAAAGGCACAGTCAACTTAGTGTATGTAAACTTCTGACCCACTGGAATTGTGATACAGTGAATTATAAGTGAAATAATCTGTCTGTAAAGAATTGTTGGAAAAAGTACTTGTCATGCACAAAGTAGATGTTCTAACCGACTTGCCAAAACTATAGTTTGTTAACAAGAAATGTGTGGAGTGGTTGAAAAACGAGTTTTAATGACTCCAACCTGAGTGTATGTAAACTTCCGACTTCAACTGTGTTATATTTGAGATTATTCAAAGTAGCCACCCTTTGCCTTAATGACAGCTTTGCACACTCTTGTCATTCTCTCAACCAGCTTCATGAGGTAGTCACCTGTGTTAGCAGTTGATGTTATTTTTCAATAACACAGACCCCAAAGCAAATCAGGGTGATAAAAATAGGTTTATTCAAAGAGAACAAATCATAGATGTTATGCTGGAAGGTAGATGTTCATTCTTCCCTGTTCTCAGTGATTCTCCACAGAACAAAATGACAGGATGTAATTTATAACCCTCAAACCTAGCCTGTGGTTGACCAATTACAATTTCTTGCAGTAAAATTGTGCCAATGGCCAAATAACAAGTATCCTGTTTTTGGATAGACGATTCAGACCAATGAGATCTTGCCACACAAGGACTGAAACGCCTAGACAGATTCTAACCAGATGTTGAACTGAAAAACCACAATTTCCATTGATTGTTAATTCCCTATTGACCTGTCGTCCTCTGCGTTGTATATTATCTTAAAATATTCTTACACCTGGAATGCATTTCAATTAACAGATGTGCCTTGTTAATTTGTGGAATTTCTGTCCTTCTTCAATACTGTTTGAGCAAAATCAGGTTGTGTTGTGACATGGTAGGGCAATCTTCTGTATACCCCCCTATCTGGTAAAAGACCAAGTCCATATTATAGCAAGAACAGCTCAAATAAGTAATGACAGTCAATCCAGAAAATTGAAAGAACTTTGAACATTTTCAAGTGCAGTCGCAAAAACCATCAAGCGCTATGCTGAAATTGGCTCTCGTGAGGACTGCCACAGGAAAGGAAGACCCAGAGATACGTTCATTAGAGTTAACTGCAACTCAGATTGCAGCCCAAATAAATGCTTCATACAGTTCAGGTAACATACACATCTCAACATCAACTGTTCAGAGGAGACCGCGTGATTCAGGTCTTCATGGTCAAATTGTATTTTTTTATTTAACCAGGCAAGTCAGTTAAGAACAAATTCTTATTTACAATGACGGCCTACCCCAGCCATACCCGGATGACGCTGGGCCAATTGTGCGCCGCCCTATGGGACTCCCAATCACGGCAGGATATGATGCAGCTTGGATTCGAACCAGGTACTTCTTGCACTGAGATGCAGTGCCATAGACCGTTGCGCCACTCGGGAGCCCGAATTTCTGCAAAGAAACCAATACTAAAAGACATCAATAAGAAGAAGAGACTTGCTTGGGCCAAGAAACACGAGCAATGGACATTACACCGGTGGAAATCTGTCCTTTGGTCTAATGAGTGAGAATCTGTCCTTTGGTCTAATGTAAGATTTTTGGTTCCAACCTCTGTATCTTTGTGAGACGCAGAGTAGGTGAACGGATGATCTGCGCATGTGTGGTTCCCACCGTGAAGCATGAATTCAAGGCACACTTAACCATCATGGCTACCACAGCATTCTTCAGCGATACACCATCCCATCTGGTTTGGGTTTAGTGGGACTATAATTTGTTTTTCAACAGGACAATGACCCATAACACACCTCCAGGCTGTGTAAGGGCTATTCGACCAAGGAGAGTGATGGAGTGCTGCGTCAGATGACCTGGCCTCCACACTCACCCGACCTCAACCCAATTGAGATGGTTTGGGATGAGTTGGACCGCAGAGTGAAGGAAAAGCAGCCAACAAGTCCTCAGCATACGTGGGAACTCCTTCAAGACTTCATTCCTCATGAAGCTGGTTGAGAGAATTTCAAGAGTGTGCAAAGCTGTCAAGGCAAAGGGTGGCTACTAAAATCTAAAATGTATTTTGATTTGTTGAACACTTTTTTGGTTACTACATGATTCCATATGTTATGTCATAATTTTGATGTCTTCACTATTATTCTACAATGTAAAAATAAAGAAAAACCCTTGAATGAGTAGGTGTGTCCAAACTTTTGACTGGTACTGTATATAATTGCTGTCTCTTCACAGTCCGCTTTGTGTGGTGTTCTTTTATCATTTTTTTAAATCTGGTTTTATTGCGAGCTTGAGTTATTTGGTGTTGCAGAGAGCTCCATGTAGTTTTGGCTCTATTTAATACTGTGCGTTATCCCACACATACCAATGGGAGGACTGACTGTGGGGATGTTGGGTTGTTGTTTTCTCCTACTTGACCGAGAGAACATTTCTTTACTACTTTATTTGAAACTTTCTGCCATCTATAATCCATTTTCCGGTCATCATTGCTCTGTATTTTACGGTGTATTATTGTCCATGTGAGTTTTGAAACTGTGTTCAGTGCTCATTAGAGTTTGTGTTTGCAGTGGATAAAGCACGTGGACAAGCAGGGGAGGCCGTACTACTACAGCTCAGACGGCTCCAGGTCTGAATGGGAACTACCCAAAGTAAGTCAACACATTTTAATGTCTTTAATTTATTTGTATGGGCCAATTCCAAACTTCCACATACATTGAATCATTGGCATCAATGCATGACTAAGAAAAAAATGTACTTAAGTGTAAGTGAGGGTTCGTCCTAGAATTACTTCTACTAGAGATCATCCAATTGGGGAGAATCTCAATTGCATACTCCTCACGTCCTTTCTCCTCGCCTCCTTCTCAAAACCCATTGGAGGAGAAGGCCAGAGGGGAGGGACCTCTGGCTTTCTCATTGGATGGGTTTTGAGAAAGAGGTGAGGAGAGAGGACGCTAGGACTATGCAATTGAGATTCTTCCTTGATTTTGGTTTTGCCTCGTATGACACCACTACCTTGTAGCACATTTCTTGGTGCGTCAGTCTATTTCCTCCTCTGCGATCTAAACATCCGTCTTTGTCTTTTCACCTTAACTGGTCTGGAGTTTGTGCCCTAATGTACCTGAAAGTGACTTAGTGGCTAGTTTCTCTCCTGTAATCTTGTTGGTTAAGCGGAGATCAGACGGGTAGAGAATAGGCATTAGCTTTCATTTGGCTGGCCAACCGGCGGGCTGAGTGGACACACGCAGGGATGCAGGCAGACATACACGTAGATAGGCTGGGTGTGGTGGTATCCTTTAGCAACCCTTGAAGAAGACACCAGTGGGGGGCTCCGTCTCTCTGAAAGGGGTCCTACTGATGGGTGACTGATGATACGCTGGGCCATCAAAGGAGCGGTATGAATAAGAGATACTGGATACATGCCAAGCCACGCCTCTTCTAGGACCTTTACTCTGTTGGTGTTGTTATCAGTGGATAACGAGTTAAACCTGGACCTCTTTCTGTCCCCCTCGCCCACCCTCTTTCTCTCTCCCCTCCTCTGACTTTCTTCACTGCCCTCCCCTTTGCTCTCTTTTTCTCACTCCCTTTCTCTCACCCTCCCTCTCACTGCCTTGCTCCCTCCCTCCATCCAGTACAATGTGTCCCCTCAGCCAGGTGATCCCCCCAAGAGTCGTAGCCTGGAGAGGAAACAGTCAGACCCCATTGTCCTGACCAAGTGGAGACACAGCACCTACGTACTAGACCTCAACGACAAGGTACTGTAAGACCATATGCTCTCTCTGTGTGTATCCTACATTCCAGTTATATCGGCAACTCTGTTTACTCCTGTCAACACTAGGGTTCGGGTCAATTCCATTTTAATTTAGTCAATTACAGAAGTAAACTGAAATTCCAATGCTTTTCAATTAATTGACCGAATTGAATGTAACTGACACCATCCCTGGTTGTCACCAGTTACCACTTGTTTTGATGCTGTAAATAAGTTTGACGCTGCTCTGTAAGAGTGTTCTTGAACACTATCTTAGCCATCTGGTCAGTTGTTTGTCTGGTCAGCACAGCAGGTGGTCAGTCTGGCCAGTATGTTGTCCCTTTGCATGGTCTTGGCCTTGCTTGGGTCTCAGTGAGTTATATTAATTCTGTGTGGGCGTGAAGAGGATAAGAGTCATACGAGGTAATCCACTAGCTACTCCTCTCATTGACAAATCCCTGTCACACGCGATGTGGGCTAAACCATGCGTTTAAAGCATTGTCTTTGGGACTAGTCCGTTGATTCAATTGTACCTGGATAAGTGAATCAGATGCAGCCTTAGTACTTGAACTTATTTCTGTTACAGTTCTCTTTTTTAAAAACTCAGGCACTTTGGCTCTGGCCATCACATGGGGAGAGTTTGTCACTCTCTTTTCCGCAGTAAAGTCAGTATCCCCCGCTCTCACGCCTCCACCAATCCAGAGTGTAAACGATCAGATACCTACCCATTGCTGATTTAAACCAGAAATGCAGAGTATGAGGTTCTCACGAAATTAAATTTCCCTTACTCAATCAAATGTGCTCTGTTGTTCTCTGTCTGTGTGTGTCAAACCAAATATTTTAGAGAATAACTTGGACTATTATGTGAAAGTGCAAAAAAGCCTTTAAACAAACACACCTCTTTACTTATTAGTTAACATGCGCACTTCACAATAACCTACAGTAGTTGTATTGGCAATTTGAAGTCAGATACCCCGCCTTAAGTACCCAAGTACTATGAAGGATTTCTGCTCCAGATCCTTGATTAATTTTCTCTTCCTGACTAACTAACCATAAATCTAACCATAATCTTCCGCTTATCTTCTCTAGTTTCCATCATCATCATGTTGACCTTGTTCTTTATCATTGTGTCTGTATCATTGTGTAGGAGTGTGGGCCTACAGTCCCCAAGCCGAGTTCTCCTGACTTTGACTCCTGCCCCTCATCTCCCAAGCACCCCTCAATCGTCAGTATTCCCAAGCTTTCGCTCCACAACATGCAACATCCATCTCCTCTCTCACTATGCATTGCTTTTACCCCTCATCCTCTATCATCTGCATCTATCTTTCTTTCTCTCCTGCATGTGTCCTTTCTGTTTCCCCTATCTGCTACCATAGCCAATGTCCATTCTACTGTCCAATAGTTTAGTTTATGGTGAATGTTTCTCTGTTAGGGTAATGTCTTTCACCTTGTGGGACCACTGATCACAGACTGTTTGAATCAGTAGTTTGTGTCTGTGTCATACCACTCTCTACTGCCGGTAGAAGGAACGACGTCTGTCACCCCTTTCCCTACCACATTTCCTCTAGCACTTTTTGTGTGTGCGAGTACATACACTGAATGTACAAAACATTAGGAACACCCACTCTTTCCATGACATAGACTGACCAGGTGTCCTTTATTGATGTCACTTGTTAAATCCACTTCAATCAGTGTAGATGAAGGGTAGGAGACAGGTTAAAGACAATTGAGACATGGATTGTGTATGTGTGCCATTCAGAGGGTGAATGGGCAAGACAAAAGATTGAAGTGCCTTTTGAATTGGGTATGGTAGTAGGTGCCAGGTGCACCGGTTTGAGTGTGCCAAGAACGGCAACGCAGCTGGGTTTTTCACGCTCAACAGTTTTCCTTGTGTATCAAGAGTGGTCCACTACCTAAAGGACATCCAGCTAACTTGACACAACTGTGGAACGCTATTGACACCTTGTAGAGTCCATGCCCCAACGAATTGAGGATGTTCTGATGACAAAAGGGGCTGTAACTCAATATGAGGAAGGTGTTCCTAATGTTTTGTACACTCAGTGTATGTTTGTGTTAGTGTGTGCTCAAGGCACAAGCCTTATTATATTGTTATTCTTTTTCTGTATCTCACCCGCCGCTGGCTGTTTTCCCTCTCCCCTGCTGTGTGTGTGCGTGTGTGTGTGTGTGTGTGTGTGTGTGTGCGTGTGTGTGTGTGTGTGTGTGTGTTTGCGCACTGCAAAAACTGAAATGTAAGTAAGCCTAAAAAAAATATCTTATATTGAGTGATAATTCACTTAAGATTATTATTATTATAATTTGTATGTATGTGTGTGTGTATATGTCTTTTTTTTAAACCAAGCTAAATTATGTAACGTCATTGGTAGATATTGGCAGATTTGGGCTCCCGGGTGGCGCAGCGGTATAAGACACTGCATTTCAGTGCAAGAGGTGTCACAAGCCTGGTTCGAATCCAGGCTGTATCACATCCGGCCGTGATTGAGCGGCGCTCAATTGACCCAGCGTTGTCTGGGTTTGGCCGGGGTAGGCCGTCATTGTAAACAAGAGTTTGTTCTTAAATTCTAACTGACTTGCCTAGTTAAATAAATAAAAATCTATATGTATTTACCTACAAAAAAATCTTAATACGTTTATTTTATTCTTATTTCAAGATATTTTACCTTAAGACAAAAAATATCTTGAAATAAGATAAATTACTTTTATTAAATATTTGTTATGTTAAAATAAGCAAAATGATCTGCCAATGACATTAGATAAATTAGCTTGGTACGAAAAAAACAACATTTTAAGTTAATTAATATAATATAATATAATAATAATAATATAATATAATAATATACTTGCTTAGATTTCACTTTTTTTTGCAGTATGTGTGTGGTGTGTTTGTACTACCTGGGTCTGACTGTGTTTGTCTCCTGTCTATTTCTCTCTACAGCCCTCTGAGAAGTGTGGAGTCCTCAACGTCACCAAAATAACTGAGAATGGCAAAAAAGTCAGGTAGAGAAGATACATTAAAAAGATCTTATAGATTAGATTAGAAAATGTTATCTTTCTCGTATGAGGAAATTGGAGGATAATACAGAAT
This sequence comes from Salvelinus namaycush, assembly GCF_016432855.1. Lineage (NCBI taxonomy): Eukaryota > Metazoa > Chordata > Actinopteri > Salmoniformes > Salmonidae > Salvelinus > Salvelinus namaycush. The sequence goes on from NC_052313.1 coordinate 34,152,259, forward strand.
CATACAAACAAAATAATAAATATATTTTTTTTTATTGATTCTTTGTTGAAATAATGGACAGACTGATGGTTGATAAATGGTTGTGTTGGGACGTGGTTGATAAATAGTTGTGTTCTGACTTGGTTGATGGTTAATAAAGGGCTGTGTTGTGAAGTAGTTGATGCTTGATAAATGGTTGTGTTGTGAAATGGTTCAAACAGAAAGAACTGGACGTCGTCGTGGACAGTGCTACAGGGCTCCTCGCTGCTCTTCACTAAAGGACAGGGGAGTGGGACCAGCTGGGTACGTACTAAGAACCATCTTGGGTGACAGAATGTGGCAGAGTTTGTACAGTTGAAGTACATTTTTGGATTAAAAAATAAATACATTTGAGCTAATTGCCTCCCCTACTTTTCCAATAACCTGCAGGATTCTTTTTACCTCAAAAGGAGGGTGGTAGTGCCTAAGAACTACCTGGCTGGCTGTCTATCTCCATTTAGTAGTAGTACACCATACCTCTTCCTGTTTTCTCTTTCATCAGTCTGTGACTCATTATTTCTCATTTGCCATCCTTCCCTCCCTCTTACTTCTCCTTCCTCCTCTCCTCTTTCCTCTCCTCGTCCGAAGTCCTACTACCGTAGTGGCTCCATCCCTGAGCTGCTGCTCACTCTGCTGGCCAACTGGAAGCGTTCGGTCAAGCCTCGCCCAGCTGTCTCCTATGACCATTCTGTCCATGAGCGTTCCAAGGCTGCCACTGTATGTCTCCTCTGTCCCTGTGCATGTCTCCCATTTGTCCCTCTGCCTCTCCATCATGCTCACATTGTCCTATCCCCTGCCTGCTGCCCATAACCTCATCTGATTGGGTGACCAAGGGGTTGGGAGGGAACTTTGAGTTTCAGGCATGCGCTCCCTCTGGATTATTTTTCCTGATATCATGATATGAAGATTGAATCGTCTTGATTGGTTTCCCCAGTTTGCCTGAGAGGGGATGTTTGTAAAAACTAAAAGAGTGTTCCAAAGAATGAACAATACATGATTGAGTTTCTATTTTTAAAACAATATATGAAAAAGAAAATAGAGGAGCTGTTCCTTAGATAAAGGTGGTGTAAAAATGCGTACAATAATACAGTGCTTTAAAAAATGTGATAACAATTTAACTTCATAATAATATAGTACTAAATATCCAGCTTGTAACACAGTGGTGTGAATATGATAATCTGTGTTTATCTTCAAGTAAACCTAGCACTTAATAACTCATGTATAACTATAACACAGTAACTTGTAACCTAACACTGCTTTTGTTGTTTTTAATGCAACTTGTAATAATAACGGTGGGAAAAGTACTCATGAAAGATTTACCACTATTACTATCCTTGAGCTGGAAAACCAGCTCTTATCTGATTGATTGTCTGAATGTTGATTTCCTTGTAGAAGTTTGGCGGTAACCAGTCGAAGCCGGAATTCACTGTGGATCTCAGAGGGGGGTCAGTTGATTGGGCCTCGAAGGATAAGTCCAGCAAGAAGCACGTCATTGAGCTGAAGACCCGTCAGGGGACGGAGCTGCTGATCCAATCAGAGATCGACAGCGTCATCAATGACTGGTACCGAGTCCTGACGGACACCATCAGTACACATGTGAGTGGACCGCTCTTCTCAGCCTATCTATCTTCTCAGTTCTCAACATAGTAGTTACGGTACCACACCTCTGTAAAGTACAAGTTAGGTTTGTCAACATCCACAACGAGAGGCTTCTGAAATGTATGAATGTATCTGTAATCTGTTCAGTACCACTCCCTTTCACGGCAGAGGTGATCCAGGCTGATTTGAATAACTTGTGGTGTTTGTGTATGTGGACAGGCATGGGAGTCAGATGAAGCCTTAGATGAGGACATGCCTGAGTCCCCCGGTGCAGAAAAACAAGACAAGGAGAAAGACCACAGAGACTCCAAGAAAAACAGAGGTTCCTTGACTAAATACACTGTGTGTGTGTGTGTGTGTGTGTGTGTGTGTGTGTGTGTGTGTGTGTGTGTGTGTGTGTGTGTGTGTGTGTGTGTGTGTCGCGCTCACGCGTGCGTCAGTGTTAGTTTTGTCAACAAAAAGTGACTGAAATATTCATAATTAGACCCAGGAAGAACTATAACCAAACAAAAATGTATTTTCATTTCAGTTGACTAAAACGAGATGAGACAAAATTACCTCTGACTACTAAATGGACTGGACAATAGTTTTTAGAGAGATTGAGAGCTTTTCAGTGATAAGCACAATTAATATTAGCAGCATAGATGTGCAGCGCAATTCTGTTCAGCATTGGGAAGGAAAGGTCATAGCTGGTGAGTTGCGGGGGAGCAACCGATGAGTGTGGGCAGACCGGCTCCGCCTCAGATTATACACATTGCGCAGGCAACTCTCTTGCTTCCCTGTAGCTAACCAGTCACTACCAGCCTTCTAGTTAGCTACCCTGTGCCTGGTTAAGAAACACAAGCTGCTTAACAAAATTAAAAACAATAGCAGCATTTGAGTTTAATAGTAAAACAACAGTCTAGCTATGTTTTTCTCTCCCATGATTAGGCTCTGGAAAAGTAGGCTGTCTTTGAATTTGTAGTCTCACTCAACCCTCCCACTTCTCCCTCTTTTCCTCACAGAAAATGGCTTGATTCAAGCCCTTAGGCTATCGTTGCAAAGACATGACCCATGGCGCTAAGGTTTTTTTTCTTCTATCGTGCATTGGCGGATTTTACATTCATAAAGCATATCACAGGCCGTTCTAAAACTAGGCTACTTGCGGACCTGACCGTTAACCATTGTTTAGGCTACACCTTGTTCAGTCATGTTACCTCATTAGCTACCGAAAGCTAACAACCTGGGGCGCGTTCAGCTGGCTGCAACATTCTGGAATGTTCAGAAAGAAATAGGCTATGTAGAACAAACTCTGATACGTTGAATAAGGAATAATGTTGGCTCTGTTCATGGAATTCCTATCTGCAACGTTCAAGAATGTTTTTTAACTGAATGTGGCCATGGTAACATTACCAGTAGCCTATATGCAAACATTTGGTGGCACAGAAACTAAGGAAAAGAGAGAGCAAAACATTTATTGACTAAATTCCTCTTGCCACTATGCTATATCTGGGTAAATAACTTTATTTTGAGTTTAATGTGGATCAGACTTGAGCACTTGGACCAGGACTCGAGCACTGGGACGCGGACTTTAGAAATTGGGACTCGTGACTCGATTCGTGACTTGAGCATTGGTGATTCTGACTTGGACTCGAGCGCAGGGGAATCAAGGTTCAGTGACTCAACTACATCACTGGGCGAAACAGTCATTAGCCCCTGTTCTACTTTTGGACATTAATGTGGCTGCGGCGTCTGTGGAACGTTGATAACAATGGCAATGACGTGACCAAGTAATGGAGGTGCAACCTATACTACTTTGCCAATACTTTGCGGCACCATCTAGTCTCTCTCTCTGATTGTGTGTGTCTGTTTGTTTTGTATGTAATGTGCAATATCTGTGTAGGCTGAATTAGGAATTTGCATGGACAAATAATTATTATATAATAGTATTCTTATATACAGTACCAGTCAAAAGTTTGGACACACCTACTCATTCCACGGTTTTTATTTATCAAAACTATGAAATAACACATCTGGAATCATGTAGTAACCAAAAAAGTGTTAAACAAATCAATCGATATGTTTGAGATTCTTCAAAGTAGCCAACCTTTGCCTTGATTACAGCTTTGCACACTTTTGGTATTCTCTCAACCAGCTTTATGAGGTAGTCACCTGGAATACATTTCAATTAACAAGTGTGCCTTGATAAAAGTTTAATTTGTGTAATTTATTTCCTTAATGTGTTTGAACCAATCAGTTGTGTTGTGACAAGGTAGGGGTGGTATACAGAAGATAGCCCTATTTGGTAAAAGAACAAGTACATATTATGGCAAGAACCGCTCAAATAAGCAAATAGAACGACAATCCATCATTACTTTAAGACATGATGATCAGTCAATATGGAACATTTCAAGAACTTTTAAAGTTTCTTCAAGTGCAGTGGCAAAAACCATCAAGCGCTATGATGAAACTGGCTCTCATGAGGACCGCCACAGGAAAGGAAGACCCAAAGTTACCTCTGCTACAGTAGATAAGTTCATTAGAGTTACCAGCCTCAGAAATTGCAGCCCAAATAAATTCTTCAGAGTTCAAGTAACAGACACATCTCAACATCAACTGTTCAGAGGAGACTGTGTGAATTAGGCCTTCATGGTCAAATTGCTGCAAAGAAACCACTACTAAAGGACACCAATAAGAAGAGGAGACTTGGACGTTAGAGCAATGGACATTAGACCAGTGGAAATCTGTCCTTCCGTCTGATGAGTCCAAATATAAGATTTTTGGTTCCAACCGCCATGTCTTTGTGAGACGCAGAGTAGGCGTACAGATTATCTCTGCATGTGAGGTTCCTACCATGAAGCATGGAGGAGGTGTGATGGTGTGGGGGTGCTTTGCTTGTGACACTGTCAGTGATTTATTTAGAATTCAAGGCACACTTAACCAGCATGGCTACCACAGCATTCTGCAGCGATACGCCATCCCATCTGGTTTGCTTTTAGTGGGACTTGTTTTTCAACATGACAATGACCCAACACACCTCCAGGCTGTGTAATTTGACCAAGAAGAAGAGTGATGGACTGCTGCATCTAATGACCTGGCCTCCACAATCACCCGACCTCAACCCAGTTGAGATGGTTTGGGATGAGTTGGACCGCAGAGTGAAGGGAAAGCAGCCAACAAGTGCTCAGCATATGTGGGAACTCCTTCAAGACTGTTGGAAAACCATTCCAGGTGAAGCTGGCTGAGAGAATGCCATGAGTGTGCAAAACTGTCATCAAGGCAAAGGGTGGCTACTTTGAAGAATCTAAAATATATTTTGATTTAACACTTTTTTGGTTACTACATGATTCCATATGTGTTATTTCATAGTTTTGAAGTCTTCATTATAATTCCAAAATGTAGAAAATTGTGAAATAAATAAAAACCCTTGAATAAGCAGGTGTCTAAACTTTTGACTGATACTGTATGTTTTACATTTTTCTGCTTTTGGGAAGAGAATAGAAACATATGTTGGTAGGACCAGGCTATGTATGTTTGTGCACATGGAAGTCAGTGATTTATGTTTACTATAGGTTAATGAGGCAATACAAATGTGATGTGACTGAAATGTGACAAAATGAAAGGACATTTAGTTAACTAAAATGGCCCACTGTTTTTTATTATTTTGAAAATATCTAGACTAAATCATTATTGAAATGACAAAAAATGTGACTACGACTTAATGATATTTTAGTCAAAATGACAAAGACTAGACTAAATCTGAATTAACACTGGCGCGCTTGCGTGCATGTGAGAATGTTTGCGTAGTTGTTTGCGTGTTAGTGGTCTAAAAAGGTTTTGTCACCAAATGCCCTCTTAGTACCTGTTTAGTCATTTTCCTCCATATGCTTTCAGCGATGAAGACGTCTGTGAGTATGGACTCCTCGGACCAGAAGAAGACCAGAGTAAAGCTGAAGAAGTTCCTGACTCGCCGACCCACCTACCAGGCCGTCAGAGACAAGGGCTACATTAAAGGTACGGATGGCCTCACTGCAAGCCAGTTCCTATAAAGGTGACATTTGACATGCCTGTCTCTCTCTTTATTTGTTATTTAAAATATACTTCTCTTGCTTTGTGTTGCGCCACAGACCAGGTGTTTGGCTGCAGCCTTAGCAGCCTGTGTCAGAGGGAGAACACTTCGGTGCCCACTTTTGTCACCATGTGCATCGACCACGTGGAAAACACAGGTATGACCTCTCTGTTTCTGTTCCCTCTTTCTGCCTTTTAAAATTAGCCATTTTGTTTCCATTATGTGTACTGAATGAGTTATAATGCTGTCTCTGTATCTTTCTCTTTCCCCCTCCTCTATGTCTCTGTCCTCTTGTCTTTGTGTCTCTGACCATGTCCTCTCTTCTGCAGGTCTGAGTATAGATGGGATATACAGAGTGAGTGGGAACCTAGCCGTGATACAGAAGCTGCGCTTTGCTGTCAATCACGGTAGGTCAAAAATAGTTTTTGTTTTCTTTTGGAACCAGTGGAATTGTCCATGGAACCAATGGAATAGTACTAAAAGAGCAAACCTTGTTTGTTTGTGTGTTCCAGATGAGAAGGTAGAGCTGGATGACAGTAAGTGGGAAGATATCCACGTGACTACAGGAGCCCTGAAGATGTTATTCAGAGAGCTGCCTGAGCCCCTTTTCACCTACGACTCTTTCAACGATTTTATCAACGCCATCAGTGAGTAGTAACACACTTGACTACACTGTTAGACTTCACTTTGCTGTATAACAAACACTGTACTGTACAACACATATACCATAGAGATCCTATTAAATTACGAATTCCTATTCTAATTCCTAATTCTATAACGTATACATTATATGTCTGTCTACTGAGCCACGATTTATAATGGTAAAATCAAGGTTTGATGGTTTGCTTAAAGACGATGCCTATTAAGACATAATTGACTTCATATGCTTTACCACTTGGTTTGGTGATTCCAAATGTGTGCTATTTTAAATGTATCCACAAGATGGCACCCTTATCATTTAAATTCACAAAAATGTATTAGGATTAAGGATTAGGGTTGCAAAACTATGGTAATTTACCAAAGTTACCGGAATCTTCTATAATTTTGGTAATTTATGGTAATCTATGGTAACTTTGGTCATTTGATGTATTCATATACAGTATAATATTCATTTTTTATATCTTTATATATATTGTCCATGAGTTTCTATTGGATAAACCATATGGTTCAAGAGAAAATAGTCTAATTAATGAAAAAAGCATATAATCAACAATGGAATTATTTTCAATTAACTCTTCCAACTATTGACTTTTTTTTTTACAACTGCCACTAGTTTGGCCCCGAAACATTTACAACAAAGACAAATTGACATTAAATAAAAGCTATTTAATGCTGAAACCCTCATATTAAGCACAGAAGGTATTCACTAAATTGATGGTTTATATTTAGGATAATTTTTTACAGCTTTGTCATTCTATTTTTTATTTGAAAATAATCTTGTTTGATTATTTTAGATATTTTACATGTGATAAGGCCACAAAGTGGGCCAGGGATAATTATAGACACTTGTGATAATCTGAAGTACCCAAAAGGGCCACTAGATGGCTTGGGATAAATTACATAAAATCCTTGAAAGTTACGAACATTCTAATAGTTTACTGGTAAACTTAGAAAGTTTCCTGTAATATACCCTTCATTTGCAACCCTAATCAGGATCATGTACATGCTGTGTTTCTACATATGCAATGAAACTAATGGTTTTACATTTTTCCCTCTGTTCCAGAATGCTCAGACTACAAGCAGCGAGTGAATTTGATAAAAGACTTAATCAAGCATTTGCCAAAACCGAATCACGACACAATGCAATGCCTCTTCAAGCATCTCAGAAGGTAAGCAAAAAGCATCCTACATTTCTGCTAAGCTAAAGTCAATACTCTCTGATGGATGACAAGACCCAGCTCATAATTCATTGTGCTAGTCTGTTTAAGAGTAGCCTGGGAAGCCGCTAGCGGGCTTTATGGATCTCCACTATTGTCTGGGCTTGATGTGCACAGTCGGTAATACACTCATGTCCCCCTGTGACCGGTTCGTACATAAAGCATTCTCCATTCAAGCTGCAAAGGCTTTGATTTCCTCCTAAACTAGAGACGAGAAGGAGGGAGAAAGAAAACGGGGGAAATATTCATCGTTTTTAAAAATTGTTTTTTTGCCCATCTGCCCTCTCTTTTCCCCCCTCTCTTTTCAGAGGACAAAAATAAACTTTGTTTTGTACATTCTACACACATTTTACATACATGGGATTTTATTTTATTTATTTTTACACTTATAAAGTAATTTGATCTTTTTATACACAGTTGAAGTCGCCTAATTGACATCATTCGAGTCAATTGGAGGTGTACCTGTGGATGTATTTTAAGGCCTACCTTCAAACTCAGTGCCTCTTTGCTTGACATCATGGGAATATTAAAATAAATCAGCCAAGACCTCAGAAAAGAAATTGTAGACCTCCACAAGTCTGGTTCATCCTTGGGAGCAATTTCCAAAAGCCTTAAGGTACCACGTTCATCTGTACAAACAATAGTACGCAAGTATAAACACCATGGGAGCACGCAGCCGTCATACCGCTTAGGAAGGAGACGCGTTCTGTCTCCTAGAGAAGAATGTACTTTGGTGCAAAAAGTACAAATCAATCCCAGAACAACAGCAAAGGACCTTGTGAAGATGCTGGAGGAAACAGGTACAAAAGTATTTACATCCACAGTAAAACGAGTCCTATATCGACATAACCTGAAAGGCCGCTCAGCAAGGAAGAAGCCACTGCTCCAAAACCGCCATAAAAAAAGCCATACTACGGTTTGCAACTGCACATGGGGACAAAGATCATACTTTTTGGAGAAATGTCCTCTGGTCTAATGAAACAAGAATAGAACTGTTTGGCCATAATGACCATCATTATGATTGGAGGGAAAAGGGGGAGGCTTGCAAGCCGAAGAACACCATCCCATCCGTGAAGCACGGGTGGCAGCATCATGTTGTGGGGGTGCTTTGCTGCAGGAGGGACTGGTGCACTTCACAAAATAGATGGCATCATGAGGTAGGAAAATTATGTTCATATATTGAAGCAACATCTCAAGACATCAGTCAGGAGGAATGGGCCAAAATTCACCCAACTTATTGTGGGAAGCTTGTGGAAGGCTAGCTGAAACGTTTGACCCAAGTTAAACAATTTAAAGGCAATGCTACCAAATACTAATTGAGTGTATGTAAACTTCTGACCCACCTGAAATAAATAATTCTACTATTAATCTGACATTTCACATCCTTAAAATAAAGTGGTGATCCTAACTGACCTAAGACAGGGAATTTTTACTAGGATTAAATGTCAGGAATTGTGAAAAACTGAGTTTAAATGTATTTGGCTAAGGTGTATGTGAACTTCCGACTTCAACTGTAGATATGACTGAAAACACAATGTATAAGTACTAACTATTATAGAACATGAGCTTTTAAACCCACCACTCAGCTACTCTCAGGAGCAATACCAAAATAAGTGATCTAGTGATTCTGTCTACTTGTCGCAAAATCTGCAGAGCTGAGATGGTTATATGCCCCATATACATAACATTCTGTTTGTGGCAAGAATTTTGTATAATTATTTTTTTTAAATCAAAAGTTTTGAATCAAGAGTTGTTTGCGTATCCGTTCATAAACCATGTGCCACGGAATCGGCACATCGAAAATCTCTTCCCAACTATTTTGCAACCTATATGGTTCCGCAGCCAATATTTTGGTCCTCAAGTAAAACTGATATATATTTATTTTTTTATTACAATTTTTGGTCTTTAATAAGTCTTGCATTTTGGACTTGCATACTTTCTTTATGAAACACAATGTTTCACCGCCATGCTAGAGTGGCTAACGCGTGTATTACTGGCTGTTCACATCAAGCCCAGACAAAAGCGGAGATCAGGCTAGTTTAAGAGGATTTTTACCTATTTACCTATGAAAAAAATGTAAGAAGTTGCATATGCTCCCATGGATTGAATAGGTAAGCACCAACGTTTGAGCATACAGTGTCTTCTTCTGGGTAATATAATATATTATGTTTATTTACCACATATTGTCCCTTTTGCTTGGGACTCTGTATTGTTTGTCTGCTCTTTTTCTGTCAATAACCTACAGTAGCCTGTCAGTCCTCACTACTATCTTAGTTTGTTGACTTATTCTCAGATTGATGTGTCTGAGGTACAGAGGACCAGGGGACCTATAAGTAGGGTTCGGGGTAGATTCTCAGCCCATTGGAGCTCGGGGCTATATCATACAGTATGTTCAGAATGACATTTGCCTAAGCACTATTTGCATTTATATGGCCCTGTGTTTGCCATAATGCAATACCTTTAGATCTGGTGTTTCTTCTAGGAAATGTATTGTGTGACATTTTGTCTATATGGAAGTGTATCCCAAATGACACCCTATTCCCTACATAGTGCTCTACTTTTCACCAGGGCTCTGGTTAAAAGTAGTGCACTATATGGGGAATAGGGTGCCATTTGGAATGCTACCTATGTATATGAGACAAGGGGATTTAATTGGGTTTTCCAATGAATAATGTTACTGTGGAGCAGCGTTTCTGTATGCAAGGATTTTGATTTCCATTTAAAAGCAGCGATATTACCTGACGTTGTTTAATATTGTATTTTGCATCTTATGTTTTTTGAATACTAGCAGTAGCTTACTTAATAAATGTTATATACGTTTTGTCTCCAGCGTATACCTGATCCCTTTGTTGATCAACCAACATCTGTAATGTGTTTTCTAAATGATATGCCTATTTCACCAAAACGGACTGACCATAGGGCAGTTCGGGAAAATGCCAGATGGTTCTGGTCCATCTTTAGCACAGTGGGCCTGTCTAAATTGGGGGTTTTGCGCATAATGATCATTATTTGGCTAATAATGGGGGCCTCAAGGGAAAAATGTGCCTTTGTGTTGGAACTGCCTGGCAGATTTCTGCTCGCAGTCCGTCCCTGTATCCCACTCTTTCCTCCTCTCGCCTTCCTGTCTCTCTCCAGGGTGATTGATCATGGAGAGGCCAACCGTATGACGACCCAGAGCGTAGCGATCGTTTTCGGCCCCACCCTGCTCAGACCTGAGACGGAGACGGGAAACATCGCTGTTCACATGGTCTATCAGAACCAGATTGTTGAGCTCATCTTACTGGAGTATGAGAACATATTCGGCAGGTAGAAAATAAACACCTAAGAACGACACCTGAGGTAAACTCCTGTGGAAGAGGATGGTCTGGTGACTGGTCGGACTCACCCAATTACGCTTATTTTTGTGACTGAAACATTGCTGCTGTGGACCCAGCAATTTGAAGAAAGAAAAACAAAAATGTAATTATTGTTCATTTGATAATAAGATTAATAAAGGAAACTAGTGAATGACTTTGCACTTAACATTTTGAGAGAGATGAGTATGATGTAAATAAATACAGATTTCATTCACTTTGGTTGCCATTCCTGCTGTGAGTAGCAGGGCGGTGCAGTTGCTTCAGGGGAGAGGGTTGGTTGGTTGGTTTGTTGGTTGGTGAGCTGGCTGGATCTAGGCATTGACGACGGACGGAGTGCAGTGTGAATGGCGTGGATGGATCTCCCTCCGTGTGTGACGTGATCCAGTGGATTTGAGTGTACAGGGTATAACTGTGTTCTACACTGGATTCCTATGGCCAGTATTAAGTACATACTACATACAACAAGAGCTTGGTGAATAAGACTTTCATTGTTTTGGACTGGAGTGAAACAGAAGAAGAGGATTGTGGGATACATTGATGTGGCGTTAAAGAAACCGCTGGAGTGACTTCCGGCTTTCTCTGATGACATCACAACACAGGAAGCACAACTCCATCCAGATCATTCAAACAACAACTAACTACCCACTGAATAACTGACTGGCTGGGTGGTCTGATCTCCCTCTGTCAAGTCATTGGAAGCCCATATCCTACTACCATGTGGTAGAATATAGACCATGCTTGGTCGTCTGTATAAAGACTACTCTCATTGCTTTGTGTTGGAATAATAATAAGCTGAACCTATGAACTGGATATTCTCAGTGTTGTGGAACATTGACTGTTGACTTGACCTCTGAATTTTGTGAAGTACAATGTAAAGCCTCAGTGGTATGGATACAGAATCAGTATTAAATATGGGGGCTCTCTGACGAGACCCCAAAATGATGTATGGGGTCTCTCGGAGGGGAACCCTGGATCAACTGGATGGGACATAGTCATGTGTATTAGCTGTATTTCCCCTACTTCATAATGAAAACATTCACCACGATCGGATCTGGGAACTGCATTTTAGCACTATTTTCCCTTTATAATGCACTACTTTTGACCAGAGTCTTTGACCAGTCAAACGTAAGGCAATATACAGGGAATAGGGTGCGATTTTGGACGTGAACAGGTCACCCTCCCTATCCTACCTCCCTCGCTAGAACTGGAGCCCCGCCCCTTCTTCCAGATCTACCCTTTGACCCTAGTGCAATCATCAACAGTGGTCAGTCATTATGTCACATGACTGGTTTTGGGAAGCATCAAAACAAACCTGTGTTTGGGGGATAATACAGTAAATTAACTTGCTATATCTGAAGACTGTGGCTGCATCCTAAATGGCTTCCTATTCCCTATGCATAGGCCCTGGTCAAAATGAGTGCACTACATAGGAAATAGGGTGCCTGCCATTTGGGATGCACTTAAGATCTTCCCTAATGTGTACAGTTAAAGAACAGATGTGTGTTATTGTCTAGTCTAACGTGCTTGGTATGGTAGGCCTCTGCTAGTGAAAGGCCTTCATTATAAGTGTGAAAGTGTTGGCTTTTCAGTGAAAGGAGATGTCCTCTTTTCCCCACCTTCCTCCCTTTCCTGCTCTCATCCTTTCTTCCCTCGTGTTCTGGAGTTACTGGGAAAAGAGATGGAGATGCAGTCAGTCTTAACATGACTATTTCAGATGAATACTGGTTATGTCCCAAATAACACCCTATTCCCTATTTAGGGTGCCATTTGGGATGCAGGCCCAAGCCTTTGTTCCAACTTCATAATCACTCTCCTTACCTAAGCTAATCTCAACGGGACTGGGACTGGAGAGAAAATGGAACTGGAAAATAGTATTACATTCAAGTTTATGGTGATGGAAGGTACAATGCAAAAAAGCCTCTGTGCATATTATGTACAGCAGCCTACATTAAAAAAATATTTCCTTATTGAAGTATGTATGTTTTGATGGTGAGTGGTTGGTTCAACGAGTGAAATATCACTGATTTTGTAAATTGTCAACAAAATACATAGATTGTTACAAAAGAGGAAATGGTATCTTGATTTTGACGCATGGTCAACTGCACATTTTGAATGTACTTTTCAGACTAACTGCTGTTTGACATGTCTAATAAAAAACTACAACTAAATGGAACTGACTTAAACTTTTTCACTTTCAGTTGACACAAAGGGTAGCCCTTTCCACAATGCCCCTGTCATCCCGTATACGGGTTGAAAATGGCAGATGTTGTCATTGTTAAGCGCCTAAATTGGAATAAAGTGGCTGTACATTAAAATGCTATAAATGACATCAGAGCTCAGGTTCTCCACTTCACAGCACTGTATGGGTTTTGACTATCAGCTGAACTTGCGCACCGAGCGCTACAAGATGATGCGCCCATTCCTCCCGCTAATTGGACAACTTTTGCACATTTGTAGTTGTCTGAGTGAGGGAAATGCTGTAAATCGAGTCTGTTCTGAAAGATGAGACATTGAGGATTATAATAAATACCGCTTTGATGTCATACAAGCAAACCACACACTCGGGAGTCCAAATGTGCATTTCACATTTCCATATTTGAAACTTCTCTCATTTACAATATCAACGTTTATGATCACTGTTTGATCCACAGTTACAAGGATGACATGTGTTATACCCTGGGACAGGGTTGTCCTGAACAAAATGAGCCTGTTTGTCATATTGTGAAGAATATTCGCTCCAGAACACGCACTTGAATGCACTCATGACTCCATTCTATGCACACCAAAATTACAATCTGCCTGAAGTAAGATTGTATTTTATATACTTAGCTAGGCATGTTGGCAATGGAATAAGCTTTCAAATGATGCCCACATGACCCAGATTGCGATTTAAAATAGAGCCTGGACTCGAACCCAGAATCTCTAGTGGCACAGCTAGCACTGCCTTAGACCACTGCGCCACTTGGGAGGCCTAAAATATATATTTTTTTGAATGTGTAAACAACTAATTGTGTGATGGTGGGGGGACAGGTGGGGGGACAGTCGAGAAGCAGGTGGTAAGTTTAAGATAACAAATAACGATACAACGTAGGAGTAGCGTCTAGACATGAACAACAGAAACAACACTGCCTGGGGAAGGAACCTAAGGAAGTGCCAGATAAAGGGGAGGTAATGGAGTCCAGGTGTGCTTAATAATGAAGCAGACCGGTGGTTAGTAAACCTGCGAAGTCGAACACCGGAGGGGAGGGGTGGGAGTAGAGGCAGCGAAGATGGAAATCATGGATGATGTTGGGATACAGAATGTCATCCACAAAAACCCAACACCGCTCCTCTGGGCCATACCCCTCCCAGTCCACCAGGTACTGTAGCCGACCCTCACGACGTCGGGAGTCCAGTAGGGATCTGACGGCATAGGAGGGTGCTCCCTTGATGTCCAGGGGGGTGGAAGGGTGTCGTGGGGTGACAGCATCAGCCAGGGGACCAGGAACCACCGGCCTGAGAAGGGAGACATGAAAAGAATGTGGGATACGGTAGTCACTGGGAAACTGTAACCTATACGTCACTTCTTTGACCCTCCGGAGAACCTCGAACGGCCCCACAAACCGGGGGCTCAGCTTCTTGCAGGCCAGGCGGAGTGGGAGGTTCCTGGTAGAGAGCCAGACGCAATCCCCAGGATGGATCATGGGAGTCTCACTGCAGTGGCGGTCTGCCTGCTCCTTCTGACAGTCGACGGCACACTGGAGTCTTACGTGAGCCTTGCTCCACACTTCTGCGCGCCTGAACCACTCATCAACCGCAGGAGCGTTGGTCTGGCCCGGGGTCCACGGAGCCAGAGCTGGCTGAAAACCCAGAGCACACTGGAAGGGAGTCAGCCCGGCGGAGTGACGTAACAAATTCTGGGCATACTCCGCCTATGGAAGGAATCGGGCTCACTTTCCCTGCCGGTCCTGGCAGTGACTCCTCAGGAACCTCCCCAGCTCCTGGTTCATCCTCTCCACCTACCAGTTGGACTGAGGCCTATACCCGGAAGTGAGGCTGACCGTGAGCCCGAGCTTCTCTAAAAAGGCTCTCCATACCCGTGCTGTGAATCGGGGCCCATGGGGAGACGATGTCGTCCGGAAGGTCATCATGCCGGAAGACCTGCTGGAATAGTGCCTCGGTGACCTGGAGAGCAGTAGGGAGACCAGAGAAAGAAATGAAACTCCAGGATTTTGAAAATCTATCCACAACCACCAAAATGGTGGTGAAATCATCGGAGGGGAGATCAATGACAAAGTCAATGCATAGATGAGACTATGGACGATGAGCCACGGGAAGGGGAAGGAGTTTCCCTGCTGGAGCGTGCCGGGGGGGACTTGGTTTGAGCACATACAGAACAGGAGTTTACATTGCGACTAACGTCCTGCGCCAAGGTAGGCCACCAATATTTCTCGGAGATAGTTTGGGTAGTGTGAGAAATACCTGGATGTCCAGCAATGACAGCTGTCTGCGCCCAGGTTGGCAGCCGATCCCCGTGGAAAAGGTAGATGCGCTCAGGAAGAGAGGTAGTGGGTGCGGGCTCCCTCCCCAGAGCCTGGCGGATGTCCACATCTACGTCCCAGACCACAGGGCCTACGACTCGAGAGGAAGGGATTATGGGTGCATTCTGGACAGGACCCTCTCCCGAATCGTAGCGCCGGGACAGGGCATCGGCTTGGGTGTTCTTTGAACCTGGGCGATAGGTCAGCGTGAAGTCAAATCTTGTAAAGAAAAGGGCCCACCTTGCTTGGCGCATTCAGTCTCCTGACTGTCTCTATGTACTCCAGGTTCCAAATGGGTCCTTGGCGCCCTCCAGCCAACGTCTCCACTCCTCTAATACCAACTTCACCATCAGGAGCTCTCAATCACCGACGTCGTATTTCCTCTGCAGGGGACAGTTTCTTAGAGTAATACGCACACAGATACAATTTCTGTGGATTACCTTGTCGTTGAGACAGAACTGCCCCCACGCCCACCTCTGAAGGGTCCACCACCATATATTGTGGGATCTGGGTGTTTGAGCAATGGCCTGAGATGAAACGTCTTTTCAGTAGGCTGAAGGCCTCGTCAGCTGCTGGACTCCACACTAACCTATGGGGACCACTCTTGAGGAGAGAGGTGAGGCGATGGAGCTGAAGTTCCTGATGAAACGGCGGTAGAAGTTGGCAAACCCCAAAAAACATTGTAACCCCTTTATGGTGGTTGGGACTGGCCATGACCTGACTGCATCCAGCTTCTTGGCATCCATCTGCACTCCTTGGGGGCTGATTTGGTAGCCAAGGAGCCTCCTGATGAAACTGGCACTTCTCAGCCTTGACAAACAGTTGGTTAGCCAGGAGGCATTCCAGGCCTACTCGGATGTGAGCGATGTGATCCTCCAAGGTAGCCGAGTAGCATGTCCCGGAACACCTCATTGACGAGTGCCTGGAACACTGACGGAGCATTGGCTAAGCTGTCTTCCATTCATCTCCCTCCCGGATGCGGATGAGATTGTATGAACTCCGCAGGTCCAACTTGGTAAAAGAAAAATGGCCCCGGGGAGCTGTTCGATGGCTGCCGGTACCAACTGGAGAGGGTAATGGTACTTGGTGATTTCATTGAGTCCTCTGTAATCAATACATGGGCATAACCCTCCATCCTTTTTGGCCTCGAAGATGCAACCTTGTTGGAGCGCCTCATGGATGTACTCCGCCATGGCCTGGGTTTCAGCCACCGTCAGAGGGTAGATGTGACCCAATTCCGGTATGTTTCGCGTCACTACTTCACAGGGGAGCCTTAATATAATGTGAACTTTCATGTGCCTTAATATCAAACTTGTATGTCATCTGTAAATGCAAATAAAATTGTTAAATTACGAGCCTAGTTGGTTTAGTCACAGAGACTAAACCAAGATAATAAGGCTAAGATAATAAGTGGGCTGGATCAACCGAGAGATGAGTTTGGATTGGTCTGCGGTGTTGCATCTTGTGTCTATAAAATGAGCTGCTCATCATGTCTAGATAACTCTACTGCAGTTTTTTATTATTTTTATTATCAAAGATATAACGTTAGCCTTGGAGAACTGCTAATAAGTTCCTATACTGCTCTCAATAACATTGCTGCCCTGAATTTATCAGGCGCTATCGACAAAGGTCATTGGAAAAAGTTGTGACGGACTACTTTCTGGACGACCAATGCTGAACCTCGCTCACTCTGAAAAGAATACGCTTTGAAATCAGTGGAACACAACAGGCCAAACACGCTGTGCAAACTAAACGGAAACAACACATGATGTCTTGCAGTCTGCCGTGAAGCTTTCATCCATGTATACAGGTAAGAATCTAGCTACAGGTTCAGATATTATACGTTACTAATTTTGGCCAAGTTGTTTTCATTGCAAGCTAAAGCTTGCTGTTAACTAGCCAGCTGGAGTTCGATGGCTGGCTTGCTAACTAACATTAAACCTAACGTTATTTGGGAAACTTTAGCTTGCTATGACTATCAGTTTGTATTGCTAGTGTTGTTACTCTTTGGATTGGGATTATAGTAAAGTTATTTGCTATGTCTAAACAAAAGATCCCAAGTTAAAGCTTGCTGTTAGTTAGCTAACTTTAGCTGAGGTTAACTGGCTGGCTTGCTAGTTAACAATAACTTGTGTATCAGGTGTGTGTAACGTTAGTGATGTTTTCTCAGAATGCCATTTTGCATTGCTAGTTATAGCCTAATGATCGCTAGCTAACTAGCTAACATTGAACCTATTGGTCAACTTTAGCTAGTTAAAGCTTGCTGTTAGCTCGCCAGCTGACATTAGATGGCTGGCTAGCTAACGTAAACTCACTCACTTTTGTACATCGCCTTGGTCCGTACAATTGACCTTATTTTAGCGCCCCAAAAACGTAATACTTCCAGATCAACTGTAATGTCAATACCATTGTAAAGCACAATTTCTCCCCTTTCCAACAAAATTATTGACATGACCTCCACGCTGCCCGTTTCTGCATAATTCAAGAAGGCAATGAGCTCCTTCGGGTCTTTTTAAAAATGGCGGATGTGGAAGCGAAACTAATGCGTGATAGTGAGAAGGAGAGGAGATGTGTGGGAAAACGGCTTTTTTTTCACTCAATCTGTCCAACTTAACACCTTATCGCCTCTAAAATGTAAATAACACACTATAAAGAGTTTATATAATGTGTCATTACATACCTATTTGAAGGTTTGTGTCGAATTTGAATCGGGTTTTTAGGGCGGTGCTAAAGTGATCTTCAGAAGTAAACAGCGGCTTTGAAAGTCATGATTGCTTACAGTGATGACGCAAAAAATGACTAGGTATCCCCCCCTTGCCCTGTCACTGTCCATTTCTTGTTTTTAAACGATGAGAGAAGTTGGTGGAGATAGATTGTAAGACAGAAACAGTTGCTTTATGCGTGCAGTATGTTACGGCATGACACGTCACGATGTAACGGAGGGTCAGTTTTTTTCAACTTTTCTCCAATACTATACAGCCATTACCATGTCGATCAACGCTTGAATAGAAACGTAGTTCACACCCCAGATTTTGGAGTCAACACAGTCGCTACAATCCCATTAGTTTTCTTTGTAGCCTCGTTTGAATGTCGCGGTTGCGCACATTTGTACGGAATGGGGTGAATTTACATTATAGTAGCTAACGTTACCTGTATGAACTGTATAGGGATATCTCAGAATGCTATTTCTCATCTATTGTATAATAATGCTAAAATATTTGTATCTGGAATTTGTCTTTCTGCATCAATCAGTAGAACACGCCTGACTCCAGGTGAATCGATGTTGTGCAGGTGAATTGATGTTGTGCAGGGTTGTCTTCTGAATTTATTGTTGTTATTCCCTGTTTTACAGCTTCGATGCTCTGGAGCCTGGTGTTGTCTCCAAGGAGCGTTTGGACTGTCGGGACCAGGTTTCAGCTGCTGCGCAGCGCTGACATCCTTCCTCCCATAGATGGTCTGCCTGTAAAAGCACCACCTTTACCTCTGATTGTATGCATATAACTATGCATATAACTGCCTCGTCTATCACTGATATCATTCTTGTACATACTATATATTTTATTTATATTGACCATCTATTTCTGATATTGCTACTATGCAAGTAACCATTTGGCTGTACCGTTTACACCTTCTGTAGAAACCATCCACTTAGCAAAATATTGATATACCACGTGTCCACCACACAAATATGGCGCATGCATCTGTTTATGTATTGTACATGTGCAAAAAAAAATAACCTCAGGTTTCAACTTGGGTTATATGGCTTACAATGTGATAAGTGCATGTGGAACAGTATATAAAGTATCCTAATGTACTAGTGTGACGGCATTTGGGCAGTGAGGTAAAGTAGTTTTGTGGTATCTGTACATTACTTTATATTTTTTTGGGGCAACTTTTACTTTACTCCATACGTTTTCCTTGACACCCAAAAGTACTTGTTACATTTTGACAGGAAAATGGTCCAATTCACACACTTATCAAGATGTCATCCCTACTGCCTCTGATCTGGCAGACTCACTAAACGCAAATGCCCTTGGCTCTCCGTCAATATAAACAATCAAATTGTGCCATCTGGTTTGCTTAATACTTAAGTACATTATGCCCCTGGCTGTCTAATAAATAATTGTGCTCTCTGGTTTAATAAGGAAACAATTTATACTTTTTCCACCACGATGTGGCTGGAGTTTAAAGCGTTTTTCACATGACCCATCAATTTAGACAAGTGTGTCTGGGTAAGCGTCATCAAATATTTTAATCTGGACACTTTGTTTATCTGGAATTGTTCCTTATTGTAGGCTACTACCACTTTCAGTCTTAATCTTTACTACACGACTCACTGTTTAGCGCATGATCTCACATGTGAATCCTTAAAGAGATGGGTGGGGCTGGGTTTAGAGCATGTGAACAATGCTGAATGGGTGTAGACAAAGGAGAGCTCTCCAGTAGGTACCAAAACATTTAAAGGCCCTTTTTCTCAAAAGTGAGTTTACAAGTGTATCAACTTTCAAAGTAGAAATACTTTCCCATTGTTCCTCATGCGTGGATGGTAGAGCTAGTGCCCTCATTGATCACAATAGAGACAAAGCTCCAGCTGTCTGTGTCGCTCCGCTTTACCTCCAAAAGTTCAGGCTCTGATCCAAAGTGTTCAGAGGGAGGGAGAGAAGCGATGTGAATGCCAACGCTCCCGAAGAAGGTTATCCAGAAGGATGGCCATCGCGATGATTGTGTCTAAAGGGAGGTTGTCATCTCGACAGGCCAGTTCCGTCTGAACCACCTTGCGCAGTTCTCTTCTGAATAGCGTACGAAGACGAGCGAGTACTCGGCAGCTGTCTGGTCCTCCTGCTGTAGTTGGAGTAGGCGCTCCCCCCTCTGCCCTCCGGTGGATGATCTAAGATACCTCTGAACCGAGCCATGAACCCCTCATAAGAATCCAGCTCCTCCTCTCTCAGATGGCCGTGGCCCATTCCAACACCCGCCCAGTCAGCAGAAAAATAACTGTGGCAGCCTTGGACCTCTGTGGTGGGGGCTCCCATCTGGTGTGCAAAGTAGAGGGAGCACTGTAGCAGGAAGCCACGGCATTTAGATGGGGTGCTGTCATATTTATCCGGGAGGGACAAACGGCATCGCTGACCTGGGCGGGTTGCTGAATGGGCTGGCTCGACTAGTAGTAGAGTATCCTCCGCTAGTTGAAGGCAACGCGCCTCAGGTATGTTCGAGACGTTGAACACTGCGAAAAACTTCTTCCATAGCCGTCCCCAGTTGCACCAGCTGGTCGTGGTGTTGACGAAATAGGTCCCTGCTCATCAACCGTCTGGGAGATTTCCTGCTGCTTCCATTTTGTGAGGCAGTGTTCTGTAACGTAGACTCTGGGAGTCGAGAAGCAGGTGGTAAGTTTAATATAACAAGAAACGTGGAACGATACAACATAGGAGTAGTGTCTAGACATGACCAACAGAAACAATACTGCCTGGGGAAGGAACCTAAGGAAGTGCCAGATAAAGGGGAGGTATAAAAGTGAGGTAATGGAGTCCAGGTGTGCTTAATGATGAAGCGCAGGTGCACGTAATGATGAAAGCCAGGTGTGCGTAATGATGGTTCCCAGGACCGGTGGTTAGTAAACCTGCGAAATCGAATGCCAGAGGGGAGAAGCGGGAGTAGACGTGACAGCAGGGCTGTGTTCCAAATAAAAAAAACGGTAAGTGTGTTTGCATCAGGTCCTCAATGGCAAAGCTAGTAGAGCTAAAAAAAATAAGTAATAAACGTGTAAGGAACTGTGCACAGTTTGGAGAGGTGTGTGCCCACTTGGAGACACCAGTTAGACCTCTCACTCAAACCCTTTCTCATCTTGCACCGACAGCAAAATTTCAATGAATATGTCATATGTTACTGAATGTATCCAGAGTATTTTCATATTTTGTTATTGACAAATGCTGTGAAAAGTACAGCAAATGTAAATGCACATAAAATCAACAGTGTAATGCTTGGATTCAGTTTTGTGTCAGGTGAACTGGTGTGTCCTCAACTTTGGTCTGATCATTACCCCATAATCTCCAAAGTGTTCAATTGCAACCATGGTCATGCATATGCTTTTATAGGTCTTCTGTTAGAAACAATCCGTGTCCCAAATGGCTCCCTATGTAGTTCACTACCCTATTCCCTATGTAGTTCACTACATAGGGAATAGGGTGCCATTTTGGCATGCAGACATGAGTAGCCTAGCGGTTAAGAGTGTTGGGCCAGTAACTGAAATGTGCTGGTTTGAGCCGGCAAGGTGGTTAAAGCCCTGCCCCCCGTTAAACTGCCCCCTGCACCTCTCTGATTCAGAGGGGTTGGGTTGAATGCAAAAGACACATTTCGGTTGAATGCATTTAGTTGTGCAACTGACTAGGTATCCCCTTTCCCTTCCCTGTCCCATGCAGGCTAAATATTACCTCAGGCCAACTAGCTCTGTTCATTCCACTGGAGTATGGAAAACATAACATAGATTATGAGTGTAGGACAATAACTTAAAGGTATTATCATTAAACATTTTGCGTTCTGGCATGTCAATGATTGTCTGTCAGGAAAGTTAACAGTTCACAGAGGTGAATATAGTATAGCAGTCTGCACTAAAATGGAAATAGTATATTTTCTTTAATCTGCTTTTCCCTCACTCTTTCTTCCTCAACCATCTCTCTCTCTCCATCTCCTCCATTTTATTTGTCTTTCCCAGCTCCACAGTCTATCTTTATGTGCCCCATCAATGTGTCAGTGTGGCTGCCAGTTGCTGGTCTTTTGAGAACGTCATGTGAAACGTCGCTTGAAGTGTGAGATGAATGGGAGGCAGAGGGCTCGTAGAGAGGACGGTAACTAGGTTGGGACTGTATTGGGCGTGTTCCTACTAGAGTAGCCCAGGTCTGGATGAAGATGCTGTTATAATAAAGACCTACCAATGCGTTGTCATAGCATAGGCCTACCAGACACTGTCTTAGGCCTACGAGGAACTGCACTGCCTGCCTGCTGGCAGTAAACACATTGATATCTGGAGAGCTTCTATCTGTCAGGGGGTGCTGATACAGTCTGCCTTGTATTTATTGCCTACTTAATGGACTTGATTGTATTACTGAAGGGAGAGAGCGAACAAAATCTAACGCCACTAGCCCCACTATGGTACTTTCAGCATTCTGCAATTACCTTATGTAAATCTGTGCCTGGAATGGTTCTGCCTCCTGCTATTTAAAATGCATTGAATTTCCATGGGAAATGATCCACTACTGCCGCTTGAACCTCGTTAATAACGGTGACAAGCCGGATGACATTTGGAATACTTACATGCTTACTTAGCATTGCCATGCTTGCAAACACTTCCTACGATACCCCGCGTCCTACTTCTCTCTCCTGCTGCTGCACTCTGTGACAGCACATTTACAAAAAGGATAGCTTTGAATGAGGTACTCCGGCAAATGAGTTATTTCTTCAAGTAAATGGGTTTTCCTGCAAAAGACATTAGACTAGTAAGTGCTCACTCAATCTTTGATCATGCGGAGTGCCTGAAGTGGAGTGCACTGGCTCTTGCAAATATCACGGAAATAGGTTTAAATTCCACCTTCTATTAGCTCATAGACTATAAGCTCATTGCAGACTGCATAGTCAGATTGGAATGCCATTGAATTACTGTATGAACTAAATCACTGTGACTACTGTAGACAGACAAATGTTTGTGAGTTCCAAGTACCTTAAGTATTTAATGGATCTTGGCCCAGGATTCATTTGAAAGGCAATTCTGATGCACAATACTTCACACACAATGACTCACACCTAGTGGTTAGAGCATTGGGCCAGTAATTGAAAGGTTGCTGGATCGAATCCGCGAGCTGACAAGGTAAAAATCTGTCGTTCTACCCCTGAGCAAGGCAGTTAACCCACTGTTCCCCGGGCGCCATGGATGTCGATTAAGGCAGCCCCCCGCACCTCTCTGATTCAGAGGGGTTGGGTTAAATGCGGAAGACACATTTCATTTGAAGGCATTCAGTTGTACAACTGACAAGGTATCCCCCTTTCCCTCTTTCTCTACCCTGAACACGGTGCCTCTGTCAGCCAAAATAGTGTAATATGGCGCTGGAGAGGATGGCTGCCGTTTCATGGGCTCTTAACCAACCGCATTTTTTGTAACTTATTTTGTACATAATGTTGCTGCTACCGTCTCTTATGACCGGACAGAGCTTCTGGAAATCAGAACAGCAATTACTCACGAACTGGACGAAGAATTTCTCTTTAATGATTCGGACGAGAGGGATTTACTCCAGACACCTGAACAGGCCCTCAGCCCGGTCATTCGCAGGAGAAAATTATGCAAGAGGTATCGCGGAAAGAGATCAGAGGTGCCTTGTGAGGATCCGCCGACGAGTGGCTAATCTGCTTTTGCCATCCGTACTACTGGCCAACGTACAGTACAATTGCTTGATAATAAATTGTACGAACTACGATCACATATATCCTACCAAAGGGACATTAAAAACTGTAACATCTTATGTTTCACCGAGTCGTGGCTGAACGACCACATGAATAACATACAGCTGGTGGATTATACACTGTATCGGCAGGATAGAACAGCAGCCTCTGGTAAGACAAGGGGTGGTGGTCTATGTACATTTGTATACAACAGCTGGTGCACGATATCTAAGGAAGTCTCAAGGTTTTGCCGGCCTGAGGTAGAGTATCTCATGATAAGCTGTAGAGCACAATATCTACCAAGTTTTCATTTTTCTATTTTTCGTAGCTGTCTGTATACCACCACAGACGGATGCTGGCACTAAGACCGCAATCAATGAGCTGTATAGCACCATAAGCAAACAGGAAAACGCTAATCCAGAGGCGGTGCTCCTAGTGGCCGGAGACTTTAATGCAGGGAAACTTAAATGCGTTTTACCTAACTTCTATCAGCATGTTAAATGTGCAACTAGAGGGAAAAAAACTCTAGACCACCTTTACTCCACACACAGATACGCATACAAAGCTCTCCATCGCCCTCCATTTGGTAAATCCGACCACAACTCTATCCTCCTGATCCTGCTTACAAGCAAAAATTAAAGCAGGAAGCACCAGTGACTCGGTCAATAAAAAAAGTGGTTAGATGAAGCAGATGCTAAGCTACAGGACTGTTTTGCTAGCAGAGACTGGAATATGTTCCGGGATTCTTCCGATGGCATTGAGGAGTACACCACATCAGTCACTGGCTTCATCCAATTTGCATATCACCCCAATAGATCCACAGATGATGCGATCTCTATTGCACTCCACACTGCCTTTTCACACCTGGACAAAAGGAAGCCCTATGTGAGAATGCTATTCATTGACTACAGCTCAGTGTTTAACACTATAGTGCCCTCAAAGCTCATTACTAAGCTAAAGACCCTGGGACTAAACGCCTCCCTCTGCAACTGGATCCTGGACTTCCTGACAGGCTGCCCCCAGGTGGTAAGTGTAGGTAACAACACATCCGCCACACTGATCCTCAACACTGGGGCCCCTCAGGGGTGTGTGCTCAGTCCCCTCCTGTACTCCCTGTTCACTCATGACTGCACGGCCAGGCACGACTCCAACACCATCATTAAGTTTGCCGATGATACAACAGTGGTAGGCTTGATCACCAACAACGACGAGACAGCATATAGGGAGGAGGTCAGAGACCTGGCCGAGACATTCCTTCAATGTGATCAAGACTAAGGAGATGATTGTGGACTACAGGAAAAGGAGGACCGAACACGCCCCCATTCTCATCGACGGGGCTGTAGTGGAGCAGGTTGAGAGCTTCAATTTCTTGGGTGTTCACATCACCAACAAACAAACATGGTCCAAGCACACCAAGACAATCGTGAAGATGGGACGACAAAACCTATTTCTTCTCAGGAGACTGAAAATATTTGGCATGGGTCAGATCCTTAAGGTTCTACAGCTGCACCATTGAGAGCATCCTATACCAGGCGGTGTCAGAGGAAGGCCCTAAAAATTGTCAGACTTCAGCCACCCTAGTCATAGACTGTTCTCTCTGCTACTGCACGGCAAACGGTACTGGAGCGCCAAGTCTAGGTCCAAGAGGCTTCTAAACAGCTTCTACCCCCAAGCCATAACACTACTGAACATCTAATAAAATGACTACCCAGACTACTTGCATTGTCCCCTCCCCCCTTTTATGCTGTTGTTACTCTGTTATCTATACATAAGTCACTTTAATAACTCTACCCACGTATATATTACCTCAATTACCTTGACTAACCGGTGCACCCGCACATTGACTCTGTACCAGTACCCCCTGTATATAACAATGCTGTTATTTTACTGCTGCTCTTTAATTATTTGTTACTTTTATTTCTTATTTTTTTAGGAATTTTTCTTAACTGAATTGTTTGATGGCTTGTAAGTAAGCATTTCACTGTAAGGTCTACCTACACCTGTTGAATTCAGTGCATGTGACAAATACAATTTGATTAGTGTTCATCACTCCTGTTCTGTACCTATGCAGTGAGAGTGAACAGGTAAGAAGACCTTGTCTGCCATGTAGGAACCGTCAGAAATGTCATTAGAGTCCGACAGAAGGTCAATGCTATGATTCACCTATCACTCTTTTTCTCCCCCTCTCTCTCGCGCTTTTTCGCTCTTTCTTTTGCCCCCACCCCCTCTCTCTTTCTTTTCTGACCGTCAGAAATGTCATTAGTCCAACAGAAGGTCAATGCTATGATTCACCTATCACTCTTTTTCTCCCCCTCTCTCTCGCGCTTTTTCGCTCTTTCTTTCTCTCTCTTTCTTTTCTGACTCTCTCTCTGACTCCCTCTCTCTCTCCAAGCACCATGCAGGACTAATGTTACAGAGATGGGGGCCAGTGGCATATCGCTCCTCGTAACTGTCTACATAACTTGCTCAGCTGGAGGGAAATACAGCCATAGTAAGTCCTACCAGCCCTCTGTTTGCTGTTATATATTGGTCTGTTAAAGCAGTTAACTTGTCAAATAAAATGTCCCCTGCTTCAGTTTGCAAATGGTGATTTTTATGCTCTTGTCAAACAAATGTCATGGAATTTGGACGGTTGACATGCATAAAGCATGCCATCTGTCATTCCTGAAATTCATAATTTTGAAAGTAAGTATAAATCAAACACAATTATTCCTTATTGAAAAGAAGTCGGTGAACAGGAGGGAGGAAACCAATCTGCTTCTGAGCTCAAAAATACATTATGCTAATTAATGCCTATCAATCACCGTATGAAAAATCCACCATATTAATAACTGAGGAAATGTGAGTGAAAATGCAGTAGGTAGAAGCCCACACTACACTACACCGTTATAGGGGATACTGACAGACTCCAGCAACCCAGAAAAGCCTCTTCCAATCCCCTGCTCCTGTCCTGACACTAACAGCCTACCCGCATAAAGACCACACTGAAGTGACGTCAAAGATTCATGCTTCATAATGGACTTGTTCACATTACCTGCTCCCAGCCCCACACCTCATCCCCAACAGACCCTGTGAGAGAAAGAGACCAAGGGCTGCTCTGGCATCACACAGGACCTGACAGAAAAACACCAGCAGCATATGGTGCAGTTCACGGGCCTCTGGGGCTGCATCCCAATGGCACCCTGTTCCTTATATAGTGCACTACTTTTGACCAGGCCCAATGGGGCTCTGGTCAAAAGTAGTGCACTATGTAGGGAATAGGGTGCCATTTCGGACACATACCGGGATTGTAACCTAACTCACTGTGGTCTGCTAGTTATAGAAATTAGCATTTTTTTTCTTTCTCATTTGGAAATTCACGGGGTCAGGGCCCTTTATTCTCCCCCAGTTTTTAACAGCCTCTGTGCTGTGGTTTGGTTTCAAACGGGCACATGATTCAATAGGATCTACCGGTACCTCATTCTGACACGTTTTCCAAATCAGAGGTGGTCCCCCTTTTATCAAAACAGAGCAGGGGCCAAGTTTCTAAGCGGACCTGAGACCTCAGATCGTAAATTAACAGGTATGTAGGCAAGAGGAGGAGGGAGTCCAACTAAAATGGACATCAAAGAGAAGGGGGTTCTGATCACAGGAGGTGGACTAGAAACACACACACACACACACAAACACTGTCACACTAACCCCAGGGCCATGACAAACAGAGAGACATTCTGGCTTCTCAGAGTAGCAGACAGTCAAGCAGAGCAGATGCGCGTGCACACACTGCAGACAGACCCAGACAGCGCAGGAGGTCCAGAGGACAACCTCATGCTGTTCCACATTCCTCCATGGTACGCACGTCACCTCACCCTGCCAGCACTCACAAACACACACTCTGTTTCATGTCCTGAACAAGGACATAGAATATATCAATCTAGCAATGTTTTGTTAACAGCTGGTGAGCGATCTCTAATATTAAGGACATCTCGATTGTATGCTTGCCTGAGTGAGAATACCTCATGATAAGCTAAACTATTTTCCAAGAGTTTTCAGCTATATTTTTTGTAGCGGTCTATTTACCACCACAAACCGATGCTGGCGCTAAGACCGCACTTAAAAAGCTGTATAGTGTCATGAGTAAACAAAGAAATGCTCACCTAGAGGCAATTCTCCTAGAGGCCGGTGATTTTAATGCAGGAAAACTGAAATCTATTTTACATCATTTCTACCAGCATTTCACCTGTGCAACTGGAGGCGAAAGAGGATCACCTTTACTCCAAACACAGACGCATACAAGCACTCCCTCCCTTTGGCATATCTGACCATAACTCTATCCTTCTCAAACAGGAAGTACCAGTGCTCAATGCGTGGTTCAATGAAGCGGAAGCTAAGCTACATTACTGTTTTGCTAGCACAGACTGGAATATGT
This sequence comes from Salvelinus namaycush, assembly GCF_016432855.1. Taxonomy (NCBI): domain Eukaryota; kingdom Metazoa; phylum Chordata; class Actinopteri; order Salmoniformes; family Salmonidae; genus Salvelinus; species Salvelinus namaycush. Next base: position 34,180,515 of record NC_052313.1, read on the forward strand.
TCCTGGATTCATCCGATGGCATTGAGGAGTTTTACCACATCAGTCACCGGCTTCAATAATACGTGCATTGACGACATCGTCCCCACAGTGATCGTACGCACATATCCCAACTAGAAGCCATGGATTACAGGAAACAACTAAGCTAAACGCTAGAGCTGCCGCTTTCAAGGAGTGGTACACTAATCCGGACGCTTATAAGAAATCCCGCTACGCCTTCCGACGAACCAACAAACAGGCAATACAGGACTAAGATCGAATCCTACTACACTGGCTCTGATGGTGGTCGGATGTGGCAGGGCTTGCAAACTATTACGGATTAAAAAAGGGAAATCCAGCTGTAAAGTGCCCAGTGACGCGAGCCTATCAGATGAGCTAAATCCCTTCTATGCATGCTTCGAGACTAGCAACACCGAACCTTGCATGAGAGCACCAGCTGTTCTGGATGACTGTGTGTTCACGCTCTCCATAGCCGACGTGAGTAAGAGCTTTAAGCAGGTTAAAATTTACAAGACCACAGAGCCAGATGGATTACCAGGATACGTACTCAGAGTATGACATTTTCACAGATATTTTCAACCCTTGACTCAGTCTGTAATACCTACATGTTTCAAGCAGTCCCTGTGCCAAGGAATGCCAAGGTAACCTGCCTAAATGGCAATCGCTCCATAGCACTCACACTTGTAGCTTTGAAAGGCTCACATCAACACCATCATCCCAGACACCCTGGACCCACTCCAATTCGCGTACCACCCCAACAGATCCACAGATGATGCAATCTCTATTGCACTTCACACTGCCCTTTCCCACCTGGACAAAAGGAACACCTACTTGAGAATGCTTTTCATTGACAACAACACATCCGCCACCCATACACACATGGGGGCCCCTCGGTTGCGTGCTTAGTCCCCTCCTGTACTCCCTGTTCATCCACGACTGTGTGGCTGTGCACGACTCGAACACCATCATTAAGTTTGCCGAAAACATAACGGTGGTAGACCTGATCACCAACGATGAGACAGCCTATAGGGAGGAGGTCAGAGACCTGGCAGTGTGGTGCCGGGACAACAACCTCTCCCTCAATGTCAGCAAGACAAAGGAGCTGATCGCGGACTACAGGAAAGGGAGGGCCGAGCATGCCCCCATTCTCATCAACGGGGTTGTAGTGGAGCTGATCGAGAGCTTCAAGTTCCTCGGTGTCCACATCACTAAGGACCTATCATGGTCCAAACACACCAACACAGTTATGAAGAGGGCACAACAATGTCTCTTGAGGATCTGAGGGCCCAAGCCAAATCATTTCAGCCTCCTAAGAGGGAAAAGGTTCTACAGCTGCACCATTGAGAGCATATTGACTGGCTGCATCTACCCATACACTCACACATACAACATTGACACTCCAACACAAATACAAACACACACACAGCTGCTAGTCTGTTTATTATCTATCCTGATTGCCTAGTCACTTTTACCCCTACCTACATGTACATACCGGAATTAACTAAACTACCTCGTACCCTTACTCATTGTGTGTGTGTTATGTATGTATGTCTCGTGATGGTTGTTTTATTGTGTTACTATTTCCTTTTTTATTTATAGTTTTCCTACTTTTTAACTCCTGCATTGTTGGGGAAGGGCTTGTAAGTAATAATTTCACAGTAAAGTCTGCACCTGTCGTATTCGGAGCATGTGACAAATAAAATATGATATCCCAGAGGGATCTGTTCAAAAGTAGTGCACTATATAGGGAATAGGTTGCCATTTGGCCCTCCTCACACACACTTACTCAACAATCCCCAACCTGTACAAACTACAACCACGCATACATAACATATACAACCACTCACACCCCACTCACCCTAATACTATTACTACTTGCTTTTAACGTGATTTATCACCTAAATATGAACAAGCGAGGTAAGCCATTTAGGCCTTCGGCCCCCATGCTATGGATCTGCTATTGGAATCTGCTTAGAACTGTTATATAATCAATGCCCTCCATTTATTTTCTTCCTCTTTTCCCCCTCCTTTTTAAGAGGGATGGTAGGCAAACAACGCCATCATAAGGATATAGGATTCAACAAAATGTCACATTTTTCTTTTGACCAAAAACTCTGTCACCTGCAATTAGGTATACCTGAGGAACATTAGAGAACAGAGCGAAACCCATCTGAGGTTAGATGTAGGTACCATGTTAGCACAGATGTTATCTGACAATTACTGAGGGAGAACATGGTGTTCTGATTAATCTGTGAAACAGAGGAGATAGCTGTTTTACAACCTCATTAACGTTGGCTACAGCATACAATATGTTAGCGAAGACATACACACACACACAGACACACACACACATGCAAGCACGCACACTTGCAACACCTGTTAGAGAACAGCACATGAATTCCCCTGATGGAGTCAGTGGCTATGGTGAATTAGATACTAATTAGGCCGTCTTGAGGAGCATTTTGAACATGCTGTTTAAGAGAAACCTGTATAATAATTGTGTGTGTGTGTTAGCTAGTCAGGAACCTCAAAGAAAGCCCAAACAAACCTCAGTAGATCAGCTATTTAAAAATAATTCAATACTTCAACAACCGCTACACCTGGCACTGTATTTCAATCTATCCTGACCTCTGTGCCCCTCCTTGATTCAGACTCAAGCCAATATTGATTCCAGCAAATGCAGAAGCGCTCTCTCTCAATTCCCTCGGCTTGCATCCTGCCGTCTTCTCTCTTCCTCTCTCTGTTTCTCTCTCTAACCTGCCTCTCTGTTTCTCTCCCACTCCATTTCTCTCTCTCTCAGCCACAGGTAGGTTCTTCTCCTCTGAGACCGCAGAGTGCTGCGCTGCTTGCCATGCCGGCTCTCTCATAAGCTCATTGCCTTTTGCTTCCGTGCCAACATCTTACTTAATTAGCTCACATTTTTATGGGTATAAATTGCTTTTACATCACCGCCAGGGAACTGCACAGACAAAGTGGGTTGATCATATATTATGTTGATCCTCCTTGGCTCCAGTTAAACCTATACATGACATTTGAATTTGTGGAAACCCAGCGCAGCACTAGAAGGGCCCAGTATAAGAGGTAGAATTCTTCTTTGTTGTGCTGTCAGTGGTCTTATCTCTCCCTGGGGATATCAGTTCTGCTGTCACTGTAAGGTGGATGGTGAGATGAGTAATAGAGGGAGTAGGATCAGGAAGGTAGGGATTGAGTAATCCAGGGATATAGGAGCTAAAGCACCCACACATTTTTCTGGGTACCTCTCATTCCCAGAGAGAGAGAGAGACTCACTAAATGTAGGTCTATGCTTCTAGAATCTGACACCACTGTCACAATGAAATCACCCACGAGGTGTTAATATCCACACTGAATCAAATATTCAGCACCCCCCCTTCCTCATTCTCATCCCAAATGGAATGTTCCTAACTTGAATGCACAACATACCTTTAACATTGGCTAGTAATAAGGAAAGAAAGGCCATGACATTTCTGGTCTGAGACGGTGTCTTTACTCAGGGATGTTGCTAAGGGCATGGAAAGAAAAACGTAATACTACATCATTCTCACTTAATATGGCCTGGGAGTAGTTTTATCTGTGAATGATAACGAACTTGATGTGGTCGCAACTTCTTCCTAAAAACCTACCAGAGAAACCACCTTTTATCATCGGTCCTCCTCCCTGCAATGTCTTAATCTCAGCAGTAGGGGGAAATGAAGAACACATTTTAACCATCATCTCTAGTCAGTTGATCCAGATGCTTGTTTCTCAGTACCTGCCTCGGGCTGTGGTGTTGTTTATTCTCCTCGGATTAAGTTCCTCAAACCTCCGTCCTCCGCCACTGAGACAGAATCTGCATCCCAAATGGCATCCTATTCCCCATATAGTGCACTACATTGGACAGACTACCCAGAAATAGTGCACTAAATATTGGTGCCATTTGGGACAAAGTCAGAGAGAGCTGGCAGCACTGCTCTCCAGAGTAAGCTAAATCCTTTCTGTTGTAGCCAGGTGGATACACAACACATCCCCTCACTGCGGTTTGGTCCAGTTCTTCTAGCTCTCCATGCATTTACATGTCAGTCATCCATATTGATGCCAGGCGATTCATGTGGTGCCAACCTATATAGCCTCATAGCACACCCTGTTTCTGCTCACCCACTACCCCTCCCTCCTTGCCCATGTAAAGCTGTTGAAAGCCTGGGACAGTCCCAAATGGGACTCTATTCCCTTTATAGTGCCTGGCCCATAGGGCTCTGGTCAAAAGTGGTGCACTATGGGCCCAGGTCAAAAGTCGTTTATTGGAGTCAGGAAGTGGGTCGGGGGCATGGTCCCCTCGCAGTAGCCCAGGGTGAAGGGGGTATAAGTGGGAAGATTTGTGTTAGTAAGGTCCACCTGGCTATCTCTGAGGTGGAGCCTCAGCCTGCTGTAATTGATTTGTCAATCTGGTGCCATCTGCCGTGTCACACAGATGGATGAGGGCTCATTCTGCTCTCCTTACAGAGAGAAGACCACCAGAACACTTTGAGGGAGCAGGAGAGCAGGGATAGGTTACACTCAACAGACACAGGAGAATACACATGCACACGCATGTACACACGCATGCACACACACATACATGTGCATGCACGCACAAATGAATGCACGTATACAGTTGTGACATACGGTAGGATAGGGCCTGGAGGGGTGACGGAAACAAACCAATCCCTTAACCCCGCTACGGGCCCCCTGAGGGTCAGCAGTTATGGCTGGTCATATAGACGCTGTGACCGGGACAGGCCCCACATGGCCTAATAACTCGGCTTGATGAGGAAGAGAAAGAAAGAGATCTGGTGCATCTGTCCCCAACCAAGGAGGGCCTACAGCAGCAACTAGATCTTCTGCACAGACTCTATCAGACCTGGGCCCTATCAGCGAATGTCAGTAAGACACATTTAATGGTGTTCCAAAAAAGGTCCAGTTGCCAAGACCACAAATACAAATTCCATCTAGACCGTTGCCCTAGAGCAGTGTTTCCCAAACTTTTTATAGTCCCGTACCCCTTCAAATATTCAACCTCCAGCTGCGTACTCCCTCTAGCACCAGGGTCAGCGCACTCTGAAATGTTTTTCTTTTCTTTTGCCATCATTGTAAGCCTGCCACACACACACACATTTATTAAACATAAGAATGAGTGTGAGTTTTTGTCACAACCCGGCTCGTGGGGAGCGACAAAGAGCTCTTATAGGACCAGGGCACAAATAATAATATAATAATCAATAATTTTGCTCTTTATTTAACCATCTTACATATAAAACCTTATTTGTTCATCGAAAATTGTGATTAGCTCACCACAGGTTAATGAGAAGGTTGTGCTTGAAAGGATGCACATAACTCTGCAATGTTGGGTTGTATTGGAGAGAGTCTCAGTCTTAAATAATTTTCCACACACAGCCTGTGCCTGTATTTAGTTTTCATGCTAGTGAGGGCCGAGAATCCACTCTCACATAGGTACGTGGTTGCAAAGGGCATCAGTGTCTTAACAGCGCGATTTGCCAAGGCAGGATACTCTGAGCGCAGCCCAATCCAGAAATCACCCAGATAGGCCAGTCGTGTGAGAAACTCGTCATCATGCAAGCGGTCAAACAAGTGAAAATTATGGTCAGTAAAGAAAACTTTAAGCTCGTCTTAAAGTCAATACTTTGCCCCTTGATAACCAGCGCACTTCTGTATGTTGTAAAAGTGTTACATGGTCGCTGCCCATATCATTGCATAGTGCAGAAAGTAGACGAGAGTTCAGGGGACTTGCTTTTACAAAGTTAACCATTTTCACTGTAGTGTCCAAAATGTCTTTTAAGCTGTCAGGCATTCCCTTGGCAGCAAAAGCCTCTCGGTGGATGCTGCAGCCTACCCAACTGCTAGCATGCGCGTTACCACTCCACTATATCTCCCTGTCATGGCTTTTGCGCCATCTGTACAGATACACACATGAGCAGCAGCTACATTTGGCTACATACAGACCGTTAGTGGAATTCCCGCGAGAGAGTAACGGTTTTGTGATTGGATGTTCATTATTTGACTAGGCTACCAGTCTTTGACATTGTGTTGTTATTTTTTCTGAACACTAGACGGTTACATTTTATTTTTGGCAGTGAAACAAGGCTACTCAGGTGAGGGGAAAAAAAACTCACCCAAATGTATAGCCCCGTTGGAAAATATAAATGGATTTTAAATTTTTTAAACTTTATGTGAATCAGTTTTTATTTGGCGTACCCCCAACGGCATTGCACCCCAGTTCCCAGGCAAACTGCCCTAGAGCACACAAAAAACTATACCTTCCTTGGCCTAAACATCAGCAACATCAGAACTCATTGCCCTCTATGGTTGTGAGTTCTGGGGCCCCTCACCAACCAAGAATTCACAAAAAGGGACAAACAACAAATTGAGACTCTGCATGCAGAATTCCGCAAAAACATCCTCCATGTACAACGTACAACACTAAATAATGCATGCAAAGCAGAATCAGGATGATTCCCGCGAATAATATCAAAATCTAGAAAAGAGACAGTAAATTCTACAACCACCTAAAAATAAGTGATTCCCAAACATTCCATAACAAAGCCAGTGAGAATAACCTAGAGAAGAGCCCCCTCAGCCAAATGGTTCTGGGCCTCTGTTCACAAACACAGACCCCACAAAGAACCAGGACAGCAACACAATTATTCCCAACCAAATCATGAGAAAACGAAAAGATAATTACTTGACATATTGGAAAGAATTAACAAAAAAAACTGAGCAAACTGGAATGCTATTTGGCCCTAAACAGAGTACACAGTGGCAGAATACCTAACCACTGTGACTGACCCAAAATGAAGAAAAGCTTTGATTATGTATAGACTCAGTGAACATGGCCTTGCTATTGAGAGAGGCCGCCGAGAGAGAGGACAGACTATGTGCACACTGCCCACAAAATTATGTGGAAACCGAGATGAACCTCCTAACCTTCTGCCAAATGTATGACCATATTAGAGACACATATTTCCCTGAGACTACACAGATCCACAAATGTTCAACTATTTGCACATTGTAACAATGCCATAATATAACATTTGAAATGTCTCCACCCTTTTGAAACTTTTTGAGTGTGATGTTTACTTTTGATTTCTGATTGTTAATTTCACTTTTGTTTTTCTATTTTACTTGCTTTGGAAATGTAAACATATTTTTCCTATGCCATTAAAGCCATTTGAGAGCAAGAGAGAGAGAGAGATAAAGATTACAATCCTTCTGTCATTGCACATGGGATCCCATGACCACACGGACACACACACACACACACGTGTAACCACAGAGGTGTAACCACAGAGACTGGCCTTACTCAAGGGCAAACCAACAGATAGCTGAGATCTAGCAATGCCTTACTGCTTTATCAGCAAGGAGAGTGAGCGGAAGACTGAAACTACAGATAATGTCACGGTCCAAAACAACAGGTGCTGCCTTAGTGCATGGTTTACATGCTTAGATAAATGTGCAAATTCTTTCACATCTAAATGGATGGTGGTGTGCGTAAGGGAGGAGAGAGAGAAACAGAAAAAGACAGAGCAAGACAGAGAGAGAGAGAGAGGTAGGCCTTTTGCAGCAAAGTGGACCACTGAATTTTTTAGGAAACCACCCTCCCTCCCTCTTTACTGCCTCTCCCCCATCCTTGTGTCTACCCTTCACCTCCCCAGAGGAGCTAAGAAAGGCAAGGGTCAGAGTTCATCTGTCTGAGCCATGTTTACCAGGGGAGAGTTCAGGGGTCATCCGTATCAAGAGAAGAGAGCATGACACAACCCCAACAAGAGGAGGAAGGAGGAAGAGGAGTACAACCTGGAGGAGGAAGAAGGAGGGGGAGGAGAAGGAAGGAAGGAAGAGAGACAAGATGGTCCCGTAAGATGGTCAGGAAATCAGGGAAGAATTGTTAGTATTAAGTTTGAAACCCACATGGAAACATACTATAGAAGTACATGGTGTCAATACTCCTATAATGTAAAGAATGCTGAGAATTTAGCCATGTGGTCCAAGCTCTTTCATGATGCTTATGGATTGGTTGACTTGGGATAGGATTGGGGTTCCTCAGGGTTCTGTTGTGTCACCACTGGGTGTCTCTGTGGTGCTGTCTGTCCAGAGAGGGGGTAGAGTCTGATGATGTGTTAAAAGACTACAAAAATTGTTTTCTACATTGAGTCAAAGGAATGGGGATTAGTGTATGGGAGGGTCCACAAAAGCACAGCTGAACGGACAGCAGAAAGATGTATGACTGAATGCATGTGAAAAATGGATCAATCTTCTCTTGCACTGGGACAGACCAAACCTTCATAACATGGATACCGTAGCTGTTTTGTTTTATGACTCTCTCTCTCTCAGGCGTAAGTTGGGATGTTGTTTCCAAGCTCTGTTATAAACAGGTGCTGAGTCTCACCAGTTGTTCTTTGTCCTAGCAGGACTTTGGGGGTTTCGAGAGGGGAGCCAAGCCAACACCTGTCCATATTTCTCACTGCTTCCACAGAAAAACAGAAAACAGCCCTCAAGAAGCATAACAGCATATTTCACACCAATAACTGTTTCTAGAAAAGACCATGCACATTTCGGGAATGTATTAAAATAATGATCCACTTTATACCCTTGATAATACTCATTTTTCTAGACTGTGATGCATGGGCTATAGAATCGTGGTTATCGCATACTGCATACAATATGGAGAGTGTGTGCGTTTGGTTTAACTCTGGCCACAGCTGTGCACGGCTGTCAAGAGAGTCTGATGTCATGTTTTAATGTGCGTCCGTGGGGATGTGGAGGGAGGAGACGGAGAGGGAGATGAGGGAGAGACTAAACCAGATCCTTGGCCTCCTCGGCTTTGCAGCTCGGAGCCACCTGCTGCATATTTAGCACAGATATACACTGAACAAAAATACAAACGCAACATGCAACAATTTCAATGATTTTACTGAGTTACAGTTCACATAAGGAAATCAGTCAATTGAAATAAATTAATTAGGCCCTAATCTATGGGTAGGGGCATGGATCAGAAAACCAGTCAGTATCTGGTGTGACCACCATTTGCTTCATGCAGTGCGACACATCTCCTTCACATACAGTTGATCAGGCTGTTGATTGTGGCCTGTGGAATGTTATCCCACTCCTCTTCAATGGCTGTGTGAAGTTGCTGGATATCGGCGGGAACTCGAACATGCTGTTGTACACGACGATCCAGAGCATCCCAAACATGCTCAATGGGTGATATGTCTGGTGAGTATGCAGGCCATGGAAGAACTGGTACATTTTCAGCTTCCAGGAATTGTGTACAGATCCTTGCGACATGGGGCCGAGGATTATCATGCTGAAACATGAGGTGATGGCGAATGATTGCCACGACAATGGGCCTCGGAATCTTGTCACGGTATCTCTGTGCATTCAAATTGCCATTGATAAACTGCAATTGTGTTTGTTGTCTGTAGCTTATGCCTGCCCATACCATAACCCCACCGCCACCATGAGGAACTCTGTTCACAAAGTTGACATCAGCAAAGTGCTCACCATACACACAGTCTGCCATCTGCCTGGTACAGTTGAAACCGGGATTAATCTGTGAAGAGCACACTTCTCCAGCCTGCTAGTAGCCATCGAAGGTGAGGAGCATTTGCCCACTGAAGTCGGTTACTCCGCCGAACTGCAAACAGGTCAAGACTCTGGTGAGGACGACGAGCTTCCATGAGACGGTTTCTGACAGTTTGTGCAGAAATTTTTGGGTTGTCCAAAACCACAGTTTCATCAGCTGTCCGGATGGATGGTCTCAGATGATCCAGCAGGTGAAGAAACCGGATGTGGAGGTCCTGGGCTGGCGTGGTTAGACCGGTTGGCCAAATTCTCTAAAACGACAACGACTCCCCGAGCTGACAAGGTAAAAATATGTCGTTCTGCCGCTGAGCAAGGCAGTTAACCTACTGTTCCACGGGTGCCAAAGACATGGATGTCGATTATGGCAGCCCCTCACACCTCTCCGATTCAAAGGGGTTGGGTTAAATGCAGAAGACACATTTCAGTTGAATGCATTCAGTTGTACAACTGACTAGGTATCCCCCTTTCCCAATTGCACGCTCCTTCAATACTTGAGACATCTGTGGCATTATGTTGTGTGACAAAACGGCACATTTTAGCGTTGCCTTTTATTGTCCCCAGCACCTGTGTAATGATCATGCCTGTTTAATCAGCTTCTTGCCTGTTTAATCAGCTTCTTGCCTGTTTAATCAGAGAGAGAGAGAGAGAGTGTGAAGTGGAATAGAGAGGCGGAGAGGAGAGAAACGAGAGGGAGATAAGAGAGAAACAGAGAAAGAGGGATAGAGAGGAGAGGGACGGAGAGGCTGACAGATATGGTGACATAATATTGCCTAATATTTCATGGATGGTGGAATGCGGTGTCCACTCCCTCCTTTATGACACTGATGAATTATACTGGAGGAGCAGCTACATGATGTCATAAACGGTATTGTGGAGAGAGAATTCTGTCCACTTTCAGTTGAGGCTCACTGAATGGATTCGAGAAACTTTGAACAGTTGTTACATATCGCACGGCACCATCAAATGTACAGCTTACTAGGAATGACATAGGCTACTGCATTTATGGATCATTATATTGAATCATTTCAATGTTTTGGGACTTTGGAGTGTGAGAACAATAGAGATAGTTGAGAATTGGGTTGAAGTGACAGATGTGGAAAGGTTGGGAACTTGAAAGAGGAGAGTGCATGGGTGGAGGCGTTGGAGAGGGGGAGGAGAGAGCACCCCCCCCCCCCCCCCCCCTCGCCCGCTGTCCTGTGTTCAACAGTAAGGCCATAATACACCCCTCTTTATGGGGTCCATATGTCGCATGTGTACATAGGTGCGTGTACATAGGTGTGTGTGTGTCCGTGTGTGTAGGTTTGTGTGTGTGAGGGGATAGAGGAGGATGCGATGAACCTGAACCTCGGTGTGTGTGTGTGTGTTATGCAGAACAGAATAGCAGGGCTGCAAGCTGATTCTATGGAGCAAATGGTTTGGATGTGTGTGTGCATGCGTGCATATGTCGCATGTGTACATAGGTGCGTGTGTGTCCGTGTGTGAGGGGATAGAGGAGGATGCGATGAACCTGAACCTCGGTGTGTGTGTGTGTGTGTGTGTGTGTGTGTGTGTGTGTGTGTGTGTGTGTGTGTGTGTGTGTGTGTGTGTGTGTGTGTGTGTGTGTGTGTGTGTGTGTGTGTGTGTGTGTGTTATGCAGAACAGAATAACAGGGGCAATGTATCTCACGCTGCACAATTCAATGTCTGCTTTCACCCTTAATGGATGGAATCAGGTTTTCCTCCGCCTGCTTCTTCTTTGAAAGGAGCACGCTCGCATGTGAGTCTCTTTCCTTTCTCCCTCTTTACGAAAACCTAAATATGGAAACCATGATTGGAAATTGTTTAGACAACCTGAAATAGTTTATCCTGAGGCTCAGCCATTTCAAACAGAGCTCCCAGATCAAAGCGCAGGAAACATGAATCATAGAGTATTTCTGTGAAGAACGATGCCTTTTCTTCCCTCTGACATACAGTACCACAAACAAAAATGCAAACACAACAGAAAGGAAAACAGTGCAACGTGTTAAAGGTGCTTATGTTAGAGAGGCCCACGGTCCCCACTGAAAAACTCTTGATCATAACAATAACAGGACCTCAAGGAGATCACGAGAGACTTTATTGCCCTGTCTCTGTCCTCCCCATTGAGTGATAGTGCATCAGTATGAGCAGCTCTTGAAGCGTGCGTCCCAAATTACATGCTATTCTCTGTAAAGTGCAAGCCCTGGTCAAAAGTAGTGGATCCTGGTCAAAAGTAGTCCACTGTATTGGGTATAGGGTGCTATTTGGGACACGTTCTAACTGGCAATCTCTATGGGTTTAACAGGACTCTGCCTGATGGAAGATACTCCTGAGAGACATCACATCATTCTGCTACAGCCACCCACCTCTCTCTCGCTCTCTCTCCTCCTCTCTCACCCAACTCTTCAACTCTCCAGTGGCAAGTAGCATCAATCAGTGGTATTTCTTCTCTGTTACAGCAGTAGGTAACTGATCCAGAGGCGTTGTGGCATGGTTAAGATGACATTGGGGATTGCATCACTCTGCTGTTTCTTTCCCCCTTAAATTGCCCCAGGAGATTCACAGCAGAAATAGTCGCCAGATTGCCAATTGCCGAAAATATCAACTTCTTTCCCTTCCTTTTATTCTGTTTCAAAGGTGCACCTCATACCTTCGCCAGAAATAGCACTACAGTCTGGCCTACAACACTCAACCATCGTTTTTAGATACTCATTCCTACTTTCTCTTCTGTGTTATCTGTTTTAAAGCTTATAGTCTTTGCCGTGCAGAACAACCAAGGTGTCCAGATTTCCTATATATATTTTTTCCCCCCCAACCATTAGGATTTTAAGCTTATGTCCCCGAAACTCACTCATCTTCAACATTTCAACTTTTCTACGGCTTTGTCATGACTTCTCCCCATTTGAAGACTGTTCTCTCTGGTACCATGGCGAGAGGGGAGAAGAGAGGGGGGAGAGAGAGCGAGGGAGAGAGAGAGGCCCGCAGGAGCAGGACAGCCCTCTGACCTCTCTGACTGCCTCTCTCTCTCTCTCTCTATCTTGCTCTCTCTCTCTCTGTTTCTGCCTCTCTCTCTTGCTCTCTCTCTCTGTTTCTCTCTCTCTCTCTCTCTCTCTTTCTCCTCTCTCTCTCTGAAGTCCTAGTATTACTTTGATCAGTCCCAGTTAACATTCCCCCACCGTCCTGCTGTGCTGTCCCTTCCCGGGAGAGAAGGGAGGGAACGAAGTGAACTAACAAAAAGGTGCGTCACTTAGCCTTTCAAATATTAATCCGTACAAAAGTGCTGAGTGTGTGGCGTGGTCTAGAGCAGGGGTTGCATGGGCTGTCACAGTAAGCCTGAGTCACTCCCTCCTCCCCCTCCTCTTCCCATTGCCTCTCATTCTCCCTTCCTTCTCCTTACCCTATCCTCCTTCTCTTCTCCTTCTACCCCACCTCTCCCTGTTGAATGCAATTCTCTGTGAGGTTGCCGTATACCTTTTGCGAGAAAGGTGTCAGTGAGTCATAGACCAGCCCAACTGGGCTGCCACTCATCTCCTCTCCCCTCACCTCCTCTTCTCTCCATCTCCTCCCATCTCCCTTCATCTTTGTCCTGTACAGGAGTGTTCCTCTCTAGGTTTCTTCCTAGGTTTTGGCCTTTCTAGGGAGTTTTTCCTAGCCACCGTGCTTCTTACACCTGCATTGCTTGCTGTTTGGGGTTTTAGGCTGGGTTTCTGTACAGCACTTGGAGATATCAGCTGATGTAAGAAGGGCTATATGAATACATTTGATTTGATTTGATTCAGGTACAGTAAAATCAGCAACACTGACTGGTGCCCTGTGCTCAAACTGACAGACATTCCTGCCTGACTCATCGCCTCATAAGTCAGACAATATTACATATACCTAACCAAATGTGAAAGACCGAAAATAGAAGCTACCTGATCACACGTTTCAGAGAAGTGAAGCTGTGATGATGATGATGTTGGCTGTGATTATGTCAGCTGTGAGGATGTCATCTGTGTTGATATCAGCTTGAAGTACACACACTCTGAGGTGTTCCGGTACACACATGGGGGGGTGATGTCAGTGAGATCCAGCAAAAGTCAGGCATTACAAGGCACAGTGGTACTAGTCATTTTCCCTATATGAAGTGTGACCAAATAAATGACCAAATACCTAACATCACTTGGTGTATTTCTTGCACACATCTCACCTCACAATTTGCAGGCATTGCACATTCCTGTGCTGCACATAGCATCTGTAGCAGGGGTGGGCAAACTTTTTGGCCCTTGAGCCACATTGTGATTTCGAAATTAAACGAAGGGCCCTTGAAGGGCACATGTTTTTTTGGGACAGATGTTTTTGCCAAAATGTATTAAAAAAATATGACAAAAAGGGCAGTTATTTGAAAATATGTTCATCCATTATCATTTCTACATACTTTATATCTAGTTTTAGACATTCAAGAGTGGCCTGGAGTGTTTTTCTAACCCAAAAGAATCCCCTCTACCCAGACTGAATGGGCTCGCGGACCGCCGGATCCAACCCGCGGCCCATAGTTTGCCACTCAATCTGTAGTCTCCTCATTGTATTGTGGCCTCATGCATGTCATCAAGTTTCGCCTCAGTAGAAAAGGCTATCATGTAACCCTTTAACTGAAAACAGCTTTGACAAACTGGCTAAGTGTGAGGGAGAATTCCTTCTTGTCTGTTATGGCTGAGCCTACAGGACCCCTAGGCTGACTGGCCGTGACCCTGGGCAGTTGTGCAACCACCCCTTGACGCACACACACACGTATGCACGCTTGCACGTTCACACACACACACACACACACACACACACACACACACACACACACACACACACACACACACACACACACACACACACACACACACACACACTTCTGAGGTTCCCTCCAAATGAGACATAGCATATAAATCTATCATCAGAGGGTAATGATACACTTAACTCTCTCGACACTGGTGTGTGTGTGTGTGTGCGTGTACAAATGCAGCTAAGTCAGCCCCTTAATTCCTCCCTTTGTGTACTGCAGCTTTTCCTCCGAGCTACGCCTCATTTGCTTCATGGTGAAGGGACTGATTAAATATTTAAAGTATGGAGTACATTTCCTGGAATCAGGTGTAACCGTAATAGTACTGCGCTGCGCTGTGGAGACCAATAACTACATCGGAGTTAGCCATCTGAAAGAGAGAGAGGCCGCTGCACTCAGAGCACTGTGTTTACCACCCACCTCTGTTCACATACACACACACACAAACACACTGATCTGTTCCATACCAACCCTTCTTTCCAGCTCTGCTCTGTCTTCTCCTCCAACTCACTGCTGGGCCCTTTGTGGCCTTCATAAGCAGAAGCATCATAGCAGAGAGATGAAGAATATTGAACTGGAAACTCTTCATTCTGCCATGGAATAGATTTAGATTGGCCTTTGGTTGATGTTCAACTGCTGTCTCTGGTTTGAGAAGGTTTGAGAGTGCCCGCCTCTGTACAATGACATGCTTGTTGCCTCTCAGAGAACAGGACAGAAAATGTACATAAACAGTAGATGGCGCTCCTAGGCACTTCCATAGGTTTGACACCAATGCCAGAGGAATCTTAACCTTGCGTGAGGTGATTCTCCAACTCACCTTTTAGTAATCAAACTCATTGAATGTAGGGAGAAAATGTCGCTTTAAGGTAATTCTAAGGCCTCGACATACCTCCACCCTGCTGTTAATCCACATAGCCTCATTCCTGTAGCTAATCTGACAGAATTACATTCTTTCATTAACTGAAGTTCTCCTTCTTTCTTTGGATTTCCCTCCTATAATGGTGACTGTACATTCTTCCTTACAATTATATAGCTCGGGATTCAATGTGTTGTGACGACGTTCCCTAAGGAGGATTCTCACAACATAACCAAATACAACACGCCGTCTTTAGACACACAATGAGGTGACATGCTATCTGAAATGAAGGCATGTGGGTGAGTTTAAGCTCCTATAACCCAGTAAGTGTAAATCCCAGAATAAAGCCCCTGGTTTTCTGACTGAATATATTAATGGATAAGAATCCCTCCTTCTTCCAGACATCAATGGACGAGTCACACCAATTATCCCTTCACAAGTTATACTTGTTGGAGTTTGTGATGACAGTAATAACCTGCTAGTTCAGTGCATGTTGAATGGTGCTGGTGGTGCTGGTGGGGCTCTGAGACAGACACAGGGCAGATTGTTTTTTTTTGCATATTCAGAAACAGGGTTTAAATATCTGTATTGGAGAAAGATATCAGTGGCAACAAAATCTCTTGAAATCAAATTCAATTTCTATTGGCACTAATATCACTCCACAATATTTTTAAGACAGGGGTATTTGTGAGTTTGTGGCATGTGATGTAGTCACATAAACAGTCTCTGACTGTTACTACAACAGCAATACCTCTGAAGTGGAGTAATGATGAGTGAGCTTTTCAACAACTTTCTGACTAACGACCTAGCTAGCCTCGTCATGGAAAATACTGTGCGGCCACGCACGCACGCACACACACACACACACACACACACACACACACACACACACACACACACACACACACGTCAGTTGGAGTGTGTTTCAGTCAAGTTCAGTTCAGAGCAGCAGAAACAATGTCTCAGGCACACATTTAGTGTTGTTTCATCATTTGGATACAGATAAGAGCACGTATCTCATCAGTGTTGAGTGAGGGGTTGGATGAGATCAGAAAGAGACTCACATTTGATCCTCATACTTTTATCATTTTTTTTTTACAATCACTTTGGACTAATTTCCGAACCTTTTGGTCATTTTTCAAAACTCTAGACACAAAACTCAAAACGGTCGTCACTTGTAGCACCGGCTGTCCAATGTTCAAAACATTGCGTTGTGCATTCATATCTTTAAAGAAACCTTGCACTTGCAGAATCATTGGTTCAAGTAACTCCTTTATCATGAAATACCATAGGAACATTAATTTAGGTCACCCCCACACAAGATACCGATAGTTTCACTGTGTAGTTGTTCGTACAATCATTAAATATTGTAGTACAAAATATGTGATACATGTTTCATTATGGTACTACATGTAAATACATAACTGTAAAAGGACTAGTAGAGAGAATACTACAGACACAGTGGAATCATTGAACAAAATCTGAAATGAATTGATGAAATACAATAAAATCACAACATAGGTTTCCTTGAATCAAAGCAAAAATAATTAGCTACAAAAAAAGAAAAAAACTACAGTAAAACAGTCAACTGCAGTGTTCCTCACCTGGCTTACTGTAAAAAGCAAAACAAAAGGGTTGATTACTGTACTTCTATATTTCCATCAACCCTGTCTTGTGGATTTGCCCACAGGTTCTCATCCACATCACAATGGATGTTTTCATTAGCCAAACATCTTGGGAAGAATCTTCGGGCATGGTGAATCCAGGCCTGACACTGGTCTGCCTTGATGTCATTGCATGAGTCATCCATGGCCTGGAGAAGGGTGGCTTGTTCGTGAGGGCGCCTATCATATACCTTCCACCTCCATATGGAGAAAAATTCCTCAATCGGTTTAAGGAAAAGAGAGTATGGGGGTTAGAACAGGGTGGTAAATTGTGGATGGGCCTGGAAACATGCTTGCACCATTTGAGCATGGTGGAACCTGACATTATCCCACACAATGACCTGATTTAGCTCATCACGGAAGGTTACAAGGAGAGCTGCATTATATGATCCAATACGAGGTCTGCGTCCCACCACACCATCTTCCCGATATAGCCGCACACATGATGATGTTTGCTACACATTGTCCAGGTACTTGGATGGTTGCCTGCTTGCCAATTAAATTCCGACCTCTCCTCCTTGTCTTGGCCAGGTTGAAGCCTGCCTCGTACAAAAAGTTCCTCTTTTTTTGTGATGGTTTTCGTCAGCATCCAGCTCCATCACCCTCTAAAAATACATTTTGGAAAGAGAATTTCTGATTACAATGATGTGGAATTTTTAGGGAATTTTTCACAACAGGCATCTTGAACCTGAACATACCTGAACATACTCAGTCCGCAGTTGCTTCACTCTGTCTGCATTTCTTTCAGAAGGCACACGGTATAGCTGTTTTAGAGACACCTGGTGCCTTTTCAGCATGCATGCAATAGTCGGCAAACTTATGGCTTCCACATTGTTGAACATGTTGTCATTGTCCAAGATGTGCAGCTGAATTTCTGTAAGGCGAATATCATTTCTGTCCCGAACCAAATTGACCACAGCCCGCTCTTGTTGGTCAGTCAGAATTTTGCCTCTGTCTCCCTTATTTGGCCTAGTCTCAATTCTGCAGGGAAAATTACAGTAAGAACACATTTAGTCACATCACCTACTCTGTGGTACACATTGGCATGCAATATACAGTAATTTGATAATTGAGAGTAGCCTAATGTTTAGTGCATGCTGAAGACTTACCGGTTCTCATTGCGGAAAGTTCTGATGATTGAGGCCACGGTTGATCTTCTGAGGTTTGGTTGAATCATTGTAGCTGCCTCAGTCATTGTCATGCCATGATTTAAGACATGGTCTACAACTATTGCTCGGATTTCATTGGACACTCTTTGCTGTTGCTGCCGCTGTCTTGGTCCGTGGCCTTGTCCTCTAACACGTTCCCCCACACCTCTCAAACGAGGCCCACGACTACCTCTCAGAAGGGGGGCTTGTCCCCTGCCATTCCTTTGACCACCACGTCTTCTTCATCTTCCTCCTCCCACTGCTTGACCTCTATTGTGACCTGGATCACCTGCCGGCTCCATGTTATCGCTATGTTGTTCACCACAATGTGAAATCAATCATCAGTAACGAGTTGGCAGTATGGAAAAGCAATTACAAGGGACTGCATCCATACACTCACAGGCCACTTTATTAGGTACACCTGCGTGTTTATGCATATAGCCTGCTCCTTCGAACAGCGAATCATGTGGCTGCCTCCAACTCAATATATAGAGTATAAAGAGTAGAAAACTTTAGTTGTTGTTCGACCAAACATTAGAACGGGCAAGATGCGTAATCTAAGCAACTTTGACCGTGGTATGATTGTTGGTGCCACGCATGGTGGTTCCAGCATCTCAGAAACAGCTGCCCTCCTGGGATTTTTACGCACTACAGTCTCTAGAGTTTACAGAGACTGGTGCAATAAACACATTCAGTGAGTGGCAGTTCTGTGGGCAAAAACACCTTGTTAGAGAGGTCAGAGGAGAATGTCCAGACTCATTCAAGCTAACAGAAAGGCCAGAAATGCTCAAATAACAGCCGTTTAAAACAGTGGTGTGCATATCTCTTAATGTACAACACCATGAATAATTCAGGCTGTTGTGGAGGCAAAGGGGGTCCTACCCAGTACTAGATAGGTGTACCTAATAGAGTGCACAGTCATGTCAAATCTGAAAACATGGTCTGGAAAAGTGGTACATGGGACCATAGAAACAGTGTCTGATAAAGAACGATGATGAAATATTACATCCATAGATAATGTAGTCCAATTGGTCCATGTTCCATGGTAATTGGTGTCAATGGATCTCGTTATCCTGAAACTTGCATGATCTAAACATGGAATATTGTTTGTCAGTTTCTATAAAACTATGCATTAAGAGTAATGTAACAGTTATCATTTTGAGCAGTTGTATCAATTGATAGTTAGATCATTGTAATAAAATGAATAGACAGTCATCTCAGATGTAATGTGTGAATTGTATTTTGAAATGGTAATACTTTGATGTTAAGTTGTGTCATTTTGAACAGGTGATTTTAGTTAAATGAACAAATGATCTCAGCCTTATGTGTATCCAAGCAGTTGGAAAAAGTGTTAAGAGTTTTGAAAAATGTCATGTTTGATCATTGGTTGTGAATTTTGTCTATTTGAAAAATGACATCAAGCTTCTGAAAGTAGTGCCAAAGTGATTGTAAAAAACTGTAAATCCAGAGGGAATAATGAATGATATAACAGAGTCTATCAATCTGACAGTTTCTTCATTTCTTAACTTCATTCTCCATTGTTCTACGCTTCCCGTGAATAGTGAGAGATATTGAAGCGTTTTGGAGGATGTTAACTCAGTTTCTGGTTGGAAGTGGGTTAGGGTGTGTTTGTATGGAGGTATGGTTGTATTAAAAGGTGGTGATTTTCACACAGCTCCCTGAGGGATTCAGCCTCTCTGGCCTGCAGTAAAACAGTAAAAAACGATGTTTCGCTTCTCCTCTCCTCTCCTTCGCTGAGCTGACCGACACCTCTACTTGGCAGGTGCTAGTTCTTGGCGTCTCCCGTTGCCCACTGTGATGCAATAAAACTAGCTTTCAGGTCGGGGGGCAGGAGGTGAGGAGAGAAAGCATGCCTGCTTCCAAGAGTCTCTAGCTGGAGAACATTATTTTTCACATTGTCTCAGAACAATAGGTCATATCCTGTGAGCCCAATCCCGTGAAGCACTGAAAAGCTTGCCAAGCTCCAGGAAGCAGACAGAGAGTGCAGCAAGAGACGTTGCCGCCACACATACACGCAAACACACATACACACGTGCACACACAAACGTTGGCGTCAGAGAGGCCTAGCGTTGAGGTGATGGATTGGTATGGTAGGCTGGGTTTTTCCATCCAGGCACCAGAAAGTCTCTCACACAAGTCCTAATCTGATCTGCCTTGAAGCACATTAATAACCAGAGAAGAACCCACCACTAGAACACCCACACATTCATAGCAGTGTAATGAAGCATCTTAACCATTTGTAAATGTTCATAACATGGAAGATTCATTACTACTCAATTATTATTCTGGGAAGGAGGTAGCTACATTTACCGTCCTAATATGCCAGCTTCACCATTCAACACAACTGCCTATTGTCAGTCAGCCATTCTACCTCTGCCAGAATTGGAAGTGAGTTGATTACTAAATCATTGATATTGCCACCTGGTTTCTGTTTGGCCAGCGTTGTTGGTAGTTTCGATGGTGGTTCCAGTGATTTCTCACCGCTGACTCACTACACACAGGACATTAACAACACAGTTACTACACAGGATATTAACAACACAGTTGGTAGACAGGACGTTGACAACACAATTACTACACAGGACATTAGAGGAGGTCAGACAAGGAGAAGTAACCTCACAGTCACTCTCCTCGCTTTCAGAAATGAAAAAAACATTTTGGCAAATGCACCAATATACACTTCACAATTATAACGCTTTTAAAATACCTCTCTCAGTAGTGAGTGAGTGGGCATGTTGACTGACTGACTCTCACTCAGTGTTGCATAACATTGCTTGGTTTCAGTGTTGTATTATTGAAGCTTTTGGCTCTGATTATCAGGCAGATGAAACGGTAAGATGTTAATGTGTGATTTTCCCTGGGAGGTTATTGTGTGTGTGTGTGTGTGTGTTTCCCCTGAGTGATTAGCTAGCTGTGCTTCATAAAGCTGCTAACAGGTGTTTACTCGGAGAAGGAGGAGGAGTGATTCCAAAAACAACAAAGCACCACTATAATTGAAAAGACTATTGAACAGATTCACAGATCCCAGACTGTCGCTTTTTAAACAGAATCGATGCAAATTATACAGACCACAGGAGGCTACTGAGGGGAGGACGGCTCATAATAACGGCTGAAAAGGAGCAATGGAATGGCATAAAACACCTGGAAACCATGTGTTTGATGTGCCATTCCACAAATTCCGCTCCAGCCATTACCACAAGCCCGTACTCCCTAATTAAGGTGCCACCAACCTTCTGGGACTCAACCTGCCTTATTGTTTTTTTTCCTTCCAGCGTAGGCTGCTGTCAGTGTATATTAATTGAATTTGAACAGGTGGCTAGCGCTCCAGCTTTACAGTATAATACACTGAACAAAAATATAAACGCAAAATACAACAATTTCAAAGGTTTTACTGAGTTACAGTAGTTACAGAAATCAGTCAATTGAAATAAATTCATTAGGCCCTAATCTATGGATTTCACATGACTGGGAATACAGATATGCATCTGTTAGTCACAGATACCTTAAAAAAAAGGTAGGGGCATGGATCAGAAAACCAGTCAGTATCTGGTGTGACCATCATTTGCCTCATGCAGTTCGACACATCTCCTTCATATACAGTTGATCAGGCTGTTGATTGTGGCCTGTGGAATGTTGTCCCACTCCTCTTCAATGGCTCTGCGAAGTTGCTGGATATTGGCGGGAACTCGAACATGCTCTTGTACACATCGATCCAGAGCATTCCAAACATGCTCAATGGGCGACATGTCAGGTGAGTATGCAGACTATGGAAGAACTGGGGCATTTTCAGCTTCCAGAAATTGTGTACAGATCCTTGCGACGTGGGGGGCATGCATTATCATGCTGAATCATGAGGTGATGGCAGCGGATGAACGGCACGACCATGGGCCTCAGGATCTCGTCATGTTATCTCTGTGCATTCAAATTGCTATTGATAAAAACCTGCCCATACTAGAACCCCAACGCCACCATGGGGCACTCTGTTCACAAAGTTGATATCAGCAAACCGCTCGCCCAAATTACCCAGTAGCCATCAAAGGTGAGCATTTGCCCACTGAAGTTGATTTATGACACCAAACTGCAGTCAGATCAAGACCCTGTAAGGACGACGAGCACGCAGATGAGATTCCCTGAGATGGTTTCTGACAATTTGTGCAGAAATTCCTCGGGTGTGCAAACCCACAGTTTCATCAGCTGTCCGGATGGACTGGTCAGAGACGATCCCGCAGGTGAAGAAGCCGGACGTGGAAATCCTGGGCTAGCGTGGTCACACATGGTCTGCAGATGTGAGGCTGGTTGGACGTTCTGACAAAATGTTGGAGGCAGCTTATGGTAGAGAAATTAACATTCAATTATCTGGCAACAGCTCTGGTGGACATTCCTGCAGTCAGCATGCCAGTTGCACGGTCCCTCAAAACTTGAGACATCTGGTGCATTGTGTTGTGTGACAAAACTGATATGCCACACCCTTCAGGTGGATGGATTATCTTGGCAAAGGAGAAATGCTTACTAACAGGGATTTAAACACATTTGTGGACAACATTTGAGAGAAATAAGCTTTTTGTACGTATGGAACATTTCTGTTACCTTTTATTTCAGCTTGTGAAACATGGGACCAGCACTTTATATGTTGCGTTTATATTTTTGTTCAGTGTAGCTTTGGATGTGCATAACACAGCCTTTTTCTTTTCTTCCAACAACCCCAATGTACTGTATGTTTAATCTATTATTCAGAACCGGTAGTACTCCATATTTGTAATAGCTTCCAATGTGTTCTAGAGGAGCTCCCTCGCCCGCTCTCCCTCGGCACATGGTTGGTGAGATGATATAACATCCCCAGAGTGTATAAACGGCCTGCTACAGCGAGGCGCGGCAGTGAGCAGTTAAAACCTGTCAGCCATTTAATATGAAGAGCTGTGTTGTAGTACACGAGTCCGGTCTCTGTCACGCCTGCTCCTGCTCCTCCTCTCTGGCGTTCGAGGGCGCCAGGCTGCCCATCATTACGCATACCTGTCACCATCATTACGCGCATCAGCGCTCATTGGACTCACCTGGACTCCATTACCTTATTGATTGCCCCTCCTATATCTGTCTGTTCCTCGGGTATATCGCTGTGTCAGCATTCTTGTCATTTTGTTTTACCCTGTCCAGACACTTTCCGTATTCTGTTCCTGTACGTGTTTCATTAAATGTTCACTCCCTGTACTTGCTTCTCATCTCCAGCATCTTTCCTCACAGTCGCAAGACCACATATTGAGTGTCTCAGCCTTTTATATTGAGTGTCTCAACATTTTTACTCAGTCTTGACTCGTCTCAAACAATGAGGACTCGTAGTTTCTTCCCAAGACTAGCCGAGACCAGCAGAGTAAAAAACTCATAATTAGCAACCCTCGTTGTCAACACATAAAACCGCTTCGCCAGGCCAAATACACACTTCTTTCCTGACACATTTATAAAGTATGCATCCTACTTTACTCATAACATTACTGTCCTTTACTTTTGTTGAAAGATTTCATCAAACCTTGTAGTGCTTGGCGGAATTTCCTTGCTCCGCTAGTAGGGGAGAAAATAGATATTTGAGAGTCTGACGCTCACACATTTTTACGTATTTAGTCTTATTATTTAGAGTGACAATGGCTAGTGACAATTTGGATATGGTTTTCCCAGCATGCATTTTAATTTTGAAAGTCTATAGAATCCATATGTTTTCTGAAATATGAACACAGAAATACTGTACATTTTGGAGCTCTTATAATGGTGGCGATCTGACACAACTACCATCATGGTCCTGACTTGGACTTGCATTGCTCTAGTCTTGGTCTTGACTTGGACTCGCCCCCCCCCATCCCTCGGTCTTGGTCTTGGCTCGGCATCGCTTTACTGTTGGTGGTCTAGAGTACAACACTGAGAGGAGCGTTCTGAAAAGTAGTTCCTCTCTCTCTCTCTCTCTCTCCCTCGAGCTCCCTCTTTCTGTCACGCTTTCTCTAAAGTAGAACCCAGAAGCAGACTAGGACAAGGAGAGTAGGACGAAGGTGAGTATTTATTTACAAGTTTAAACGTAGCGGTAGAAAGATACAAGTGGCGGAGCGGGCAGTGGAGGTGAGTTGATGGGAGTGAATTGGGAGATCCAAGGGAGTAACTGAAGCCACCGACGACCAGGCAGGGATGGGGTGAGTGTTCCGGGTGAATGACTGTAGACAGAACAAACGGAGGTAAGTTCAAGGCAAGCAAGACGTACAAAACAACAAAACAAACTCTATCAAACTGGAGGCTGATACGCTGGCACAACATACTGTTCATGGCTAACGATCCGGCAGGGAATGGATGTCAGGTCAGCGTTTATGAAGTGGAGGGGTGATGATCAGGACCAGGTGTGCAGATAGCTGATGTGATACAGGTGCGGGTACTCAGAGATCTTCCACTAGCTACGTCGCCCGGCAACCAGACAGGGTGCGTTCCAGGACACCGAAAAAAAACACTCCAGGACAGAACACAGGCAAAAACAGACTCAGGAAGCGGGATTCGTGACACTTTCTCTCTCTCTCTCTCTCCCTCTCTCTCCCTCTTTCTTTCTCTCTCTCACACACTCTCACCTTCCCTCTCTCTCACACTCTGCTCTGCAGCATAACATTGTATTGATTATGTTGATGGGAATAAAACGTGTTGTATGTCAGGCCTGTGTAAGAAGCAGCACTCTGTAAGGTAATAGGTCACTGTTCTATTACAGTATCTTCTATTCAGTAGGACCCAGGCAGGCAGGATGGATATAGAGCTGTTTTGGATCTATGCCACCACGGGGGAATGTACTGTATGTTGAGGGGATTATTACCAGAGAGTGACTGCTATGTCCACATAAGAGGTTGTGAATAGGGTACCACTTGGGATGCAGAGAGAATATACCCTACAGCCCCAGACCCACCTCAGATCAGATCTGTCCAGGGGCCCAAAGTAACTACCCTCTTTCACTGTCTCTCCATCCCTCCCTCTGTCCCTCCCTCCAAGGTAGTGCACTTTTCTGCTGTGCTGAGCAAACAAGCAGCAGCGAGCCCTCCTTGTTTTCCTCTCCTCCTCTCTCCCCCGATCTTCTCTTCCATTCCATGTATATTCATCACCTCTGCGTTTCCCTCCCGAAAGCAGTGAAAAGGAGGGGAATTATTCCTGGGCACTGACAGGAGGGCCATGGAAGCCCCCAGGGGTGTTAGGAGGGAGAGTGAGGGGGGTAGAGAGGTGTGCAGTCAGGGGAGCGTGGATGGAGGGAGGGAGAGAGAGAGGCTCACTGAGCCAAAATAATTTGTCTCATCCAAACACTGCAGAGAAAATGGATGAGTTTAATTGATTCTGACTACTTAGGTCGGATCCAGGCTCCTCCCCAGGGAGAGACGGTGTATGAAGCCCAGTTAGAGCTCGCCCGCGTGGGGGAGGGATAGGTGGAAGGGGGTGGATGTGTGGAATATCACTTATTAGTCATACATGTGTGCGCGCGGACACGCACGCACGCACGCACGCACGCACGCACGCACACACACACACACACACACACACACACACACACACACACACACACTAGTGCAGAGGCACAAAAGAACGGTCAGACTTGTGCAGTGGCGTTTGATCCATTAATATCTAGCTGCATGGTTATATTGTCACACATTTCTCTTAGTGAAATTAATAGAGCGGATTATGACAGATTTAAACGGTGAGAGTGTATAAATGGATGATACTGAATTCCACCTCCTCCTCCTCCTAGCTTTATCCCTGCCATCACAGTCGTTATTCAGCGACACCACATCACATCTCCTACTTCATGTAGGAGCTAATTAACCTATCAAATCAGCCAGGGGAATTTCCCAGCTTGTCTGTTTAATTGCAGGTGGGGGTTTAGAGGGATAAGGGGGAAGATGGGTGTGTGAGGGAGTTTACTCTGCTCAGAGCTCCTCAATCAAAGACGCACACTTGCACGCACGCATGCACGCACACATGGACGCACACACACACACACACACTTACTTTACATACAGTGCATTTGGAAAGTATCCAGACCCCTTGACTTGTTCAACATTTTGTTACGTTACAGCCTTATTTAAAAATGGATTAAATAAAAAAAACTGTCCTCATCAATCTACACACAATACCCCATAATGACAAAGTGAAAACAGGTTTTTAGAAATAGTTGAAAATGTATTAAAAATGTAAAACAGATATACCTTATTTACATAAGTATTCAGACCCTTTGCTATGAGACTTGTAATTGAGCTCAGGCGCATCCTGTTTCCATTGATCATCCGTGAGATGTTTCTACAACTTGATTGGAGTCCACCTGTGGTAAATTCAATTGATTGGACCGAATTTGGAAAGGCACACACCGGTTTATATAAGGTCCCACAGTTGACAGTGCATGTCAGAGCAAAAACCAAGTCATGAGGTCGAAGGAATTGTCAGTAGACTTCCGAGAAAGGATTGTGTCGAGGCACAGAACTGTGGAAGGGTACCAAAAAACTTCTGCAGCACTGAAGGTCCCATCCAACCTGACAGAGCTTGAGAGGATCTGCAGAGAAGAATGGGAGAAACTCCCCAAATACAGGTGTGCCAAGCTTGTAGCATCAGCTCAAGGCTATAATAGCTGCCAAAGGTAAATGGTCTGAATACTGTACTTATGTAACTGTGATATTTCAGTTTTAAAATAAATTTGCAAAACATTTCTAAAAAGCTGTTATTGCTGTTAGTTGTCTTTATGGGGCATTGTGTGTAGATTAATGAGGAGAGAAAAATCAATACATTTTAGAAAGAGTCAAGGGGTCTGAATACTTTCTGAATTCATTGTAAAGATGGGCAGAGGGACACCCCTCCAACCATACAGTAGCTACCTTAATAAATATATTACCTATTCAGATGTGTGTGTGTGTGTGTGTGTGGACGTGTTTAACTATTCTTGTGGGGACCAGAAGTCCCTACAAGAATAGTAAACGAACAAAAAGTTGACCAGCTGGGGACATTTTGTTAGTCCCCACAAGGTCAAATGCTATTTCTAGGGGGTTTAGGCTTAAGGTTAGAATTAGTGTTAGGGTTAGAATTAAGTTAAATATTAAGGTTAGGAGCTAGGGTTAGGGTTAGGAGCTAGGGTTAGGTTTAGGATAAAGTTTAGGTTTTTGGGTTAGGGTTAGGGTAAGAGTACGGGTTAGGATTAGGGTTAGGTTTAGGGTTAGGGGTTAGGGAAAATAGGATTTTGAGTGGGACTGAATTGTATGTCCCCACAAGGTTAGCTGTACAAGACTGTGTGTGTGTGTGTGTGTGTGTGTGTGTGTGTGTGTGTGTGTGTGTGTGTGTGTGTGTGTGTGTGTGTGTGTGTGTGTGTGTGTGTGTGTGTGTGTGTGTGTGTGTGTGTGTGTGTGTGTGTGTGTGTGTGTGTGTGTGTGTCCATTCATCCTCCTGCAGGCTCATTTCATTAACCTTATTTGTAAGATTGCGCTGTAAATGTAGGTTACCACTCAGGCATACATTATTCCCCAAAGGCAGAGAAACATTAGCATCCTGTTATCTCTGTAGAGTCCCCTGAGCGGTTTTGACTCTGACTTGGGAAACATGCTCTCTGTCACCTCTGCTTTCAATACAGCCGGACAAATGGTGGTCGAGAGACTGAAAAGGGATGGGACAGCTAGGGAGGGAGGAATGGCGCTGGACAGAGATATAAACTTTTCCTGTGTAGCACCTTGTGTAGCTGCTGTGTAATCTCGTGTAGTCCATTGTGTAGCCCCTGTGTAGTCCATTGTGTAGCCTCGTTGTAGTCCCTCTGTGAAGTGAGTGCCAGATCAGGGCTAAGATTGAGTTATGTGTCTCACTCTGAGGACCCTGAGCAGATGGTTGAAGTCCCTCTGGGGTGAACGGCGCCTACACTGACTGTGTGTGTTTACTTATGTTGCACTAGGAGTTCAACCATCTGGATCAGAGTACACTGAGCTTCCCTTAGTGGTTTGGTGGATTCCTATTTTGGTGACATGGAATAGGCAGTGTGTGTGCGTGCATGCATGCATGTGTGTGTGCACTTGCTGTTCATTCATTTACATCCAATCCATCAATAGGGGGTAATGTGTCCCCCCATTACAGGATGAGGACTAGTATCTACTGTACTGGTCTAAATGTACCTCCAGTGTTCATCTCTCTCTTTCTCCATTTAGACACTGGGTAGATTGATTTCTCTCTCCATCTTTCTCACCAGCCTCTCTCACACATCCCTCTCTACATCTCGCTCTCTGTCTCTCTCTCTCTCCCCATCCCTCTATCCATCTGTCTCTCCATCCAGCCTTTCCATTGCTCTCGCTCTCTCCAGCCTTTCACCCGTCATCTATTATTTACCTGGTCTCTCCTGCTGCTCATTAGCTGGGTAATATGGGAGGGTGTGGAGAGGAGCGAGCCGGACAGCTTTGAAACATGACAAGACCAAGCGGGAGCAGAGCAGTCCAGAGCAGGGTAGAGCAGTGGAGGAGAGCAGAGGGAAAATTGTACCCCTCAGTGGGCTTCGTAAATGTATGTGCTCTCTGTTTTACAAAGTGTATGAGGTACACGTACAGTTATGCAACATCTTTTCAAGAAACCAAAGACCTGCTTTGATTATGACAGAGACAGTCCAAAATCCAACCCGTTGCTCGTCCACATGGGTGTGTCACGGATATTACGTTTTGAGACAAATGTGAGAGCAATAATCCACCATTATATCAATCGTGATCTTGAGCGAGAGAGCGTAAAAGGAATAGTTGACAGAAGGCTTGTCCAGTTCAAGTGTTGGGTGTTTTCCTCAGGTTTCACCCCTCTACCTTAGTGTTGGCCAGGACATCTGTGGTCAGTACGGGTCACATTTTACTAGCCCATAAATCTGTCCCTCTGCTCCCCTAGTGAGGTCAGCTTTGCTAGACCAGGACCCCCTGGGTAGTGTTTAGGGAGTCACATTACCACTCCTCGATTTTTAACCAAGCTTACTACTGAGACCAACTCCTTACCGGTTGGTCCTAAATTTGAGAGACATCAAAATAGGGCACTTACAGAGAGCAACATTACTTTCTGAACACTCTTGAGTCCATGTTCTCTTTTCTGAAAGGGGTGCTTTGAGGCATTGTAGCAAGAACAGGCATACCCCAGTACCTCTAGTTGTGTGTGTGTGTGTGTGTGTGTGTGTGTGTAAACTCTATCTGACTGATCCCGTTAGGAATGGGGGTGTGTGGGGGGGGGGGATGTGTGGGGGAGAGTTATGTCTTTGATCATACCCCCTACCGATCTCCCCCATGAGAGGCTGCTCTCCTGTGAGGTGGGAGACACGAGGTAGTCAGTGTGACGGCTGTGGTACATGTTACCTCTGATTAAAGAGAAATATGCATCCAACAGCGTTAGAGCTTTCCTTTTTATCTGCTCTCACCAAGGCGATAGCGACAGTCTGTAGATTGGGGGTTGATAGCATTTTGCGCTGCAACACTGACAGTGTTACCCAGTAAAGCTGCAATGCTGTTTCAAACTTGGGTTGATGTGAACGTGGATGTTTTGTATTGTGTATGTGTTGGACCTTGGGGTTCTATTCAATCAGATCTGCTTTAGCCGACATCCGCATATCGGTTGTTTTGGCGGTCTCGGAGGTGGAACTGCGTTAGAGCTGTCAAATTCGCAAGCGGCTCCTGGCATTATACCTAAAGTGGACATTGCCATTGGCTGCACAAAGTCACATTAAGAGAAATCTCATGGGCCTCCTGAGTGGAGCAGTGGTCTAAGGCAATGCTGAGCCACCACTAGAGCCTAGGGTTCGATCCCAGGCTGTGTCACAGCCGGCCGTGACCCCGATGGGGCAGCGCACAATTGGCTCAGCGCCGTCCAAGTTAGGGTTTGGCCGGGGGGGATTTCCTTGGCCCACCATGCTCGAGTGCCTGCTAGCTGACTTCGGTCGTCAGTTGGATGGTGTTTCTTCTGACACATTGGTGTGGCTAGCTTCCGGGTTAAGCAAGCAGAGTGTTAAGAAGCAGCGTGGCTTGGCAGGTCATGTTTTGCAGGACACATGACTCTCGAACCGTTGGGGGTGTTGCAGCGATGAGACAAGATTGTAACTACCAATTGGATATCACGAAATTGGGGGTAAAAAAAAAGAAGAGAAATCCCATGCAGCCTTCTTTACAACTTTGAACATTGGAATGTGAGATTAAATCTATACCTCGATTAGGCTGATAGAAACCCTTATTATTTAGTTTAATGATTTTCAATTTGAGAGTCATTATTTCTATATAGCCTACATTTTCTCATTCTGAACTTCTAACGCGAGTGGGACGGATGTGGATTGATGACGATGATCAAGAACAGCTGCTCATCGATTTGACAGTCACACCTCCGACACTGGCAAAACATCAGCGATGCGGGTGTCGGCTATCGCCGGTTAATGCTTGATCTGATTGAATCTAGGCCTTTGGTCTCTGTGTAATTATTGTTGTCAGGTTTGGCCCGAGCACCTGAAATCACACCAGAGTTCACCTCTGACCCTTGAACCTAGGACATGTTCCTCTAAAACAATTAGAGCCGAGGGCCCACATTCCACACGGCAGTGACGAAAGCACTAATGGAGAAGGTATCACGCGAGTTCATGGAGAGAGTAATGTCCTTTCTCCATTAGAAGAACCAAGAAGAAACCAGCTCTGGAGGAAGTCAGTGTTGGTTCCTAGAACTAAGCGATCCATCCAATGCAATGTAAACACAACAGTTTCCATTGCAGTTCCACCTGGCTCGTCTTCGAAAGTGGAGAATAGTAAAGAGAGCAGGAGAGGTAGACAGAGAGAAACTTCACTGATGTTTGATCATTCCCATCCATTAAATATGAATCCATCAGGAGGCATATGATTATTGTTTTGATTCACATCTCATTCATGCACACGACATCCTACTCTTCCTCATCTCAACCTCAATAGGAAGTCTTCTGGAAAAAGGCTCCATGATTGTGAGATGTAGCAAGAAGCCACTTGATTCTTCGTAGTTAGATGGTGTGTGTCTGTGTGGGCAAAACAAGAGTATAGATTACCCCCCCCCCCCCCAACAAACACTCATTCAATCATGGGGAGATTGGATGAGGTTGCAGTACAAAGATGCCCTCTGTCAGATAGGTATTGAGGTATTGAGGCATAATGTAGGCGCTTGATAACCCCTCTGGCAACCCTAGTTAACGTGGTCCACACACACACACACACACACACACACACACACACACACACACACACACACACACACACACTCACTCCTCCTCCGACCCAGACCCCAAACACCTTAATGTTCAGTGCTGACTGCACACAGTGTCACTCAATGAATCCCTTTCCAAGCATCTCCTCTAATGCATGCACACAGTCAATCCAACGCTGTGTGTGTGTGCATGAAAGTCATAAAAGGAAAATAAATAGAAAACCTAACATAAGCATGGATTCATCCTCCAACTTTATTGTTACGTACAACAGGGTTGGTTCTACAGTTACCTGAGCAGGATAAACATACTGTTACTGGAAATAAATATGCATTTATTTTTTATATCTTGTTAGATATCATCACACAGATCTCATCATCTTCAATAAAGCATACATTTGTATCGTTCTGAGAAAGGTAAGGTTTTCAGGTTCACTAACAGCCACGATCACAAACACTTTCAGCCAAGTTTTGACAGTCACCATTTTGTGAAACAGACATATTAGCTATGTGATTACTTTCACACCATTGATTTGTTTGTGCTGCAAGACACTGTGCCAGACACAAGCAAGGAGAGCTATGCGCAGCATAAGTTGCCGGTTTGACGATAATAAACAAATTCCTTTCTAGTTAGTTTCCTCCATTAGAACAAAGCAGCATATTCACTATATATTCTATGCAAATATATATTCTCAATATACTGTATCTATACATAGCTATACATATATATATATATATATATAATCTAACTATAGAAGTCTATATTCAATATGTATATATAGAATTTGGTAGGGTTTTAAAACATTCAAGGTACATTCACTTACCATGTGATTTTTTTTCATACGAAAAAGGTTACACAGTCTGACAAATGTTTAAACCACATCTACCACCCCTCTACAAATCAATCTCCCAACCAAGAAACACAACATTGAACATCCCCCATCGTAAGAAGCAAACAGAAGACAAAACAGGCTTTTCCGCTCAGTTTCCAATGACCAATCATAGCATTAAGAGAATGTACATAAAAGTTTACTTCAGTCTAGTATTCACACCCCTTGACTTTTTACACATTTTGTTGAGTTACAGCCTGAATTTAAAATTGAGATGTTTTGCCAGCGGCTTACACACGATACCCCATAATGTCAAAGTGGAATTATGTTTTGAAATTAATTCAAAATGAAAAGTGGAAATGTCACGAGTCAATAAGTATACAACTCCTTTGTTATTGCAAGCCAAAATAAGTTCAGGAGTACAAATGTGCTTAACAAGTCACATAATAAGTTGCATGGACTCTGTTTGCAATAATAGTGTTTAACATTATTTTTGAAAGCATTCATCGAATATCCGTTTGGACATTACACTTCGGATGGTGTGTATTAATTACCATAAAGTGCATTAATTACACTTTGGACGGGTGTAGAGGTAGGAAACCGCTCAGGGATTTCACCATGAGGCCAATGGTGACATTAAAACATTTACGGAGTTTAATGGCTGTGATATGGGAAAACTGAGGATGGATCAACACCATTGTAGTTATTTATTATTTTATTTAACCTTTATTAAACTAGGCAAGTCAGTTACAGTGCCTTGCAAAAGTATTGACCCCCCTAGGGCATTTTTCCTATTTTGTTTCATTACAACCTGTAATTAAAATGGATTTTTATTTGGATTTCATGTCATGGACATACACAAAATAGTCCAAATTGGTGAAGTGAAATGAAAAAAATTACTTGTTTCAAAAAATTATAAATTAATAAATAATTTTAAAAAACGGAAAAATGGTGCGTGCATACAGTCAGTTGAAGTCGGAAGTTTACATACACTTAGGTTGGAGTCATTAAAACTCGTTTTTCAACCACTCCAAAAATGTCTTGTCCTAACCGACTTGCCAAAACTATAGTTTGTTAACATCTACTTTGTGCATAACACAAGTAATTTTTACAACAATTGTTTACAGATCATTTCACTGTATCACAATTCCAGTGGGTCAGAAGTTTACATACACTAAGTTGACTGTGCCTTTAAACAGCTTGGAAAATTGCAGAAAATTATGTCATGGCTTTAGAAGCTTCTAATAGGCTAATTGACATAATTTGAGTCAATTGGAGGTGTACCTGTAGATGTATTTCAAGGCCTACCTTCAAACTCAGTGCTTTGCTTGACATCATGAGAAAATCTAAAGAAATCAGCCAAGACCTCAGAAAAATTGTAGACCTCCACAAGTCTGGTTCAACCTTGGGAGCAATTTTCAAACGCCTGGAGGTACAACGTTCATCTGTACAAACAATAGTACGCAAGTATAAACACCATGGGACCATGCAGACGTTATACCGCTCAGGAAGGAGACACGTTCTGTCTCCTAGAGATGAATATACTTTGGTGCGAAAAGTTCAAATCAATCCCAGAACAGCAGCAAAGGACCAGGTGAAGATGCTGGAGGAAACAGGTACAAAAGTATCTATATCGGCATAACCTGAAAGACCGCTCAGCAAGGAAGAAGCCACTGCTTCAACACTGCCATAAAAAAGACATACTATGTTTTGCAACTGCACATGGGGACAAAGATCATACTTTTTGGAGAATTGACCTCTGGTCTGATGAAACACAAATAGAACTGTTTGGCCATAATGACCATTGTTATGTTTGGAGGAAAAAGGGGGAGGCTTGCAAGCCAAAGAACACCATCCCAACTGTGAAGCACGGGGGTGGCAGCATCATGTTGTGGGGGTGCTTTGCTGCAGGAGGGTCTGGTGCACTTCATGGCATCATGAGGAATGAAAATGATGTGGATATATTGAAGCAACATCTTAAGACATCAGTCAGGAAGTTAAAGCTTGTTTGCAAATGGGTCTTCCAAATGGACAATGACCCCAAGCATACTTCCAAAGTTGTGGCAAAATGGCTTAAGGACAACAAAGTCAAGGTATTGGAGTGGCCATCACAAAGCCCTGACCTCAATTCCATATACATTTTGAGGGCAGAACTGAAAAAGTGTGTGCGAGCAAGGAGGCCTACAAACCTGACTCAGTTACACCAGCTGTCAGGAGGAATGGGCCAAAATTCACCCAACTTATTGTGGTAAGGTTGTGGAACGTTTGACCCAAGTTAAACAATTTAAAGGCAATGCTACCAAATACTAATTGAGTGTATGTAAACTTCTGACCCACTGGGAATGTGATGAAATAAATCACTCTACTATTATTCTGACATTTCACATTCTTAAAATAAAGTGGTGATCCTAACTGACCTAAGACAGGGAATTTTTACTAGGATTAAATGTCAGGAATTGTGAAAAACTGAGTTTAAATGTATTTGGCTAAGATGTATGTAAACTTCTGACTTCAACTGTATGTATTCACCCCCTTTGCTATGAAGCCCCTAAATAAGATCTGGTGCAACCAATTACCTACAGAAGTCACATAATTAGTTAAATTGCACACAGGTGGACTTTATTTAAGTGTCACATGATCTGTCACATGATCTCAGTATATAGACACACACCTGTTCTGAAAGGCCCCAGAGTTTGCAAGGATGGCCTACCCCGGCCAAACCCTAACGACACTGGGCCAATTGTGCACTGCCCTATGGGACTTCCAATCACGGCCGGTTGTGATACAGTCTGGAATCGAACCAGGGTCTGTAGTGAGATTCAGTGCATTAGACCGCTGCGCTACTCGGGAGCCCCAAAGTTACTTCACAATACTAACCTAATTGACAGAGTAAAAAGAAGTAAGCCTGTACAGAATATTCAAAAACATGCATCCTGTTTGCAACAAGGCACAAACGTAATAGTGCAAAAAATGTGGCAAAGCAATTCACTTTTTGTCCTGAATACAAAGTGTTATGTATGGGGCAAATCCAATACAACACATTACTGAGTACCACTCTCCATATGTTCAAGCATAGTGGTGGCTGCATCATGTTATGGGTATGCTTGTAAGTCATTAAGGAGTGGGGAGTTAAATTAAAATGAACATTGAATGGAGGTAAGCACATGCAAAATATTAGCGGAAAACCTGGTTCAGTCTGCTTTATCACTGGGAGATAAATTCACTTTTTTTAAACTTAAATCTGCTTGAAAATCTATGGCACGGCTTGAAAATGGTTATCTAGCAATGATCAACAACCAATTTGACAGAGCTTTAAGAATTTTGCAAAGAATAATTGGCACATATTGTACAATCCCGGTGTGCAAAGCTCTTAGTCTTACCCAGAAAAACGAATAGCTGTAATCGCTGCCAAAGGTGATCCTAACATGTATATTTGTATTTGTATTTTGTTACAAAATACAGCACTGAAGCAGAAAACGTTAAAAGAATCGTGGAATCATCCAAAGTGATACGCTACTACGCCAAGTCTTTCCTGAGCCACCAGTCATAAGCTTTAAGAGATGTCCTACCCTAAATGACAAATTAGTCCACAGTTATCTTCTGGGTGACTCTCAAAAAACTTGGCTTGACCACAAACCCAAGGGCTCTTTTAAATGTAACCATTGCAACCATTGCAGAAATATTGCACAGAAGAAGTATTTTGTTGACACAGCTTCCAAAATGGAGTATTACGTCAAGCATTTCATTAACTGCAAAACCACTCATGTCATCTATAGATTGGAATGTCCACAGTGCAAGGTGTTCTACATTGGACGGACAGAGACACCTTCAAGACCGCTTAGCGGAACACAAGTACGCCATACGGGTAGGCAATGAAGACTACCCCATGGCAAGGCACTACAAGTCCCTACACCATGGCAACCCTGCCTCCCTACAAGCTATGGGTATTGATCATATTCCGGCCTCTATTAGAAAAGGGGACCGTCTTAAACAGTTAAACCAAAGGGAAAGTTTTTGGATTTACAAACTACAGGCCACTAAATACCCTGGTTTAAATGAAGATATGGATTTCTCACCCTTCCTGTAGGGTCGTGATGGGTCCATTTGCTGTCATCTAGTGGACATTTTGCTCAATTGCCCTCAGCTATGTTTAGACTGTTGTTGTTCATGTTTTGTGTGTACTATGGAATATATTCTAGTGTTCTAGTGTACTATGGAATATATTGCTTTCTTATTCTTGACATTTCTCCCAGTCATATTTAAGGTTAGAACTACCTTTTAGTGTTCTGATACTTCTAGCTTGGAGTTGTATTTTTATGATAACATAGCTACAGTATTTCACCTTTTAATGTGTATAGTATTGCTTACTAGGTGTGTCCAATCAATTTTGTAACCACTCCCTCTTCCAATTAGGGCTAATTGGAAAAGCTGTTCAAAAGAGGACATTGTATTCCTTTTTTTGGTACTCCCTGACAAAGGCCATGCAGCCGAAATGCGTCGTAAAAAAAACAAAACTTTGTTTCTATTGAACATGCCATACTAATAAAGGCATTTTAATTAATTATATGAAGAGTGCCTTGGTCCTCCTTTTTGATGATCCTAACATGTATTGACTAAGGGGTGTGAATACTTATGTATTAGTGTTTTATTTTTCATATATATATATATATATATATATATATATATATATATATATATATATATTTTTTACAAATGTTTATTTCATTTTCAATAAATTTGCAAAAATGTCTAAACATGTTTTCACTTTGTCATTGTGGGGTATTGTGTTTAAATGGGTAAGATTAAACATATATTTAATCCATTTTGAATTCAGGTTGAAACAACAAAATGTGGAATAAGTCAAGGGGTATGAACACTTTCTGAAAGCACTATAAAAATGTTCCATTTTTGAAGACATACCGACAGTTGCATTTTTCTCTTGAACACAGACCTCAAGTGCACCAATTCCACGGGTTTATACTGAATAATAGTTGGCTGCATTAGTTCAACATTTATGTAAAGTCTTTATAATGTAATAGTAACAAATTGAGCTAGTTTTGTCAGTAGTATATCAATCACCCTTTACATTACCACAGAGTACACAAACAAATATATATAATAATATATCATCTGTTTATGAGTCCTTTATTGATTATTAGCCAGAAATAAGATTCTCAATCTATTTTCAGAAGGCCTCAGATGTTTCAGTCAGGTGCTGGTGTACTGAGAAGGTTTTCCTCTAGGTCAAAATAGCTAGACATATACCATGTACCGTACTCATATACCATGTACCGTACTCATTTCACTGAGGGCCGAGTGGCTGCGGGTTTTCGCTCCTCCCGTGTACTTGATTAATTAAAGTCACTAATTAGGGCTTAATTGAAGGAAAAAACAAAAACCTGCAGACACAAGGCCCAACATTGAATGAGTTTGACACAAAAGGTCTATAATTAGTTTTCAACCAAAAAGTACTTTCAAGGCCAAAAGACAGACTTAGGTACAGTGTGCCCTTATTACTACCGCTAGGCTATTATGCTTACTCACGTCATTTAACAAACCGTTTCACTGCGTCTGTGGCCAATAATGTATCTAAATACGCAATACAAAAAAAAACTATCCTTTCCATTTTATTAAACAAAATATTAAAACACACCAAAATCAAAAAACCTAAACACAAAATCAGAACTAACAAAAAACAGTGCAGTCCATAAAATACCATATAATAATTACTAATCTATCAAGTGGATTCTCAAACAAACTAACCTGTGCTATAACTGACCTCTGTACGTCCTAATACCATTTACACACTACTGAGCCGAGCTGCACTGTACTGCACTGGCCTGGTTAGAGGCTAGGCATCCACCATTCCATAGTTGCTGGAACTGTGGTGCAAAGGACCATTTGAAAATAAAATGTCCCCACTGTATGGTTGGGGTCAGCTTGATAGTGTATAAAGGGAATAACTGCGTGTGTTTGAGAGCAGCCCACTGTGCAGGATGGGCTCAGACAGACACAGACAGTGAGTGCGGTGCGCTCCAGGTTGTCTTTATTGCAGTCAGGCTGACCCGATTATTAGCTCTCACAATGCCTGGAGAGATGTTTAACATCGGACACCATGTTAATATGGTATAGCAATCTTCTGATGCACTGTTTGGAACCGTCGCTTCATTAGAAGCTAAAAAGAATCAGTAAAGTCAATCTTCTGAGATGTGCAACGTGACTGCAACAGAAACAACCTGAAACGTGTCCAGTGCCATGTTAATGTGTGCTGTGAGAGGGCAAGTCCATCTCCCTGTCCCCTGAGTAGGAACTGAGGGCCTCCCAGAGTACCTGGGTGTCCTCACAGTGGTGGTGGACCGTCCAGTGCTCCATCACCTCCTCCTTACTGTCCAGGACCTGGCTGCACAGCACACAGTTAAACACTGAGCCCTGCCCGAGGACCCCTCTCCCTCCCCGGGCTGAGCGGCCAGTCGGCTCCCCCTCTCCCTCTCTGTCTCCATTCCCATCGTCCTCTGCCCCCCCCTGGTGGTGGGAGAGGATATGACGCTTCAGCTTGGAGAAGGAGAAGAACTCTTCGTCACAGCTCCCACAGCGGACTAGGTTCCTCTTCTCATTGAGCTGGCGCCAGTAGTGGGCGGCGTGTTTCACCAGCTCGTCCTCGGCCTCCCGGCCCCCTTGGAGTGCCCCTCCCAGCCCGCCAGCCCCGTCCCGCAGGCGCACCTGCACCTCCTCCCCGTGCACGTAGAGCAGGTGCAGCTTCATGTCGGCGAAGGTGGGGGTGATGGCCTGACAGCGGCCACACTTGATCTGGAGCTCCACCGGGTCCTCGCGTTCCTCCTGGCCCTGCTCGTCCCCCTGGTCTGGAGACATCGCCCTGGAGACACATACAAGATGGAGACAGACATGATGGAAGGAAGAACTGTGGTGTTTTATGAAAATTGGTGAGAAGCTAACAATATTCTAAGAAATGTATCAAACTCACAGTGACCAAAAGTCAAGAGTCCTATTGATGAGACAAGTATATCAGTATGTAAGTACTATTTATAATTCTGAAAATGTAGGTAGTCACCCCTCCACAGGCACGTCGTCTTCATGTTGGCTGATGGATGGCTCCACAGTCAGGATAACCTTATGCACCTCCCTCAGATGGCTGAAGTACACGCCCACGTAGCCAAACGCCTTCTCACAGAACTCACAGCGAAGCGTCCGGCGTGGTCGGCCCTCTGAGTGGTGCAGCTTCATGTGAGTGCTGAGCGAGCCGGAATGGGCATAGGCCTTACGACACACTGGACAGACGTAAGGCCTACTGTTGGTGTGGCTGTTCATATGGCTCTGCAAGTGGTGTTTGAACTGGAAGCAGCGGCTGCAGGTGGGGCAGTGGTGGAGGGGCCGGCTACTGCCCAGGTAGACCCTTTGAGAGGAACTACCCCCTCTCAGGTGAAGCGTGGTAGAGGCTGACTGGGGCTGGCGAGGACCAGGCTCCAGGACCTTGGCAGAGAGTTGGTGCCCTACGAGGAGCTCTGGTTCCAGGCTGTCAGAGGAGGTGAGGGAGGGCAGGCTGACCAGCTGGGGAACTGTCTCCATCAGCAGCATGTGGTGAGGCTTGGGTCTGATGCTGCGGTACTTCTTAGAGATGTCCACCTCCCTCTGCTGCGAGATGACAGCCGAAGGAGAAGGCTTCTCTGGAACCCTCCTCCGAAAGAACGACAAGGATCTCTTCTTCCTTGCCTCAAAGGCCAGAATATCCTCCATTGTCTTCCTCTTCCTCCCCCTCTTCTTGCCCGGTGGTTTCTGCATCTGAAGCGTTCCCAGCAGCGACAGGGTGCCTGTGGTCTTGGCCCGAGGCTGGCACTGCAGCAGGGAGTTTGGCATTTGGTTCTGACAGAGGGCCTCGGCAGTCTCTGGGGTCTTGGACTGGGGATCAGAGGGATACGAGGTAAGGCCGGGCAAGCCAGGCTGGCTGGGGAAAGCCTTCTTGGGACTCATGGCGTTCAGGTTGAGTTTGGTGGCTGGTATGAGGTTGCTTTTTATGTTCGAGTAGGGCAGGATGGGCAACTTGCCTTTGGGTGGGGAGGGAATAATCTGGACAGCTTTGCTGAAGATGGCTGGAGAGAGGACAGTGATGCTGCTACTAGCTGGCTGTGGATGGGGCTGTTGGGCTACAGGCTTGGGTTGGCATGGCCTAATGCCAACCTTAATGTTGCTCTCTTCCTGTGGCAGTTTGACTGGGGAGCTTTTAGTAAAACCACCAGATGGGTATTGGAGGTTCTGCAGCATGCTGGTGACGGGGCCCGGGCCGTGGGCAGGAGTAGACATGTGGTTGATGGTGGTGTCCACCACTGCTACTTGCTCCAGTGGAGATCCAGAGTAGAGCACAGCGTTGTCCGGGAGCAGGGCTGTGAGGGCTGAGATCTCAGAGGAGGCTGTGGAGTCGATCAGTATGACCTGTTTTGATGGCTCCTCCTTGGGTTCCGGCGATGACAACTTCTTTTTTACCGCCGCTATTGACCTTTGTGGCCGGGTTGTCACGGCAGTGGGTGTGGCTAATTTGACCTTCTCCGGGGTGCTCTTGGCCCTCATTGGCTGGTACCTGGGGATGGGCAGCTTCAGGTTCTTCTGGATTGTCTGTTGCTGCGGCTGTTGTTGCTGTGGAGATTGAGGGGATACGGAGGGCGGCAGGGCCACTAGAGAGAAGGTGCCCTCCTGTCCTGCCACCTGCATCAGGGCATAGTTCTGGGCCGGGACCAGGATGGATTTAGGGTTGACGGCTGTAGAGGCTGCCTCTGGGAGGGCAGAGGGTTGCTGGCAGGACAGGACGGCGGTCGGGGAGGGAACTACCGCTGCTGGGGCCTTGGGGGCGATGCTTCTGAACTGGAGGCTCTTCATCATCTAGCCTGGCACGGAGGTCTAGACCCAGACCTGTCTTAGTCTGTCAACAGAACAACAACAACAGTGAAGTTCGAGAGCTATTCTCAACAACAACGACAGTTAAAGAAGTATTCCCCAACATAACATTGCAGAAAGTTTTGGCCACAGACCCTACTGATTGCATGCCATCATCTGGCATAGAGGTTTACATTTGTTTGTCAATACAACAAAAACAATACTGATCGAGATACTCCCGGCCCCAACGTAATATCCTGGCATAGTTTTGGTCCCAGACCCCAACTATTAAGTTCTTAGCAGGAGGGTTAACCTTAGTGTTCTTAATGGTGTCGTTACAAAGTGGTTAACAGTCTGAGATGTGAGACACAGGCAGCATCCGAAATGGCACCCTAATCCCTATACGGGTGCACTACATTTGACCAGGGCCCATTTGGGATACATCCTGAGATGAAAGACAGACAGAGGTTGTCACTGACATGAACATTTCTAAAGCTTCCACAAGAAGACTATTATCCTGTGGTTCTTCCTGCACACACACACACACACACAAACATCCCCCCCACACGCACACTACCCTCAGGCACAGACAAAGTGCCCCCTTTGATTTGAGCCCATCGTGCAGCCTAGATACCGCTGTGGCTCGGCGGGGTGCTCCCTGTACCCCCCTCCTCCCTTGTACCCCCTGTACTTCCTGGAAGGATCAGTCAGTAGAGCGTGAAAGCTGCCCAAGGGCAGGACAGACAGGAGCTTTACCACCACATCAAGAGGGGTTACCTCTGTGTGTGTGTATTACCTCTGTTAATCACTGCCCATTCTCTCTAGGCCAGCAGTAGTAAAGCCTAGCTGTGGGGCTAAAACAGCCTCACTTACAAAGCCCCACATTCTGAGACCCCAATGCCCCATATCGACAAATGATATTTCACAGTACAACACCAGGGATTAGGCTTTAAAGTCGGCAGTTTACAGTAATTTTGGATGTCGAACATCGAAAAGCCTAGGAAGGGTTGAGTAAGGGGGAGTCCGGGTAAATTATTCTGACTACTTTATAAAAGGTGTAGAATGGTCATAAACTTCATCTGAGCTACTTTATCAACTCTAGTAGGCATGTGTAGGCCTATAATGAAGCTTAAAATAAGAAAAAATAAATTCTAAGCAAATATCCACATACATGTCTGTTTGAAAATAAAGATTACAGCCGAATTTTTCAAAAATGAACGTGATTGTAAACAGATGATTTTGACAGGATTTTAATATAATATATATATTTTTTTATCCGACTTTCAATACCAATCCAAGTTGTGTGCACGATACCTGTCAGATTCAGAAAAGAACACCAGGATCTAAATGTGACATAAAAAGGTAGCTACTCGCACATTGCTACACCTAACCAATCTAACAACTTTCAAAGGACTTAGGCTGAACCAATGCTTGCATTCATTTTAAAAATAGGGAAAAAAGGATATAAACCCACATTGTTCAAAACCTGGAAGTATTTCAGTGTGAGAGCAGATTATTTATACAGTGTCCACACAGCATCTTAAGTCCATACAACTGGACATATTCCCTCTCTGTTTGGATAGTTGATTCCAATTCAACTGTGAGTTTGGCCATTTGGCCGGGCATTCAGTCAACAGAGGAGAGTACAGCGGTAGGATATCTAGAATGCTCCCAAGACTTGAAGGGGGCATGGATGGTGTGTGTGTGTGTGTGTGTGTGTGTGTGTGTGTGTGTGTGTGTGTGTGTGTGTGTGTGTGTGTGTTTGGCACTGACAGGCTACCCAGGAGGTTCCTCCCATCAACTCAGAGTTTACAGTTGAACCCCAAGAGGGAAAGGGAGGGAAGAAAGAAAGGGAGGGAGCGTATTATGCAGCCGTGGTGAAGCCAAGCAACCAACCACAGGCAGCGTTAGGCCGGCGTGTGGGGCTGCTGTCGGCTTAAGTCAGACTGATGACTTCTCACGGGAAAGACTGGGTGAGAACAAAGACAGAATGACGAGAGTAAACGAAAGAGAGTGAGAAAAATGAGTAGACACTAAGTATCCAGTGGTCTGATCTGATGAGAATTGATAGCAGTGTAGCACTGCAGCTGGTGTGTTATAACTGAGGAGGAGGAGCTGCACCTATGCTCCTAGAGTGTGTCCCAAACAGCGCCCTATTCCTTATATAGTGCACTACTTTTGACCAGAGCCCTATGGACCCTGGTCAAAAGGAGCCATTTGAGACGCAGTATTAGTCTCCAGAGGTGGTGTGCTGCTCCAGTAAAACACACCAGATAACCTCCCAGACTAGGGCTGCCACAGGAAGTACAGTGGTGGGGAAGGAGACAGACAGAAGGACTGGAGTGGTGTTGAAGTCTATAGCCTCAGGCTAGCTACATCCTGTCATCCAGTCAGAGTGTATTTACACCACAAATTCCAGATCAAAATCCTAGAACTGCCATCTCTCCCCTCTGCCTTCTATTTGTTGCTTTGCACCCTGCTCCTCGCGGCTTCAAAAAATACCAGCCCCCCTACCCTCTCCCTCATGTATCTCTCTTGTTCCTTCTCCTCCTCTGCCGTTCTTCAGGCCCCTCCTGTTTCCCTCTCTCTTGTTTAGGGATTCTCTCAATGTGCGTTCCTATCTGCATAATGATGATGCCAACATCCCTCCCTCACTCCTCCCCCCTTTAGCCACATGTCGACCTGCCCTGCGGCGAGGGGCCTCGCTGTTGAGGCCCCAGTGTCAATCACATTATAGCTCCACAACAGATTAAATAAAGAAAGAGAGAGAGAGCAAGCAAGAACGAAATAAATGAAAAGATAGAAAGAGGAAGAGATTGACAAAGAGAAAGGTAGTGAATGTGTAGTAAACCCATGTGACCCATTGTCCTTTCTCCCAGTGTATGGTAGGCCAAGGGGGTAGTAGTACAGTGGTGTATAAGGGGGTGGTGTATTTTGCATTGGGGGTGGTGGTATAGTAGCGTATTAGGGCCGGCCTCCCCAACACAGCTGCGACTGATGATCATGATATAAGTACAGCAGGGAGCAGCAGCAGACACACACAGGGTTGGCCCAGTGGCAAACTAGTAGGGTTAACTGGAGCGAGAGAGCATGATGAGAGAGGAGAACGGGTGAGAGGAGGAGGGGATAGGACGATTTCTGACTGCTCCTCCCAACCTGGACTCATATCAGACAACTACATTGTTGTTGTTATTGGAGTAGAGAGCATTTTGATTGGCTGAGCACACAGACAAGGAGGAGATCAACATTAACACAGGGCAGGCTAGCGTCATATGACATAAGTATGAGCAGTGTGGCTCTAAACATAAAACAATTATGCAGAAATCAATTTCTTTGTATGTGATAATACGTGTCTA
Source organism: Salvelinus namaycush (assembly GCF_016432855.1). Taxonomy (NCBI): domain Eukaryota; kingdom Metazoa; phylum Chordata; class Actinopteri; order Salmoniformes; family Salmonidae; genus Salvelinus; species Salvelinus namaycush. Next base: position 34,224,897 of record NC_052313.1, read on the forward strand.
TACAGTTTCAATTAACCTCAATATACTAGTGTTGTATTTAATGAGCTTTCTATATGTACATCATATTCTCTGTCTTTTTCAGTAGAGACGTCTTTACCCACGCCTCAAAGGAACAAAGACACTTTATCTGGTGCAGGCTTCAAAACGCCAGCCACTCTAATCTACAATGGTTCAGGGGTCAGGGATGGGCTGAGGACGGACGGACAGGGTTTCGGGGGGGTGGGGGAGTCAGAAAGAGAGACAAGGAGAGAGAGCGAGACAAGGATAGCGAGAGAAACAGAGAGCGAGAGACAGAAAGAGAGCGAGACCAGTAAATTATGGCTGTGCCGTCCGAGCCAGGCCTTCCCAGCATTAGCAGGTAAGGCCAAGAGGTGAAAGGTGAGGTCTGGTGTTTACGTTAACAGTCAGGTCCACCAGGGTTACGGTAGGGCTAGGGCATTGCTTTGGTCGGACAGTTCACGGACATATCCATCCGTGTGGAATGGAATGTGCTGAAGAGGCCGGATTGATCAGATGGATACAATCCAGCGGTCAATGGGTCATGCTGCAGCCAGACAGACATAGGCTATGTTCCAAATGGCACCCTATTCCCTATATAGTGCTCTACTTTTGAGACACAGCCAGACAAAGAGAGCAGCCAGTAGCCCAAATAATTCACTGACCGACCGCTGATCTGATGTCTCCCTGATTGGTTTACATGTGGGAACTTAGGCCTATAATTGGTTGTAATGACAACCCAGTTACGAACGGTCAAGACAAGTCCAATGTTGTGGTCCAGGAGCATTGGACATGCACTGCCCCTCTCTCTCCACTGTTGTGGCCCTTACTTTGTCTGGCTCCAGACTGGTCATGGCTCTGTCCCACAAACAGTACAAGATATTATGGAGAAAGAAATGAATGGAGTTGTGAGAATTCCATCTTCATCCATTTCTACAAGACAGCCGAGTGTCTCAGAGCACGAGTGCTGACTTAGGATCAGTTTTGCCTTTTAGATCACAAATAACGCGATTTCATAGACAGGGTGGACCTAATCCTACTCTGAGATGGTTGATATGATAAATACAGCCCAGGGTTTCCATTAGGAAAACTAGGTGATGGATAACGTGACCGGGATGATTTTAATTTACCGGCCATTTGAGAAATTTACCGGACCAATATACCCATTAGGTCATCCACCCACGGTGCTCAGAATGACAGAAATCACATTTAGATTATGGTAATTAATCGTAACAAAACATTCAACTCCTGTATTGAAGCAGCCAATAAAACATCATTTTCAAACATTTGCGCCATTCTAAAACAGCACACCTGATGAGAGCGGTTCCATGTGCGATTTTGCCTAGGCTACTTTGAAGCAAGGTAAGACCTGCCTCAATGTGAAGTAAAACATTCAGGTTTCAAACAATGTTTTCAAAATGCATACTGCCTTCAGCTCTCATTGCAAAGTGGTGGGTGATGCGCTGATAGCCTGCCTACCATTGCCCATGCACTTGAATGGCAAATGGGAGGCATGCCTCAATTACCATTTGAGAAAAAATACAAATAAATAGTAGCTCTCTTTAATCCTGAAAATCAAACTGTTCAAAATGAGCTGAGAAGCTGAAGCAGCAGAATGATAAAAAAAAGTCTGTATGCTGTGATTGTGCGATAAATACAATTAACGATGAATGAAAATACACACGCTCCAATTTAATGATTTTTTGGGGTGCAAATTAACCTATAGAAGGATAAGCATGACGGGCAAATGTATTTCCATCGACTGATATTTCAATCAATAAATACAAATCATTATTTTGCAATGGGATTGATAGTCAAACGAAAACCCTGATAGAGCAGTGCTTGTCTCGTCTCAGTCCGTGGAATAAAGAAAGGAGGAGGCTTCTTTTTCTTCTCAGATTTTTTTTGTAGTTAAAAATTCCATCAAGAAAACCTGGTGCTTCACGTTGAGTTAGAACAGAAACGTCAAACAGCAGGACAGAGAGACATACCCTATATAGCTCCCCCCATATCAGACCTATGCCCCTTCTGCCCACCCCATGCCCCCCGCCCCTGGAGCAAGGACCTCAACATGACAGCAGGACATATGCCCAGGCCGTGAGCAGAGCAACAGGCCCAACCCCCACTATTACACCCGCCCAAACCCATCCTGCAACCTAAGAGGTATGTATCAGATGCTCTGCTCACGTTACTGTGATGGTCCGGGCCTAAACCACACAAAAACAATACTAGACACTATGGAACACAAAGCTTTTACTAATTCATCCTGGAATATACAAGGTCTGAGGTCATCTGCCTTTGGCCTGAAGAGCAGGAACCCAGACTTCATCAAGAAATTGGAAATACAGACATTGTCACCCTACAAGAAACATGGTATAAAGGAGACGGACCCACTGGTTGCCCTCTAGGTTACAGACAGCTGATAGTCCAATCCACCAAACTACCAGGTGTGAAACAGGGAAGAGACTCAGGGGGTATGCTAATTTGGCATAGTGCAGACCTAACCCCCTCTATTAAATTAGTCAAAACAGGAACATTTTACATCTGGCTAAAAATTCATTAGGAAATTATCTCAACAGAGAAAAATGTCCTCATATGTGCTACCTATATCCCCCCAATAGTATCTCAATACTTTAACGATGACAGCTTCTCCATCCTAGAGGGGGAGATCAACAATTTTCAGGCTCAGGGACATGTACTAGTCTGTGGCGACCTAAATGCCAGAACTGAACAAGAACCCGTCACCCTCAGCACACAGGGGGACAAACACCTACCTGGAGGTGACAGCATTCCCTCCCCCATATGCCCCCCAAGACACAACTACGACAACACAACCAACAGAAATGGGTCACAACTAGAGGTCGACCGATTATGATTTTTCAACGCCGATACCGACACCGATTATTGGAGGACCAAAAAAAGCCGATACCGATTAAATCGGCCGATTTAAAAAAAAGTATTTGTAATAATGACAATTACAACAATACTGAATGAACACTTATTTTAACTTAATATAATACATCAATAAAATCAATTTAGCCTCAAATAAATAATGAAACGTGTTCAATTTGGTTTAAATAATGCAAAAACAAAGTGTTGGAGAAGAAAGTAAAAGTGTAATATGTGCCATGTAAGAAAGCTAACGTTTAAGTTCCTTGCTCAGAACATGAGAACATATGAAAGCTGGTGGTTCCTTTTAACATGAGTCTTCAATATTCCCAGGTAAGAAGTTTTAGGTTGTAGTTATTATAGGAATTATAGGACTATTTCTCTCTATACCATTTGTATTTCATATACCTTTGACTATTGGATGTTCTTATTGGCACTTTAGTATTGCCAGTGTAACAGTATAGCTTCCGCCCCTCTCCTCGCTCCTACCTGGGCTCGAACGAGGAACACATCGACAACAGCCACCCTCGAAGCAGCGTTATCCATGCAGCGCAAGGGGAACAACTACTCCAAGTCTCAGAGCGTGTGACGTTTGAAACGCTATTAGCGCACACCCCGCTAACTAGCTAGCCATTTCACATCGGTTACACCAGCCTAATCTCGGGAGTTGATAGGCTTGAAGTCATAAACAGCAGAGCTACTGGCAAAACGCACGAAAGTGCTGTTTGAATGAATGCTTACGAGCCTGCTCGTGCCTACCATCGCTCAGTCAGACTGCTCTATCAAATCATAGACTTAATTATAACATAATAACACACAGAAATACGAGCCTTAGGTCATTAATATGGTCGAATCCGGAAACGATCATCTCGAAAACAAAACATTTATTCTTTCAGTGAAATACGGAACCGTTCCATATTTTATCTAACGGGTGGCATCCATAAGTCTAAATATTCCTGTTACATTGCACAACCTTCAATGTTATGTCATAATTACGTAAAATTCTGGCAAATTAGTTCGCAACGAGCCAGGCGGCCCAAACTGTTGCATATACCCTGACTCTGCGTGCAATGAACGCAAGACAAGTGACACATTTCACCTGGTTAATATTGCCTGCTAACCTGGATTTCTTTTAGCTAAATATGCAGGTTTAAAAATATATACTTCTGTGTATTGATTTTAATAAAGGCATTGATGTTTATGGTTAGGTACAGTGCAACGATTGTGCTTTTTTCGCAAATGCGCTTTTCTTAAATCATCCCCCGTTTGGTGAAGTTGGCTGTCTTTGTTAGGAAGAAATAGTCTTCACACAGTTCGCAACGAGCCAGGCGACCCAAACTGATGAATATACCCTGACTCTGTTGCAAGTGACACAAAGAAAAAAGTGACACAAAGAAATTAATGTTAGCAGGCAATATTAACTAAATATGCAGGTTTAAAAATATATACTTGTGTATTGATTTTAAGAAAGGCATTGAGGTTTATGGTTAGGTACCTTTTTCGCGAATGCGTACCGCATCGATTATATACAACGCAGGACACGCTAGATAAACTAGTAATATCATCAACAATGTTTAGTTAACTAGTGATTATGATTGATTGATTTTTATAAGATAAGTTTAATGCTAGCTAGCAACTTACCTTGGCTTCTTACTGCATTCGCGTAACAGGCAGGCTCATCGTGGAGTGCAATGAGAGGCAGGTGGTTAGAGCGTTGGACTAGTTAACCGTAAGGTTGCAAGATTGAATCCCCGAGCTGACAAGGCAAAAATCTGTCCTTCTGCCCCTGAACAAGGCAGTTAACCCACCGTTCCTAGGCTGTCATTGAAAATAAGAATGTGTTCTTAACTTAACTTTTTTTTAAACGGCCAAATCGGTGTCCAAAAACAATCCACAGATTGTTATGAAAACTTGAAATCGGCCCTAATTAATTGGCCATTCCGATTAATCGGTTGACCTCTAGGTCACAACTCCTGCAGCTCTGTCGGACACTGGGTATGTATATAGTCAATGGTAGGCTTCGAGGGGACTCCTATGGTAGGTACACCTATAGCTAATCTCTTGGCAGTAGTACTGTAGATTACTTTATCACTGACATCAACCCAGAGTCTCTTAGAGCGTTCACAGTCAGTCCACTGACACCCCTACTTGAACAGAGCTATGCTTAATCATGAGGCATCAAAGCCAAAGGAACTGAATAATATTAAAGAAAATAGTGTGGAAATATACCAAAAAACAATTAGGCAACAAAAAATTAAATCCCTTCAAGACAATTTCCTAGACAAAAGGTTTCACTGTAATAGTGAAGGTGTACACTTGGCAGTATAAAACCTAAACAGTGTATTTGACCTCTGAGATAAAAACAATGACAATTGGTTTGATGAAAAATGCAAAAACCTAAGAAAGAAATGGAGAAACTTATTCAACCAAAAACATATGATGAATCACTAAAACAATACAGAAATAAACTATGGAAAAAGAAGGAACAGCACATCAGAAATCAGCTCAATGTAATTGAAGAATCCATAGAATCCATAAAATTGGAAAACTCAAAACAAACAACAGGAAGAGTTATCTATCCAAACCGGAGATGCATGGATAAACCACTTCTCCAATCTTTTTCAATCAAATCTTCAAATCAAATTTTATTTGTCACATACAGATTTAGCAGATGTTATTGCGGGTATAGCAAAATGCTTATAAAAAACGAAATACTTCAAAGTTTCCTAAGAGCTAGAAGTACGGCAGCCCTCTCTGTCAGCGCCATTTCATTGTTTGGCTCTATAACAAAGAACAAACAGCAAAAACATATAAATGATCGAATACAAATCTTAGAATCAACTATTAAAGACTACCAGAACCCACTGGATTCTCCAATTACATTGAATGAACTACAGGAAAAAATACAAACCCTCCAACCCAAAAAGGCCTGTGGGGTTGATGGTATCACTAAATGAAATGATAAAATATACAGACCACAAATTCCAAATTGGCTATACTTAAACGTTTTAACATCATCCTCAGCTCTGGCATTTTCCCCAATATTTGGAACCAAGGTCTGATCACCCCAATCCACAAAAGTGGAGACAAATTTGACACGGCTGGAGGTGGAGGGCGGTATGGAATGGAGTGCCGGGGGGAGGGGAGAGTGGGAAGGGCGAGCACAGCAGCAACCAGCCCAGTGGAGGCCAGGCCAACCTCCCCCAGGTCTTAGCCCAGATTAAAGGTCTGGATCTCTGCTAGATAAGGGCAGGATGCGGGGGCAAGCCTTCATAGCCAGCCATGTCCAGCGGGCATGTTCTCAGCCACCCCCCATAATCAAGGTACTCTCCTCAAGCTAACCAGGAACACAGTCTCTGAGTGTGTGTGGTACTAGGGCCTTGAATTATACTACGATCTGTATGGTACTGAACACGAGTATACACTAGGTATCGGGCATCATCTACAGTTCAGCATCATTGTGTCCAACAAATTACAGCAATAGGCTTTTTATATTATTTCTTCATGCACTTTGGCATAAAACTGATCTGACAGCACATGCCAGTTCATTATCAAAACACAGAGAGCTGCATAACACCTGACCATAACACTATCCTCCTAATTCCTTCTTAAATGCAAAAACTCAAACAGGAAGTACCAGTGACGCACTCAATACGGAAATGGTCCCATGAAACGGATGCAAAGCTACAGGACTGTTTCGCTAGCACAGACATTGAGGAGTTTACCACATCAGTCACCGGCTTCATTAATATGTGCATCGACGACGTCATCCCGACCTGTTTGATAGGTCGTCGTCTCCCACAGTGACCCCATGGATTACAGGCAACAGCCTCACTGAGCTAAAGTCTTTAGCTTTCAAGGAGCGGGACACTAATCCGGACACTTAAGAAATCCCACTTTGACATCCGACAAGCTTATAAAAAATCCTTCTACAACATTCAATGAGTCATCAAACAGTAAAAGCGCCAGTACAGGACTTAGGAATCCTACTACGTCGGATTTATATTTTTTTTACATTGGATAAAAGTAGAGACTCAAAGTAGAGACTCAAAGCTATAAAATGGTATATCATACACTGCATTAGACCATTCTCCTTGTATGACTGGTGGAGGAGAGTCAGGCGTGTTCTACTGATGCTGAAAGACAAATTCCAGATACAAATACTTTAGCATTAGTATACAATAGATGCGAAATGGCATTCTGAGAACATCACTACACACAGTTCATACACGTAACATTAGCTAGCTAGCCAGCCATCGAACGTCAGCTGACTAGCTAACACCAAGCTTTAACTAGTAATACAAACCGATTGTTAACCAAATAGGTTCAATGTTAGCTAGCTAACATTATGATTAGGCTATAACTAGCCTAACTAACTGGCATTCTGAGAAAACATCACTAACGTTACACACACTTCATACACGTAAGTTAATGTTAGCTAGCAAGCCAGCCATCTAACCTCAGCTAATGTTAGCTAGCTAACAGCAAGCTTTAACGAGGTCTTTTGTTTAGACATGTGACGTTAACTAGCTAAAAAATGAAATATAATCCCAATCCATAAAGTAACGTTACTAGCTTTACAAACCAATTGTCATAGCTAGCTAAAGTTAACCAAATAGGTTCAATGTTAGCTAGCAAGCCAGCCATTGAACTTCAGCTGGCTAGCTAACAGCAAGCTTTAACTAACAATACTAACCACACTATTTGTGATGTGAACTGAGTATATAGTATGCTTATTGGTCATAGAATGGATATAGTTAGTATGCCAAAAGTTCCCGGATGTCCTACTAAATTCGCCAAAATATGAAGTATACACGCAGTGGACACTATATTCGTACTTTAGGGCCCATAATGCAATTCTTCAGGAAATGGGCATTCGAAGTACAACGAAGTACAAACTATGCAGTCGAAGTACAACGTTAGCAGATACAAATTCATTGCTTTAGCTAATTATGACAAATGTTAATAAAATGTTGAACAATGTAATAAAGTAATGACTTTCCAAATAAGTTACCTTACACGTTATACTGGCTGACAATTTGTGAGCTATGCTGTCCTTATGAACCACATAGTGTATCATTACAGCAGTATGTCGTTAGCTAGCATCCTAACGTTAGTTGGCTACTTAGCCTATAGTTAATATACTGGCAAGTTTGATGTCTAACTACCCAATGCATATTGACTTGATTATTCCTGTCATTCTTAGCTTAGCTGGGCTTTCGTAAATTCGCTATGGCCATCTAGGGCGGCAGGTAGCCTAGTGGTTAGAGCCGTGGGCCAGTAACTGAAAGGTTGGTGGATCGAATCCCTGAGCTGACAAGGTAAAAATCTGTCGTTCTGCCCCTGAACAAGTCAGTTTAACCCACTGTTCCTAGGCTGTCATTGTAAATAAGAATGTGTTCTTATTTGTTATTTAACTGACTTGCCTAGTTAAATAAAGGTTATATAAAATAAGACAAAAATAAAATCTACTCCGATTTCAGTGTACCAGAGTGCAGAATAATGAATTTACGAGTGCTCAACACCCGTTAAATATGGCAGTAAATGTCAGCAAAAAAAGCTAAATTAAATTGTTGCCAGCAGCACAGTTACAGTCACCAACGCTCTGGATAACATGAAAACTGACTAACCAGCTCTGCTAGGGCGAGTAAAATGATCAGAGTGGTCTCTTTGTGTCTGGAAGTAGCTAGCAAGCTAGCCAACGTTAGCTTGGATGCTTGACTGCCGTTGTAAAGGTCAGATCACTCAAAATCAACCCTACTCTTCAGTTCGAGCATCCAGTGTGCACTCAGAGTGAAACACTCAATTTATAAACGGAAAATTTGACAACGCAATGAATTTACGAGCGCACTCTGGCACTCCAGATTGAATTTAAGAACACACCCAAAGTCGTAAAATGTCAAACTAGTAATGTGTTATGCTAGCAAGAGGTTGCATAGCATCAGCGAAGAGCTAGTACGCTCAACTGAAAGCATACTGTTTGTTTACAGTATACTAAAATTAACTAATAGGATATAGTATGTAGTATATACTCATAATTATGTAGTATACAGTATGTTAGCATGGGTATTCAAACACAGCTCGATTGTCATAGCTAGCTAAAGTTAACCAAATAGTTTCAATGTTAGCTAGTGTTGGTCAATTTCAATTTCTTCAACAGATGATCAGTTCAATATAATTCTCAAACTTATATATATTGGTAGTAGAAAGGATACACTTTTTGTTTAAGTATTAAAATTCTCCTTTAGTAATACAATTGTAGGCAGAAGTTGGTACAGAGTACAGTATATGATAGCTCTCCCCAGGTTCTGCAACGTGTCTAAGACATCCTGCAACTTATATAGCCTCCCCAGTTCCCCTTGCGTGACTTTCCCTGGCAACAACATTTTAATAAATCTAACCTCCCCCTGACAGCAGCAACCATCTTGTCAGCAATTAAAAGCTCAGAAGTGGGTTTGACCAAAACTTGACCTTTCATCACAAGTATAGGGTCATAACAAGGTGAACAAGTCTAAGCATCTTCTGACAGGTCTGTTTTCATCAGGCCTGCGGCAGCCTTGTGTTCTCAGAAAACCAGTCGTATTCTCAGAACCTCAGACAGCCACGGTGGGGCCCAGACAGGAGGAGTATGAGCATAGGCGGTTTCCGCCTTCTGATAGTGTCTGAAGGGCACAACACTCAAAACAGGTGTTCACACACACCACAATTTATTAACCATTTAAAAAGGTATGAGGCCTTGGTTTAACCCCTTCATTAGCTAGCTAACTTTAGGCTATAATTATCCATGCGAAATGGCATTCTGAGAAAACATCACTAGTGTTACACACACACTTCATACGCGTAAGTTCATGTTAGCTAGCTAGCAAGCCAGCCATCTAACCTCGGCTAACGTTAGCTAGCTAAAAGCAAGCTTTAACTGGGGGTCTTTTGTTTAGACATGTCACGTTAACATTAGCTAGCTAAAAAGTTAACTATAATCCCAATCCATAGAGTAGCGTAACTAGCAAAACAAACCGATTGTCATAGCTAGCTAAAGTTAACCAAATAGGTTAAATGTTAGCTAGCAAGCCAGCCATCGAACTCCAGCTGGCTAGCTAACAGCAAGCTTCAACTTGCTATGAAAACAACTTTGACAAAATTAGAAACGTATAATATCTGAAACTGTAGCTTGACTCTTACCCGTATACATGGACGAAAGCTTCACGGCAGACTGCAACCCCTTTTATTAAATAAGACGTCCTGTGTCGTTTCTGTTTAGTTTGCACAGCTCGTTTGGCCCATTGTGTTCCACTGATTTCAAAACCTGGTCAACTTCTTCCGTGACAACAACCCTGTTGATCGCCGAGTAAGAGCGAGTCAACATGTCACGATCGTCCTCCAGAAATTCTTACAACTGATCTTTGTCGATAGTGCCTGATAAATTCAGGGCAGCAATTTTATTGAGAGCAGTAGCAACATATTTGCAGTTCTCCATGGCTAATGTTATATCTTTCAAAAAAGAAAATGAAGAAATGATGATCTACACATATCGAGCAGCTCATTTTATAGACACAAGATGCTACACCGCAGACCAATCTGAAACTCATCTCTCGGCATTATCTCAGCCAATCATGGCTAGCGGGAAAGTTCCTTTTTCGTTGGCTAAACCTCGTAATTTAACAACTTTATTCATATTTAGAGATGGCATAAAAGTTTGTATTAAGGCACATGAAAGTTCTGCGAAGGCATTTTTGCCAAAAAACGCATTTTGATCAATTTTATAATTTTTTTTAACGTTCAAACGACTCTCCTGTGAAGTCGTGACTTGAGACATATGCCTAGTTTCCTGAATCGGGTCACAAATGTGATGTGACTGTTGAGTCACGGTAATCCCCTGTTATACACTCTGGATATGCTTTGGAAGTACCCAACTTGCTAACTACCATTAGGTCCTAATGGCCTTGTACTCTATTGGCTCTATTGTCCCTCTAACCACTCTGACGTCAATGCAAATGCAATCGAAAATCACATCAAACAATTATCATCAAAAAAAGTATCGTACTTTCAAAACCCACCTCACTGTGATGATCAATTTGAAGAGAGAAGTTCTACAGTAGGTTGAAACAGTGTAATGGACAGCGCTTTCTAAGGTGATGATTAATTCAGAGTTCCCATATGCATATTAGAGCTTATGCATATGAGCCCAAGCCCGAAAGAAAAACCTGAATTAAAATTATGATTGTGCAGTTATACAATACATAGCCTACCGCATATTACACAAGAAAAACATAAAACAGAACTGATTTAAGATGTATTTGGTACATAATTGGTCTAGCCTTCACTCCAAAATGAAACTAATTCTAGTAATCACCTTTGAGTGTGGACTGTATTATTATTAGTGATGCACCGATATGACATTTTTGGCCGATACTGATATCCGATATTTCCCTTCCCGATTCCGATAACCGATAAAAAAAAATTGCTGCCTTTTAACCTTTTCACATGTACCAACACAGGGGTGTGATCATTCTAGTGGTCCCAGTAGCGTACGATCAAACTGGTGTGATTAGAACGCATACTTAGAATGTCCAGTTTCGAATGATGCAACAAATCAGCATTTGAGCTGGGCACATAGTTTTTTCAGAAATATTTTGCACAAACACAGTCCTTATGTTATGTCCAGAATGTGAGTAGTTTATTTTTGGATGCAATCAATGTTCACACATTCACAGAAGTAGCTACAGCATAACAGAATCATCCAAACCCGGAAAAATGTAGGCTACATTTGTCCTAGTGCTAACTGAGGAAAGATTGACATAACACAAGCGGTCATATTTTTATAACTCTCGGCTGACAAACTACAATACGAATTAGGTAATAGCAATTACTACCATCACATCACGGGTGAGCTCACCATTGATCGAAATAATTGAGTAAAACACTTTCTAGAAATCGAAAGTAATCTGATGGGTAGTTTGTGTGCGCCGCCATGCTTGTTTTTTTCACATCAACCAAAGATAATAAGAGACAAGATGAGTTGTCTGTTTACAGTATGCATGTTGAAGGGGGTGTGTCATCTACGATCATCCACTTCCCTTCATTCCCTTCTAGAAGTTTACCCGAAAGATGAGTCAACCATTCTTCACCTCATTATAACATCTTTGGTCTGGCAGATTACGTGACACCCAGAATGCATTGTATAATGTCAACAAACATGGCGCCACACATAGCTGGCAAACAGCTTAGCTCATTATAATCAGTACAACAGTCAAAAAAGTATTTCACACACATCATAGGTGTCCATTACAATATATGAATTAATCGGAATGCATTATTTGTCACCAGTAATTGAAAACATGTGAATAAAACTGTAAATACATTATCCTCCACACATACTGTATCGCCTACAGTAGAAACGACAACACGATATACTGAAAATAAGGAACTTACTTAGGAACACACACGTCCAAAGTTATTATGGGTAAGGAAAACAACAAGGAAGGCAAAGCGAACACCAGCAAGAAAATGCAAGACTGCGCAAATATATGCATACTTGATCTGCGCAAACATGAGTGAAGTGCGGTGGGCTCTCCTGGATGAGAGAAGTTTACCCGGCTCAGTAAAGCAATGTTGTCCGCAAAGCTGAAATTTACTACTTCTATGTGAATTAACGAGGAGGTGGAACACAACTCAATTCAAACTGTTAAAAAATACAACTTGTTAGAAAATAATTTGAAATTGACAAGTTGAAACAGCCTATAGATAATTAGCAGGCTGCACGTGTTAACTGGCCTGTTGCGTGTAATTCACATTTTGGAACAGTGAGTCCATTCTGACATCACGTGCATAAAACAACTCATAATGGGGCGACCGATAGAGATATTTGGAACTCACATGTAAAAAGTTAAGCATTCTAGTACAGTTAAATAGCTGGAACACACACACAAGTTATTTTGTTGGCATTTACGCATGTCCCCATTAACGGCAAAACATTTCTTTCACTTACTTGCTGTGCTGTTTCGTTGTTCATTTGTTCAGTCGTTTCATTCTCAAACAGGATTTCATCATAAACTAAGCAAAAAAAGAAACGTCCTCTCACTGTCAACTGCGTTTATTTTCAGTAAACTTAACATGTGTAAATATTTGTATGAACATAACAAGATTCAACAACTGAGACATAAACTGAACAAGTTCCACAGACTCCAAAGATTTCCTGTCTTGCAGGAAATCACGCACAGAACGAGCAGTATGGCTGGTGGCATTGTCATGCTGGAGGGTCATGTCCAGATGACCCTGCAGGAACGGTACCACAAGAGGGAGGAGGATGTCTTCCCTGTAACGCACAGCGTTGAGATGGCTTGCAATGACAACAAGCTCAGTCCGATGATGCTGTGACACACCGCCCCAGACCATGACGGACCCTCCACCTCCAAATCGATCCCGTTCCAGAGTACAGGCCTCGGTGTAACGCACATTCCTTCGACAATAAACGCGAATCCGACCATCACCCCTGGTGAGACAAAACCGCGACTCGTCAGTGAAGAGCACTTTTTGCCAGTCCTGTCTGGTCCAGCGACAGTAGGTTTGTGCCCATAGGCGACGTTGTTGCCTGTGATGTCTGGTGAGGACCTGCCTTTACAAGCCCTCAGTCCAGCCTCCCAGCCTATTGCGGACAGTCTGAGCACTGATGGAGGGATTGTGCGTTCCTGGTGTAACTCGGGCAGTTGTTGTTGCCATCCTGTACCTGTCCCGCAGGTGTGATGTTCGGATGTACTGATCCTGTGCAGCTGTTACACGTGGTCTGCCACAGCGAGGACGATCAGCTGTCCGTCCTGTCTCACTGTAGCGCTGTCTTCGGCGTCTCACAGTACGGACATTGCAATTTATTGCCCTGGCCACATCTGCAGTCCTCATGCCTCCTTGCAGCATGCCTAAGGCACATTCACACAGATGAGCAGGGACCCTGGGCATATTTCTTTTGGTGTTTTTCAGAGTCAGTAGAAAGGCCTCTTTAGTGTCCTAAGTTTTCATAAATGTGACCTTAATTGCCCACCGTCTGTAAGCTGTTAGTGTCTGAACTGGTGCATGTTCATGGTTCATTGAACAAGCATGGGAAACAGTGTTTAAACCCTTTACAGTGAAGATCTGTGAAGTTATTTGGATTTTTACAAATTATCTTTGAAAGACAGGGTCCTGAAAAAGGGAAAAAGTTTCTTTTTTTGCTGAGTTTACATGTCAAGCAGTGAAGTTTCAGCTCTTTCTGTCCGTGGCCTCTTCTGTCGTGGGTTCTTTTCACTTTTCACGGTCACTGTGTACACTGTGTCCATTTTCATCTCGTCCAGCTGTGTATGTAACATTTCACGTAAACCCTGTTTCTTGTCTGCATCGAAGTAGAGGTCCTTGTACCTAGCATTGAGCATGGTGGCGACACAGCAAAGAGGCTCAGAGAGAATGCCACCGAATCGCTTGTTCACAGCCTCTAGTGCAATTTTTAACCCCACGGTCAGTGTCGGCAGTTTGGTTGAGCAGGCGTTTCAATACCATGACAGAGGGTATCATGTCTGCTGCAGACGCAGTTGATGAGCTTATTTCGAGTCAGTTGTTCGAATAGAGCCAGGAGTGTGTTCATGTTTCCAAGTTTCAAACATGTTCTCAAATGCCATTGAAATGGCAGCAGCAGTATGAGAGCACATTCTTGAGCATGCAATACGGCTTTGCTCAGTACGAAATCCTCATCGACCCACTGTGCTGTCAGACTCAGAATGCTCATGGGGCGGACATCACTTGTCCAAATGTCAGTCGTGAAGCTAATAGCAGTGATGCCCATAGCAAGTAGCTAATGGATGTGCTTTTCAACAATACTGTGTAACTCCAGTAGGTCAACATCTGAAAAATAGCGCCTACTTGGTAGTGTGTACCGGGGCTCGAGGTGCTCGACCAGTCGGCGAAAGCCAACATCATCCACGACAGAGAACGGTTGATTGTCAAGGGCAATGCATTCCATTATCTTGGCGTTAATGGATTTCGCCTTTGAGAAATGTTCTTACTCTTTCAAATGACTGCTCGACTTGAACTTGTTTCGTTATTTTTCTGCTTTTGTTCGAAGTAGTCGCTGAATGTCTGGGGGTGGTGCACTTTCAAATGAGCAATTAGGTTTGTGGTATTGAAAGATTTCACCTTCTCCCCTCCTCGGGAAATAATAGCAGCACAAATGTTGCATATGGCCTTTTGGTTATCTTCCTTTGAAACTTGAAAACAGATCCACACAGCAGACATTGTGGGCTGGGTGAGGAACGCTGTGCAGCGCAGTATTTTTTGTTGCGCCATTACATCATCTACCTACGTTATATAGGTATGCATATCAGCTTTAGAACGCTGCGCCACTCGGGAGGCCCCGCAAATTGATTTTAACAAACAATTGGTCCCCCAAACAATTCTGCCCTCCGTTGAATTTCAAAATCCCGATGTGCCCTTGAGCGGAAAAGTTTGCCCACCCCTGCCCTAGGCGATGCTTTTGGTTCATTGATTGTGCAGTTAGCCTACAATTAGTGAATTTGTATTTAATTCTGAATAGCCTAGTAATAGTTTTGTATATTTTCATAATTAAGTAGGTGACACATTACCTTTAGCTATACATAATATTTCACAACCATGCGTTTCCATCTCCTCCTCGCTCTCCTTTATTCCTTACTCGGCCGCGCAGAAGTGCTGTCAACAGTTTAGTGAAATATGTTTTGTTGCGAAAACATGTTACTATCAATGTTCCCGAACAGATTGTTTCCCAAATTAAGCACTGGGCAGATGCAGGAACAAGGTTCACCTGTTGGGCAGCGAGAGCATGCTCATCAAACAGTGGTTGATACATGGAGTGTCTCATCTGCTCATATTAAGCAAATGTTCAGCTATAAAACCCTGTTCCTGCCCATTTGATAATATTCCATTCTAAATTGAAAACAATTTGACAGATTAGTAAAGACAAGATTAAATTGAGAATATTCTGATCGGTGAAAATATGGCCATTTGATGAGAGAACAGCTGTGCAGCAGGACCTTTTTCCTACTTTCTCAAATCATCAATAGCCTATAGTTGCACCATGCAGCCCATATATGTTTTGATTTTTAAGACAGTCTAAGTTTTGTATCATTCACAACAAAATTTGCCAATTAACTCTAAATCTAGCATATAGGACCTGTTACATCAAATTATCACTTTTACGCTCAACATAGCCACTTCCTATGTGCCCTCGCACCATAATAGGAAAAATATCCTTTCTATTTTATTCAGCTCAATTATATTATTCTTACTATGAAAATCATATAAAATAATGTCACAGGACTTCTCAGCATATCTTCTCAGCTAAATGAACCAGCCTACAGCATGGCGCATAGCCAAATAACATAGGCCTACAGTAGGCCAACTCATATTTTGTTCTTCTGAAATACATTTTCTTCATATCATGTTTCTTTAGACCTGACTAAAATAAATATTTGATGTATTATGGTGCAAATGAAATACATTTAGACTTTTTAAAATGTAGATGTTACAAAGGCGTGCATCAGTGGCTTGTATGCATAGAGGCCTGGAGATGCTAAACGTGTTTATGTTAATTATCAGTAAATTAACGTCAGATCGGCAGTATTTTGCATGACAATAACCGGCTGACAAAATTTCATAAATATTTAAGTGCCTTTGAACGGGGTACGGTAGTAGGTGCCAGGCACCTTTGAGTTTGAGTTTGAGCCAAGAACTGCAACGCTCCTGGGGTTTTCGTCGCTACAGTTTCCTGTGTGTATCAAGAATATTCCACTACCCAAAGAACATCCAGCCAACTTGACACAACTGTGGGAAGCATTGGACTCAACATCGGCCAGCATCCCTGTGGAACGCTTTCGACACCTTGAGTCCATGCACCAACAAATTGAGGCTGTTCTGAGGGCAAAGGGGAGGGAGGGTGCAACTCAATATTAGGAAGGTGTTCCTAATGTTAGGTATACTCAGTGTACATGCCCTATGGTCCAAAAGTAGTGCACCACATGAAATTGGGTGCCATTTAGGACGTAGCCCATGGTATACAGTCCCATGCAGAGTGGACATACAGGAACAGAAGCAGACCACCGTGTGTCATTAGCTGTCACCTGAACAGATCAATAAGAGAGAAATGGCATTCCAATTACGATCTAGCCGCTTGGCTCTGAATAGGGATGTGGATCAATCAATACCCAAGTCAATGGAGGGGGGAAAGAGGATAAACCCTCAGCATTCTGAATTCTGCCAAAAGAGAAAAGATTCCATGTTGTTTTTCAAATGATGTTTCCAAGTAATTCGTTTTTTTAAGCAAAATCTTGCTTAATTGATAGAGTAGTGAAGATATTCTGTCTACTTTTGTGATACAATCGGATCTGTTCAAGCCGACCTCCATATGTAATGTGCTCCTTCGAAAATGACAATATATGGCTGTAGACTTCCATATACTAGAGTGAGAATTCTGTCGGAAGGAGCCACCGTGGACAGAGAGGTATTCATTTCCTGTGCAGAAGAGAGAGGAGAGGAGAAAGGCAGGATGCTGCAAACCAGCCAATCAACTTTGACCTGGCCTTGTTGTTGACGAGGACGTGTATGTGTGTGTGTGTGTGTGTGTGTCATTTCCATAACACTGTTAGGGTTCTTTCACGGGTACACACGTACACATGTCCGTGTCCTCCTGGATGATCGAAGTCTTGTGCGTGTGCGTGTGTGTTTTTGTGTGTGTGTCACACCAACGGTCCCGTCTGTCACCAGGCCTAGGTGATGTCACGTCCGGGTTAGAAGAGAGAGAGCGAGAGTGTGTTTTTTTCTCAGCTCTCTGGCTGTGTCCCAAATGGCACCCTATTTTCTATATAGTGCGCTATATGGGCACTGATCAAAAGTAGTGGACTATAAAGGAAATAGGGTGCCATTTGGGAAGCAACCTCTGGATGAGACCAACATTTCCAGAGGGTTAAGGAGCAGGAAGTGTGTGTTAGTCTTCTAACAGTGTTCCACACTAAACCTTTACCTGACCTTTCACTTCTTTAACACATTTGGACCCACTGTGTCTAAAATGGACACCCTATTCTATATGTAGGGCACTACTTTTGAACAGAGCCCATAGGGCTCTGGTCAAAAGCGGTGCACTAGGGAATAGGGTGCCATTTGAGACGCAAACGTAGAATAGGTCAAACATTACTAAAGAGTGGTAAGGAAGAGAGGGGGGGGGGGTGGGGGTTGTGCTGTCATTTGTTAGTGGAGGTAGATAAACTATATAGATGTGAGCCTAACTAGTATAGAAAGATTGGAAAGCACAAGACGGAAGGGCAGTAACAAGTGATGTGCTGCTCTCCTTACAAAGTAGGCTTTCCCTTTCTCACACACACCACACACACACATATACACAAGAGAGAGAGATATACACAACCTCTCCTCTAGTGCTGGCTCACAAACTATTTTAATTAAGTTCTCCCCCAGTGGGGGAAAGTGATGCTGTGGCAACCTTGAGAGGGACACTAAGAAAACACCTGCTTCCCCAGTCCCACCTTAATGATCACGCTACAGAACACAACCAACAACACATCACGAAACAGTAGAACACATCAAAACAACACTAGGATGGAAGGAATCTTGTGGCCTTCTAATTTTAGGCGCTATGTACTGTGTACACTACACAGATTAAATGGTAGAACATGGGGCGCAGTCAGAGAGGTGGGGAAGTTCTCCATCATCTCTCTGTGATGTAGGATCTCCTTACAGGAAGTGAGCCGGGAAGGGGTTGTTGAGATAAGGGGGAGCTAGCTAAAGGAAAGGAAAGCGTCACTGGATCTATAGCATTCCAACACCTCAGATGCAGGCCTGCCAGCCAGGTCAAGTGAAGTTTGAGGGGGAGCTCTCTCTGCTCACAGTCGGTGAACAGGTAGGAGCTGAATTTATACAGAATGAACAAAAGCGGTGGTTGTGTTCATGAAAAGAGTTGACTGCAGGCTGATTGCTAGTGGAATATTTGTTGTTTCAATCCGTAAGGCAAGTGTTCATATTTCTGAACAACAATGAATAACAGTTAAATGTGCATTTTAAAGTAAGGCATGAGGAGAGGCTCTACGCGGGGTTTGCCAGCACAGACAGTCTGCAGTGTTTTGAGTGTGGTGATTTTGGGCATAATTTTTTAATTTAAGAACAAATTCTTATTTACAATGACGACCTACACGAGCCAAACCCGGACGATGCTGGGCCAATTGTGCGCCGCCCTGTGGGACTCCCAATCACGGCCGGTTGTGATAAAGCCTGGAATCGAACCATGGTGTCTATAGTGACGCTTCAAGCACTGAGAAGGTAAATACCCTCACGGCACGAGTGCCTTCCGTTGCTGATGCCTGAGTGATGGCCTGTGCCATCCCCGCAGCCTCTGCAATGGATTAGTCCTCTGAGACAGGCGCGAATCAGACAGGTGTCTTGTGTTTGAAAAATATATATAATTTGCAACTGTTTGACTAAAGAAATCTCAGTCAACCAACAGCCTATTGAACAAACAATTAAATAAAATGTTATTAGTCACATGCACCGAATACAACATGTGTAGACCTTACCTACGAACCCCTAACAAACAATGCAGTTTAAAAAAATACAGATAAGAATAATAAATAAAGTAACAAGTAATTAAAGAGCAGCAGTAAAATAACAATAGCGAGACTATATACAGGGGGGTACTGGCACAGAGTCAATGTGCAGGGGGCACCGGCTTAGTTGAGGTAATATGTACATGTAGGTAGAGTTCTTAAAGTGACTATGCATAGATGATAACAACAGAGTAGCAGCGGTGTAAAAGAGGGGGAGCGGCAATGCAAATAGTCTGGGTGGCCATTTGATTAGATGTTCAGGAGTCTCATGGCTTGGGGGTAGAAGCTGCTTAGAAGCCTCTTGGACCTAGACTTGGCGCTCCGGTGCCGTGCCGTAGCAGAGAGAACAGTCTATGACTAGGGTGGCTGGATTCTTTGACAATGTTTAGGGTCTTCCTCTAACACTGCCCGGTATAGAGGTCCTGGATGGCAGGAAGCTTGTACGGGGCCATTCACACTACCCTCTGTAGTGCCTTGCGGTCTGAGGCCGAGCAGTTGCCATATCAGGCAGTGATGCAAACAGTCTGGATGCTCGATGGTGCAGCTGTAGAACCTTTTGAGGATCTGAGGACCCATGTCAAATCTTTTCAGTCTCCTGAGAGGGAATAGTTTTTGTTGTGCCCTCTTCACGACTGTCTTGGTGTGCTTGGACCATGTTAGTGTGTTGGTGATGTGGACACCAAGAACTTGAAGCTCTCAGCCTGCTCCACCGCAGCCCCGTCGATGTGAATGGGGGCGTGCTCGGTCCTATTTTTCCTGTTGTCCACAATCATCTCCTTTGTCTTGATTACATTGGGGGAGAGGTTGTTATCCTGGCACCACACGGCCAGGTCACTGACCTCCCTATAGGCTCGTAGCCTCGTCGTTGATCAGGCCTACCACGGTTGTGTAATCGTCAAACTTAATGATTGTGTTGGAGTCGTGCCTGGCCGTGCAGTCATGAGTGAACAGGGAGTACAGGAGGGGACTGAGCACGCATGCCTGAGAGGCCCCTGTGTTGAGGATCAGCGTGGCGGATGCATTGTATCTACCCTTACCACCTGGGGGAGGCCCGTCAGGAAGTCCAGGATTCAGTTGCAGAGGGAGGTGTTTAGTCCCAGGGTCCTTAGCTTAGTGATGAGCTTTGTGGGCACAATGGTATTGAACGCTGAGCTGTAGTCAATGAATAGCATTCTCATATAGTTGTTCCTTTTGTCCACGAGGGAAAGGGCAGTGTGGAGTGCAATAGAGGGTTTCTGGGATAGTGGTGTTGACGTGAGCCATGACCAGCCTTTCAAAGCACTTCATGGCTACAGGCATGAGTGCTATGAGTTGGTAGTCATTTAGGCCAGTTACCTTTTTGTTCTTGGGCACAGGCACTATGGTGGTCTGCTTAAAACATGTTGGTATTACAGACTCGGACAGGGAGAGGCTAAAAATGTCAGTGAAGACACTTGCCAGTTGGTCAGCACATGCTCGCAGTACAGGTCTTACTCACATCGGCTGCGGAGAGCGTGATCACACATTCTTCCGGAACAGCTGGTTTTCTCATGCATGTTTCAGTGTTATTTGCCTCGATGCGAGCATAGAAGTAGTTTGACTTGTCTGGTAGGCTCGTGTCACTGGGCAGCTCTCGGCTGTGCTTCCCTTTGTAGTCTGTAATAGTTTGCTCCAATGAGCATCAGAGTCGGTGTAGTACGATTCGATCTTTGTCCTGTATGGATGCATTGCCTGTTTGATGGTTTTCGTCGGAGGGCATAGCAGGATTTCTTATAAGCTTCCGGGTTAGAGTCCCGCTCCTTGAAAGTGGCAGCTCTAGCCTTCAGCTCAGTGATGTTGCCTATAATCCATGGCATCTGGTTGGGGTATATACAGTTGAAGTCGGAAGTTTACATACACTTAGGTTGGACTCAATAAAACTTGTTTTTCAACCACTCCACAAATGTCTTGTTAACAAACTATAGTTTTGGCAAGTCGGTTAGGACATCTACTTTGTGCATGACAGAAGTAATTTTTCCAACAATTGTTTACAGACAGATTATTTCACTTATAATTCACTGCATCACAATTCCAGTGGGTCAGAAGTTTACATACACTAAGTTGACTGTGCCTTTAAACAGCTTGGAAAATTTCAGAAAATGTTGTCATGGCTTTAGAAGCTTCGGATAGGCTAATTGATATAATTTGAGTCAATTGGAGGTGTACCCGTGGATGTATTTCAAGACCTACCTTCCAACTCAGTGCCTCTTTGCGTGACATCATGGGAAAATCAAAACAAATCAGCCAAGACCTCAGGAAAACATTTGTAGACCTCCACAAGTCTGGTTCATCCTTGGGAGCAATTTCCAAACGCCTGAAGGTACCACGTTCATCTGTACAAACAATAGTATACAAGTATGAACACCATGGGACCACACAGCCGTCATACCGCTCAGGAAAGAGACACATTCTGTCTCCTAGAGATGAACGTACATTGGTGTGAAAAGTGCAAATTAATCCCAGAACAGCAGCAAATGACCTTGTGAAGACGCTGGAGGAAACAGGTACAAAAGTATCTATATCCACAGTAAAACGAGTCCAATATCGATATAACCCGAAAGGCAACTCTGCAAGGAAGAAGCCACTGCTCCAAAACCGCCATAAAAAAGCCAGACTACGGTTTGCAACTGCACATGGGGACAAAGATTGTACTTTTTGGAGAAATGTCCTCTGGTCTGATGAAACAAAAAAAATAACTGTTTAGTCATTATGACCATCGTTATGTTTGGAGGAAAAAGGGGGAGGCTTGCAAGCCGAAGAACACCATCCTAACCGTGAAGCACGAGGGTAGCAGCATCATGTTGTGGGGGTGCTTTGCTGCAGGAGGGACTGGTGCACTTCACAAAAAAGATGGCATCATGAGGGAGGACAATTATGTGGATATATTGAAGCAGCATCTCAAGACATCAGTCAGAAAGTTAAAGCTTGGTCGTAAATGGGTCTTCCAAATGGACAATGACCCCAAGCATTCTTCCAAAGTTGTGGCAAAATGGCTTAAGCACAACAAAGTCATGGTATTGGAGTGGCCATCACAAAGCCCTGACCTCAATTCTATAGAAAATTTGTGGGCAGAACTGAAAAAGTGTGTGCGAGCAAGGAGGCCTAGAAACCGGACTAAGTTACACCAGCTCTGTCAGGAGCAATGGGCCAAAATTCACCCAACTTATTGTGGGAAGCTTGTGGAAGGCTACCCGACACGTTTGACCGAAGTTAAACAATTTAAAGGCAATGCTACCAAATAGTAATTGAGTGTATGTAAACGTCTGACCCACTGGGAATGTGATGAAAGAAATAAAAGCTGAAATATATCATTCTCTACTATTATTCTGAAATTTCACATTCTTAAAATATAGTGGTGATCCTATCTGACCTAAAACAGGGAATTGTTACTAGGATAAAATTTCAGGAACTGTGAAAAACTGAGTTTAAATGTAGTTGGCTAAGGTGTATGTAAACTTCCGACTTCAACTGTACATACGGTCACTGTGGGGACGATATCATTGATGCACTTATTGACGAAGCCAATGCCATCGGCGGAATCCCGGACCATATTCCAGTCTGTGCAAGCGAAACAGTCCTGTAGCTTAGCATCTGCTTCATCTGACCACTTTTTATTGATCTAGTCACTGGTGCTTCCTGCTTTAACTTTTGCTTGTAAACAGGAATTTGGTCAGATTTGCCAAATGGAGGGTGAGGGAGAGCTTTGAATGCCTCTCTGTGTGTGGAGTAAAGGTGAGTTTTTCCCCCTTTGGTTGCACATTTAACATGCTGATAGAAATTTGGTAAAACGTATTTAAGTTTCCCTGTATTAAAGTCCCCGTCTACTAGGAGCGCCGCCTCCGAGTGAACGTTTTCTTGTTTGCTTATGGTGGAATACAGCTCATTCAATGCTCTATTAGTGCCAGCTTCAGTCTTTGGTGGTATGTAAGTAAACAGCTACGGAAAATACAGATGAAAACTCTCCAGGTAGATTGGGTGGTCTACAGCTTATCATGAGATACTCTACACCTCAGGTGGGCAATAGTTTGAGACTTCCTTAGATATCGTTCACCAGCTGTTATTTACAAAAATACATAGTCCGCCGCCCCTTGTCTTACCAGACGCCGCTGTTCGCTCTTGCTTGTAGAGTGTATAACCAGCCAGCTGTATGTTGATAGTACTGTCGTTTAGCCACGACTCCGGGAAGCATAAGATATTACAGTTTTGAATGTCCCGTTGGTAGTTTAATCTTCTGCGTAGGTCATCGATTTATTCTCTAAAGATTGCACGTTTGCTAGCAGAATGGAAGGAAGTGGGGGTTTGTTTGATCGCCTACGAATTCTCAGAAGGCAGCCCGCCCTCTGGCCCCTTTTCTTGGCCTCCTCTTCACGCAAATCACAGGGATCTGTGCCTGTTCCCAAGAAAGCAGTATATCATTCACCTCGGGCTCATCAGACTCGTTAACCTTTCAGTGATACCCATCCCGGATCCGGGATCCTCATCAAAAAAGCTGACTAGCATAGCCTAACGGGAGAGGGATATCATATAATATAATTTTCATGAAATCACAAGTCCAATACAGCAAATGAAAGATAAACATCTTGTGAATCCAGCCATCATTTCCGATTTTTAAAATGTTTTACAGCGAAAACACAATATGTATTTCTATTAGCTAACCACAATAGCCAAACACACAACCGCATATTTTCACCATGTTTCCACCGCATAAGTAGCTTTCACAAAACCGACAAAATAGAGATATAATTAGTCACTAACCAAGAAACAACTTCATCAGATGACAGTCTTATAACATGTTATACAATACATTTATGTTTTGTTCGAAAAATGTGCATATTTGAGGTATAAATCATAGTTTTACATTGCAGCTACCATCTCAAATAGCACCAAAGCAGCCAGAATAATTACAGAGAGCAACGTGAAATATATAAATACTCATTATAAAACATTTATGAAAAATACATGGTGTACAGCAAATGAAAGATAAACATCTTGTGAATCCAGCCAATATTTCCGATTTTTTAAGTGTTTTACAGCGAAAACACAATGTAGAATTATATTAGCTTACCACAATAGCCAAACACACAAACGCATTTATTCACCACAAAGGTAGCTTTCGCAAAAACCAGCAAAAGATATAAAATTAATCACTAACCTTTGGACAACTTCATCAGATGACAGTCTTATAACATCATGTTATACAATACACTTATGATTTGTTCGAAAATGTGCATATTTAGCGCTGCAATCGTGGTTATACATTATGAATATGTAGCAACATTTTCCCAGAATGTCCGGCGATATTTTGGACACTCACCTAATCTGACCAAAGAACTCATCATAAACTTTACATAAAAATACTTGTTGTATGGCAAATGAAAGATACACTGGTTCTTAATGCAACCGCTGTGTTAGATTTTTAAAAATAACTTTACCACAACATACAGCTTGCGTTATTGTGAGACAGCGCTCACCAAAACGGCGGAGAATAGGAGTCAACATTTTACACAGAAATACGAAATAACATCATAAATGTTTTCTTACTTTTGCTGGCTTCCATCAGAATGTTGTACAAGGAGTCCTTGGTCCAGAATAAATCGTTGTTTGGTTTTAGAATGTCCATTTCTTCTGTCGAATTCGCGCCACAATGCTAGCCAAGGTTACTAACATTCCCATCCTCTCTTGGCGCAAAGAACGGAAAACTCCAAAAGTCCCAATAAACGTTGAATAAACTGATAAAACTCGGTTGAAAAAACCTACTTTATGATGTTTTTCTAATATGTATCAAATAAAATCAGAGCCGGAGATATTCGCCGTGTATACCGAACGCTTATCAGAAGACAATGTCGAGGTCCTTCGTGCGCCTTGGAAAACTGACAAAATGGCTGACCTGTCACTCCAAAAGCTCTTGTTCGACCTCAGATCAAGCTAGACACCCCATTCCACCTTCCACTGCCTGTTGACATCTAGTGGAAGGCGTATAAAGTGCATGCATATCGATAAATATAAGGCAATTGAATTGGCAGGCCCTGAAACAGAGCCTCGTTTTCAGATTTTTCACTTCCTATATGGAAGTTTGCTGCCAAATGAGTTCTGTTTTACTCACAGATATAATTCAAACAGTTTTAGAAACTTGAGAGTGTTTTCTATCCAATAGTAATAATAATATGCATATTGTATGATCTAGAATAGAGTACGAGGCCGTTTAAATTGGGCACGATTTTTTCCAAAGTGAAAACAGCGCCCCCCTATTTTAAAGGAAAAAAAGGATTCTGCCAGTCCGTGGTGAGTAATCACAGTACTGATGTCCAGAAGTTATTTTTGGTCATAAGAGACGGTAGCGGCAACATTATGTACAAAATAAGTTAAAAACTAAAGTTACAAACAACGCAAATAAATTATTTTTAAAAAACACAATCGGTTGGGGACACATAGAACGTCAGCATTCTACTCCTGCGCCGTTTTATTATCACAATCTGCAGTGCCTTAGACCCACTTGGGAGCAGCGGTGCCCACATTAAGGCCGTAGACAAGGTGAGGGTACAAGCGCCAGTTGGGAAAATGAAGGTCAAGGGGGCCATGAGGCGCAGACAGCAGAGGCTGGGCTTAGTCATGCTATAGATGGTGGTGTAGATGAGACTGGGCCTAGTCAGGCTATGCTAGTGGATGAGGAGAGTATAGTGGGGAAGGGTAAGCGACTAGGGGGGTGGAGGAGGGTGTCATGTGGAAGAAGAAAAAGTGGGAGAAGAAAGGAGGTGGGAGGGGAGAGGCTGGTGTGGTCAAAGACACCAAGGAACAGTGGGGACCACAGTGACCGTACGTATATACCCCAAGGACAGGTGGTCAGGTTGGGAGATGGAGACATGGAAGAGGAACGCGAGTCTGAGAAAGAGGACGATAAGGAAGGCTTTCTTTTCAGACTCCTCCTCAATGGGTCCAGAGCTGACAGCCAGTCAGGCAGAGGGGTCAAGGTACACGGTGAGGGAACTGTCAAGTTTCCTGAATGAGACTAAGGGGAAAATAAGGTTAATCTTGAAGCATTTTTTTTGCGATCTGGGAAAGTTTGTAAGATCAGTACAACACACTGTGAAAAATTAGGGTTATGGTGTCCTCTCACCCAGGAAATGTTTTAGGTTGAGGAAGTGGGTCACAACCTTGCTTAAGGGTCTACCTTCAGACTCTGTTTAAATGAATAGTTTTCATGACATACGGTTGTAGAAAGGGTGAGGTTTTGGTTATTGTGATGTTGTTTTGTTTCGTGGGTAGAGGGTAAGCTAAGTTTGCAGCCTTTTTTTTGAAAGGGGGTGGTGAGGTTTTAATGATATGAAAATGTATCATTAAAGAAAGTCTCTCTCTCTCCCTCAAGCAGGTTCAGGGACGTGAGGAACAGAGAGACCAATAAACAGAGAGGACGGGAGGAGAAATTAACATCCCTCAATCCAAGGGCAGTGCGCCACTATCAGCAGACTGGGTGGTGAAGGACAGAGTGGCATTGGCTTTGACTACACCAAGGCACCTCAAGGAGCTGTTTGAAGTGAAGGGCAGCTTCATGCTTCAGAGAAGGGTGATCTTACGGTGGGGGTGTGGTAGTGCTAGATGCACCAGGTATAGGTAGCAGAGGGGCTAAAGTAAGAGGCACCCTGACTCGGTCCTCTCTTCTTTAATGATGACTGCTCCCTGAGATCAAAGGAATATGCAGATCATCCCACAGGTTCTCCTCCTCTAAGAGGTGATGTGAAGTTTCTAAAAGCAGGTCACCTCAAGTTAAGGCAACATTCCTCTTACTTTACATCGAGTAGCCTGGAGTATTAGTACTTATTATATAGAACCTCACTAGTATAAAAATGGGTCTTGTGGCTCTGTTTGAGCACCTGTTTACAGATGAACGCTTAGCTCAAATTCCATACACTAACAAAGACAGACATGCATGCATTTGCAAACACATGAACACACACACACACTATAAAGACCCAGAAACAGCCCACACAGCCTTCACAGACAACGCAGTCGCCTCCTGTTTGTGCGTGTGTGTGTTTGTGCCTGTGCATTAATGCATACTGAATGTACGAACTGAATGAGAGCAATTTTGTCTGTTAGTGCTGAAGAATGACACTCAAAAGACCTGGGTTCAAATCGTATTTGAAATCTTTCAAATACTTTAACTGTTCTTGTTTGAGCTTGTCTGGCGCAATGGAACAAATGGAATAGTTCAGAAACAGCAAAACCCACCAGACTGACACTCCAATCAAACGCTAAAAATATTTGAAAATAAATCAAATACCACTTAAACCCAGGTCTGGTTAGTTAGCACTGAAATGAAGAACACAGTGCTCATTCCTGAGGTATAGGGAGGGAAAGGTGAAAGCCTGTCTCTCTCGCTCGCTCGCTCTCCCTCTCTCACCCAAAGTTAGAAAAGGTTACTGCACTAATTGAGCAGCTGCTCCAGAGTCTTTGATGGACATTAGAACCTGGGAAACATTGTCTGGCAAGATCAAAGGGAACCCTGGATAATTACTGTAGTTACCTTCAGTGATGCTGTTAAATTAACCACAAACACACAGATAGACAGACACAACCTTACCCTCACTAGCTAGCTTTATGGTGGGAGGGGGGGGGCACTGCGCTAGGTTAGAGAGAGGAACGGACTGTGCTAGGCTCAAGAGAGGAATGGAGAGCAGGCATAAGGCAGAGGGAAGACAGTGGCTTTGTCTCAATCGAGGCAGCTAGCTTCCTTTCCTCGTGACCTTTCCTCCATGAACACTGACCGGTCACGGCAGGACAGGTGAAAGCCATTCAGGATAAACTAATCCAGTCCTTTCAGCCATTACAGTAAGGGATTGATGGGAAAAAAAGAAAACGGGAGATGGTGAAAGATGTGATGGCTGAGTTAGATTATCTATTGTTAGAACGAGGTCAATGATAGCTGAGGGATTTGACTCTCCTGTGAGGAGGAGAGAGGAGGATCACACAGAGAAGAGGAGATGTGGACATGAGGAGAGCAGAGGAACACTTATCCCTGCCCTGAACATGAAGAGGTACGGTATACTTATCCCTGCCCTGAACATGAAGACGTATGGTACACTTTTAGGGGTTTCTCCGTCTTCACATAGACCTAGTTATTTTACGTGACCAAACAGTGCCTGTTGGACATACAAAGATGTAGACATATCTTTGTGATGCCTGGAGAAGCGTTTATTATTACCAATGTGCTTGTTCCCTCCTCTTCCTACCTCTGTTGTGGCTCCTACTTCCTGTGTTGTGGCACCTCCTCTCTCCCAGCGACAGTGACAGGGGTCCGATCCTGTCCCTGACCCTCTCCACGGGCCCCTGGAACACAAACACAACAAGACAACTGAGTATACTATACTGAATGAATGAAACTAAATATACTACTGTAAAATCACATTTATTTCCCCCCCACACACACACGTACGCACGCACACACAAACTAAAAGGCCTGCTGCCCTGCCACTACATTAACCAGAGCGACGCCTCGTTTAGCGTACCAGGTCGGCCGGGCGGGTGGTTGGGGACCCCCAGCCACCCTGTGAGGCTCTATATTAAATAAAGAAAGAGTGCTCTAGTGTGTAAATTATTCATTTAACACACCTTATCCTCTTCCAACAACCTTGTTAAAACACCTCAAGATTGAAAAGCAGGAGAAAAAAAGGGGGAAAAGACAAGGGAGGGAAAATAAAGAGGAAAACCTCAGACACCATCATTCACCTGCAACTCAGCAAAACCCTGGGTACATCACTAAGCTCTCGGAGTACTCTGCCAGAGGAGAGAGAATTCACCCTGACACCTCCATTGTTTCAGAGTAACGGTAACGCGCACACACAAGTGCAGAGCAGTGTTTTCAGTGCATATTCATAGAATAATGGCTCTAGATGTCAGGATGAATTATAGAGGATGAGAAGGGTGGACACGCGACTCTGGAATGCTGCCTCTGTTCTTCTGCAGTCTTAAGTACTTGTTTTTAATTTACAACATATAGTGACTCATCTGGGCAAAGCAGCTTTAATTCTACTTTACAAAGATTAGTCTAAATAAATGCTTTAGTAAAACCTTAAGCAACATATGTAAATAGGAGAGGAACACTAAACTCTAAACATACAGAGCCTCATCCTGGATTTAAAAGCAATTTTAATGGTGAATCTCAATTAAAAGTGTTTCGCAGTCCAAGACTAGTCTTAGTGTGTGTCCGGGAAACCACCCCTAAATATAACAACAGTGCTGTAATATGAGTCAGAATTTCAGAATACAACCACAGTACAGAAAGTCCTTGAATATCCCACAGTAATATGCATGTTCTTTCCAGAGAGAGAGACAGAGCATGAGAGAGAGGGAGAGATAGTGAGTGAGTGAGTGAGTGAGTGAGTGAGTGAGCGAGCATACAGTTATGAATATAGCTACTGTTCCCGGAAGGAGGGAATGAGGTATCAGGTCAAATCCAATGGTTAAAACGGAGGCTCACACATAACTTCCAGGACCAAAACCAGGTCACACGTTGGTGCCATAGACTTAAGACACTGGTCTGAGCCGACGTACGCCTTTCAGGAACCACACCCACCAGAGGATGAGACCCCAGGGTAGAGCCGTCAATCCGTACATGATACGCCGAGATGGCTGCCATATAAACCGTCAATGTGGAAAAAAGAAAGGCCCTGCTCAAAAAGCTCTTGCAAGAACATCTAAATGTCCACCAAAGAACTCTGAAAAGGAGAAACTCTTAACCTGACACTAACCCTTAAATGCGTGCCACTTATATGTATACATCCCTCTCGTAAAGGGCGCACGTGCAAACTATATAGTCGTAATCAAGTTTGAGGGTAAACTCCTAGCCGTCAAATTAAACTTTTCAAGGGCCAAACGCCCAGATCCCCTATCTGCGGTCGTCGGTGCCAAACTCTCCCGTGTGCCTGGGACAACAGATCCCGACGACATGGAACCATGTGGATGATCTCCGGAAAACAGGATTGTCTGGGCCAATGGGGAGCCACCAGAATCAACAACAGACCCTCCTTCTGACGGACCCTCTCCACGGTGGCCTGAATTAGGTCCCACGGAGGAAACGCATAGAGCAGGGTGCGAGGCCACTGATACGCCAAAGCATCCGTTCCCAACGGTGCGCCTAGATCCCTCATTGAGAAGAACGGACGACAATACGCGCTTTCGCGATTCATAAAGATATACGTCAGATATACATCGGCCCCTGGGCAACCACCAAGGGGTGCAGTCCCTACTCCTGGAAATTAGATCTGCTCCCACACTGAGAGATCCGGGAAGATACGTCGCCCTGCGCAACAGGAAATGCGCACTGCTCCATACGAGCAGATAACTGGCCAGGGTTTAGGAGAGAGACCGCGTCCCCCTGTGCCTGTTAATGTACACCACCACCATCCAGTTGTCGGACCTTACCAACACATTCTGGCCCTCCAACATCGGAAGGAAACGCCTCAGTGCTAGCAGTCAGTAGCTCTAGGTAATTGATATGCAGCGCCCTTTGTGCTGTTGACCAAATCCCTCTTTCCCAGTAGCCCACAACCAGCACTCCCCATCCCAATAAGGATGTGTGTCATCATCCGCCTGCGGGACACTACCCGGCCCATGAGAACCCCCTGCAACAGCAGTCACGCGTCCCTCAAAGGAGTCAACACCCTAGGTACAACGGGGATACCTTGAGCAACTGATGGCAGTGGCGAGATGCGTCAAGACACATAGCAGTCTGCGCTGAAACACACATATCAGCAGAAGTCTCAGAGGCACCACAGCTATCAGAGGCCATCAGACCCAATAACCGCATGTACAAGCAAAAAAGCACAGAGTGCCCCAGCTGAAATTGTGCCAGACAGAGCCGGAATGCGACCCTGCTCTGCTGGGACAAAAACACGATTCAGAACAGAGTCCAGAAAGAGACCCAGAAACTGAATGCGCTCAGCGGGAGTCTTGTGATTTTCTTGTGATTCACTATGAACCCCAGAGACTGAATATGGGAAACCAGCGTGGCGTTCCACCTGCTGCCTTGGCACCACACCGGTGCCAAAGCTGCTTCCACTACCATAGAAAATGTGCTGGGCGATAGGGAGAGACAGAAAGACAGGACCAGAAACTCTTAGGCCACACCCTCGAAATGAAACCTCCAAAACTTTCTGTGGGGAAGATGTGTAGCCACATGCAAATATGCAAGGACATGAACCAATCGCCGGCTTAGTGTGAGCATTTTGAACTTGCAAACCTTGATGTGCTTTTCTAAAACACCCAAGTCCCGGATGGGACGAAACGTTCCATCACTCTTGGGAACTAAGTAGTACACACTGTAACCGCTCTGTACATGTGAGACGGGGACCACCCGAGTAGCCTGGGCTTTGATTTCGGGGACAATTGGCTTTATTACACCACGAAACGAAGAAGGGACCACAGCGAACTGCAGAGACTGTATCCCTTAGTCACTGTCATCACCCATGGTGAAACTGCGCATGCCACGCCACTGGACGGGTCACGCTGCCAGTCTCCTATACATTATTTCCTGAAGGGGCAGAGCGCCACCCTGAGGACTGGGATAATTTTTGTTCTTGTTGGAATGCTTGTTTTCATATCCACCACTCTTGACAACCTTGTGTCTGAATGTGGGGAAGGAACTGTGTTTATTATGCCCACACCTGGATGATACTGCACTCTCCTGGTACACTTTGTCCAGCTGATCCACCGAGAACCGACACTGTTTATTCAGAAGCACTGTGCTAGAATTAGCCCCCTTGTTTGCCTCCGGAACTAAGTAACTCGCCAGCTTTCCATATATCAAAGGTGTGCAAACGAGCCCTGCCTCCTTCATAGCCTCCACATTCATTAACTCGCCATAACCTGGTATCACCAGACAGAGGGATCCCAGGTCGCTTTTAGCTCATCGGCGAAACCTTTAAAACAGGGGTAAGGGGGTTCACAGGGGTTCACCGCTGCAGGGACAGGAGGTAAATACGTTCCCCCAAACCTAGAGGAACTCCACTGCGGGGGAGAAGACAGCCAATCCACCCCCAGGTGATCTGCTGCCCTACGACACAGCTCCATCAAAGGCACATTAACCACAAATGGTTCACTCTCCCCAGCCGCAATCCAAAGCCGGGGCTTTAGGCTGCCTCGGACACTACCTTGGAATCCCGACTCTGAACACTGCCAGAGAAACCGGAATGAGCCTCATTCGGCTGGGATGACATCCCAATTAACGCTGACCACCGTTGCTCTCTCCCTGCCTCAGACAACCCCATTACCAAGGTCGCTTCACTGGAAGACCCTTTACTAGCAGCCCCAATTTTTCTCACAAAGTCAGCCCGACTCCAATGGAAGGTGAACCCAGCAAGAGACCATGGTCACACGAACTGGTTCGAGCCAAAGCTTCCTGCGAGTATTTTCACACCAGGCAAACAGGAGAGCACTCATATCTTTAAATTTCATTGTGAAACCATATGAGCAAGGGCATGGTCGGAGGTTCAAACTTGGCTGGTCAGCCTTTTTGAACTTACTCTTACCACTGGCCATCTTACTCAAGCAAGGAAGCACTGGCTACACAAGCAGAACAGAAATTAGTGGGTTTTTAGTAGGAATGGCCGATTAATTAGGGCTGATTTCAAGTTCATAACAATCGGTAATCGGCATTTCTGGACACCGATCATGGCCGATTACATTGCACTCCACGAGGAGACTGCGTGGCAGGCTGACTACCTGTTATGCGAGTGCAGCAAGGAGCCAAGCTAAGATGCTAGCTAGCATTAAATGTATCTTATAAAAAACAAATCTAAACATAATCACTAGTTAACTACACATGGTTGATGATATTACTAGTTTATCTAGCTTGTCCTGTGTTGCATATAATTGATGCGGTGCCTGTTAATTTATCATTGAATCACAGCCTCTTCGCCAAACGGTGATTTAACAAGCGCATTCGCGAAAAAAGCACTGTCGTTGCATCAATGTTAACCTAACCATAAACATCAACGCCTTTCTTAAAATCAATACACAAGTATATATTTTTAAACGTGCATATTTAGTTAATATTGCCTGCTAACATGAATTTCTTTTAACTAGGGCCATTTTGTCACGTTCTGTGCAACAGAGTCAGGGTATATGCAGCAGTTTGGGCCGCCTGGCTATTTCTTCAAAACAAAGACAGCCAACTTCGCCAAACGGTGGATGATTTAACAAAAGCGCATTTGCGAAAAAAGCACAATTGTTGCACGACTGTACCTAACCATAAACATTAATGCCTTTCTTAAAATCAATACACAGAAGTATATTTTTTTAAACGTGGATATTTAGTTTAAAGAAATTCATGTTAGCAGGCAATATTAAACTAGGGAAATTGTATCACTTCTCTTGCGTTCATTGCACGCAGAGTCAGGGTATATGCAACAGTTTGGGCTGCCTAATTTGCCAGAATTTTACGTAACTATGACATAACATTGAAGGATGTGCAATGTAACAGCAATATTTAGACTTATGGATGCCACCCGTTAGATAAAATATGGAACGGTTCCGTATTTCACTGAAAGAATAAACGTTTTGTTTTCGAAATGATAGTTTCCGGATTTGACCATATTAATGACCTAAGGCTCGTATTTCTGTGTGTTATTATATTATAATTAAGTCTATGATTTTATAGAGCAGTCTGACTGAGCAGTGGTAGGCAGCAGCAGGCTCATAGCATTCATTCAAACAGCACTTTCGTGCATTTGCCAGCAGCTCTGCGCAATGCTTCAAGCATTGTTTATGACTTCAAGCCTATCAATTCCCGAGATTAGGCTGGCAATACTAAAGTACCTATTAGAACATCCAATAGTGAAAGGTATATGAAATACAAATGGTATAGAGAAATAGTCCTATAATAACTACAACCTAAAACTTCTTACCTGGGAATATTGAAGACTCATGTTAAAAGGAAACACCAGCTTTCATATGTTCTCCTGTTCTGAGCAAGGAACTTAAACGTTAGCTTTTTTACATGGCACAAATTGCACTTTTACTTTCTTCTACAAAAACTTTGTTTTTGCATTATTTAAACCAAACTGAACATGTTTCATTATTTATTTGAGACTAAATAGATTTTATTGATGTATTATATTAAGTTAAAATAAAAGTGTTAATTTTTCATTCAGTAATGCTGTAATTGTCATTATTACAAATATATCCTCTTAAGGATTAGGGGTGGAGTTTACACTTTTGGGGAAAATCGTTCAAAATTTAAACGGCCTCGTACTCAATTCTTGCTCGTACAATATGCATATTATTATTAATATTGGATAGAAAACACTCTCTAGTTTCTGAAACCGTTCTAATTATTTCTCTAAGTGAAACAGAACTCTTTTTACAGCCCATTTCCTATCCGGAAGTGAGATTTCCAAAAGCGAGGTCTCTCTTCAAGAGCTTGTCTATAAAAGGGCATGTCACTTATGACTGTAGAAACACGTCATACACCTTCCCCTGGGTGTCATGCGGAAGTGAGAGCAGAAATGACTTGATTATCTCGTCCTGGGATTGAATACAACCTCTTGGAGTGAGAGGTCCGTCATAATTTTTTTTTGGAAGGCGCGAACTTGGACCTGGAATCGCCTCCTGGAAAACCGTCGTTATAGTTGAATATGATCTCCGGCTTCGATTTTTTTTGATACATGTCACAATATCATCCTAAAGTATGTTTTTTCAATATAGTTTAATTATATTATTGAAATTTATTCGGGACTTTAGACGTGATGCGTTGGAGGAATTTTTTCAAGAAGGAGAGGTTAGCGCCGCATGGCCAGTGCGCATGCTATTTCAAGAGGGAAATAGTTCGTTCTGGATCCAAACAAAGACGGTTCTGAACAAAGGACCCCTTGTACAACATTCTGATGGAAGATCAACAAAGATAAGGACCCAATTTGGGATGCTATTTCATATATCTGTCGAACTGTGCTATCGCTACGTTTGCCTTGAATCAATGCTGTTTTGTGATAGCTATTGTAGTAAGCTAATATAACGATATATTGTGTTTTCGCTGTAAAACACTTAGAAAATCGGAAATATTGGCTATATTCACAAGATCTTTGTCTTTCATTTGCTATCCACCATATATTTTTCTGAAATGTTTTATGATGTGTAATTAGGTAGTTGACGTTGGTGTCTGTATTTACTCTGGCTACTCCCGTGCTATTTCTGACTGTAGCTATGATGGTAGCTATGATGGTAGCAGTAATGTAAAACTGATTTATAGCTCAAATATGCACATTTTTTGAACAAAACATAGATTTATTGTGTAACATGTTATAGGACTGTCATCTGAGGGAGTTGTTTCTAGGTTAGTTAGGTTGGTTCTAGGTTAGTTAGGTTGGCTTTGTGCATGCTACCTGCATGCTACCGGTGCTGTGAAAAATGTCTGTCCTCTTTTGTATTTGGTGGTGAGCTAACATAAATATACGTGGTGTTTTTGCTGTAATACATTTAAAAAAATCGGACATGTTGACTGAATTCACAAGATGTGTATCTTTCATTTGCTGTATTGGACTTGTTAATGTGTGAAAGTTAAATATTTCTCAAAAATATTTTTTGAATTTCG
Source organism: Salvelinus namaycush (assembly GCF_016432855.1). NCBI lineage: Eukaryota > Metazoa > Chordata > Actinopteri > Salmoniformes > Salmonidae > Salvelinus > Salvelinus namaycush. Next base: position 34,260,987 of record NC_052313.1, read on the forward strand.
CGCTCTGCCTTTTCAGTGGAATGTGGGAGGAGTTCCGCTAGCGGAACACCCATCCTAAACAGGATATATATATAAAAATCGGCATCGCCTTTTTTTGGTCCTCCAATAAATCGGTATCGATATTGGCCTTGAAAAATCGGTCGACCTCTAGTTTTTAGCAAACACAAATCCAAACCAAGCAAGGAAAGAATTAGCTACACAAGCAGAGCAGAAAGTAGGTAGCTTTTAGCAAATAAAAACCGATACCCAGACCCAAAATTTGCAACATCTAGGGAACGAGTACTCTCTCCCCACTAACATACACCCAAGTCCGAGCCGAATCTTGCAGTCTGTGTGCTTGAAAAGTTTGTAAATTGCGTGTCATGTTCTTACTTCGGGTGAACTGAAGAGCAAAGAATTTAGGAAATTAATACCCAGGAAGGCGGGGCTTCAAAAGCCGGGCTCTGCATCCATTATCCTATTGGGCGCGATTTCAGTTTTTCTTCAGGTGAATACGATTCGTCGTTGACTCCCCATAGTATGGTATACCGTGTGACCGACTGAAAGGGAACTAGTCCCATTTCTGTGAGGCTTTAAGGCAACTGACTGACACTCCGTGTTATCAACTCAGACGGTACGAATTGGAGCTAACAGGCTTTGGCCCAGCAGAGATCCATGAGGCTGCTGTGTGTGTGTGTGTGTGTGTGTGTGTGTGTGTGTGTGTGTGTGTGTGTGTGTGTGTGTGTGTGTGTGTGTGTGTGTGATGTGTGTGTGAGTGAGTGAGAGACATGGTGATGAGAAACCGTTTAAGGGGTCAGCTCTAAAACCACAAACCTTTTCAAATATAACCTCAGGCTTAGTATGATGACCAGAGCATGCTTCTGTCAGCTACCTAAGTAGCTAATCTAATTTTCACGCACTAAAACACTGCTGTATGTACTAGTGGAGCAAGGCTGCTACACTACGTACAACAGGAGGCGAAAAGGTATGCTGCCTATTTTTTTATATATATTCTATGGCATCACATTGTGTATGTGTATGTTTCTGCATATCTACCAGGATGTTCAACTAAACCCAAACCTTCTGTTAAAACTGCGATTCTGATTTTGTCCTGACCTACAATCCATTGCTGTTATCAGGTTAATTTTCCCTCCACAGAGCTGGGCAGGCATTTACATTGGACCATCCCTCCCTCCTTCAGCATCAACATCCGGGCAGTAACCAGCAACCCCCTTGCAATGTAAATCATTACATTTGTGATTAAAGCTTTCCACTTCAAACAGGCCTGCTGTTTATACAGGCGCTGATATAGCGGGGATAAAGAGCAAGCGGCCAGAGAGATGTGTGTTTTCCTGGGCGTGTTGAATGTCATTAGCCACATTAAGGCTCTGTGTGTGTGTGTGCGTTCGTTATTTATAATGACGCACAAATGCCATTCTATCTACATAATACAGGGCTATCGATGCCTCTCGTTCTGCTAGCCTATAAACTCAACATCAACTCAGCCGCAGGGCAAAGGATTGGCAATGGCATATGTCGATTTGGATTCAAAGTGATTAGGTTTCTTTAGATGGTGGTGACAGAGGAAATGGGTAGCCTTTTGTTTTATGGATTAAATTAATTGAAAAGCTCTTGAAACCATTTTCACTTCAGTTCCATTTTACTCACAAATGTCTACTGGTTAACTGAGTAAATGCCAAACACTTGCTGCGTCCCAAATGGAATCCTACCCGCCCTGCTCAAAAGTAGTGTACTAGGCCTACATAGGCAATGAGGTGCCATTTGGCACACAATATCTGTCTAGTTAGTTTTATGCTAAAACAGAGAACACTTCACCCTGTCATTGTTTCGATTACAAAACAAAATGACCAATCGACAGGTGGTCTTGCTTCCCATTCCCCTCGAACCTCACGCTAAAAGTTGGAGACAAAAACAAAGGGCAAGGTGTTTGTTTAAAATCACACGCAGCTGCACCGTACCACTGCATCCCAAATTAACCTCGACCACATGAAAAGCTGCCATCTCTATTTCGGGTAGGGGAGGAAAATTACACCCCTCTCCACTCTGTGCCCTGGTATTAAACCTCAATTAGTGCACGGCAGTGATGTCACCAGGGAGAAGGCTACGGGCTCTGTTGTTGACACAGCAGGGTGCTTCACTAAATAGACTCATATCTAAAAACACCTAAGAAGTTAGTTTGTTAACTTTGTGTATAGAGGGCTAGTGTAGGCCAAGCCTTGGCTTATGGGTAATACAGAAAAAGTTGGTGATCCCATCCAACTGGCAAGAACTGGGCTACCATGGTGCCTCACTAACGTTACAATTCAAATGTATTCCATCATTACCATTTGGGAAGCTACTAGGCCAGGCCTGGGCAAAGGTCGGCCCGGGGGCCATATGCGGCCCGTGACCTGATTCAATACGGCCCGCGGAATCATGCTCAGATCACAAAGAATTTGCGATAGTAAAGTTTTGAAAAACGTTATTGTTATTCGAATTAAAAGCCGAATGTGTAATAATTTAACTCCCAACGCTTGTGGGACATTTATTTTGAAACAACGTATAAAATAACTGCACGAGGACAGACAGTGACTGACGGGCTGACACACACACACACACACACACACACACACACACACACACACACACACACACACACACACACACACACACACACACACACACACACACACACACACACACACACACACACACACAGTTACAAACAGAAGCTAGCTAGAAATTGTGCAAAAATTACTTCAAAGATTTAAAAGAAAAGGAAGTAGACAATGAATGTAGGGTGTCCCGACACTTCCAGACGAAGCATGCAGAGAAATATAGGAATATGTCTTCTGAGCAGAGGGCAAGTGCATCGAATGAGTTGCTTTCTCAGTTGCAAAAGCAGCAAGCCATTCACTGAGGGTGAATTCATTAAAGAATGTTTAATTGACTCTGCAGGCAACACTTTTCCCTGACAAAAAATAATTGCTTGAAAATGTTTCCCTGTCAAGATGAAGTGTGTTGAGGACATCGCAGAGAATATAGAACAAAAGTTGAAAGACAAGGTAAAGGATTTCACCTATTTCTCCTTGGCCCTGGATGAGAGCAGTGATGCACATGACGAGGCATAACCCCAGACTTTGAAATTAGAGGAGCTTGCTTCAGTGCAGTCAATGACGAGCACAACCACAGGGAAAGATTTATTGGACGAGGTTAATAAGTGTGTGGCAAAGCTGGGACTGAATTTTGAAAACTTATCCAGTGTGACCACTGATGGGTGCCCAAACTTGACAGGAAAAACATTGGCCTTTTGAAAAGGATACAAGATCAAGTAGGTGACCTGAACCCAGATCAGAAAATGATTTTCCCTGCATTGCATTATTCATCAGGAGGTGCTCTGTAAATGTGTTCTGAAATTGAGCCATGTTGTGGATACTGTCACTAAAGTGGTAAACTTCATAAGAGCAAAATCTTTAAACCACAGGCAGTTTGTCTCACTGTTGGAAGAGACAGGTCAAGCAGATCTCCCCTAACACACACACGAGAGATGGCTGAGTTTGGTTAAGGTGCTAAAAAGGGTGGGACCTGAAGAAGTCGGAGATTGCTGCGTTTTTTCAAATGAAAGGAACATGTGTTATATGAGTTCCCTCAACTGCAAGATAAAGAATGGTTGGCTGATTTTGCCTTCACAGTGGACATCATGGCCCTAACGAATAAACTAAATTCCAAACTACAAGGGAAGGGCCTTTTCAAAAATCAGATGAAGGCTTTGACAAGGCTGTACAAGGGAAAATTACTCCTCCTGAACCACTAAGTAGAAGCCAACAAGCTCACCCACCTTCCGACACTACTAGTCTGTTCCCTATCAGATGACCAGCGGGAGAAGTATACAACGCTGCTGCGTGCTTTGAACTGTCAGTTTTCTCATTGTTTTGAGGATCTCAAAGTGTTGGAAAATGACATGCTGTTGGTCCTCTCCTTTCACCTTCAATGTGGATAATGCTCCCACTGACCTGCAACTTCAGCTTATCGATCTTCAGTCTGATGCAGTGATTGGAGAACTATTCAAAACAATGTCACTGACGAGGTTCTATGCATTTCTCGATGAACAAAACTTCCCAAAGATTAGGAGTCATGCTCAGAAGATGTTTGTATTGTGTCAACCTATGTATGTGAACAGACATTTTCAGTGATGAAATATAACAAGTCAAGGCACAGATCATCTCTTAATGACTCATGCAAACGTATACATAAGTATTCAGACCCTTTGCTATGAGACTCAAAGCTCAGGTGCATCCTGTTTCCATTGATTATCCTTTAGATGTTTCTACAACCTGATTGGAGTCCACCTCTGGTAAATTCAATTGACTGGACATGATTTGGAAAGGCACACACACAATTGTCTATATAAGGTCACACAGTTGACAGTGCATGTCGGAGCAAAAACCAAGCAATGAGGTCGAAGGAATTGTCCGTAGAGCTCCGGGACAACATTGTGTCGAGGCACAGATCTGGGGAAAAGTACCAAAAAAATGTCTGCCGCATTGAAGGTCCCCAAGAACACAGTGGCCTCCATCATTCTTAAATGGAAGAAGTTTGGAACCACCAAGATTCCTCCTAGAACTGTCTGCCCGGCTAAATTGAGAAATCGGGGGAGAAGGGCCTTGATCAGGGAGGTGACTAAGAACGCGATGGTCACTCTGACAGAGCTCCAGAGTTCCTCTGTGTTGAAGGTGGAGATGGGAGAACCTTCTAGAAGGACAACCATCTTTGCAGCACTCCACCAATCAGGCCTTTATGTTAGAGTTTCCAGACGGAAGCCACTCCTGAGCAAAAGGCACTTGTTAGTCCGCTTGGAGATTGCCAAAAGGTGGGGATGTTTTTCAGCGGCAGGGACTGGGAGACTAGTTAGGATCGAGGGAAAGATGAACGGAGAAAAGTACAGCGAGATCCTTGATGAAAACCTTCTCCAGAGGGCTAATGACCTCAGACTGGGGCGAAGGTTAAAGTTCCAACAGGACAACAACCCTAAGCACACAGCCAAGACAACACAGGAGTGGCTTTGGGACAAGTCTCTGAATGTCCTTGAGTGGCCCAGCCAGAGCCCAGACTTGAACCAGAACGAATGTTTCTGGAGAGACCTAAAAAAAAGCTGTGAACCGACGCTCCCCATCCAACCTATCAGAGCTTGAGAGGATTTGCAGAGAAGAATGGGAGAAACTCCCCAAATATAGGTGTGCCAAGCTCGTAGTGTCATACACAAGAACACTCGAGGCTGTAATTGCTGCCAAAGGTGTTTCAACAAAGTACTGATTCATGGGTCTGAATACTTATGTAAATGTGATATTTCCATTTGACATTTTTTATAAATTTGCAAAAATGACTAAAACCTGTTTTTGCTTTGTCATTATGGGGTATTGTGTGTAGACTGATGAATATATTTGTTTAATCCATTTAAGAATAAGGCTGTAACGTAACACAATTGGAAAAAGTCAAAGGGTCTGAATACTTTCCGAATGCACCGTATATAGTTGAAAGTCAGTGTTTTTTGCTTCAATAGAATGATAAGGGGCGTGCAACGATAGGTTCACACACAAAATACATTAGTGCAACACATTCGGCATAAAATCGTTTTCATCAATGACAACAGAGGTGCAACGCTATTTGGCTAGCAGCCACACAAGTAAATTAGCTTACAATGTAGCAAGTAGAGGTCGACCGTTTAAAATCCATTTAAAAACTGTTAACAGACAGATTATTTCATTTATATTTCACTGGAATTGTGATACAATGAATTATAAGTGAAATAATCTGTCTGTAAACAAATGTTGGAAAAATGACTTGTGTCATGCACAAAGTAGATGTCCTAACTGACTTGCCAAAACTATAGTTTGTTAACAAGACATTTGTGGAGTGGTTGAAAAACGAGTTTAAATGACTCCAACCTAAGTGTATGTATGTAAACTTCCGACTTCAACTGTATATGAGAAAATAAAGCAGGGTGGCCCTCTATAGTGACTGAAAAGAGCATGTGTGTGTCCCAAATTGCACCCTATTCTCTATGGTGCACTCCCTTTGACCAGAGCCCGTAGGGTCCTCCTGTCATGGTTGGGGTAGCACTACTTTTGACCAGAGCCCGTAGGGTCCTCCTGCCATGGTTGGGGTAGCACTACTTTTGACCAGAGCCAATAGGGTCCTCCTGTCATGGTTGGGGTAGCACTACTTTTGACCAGAGCCCATAGGGTCCTCCTGCCATGGTTGGGGTAGCACTACTTTTGACCAGAGCCCATAGGGTCCTCCTGCCATGGTTGGGGTAGGCACAAAACCACAATCTCAATTCCCTGTGAGATGGGCAATGCGAAGCCTGCAGCGTTCTCCCTCTACAAGCCTACAGTCTGTCCCTGGTCGCTGTACTTGTTCTTACATCAGGGTCACTGGTAATTCATGTCTTACAAAAGAGACACACTTCAGCTGTTCAGCCAGGGACCAGAGAGAGTGCTCACAGGAGCCATCAGCTTTCCTCTCCTCCTCTTTGTGACCAAAGGGAGAAATATCCACTGTGTGTGAATAATACATTTGAGTTGCGAGTCACTTCTAACCAGAATACAGTTATGTTTGTGAAGAAGCAAGCTGCCTAAGGAGTCAACCAGGGGGGAGGTATTTTATTTTTCCCTTCAGAGAAAAAGCAGTACTCACTAAAGATTTACCACCCGATAGGTTGGTACAAAAATAAACTGAGAAGATTGAAACAACAGTCTCACAGGTGCAAACCCAGGCCACACAGATACTCTGTAAAGTGGAACAGAAACCCTGTTGTATTATGAAGACAAGACTGAGAGCTCGGAAAACTTAAGGAAGGAGAGATCAAAAGCCTGTGTATTCCAGGCGAGCAGATCCAATCAGCTAGGAGGGCCTGGCCAGGAGAGGAGGATGAGAGGCAAGCGCTTCCCTTTTAAATTGATCCCACAGAGACCCTCGTGGTTCCCTAGGACTCAGAGAGATAACTCTCCAAGCCCCACAGATCTGAGGAGGCACCGTACAGCTCACTGGAGAAAGAGGGAGGGATATAGAGAGAGACAGAGCGAGAGAGAGACAGTTGCGGCAAGGATAGAAGTAACCTAACGTAGCAGGAGTAAGAGAAACGCCGGAGCGGGATGCCCCACATTGTGGTCATGGCGAGAATGAGTCACAATGAGGATGAGTTAAGATGGAGTGAAGTCTTAGTAATACGAGGCACACATCCAAAAGTGGAAGTCGCATCACATGCTCTTTTCCTTTTCCCCTGAAAACAGAATGACTATCATTTTTTCCCGACTCCGCACAGAGTGGGATAGAAGAGAAGAAAGCAGGGTGACAAGAGATGGAGACCAGAGAGCTGAGCTCAGTCTCTGGGGCTGTACTACCCGGACAGCATCCAAGCCCTCCTTGGATATGATGCCAACAGACAGAGAGCCTGGAGTATCAACTATTACAAATAGCCAATGTTACATATCCTGATGATGTACTTTAGCAGCAGTGTCTTTATTCTGTCCGGTTCTGGCAGATTAAGCTTTGGCTCATTAAGGACTGGCCTGAGATCAGACTCTGGACCACATCAGCCTGTTTAATCCCATAGGTACAAGGAACTCCAAGGAACAACATTATCGCTGCAGCCCAGAGACTCAACACATGTGCATTAAATGGTGTGTGTTTGCGTAGGCCTAATAATTTAATTTCTCTCCCTCTCTCTCCCTCAGATGCAGGCCTGTTAGCCAGGTCAACAGCAGTTTGAGGGGGAGTTCAAACAGGGAGAGGAAAAGGGAGTCCAACGGACCAACATTCTGGTAATACCTTCCAGGTTCACTGTGTTTCAAAACGTTCCCTCCCTACTGAACACCACCCTGGTTGCAGTATATACGGCCATCACTAGGGGCAGAGGAGTGATAGGCCTAGTAGGGAAGACAGCAGATGATTTTAAGATGTTCAGGTACCGATCCATAGAGGCCGCCAGTATTTAGCCGGACTATAATTGGCTCCAGTCAAAGCACTCAGCTCAAGCTGTGATGGATAGCCAGCACGGGGCATGAATAACTTAGCCTCATAAATAACCAGATCACTACTAATATCATTAAGGTACCCCCTGGTTGGCACAGCCACTCCTAATCCCTCCACACAGCTACAGCCTGCCTGTCTGCCTGTCGCTCCCCATAACAAACGCCCTAAACTCACATCACTATTAACATCAATATTTTAAAATTTCATCCAGCTCACTCTCCAGACCGAAGCCATTTATTTAATTAGTTGAATAGAAAATTGGCAGGAGGCGCAGGATTGGGGTTACGTGGCTGCCTGGGTTTCTATTGCCACAGGTAACCTTTTTTTTGGGAGATTTAATGCAGAGAATTGATTGCTTGCAAGAGCAAACTCATCATCCTGGCTATTTTTCCAGTGTGAAAATGGGGAGAGAAAAAAAAAAGAGAAAGAGACCTCTATTTATATCGGCAGAGGAGAGGAGGAACCGGAGAGGGAGATTAGCTTGTCATTAGGATGAGGAGTGGAGGAGAGTAGAATCAATTTCTGGGGTTTAAAAAGCTGACAAACACAGTTCTCTCTCTCCCTTGGCCTCAAGCACGCATCTTCTTGACAGCCCCAAAGTACAGCAAGAGGGGAGGTAGAGAAGCCAGGTATGGCGGTAAGTAAGGATGGATACAGTGCCTTCAGAAAATATTCATACCCCTTGACCCATTTGGAACCAAGCTGTAACTTCCTGACTGATGTCTTAATAATTTTCCTTCTCATGATGCCATCTATTTTGTGAAGTGCGCCAGTCCCTCCTGTAGCAAAGCACCCCCACAGCATGCTGCCACCCCTGTGCTTCACGGTTGTGATGGTGTTCTTCGGCTTGCAAGCCTCCCCCTTCTTCCTCCAAACATAACGATGGTCATTATGGCCATTGTTTCATCAGACCTGAGGAAATGTCTCCAAAAAGTACAATCTTTGTCCCCATGTGCAGTTGCAAACCGTAGTCTGGCTTTTTATGGCACACAGTGCCATTTACCGAATTGAAGTAGATCAACTGCCAAATGCATTTCCATCGCCCTCACCTCGATTTGTATTATATATAGCTGTGGATCATCCTCTATAGTCCCTAACATCTTTTACTCGCAACAGTTGTGGGATACACATACACGCACGCACACACACTCAACCCTTACCCCCACACAACCATAAGCTCACTTTCTCAACAATTGCACCATCCCAAAGCCCAACTCAAGATAGGTCTTGATTTACAAATGCACTTAGTTGCAGCTGTATGAGAAGGCCTGCAAGACAGCGCAAAAAAAATGGGCAAAAATGTCGATTTTATTTACCATTGTCACATCCTAGATGATGGAGGTCAAATGCACACCTTATCCCTGAAACACCCACAATACGGTCACCCGTATTGACCATACTCCCAAGCATCTCCATGCAGTCCGACTTTGATTTTGTGCCACCAGGGTCACAATAATATACCCCCTCTCTGAATGTCCGAGTGTGACCCCCTCCCCATGGGTTACTGCAGCTAGTGTTGCCAGCACTGCCACTGCCTGGGTGGGCGCACCCCACCGGAATACCTGCTGGCTAGGTACAAGGTCGTCAAGGTTCTCATTAGGAGCATTGAGAATTTCCTTGTGTAGTATGCTCTCCCTTTAGGGGGCTTTGGCTTTGCAGGACCAACCCTGCCAAGCAGGATCAGAATCTTGAGGGGGCGGTGCTGCTCTTGGTCTCTGACCTCATTTTGGCTGCATAGACCGCTTACAGCAGGCACATAAAACAGTTAGGGACTTCTCCTTAGTATCTTTGTCATTCAGGTGGGTGTCTATGGTATTTGGTCATGGACTGTACCTATAAAATAGGATCATAAATAAATAATTAGATAATTTATTTTTAAAATGTAGTTCCCTATGATAGGACAATAATAAATCAAATGTATCATTTATTTTAAAACTGTTCCACCATGATAGGACAATAAATGAATAAATAAATAAATAAGACATATAATTCACTATAAAAGGTATATCCATCATCTGAACAACATTGAAAGCTTTCAAACTTTCCAAACACTTTCCAAACATAACAAATAAAAAATTAACACACACCACACCATCCACACATACTGTGCCTTCTGTTTACTTAGTTTTTATCTTCACTATGTTGAATTAGTTATTGTGTATTCAATTAGTTATATGTGAAGATATATAGAAAAGCTATATTTTTTATTGTATTGTTACTATCCATAACCGGGCTAGAATTGTTTATTTTCCTCATCTATGAGAACTTTGTAATTTTTTAAATAACCATGGAGTAGTCTTTGTGTCTCTGAACAACTGGTTATCAATATATAGTTTATCAACGACGAGAGCTACTCATTTCGCTTTTAATCTATTTTCTTTGAAAATTGGATACAGAACTTTACGCCGTTCTGCAATTTCCTTCGGAAACTGATCATTCATGCCAATTTTGGTCCCAGCAAGTCTTTTACCCAGGCTTTTAACCATTATTTTATCTTTACATGAAGCAAATTTGGCAACGATTGGGCGTTCATACCTTTGGCCTCTCTGTCCGAAGCGGTGTACAAGTTCAAGTTGGATTTTGTCGATAACTTCGCGTGGGATCTGAAGCGCTGTAAGGAGGAACTCTCTAACTACAGATTCAGGAACTTCCCCTTCTTTCTCCTGGATACCTGTAAGTACCAGATTATCTCTCATTGATCTAGTTTGTATGTCCAGTAAGGCTTCCCTCAGAACGGTGTTCTCCTTTTTAATTTCATTCATTTTGGTTTCAATCTTATTGACTGTCCCTTTTAGCTTGTGTGTCTCCTTCTCCAATGTCGCAGCTTTTTCATCACTCATCTCGAGGCTTGCCTTCAACTCTTTTATATCCTTACTAACTAATTCAAGTATACCCAGTTTGTCATTTATTGATTTTAACAGATCGGTTTCGACTTTTACCATTCCCGGCGGTGAAAATATTAAATCGTCTGTCTGTAGAAGAGTCACGTTTCCGTTTTGAAATCGGTTCCCCTGTCTTACTCTCCGTCATGTTTGGGTGTTGCTTGTTTTCGTAATATTTGTCGATAAATGTCTCTAGTCTTAAGATTTGTTTTGTGTTATTATCCAGATTGAAGGTTATCACCCACCAGATTATGTAGTGCTAATGTTTTAGTCTAACTTGCCGATATTGAATATTACGTTTTATCTTGAGGTGCTCTACATAACTTCGTTCAGTCCGCCATTACCTTTACGTCCGCCACGTCCAGCCATTAAACTTTGTAAATGTTTTAAAGTCAACATTGGCCTCATGGTGAAATCCCTGAGCGGTTTCCTTCCTCTCCGGCAACTGAGTTCGGAAGGACGCCTGTATCTTTATAGTGACTCGGTGTATTGATACACCTTCCAAAGTGTAATTAGTAACTTAATAATGTTAGCTTTTTTATACCCATCTACCAATAGGTGCCCTTCTTTGATAGGCATTGGAAAACCTCCCTGGTCTTTGTGGTTGAATCTGAATTTACTGCTCGACTGAGGGACCTAAAGATAATTGTACAAAAATAATGTTAAACACTATTATTGCTCACAGAGTGAGTCCATGCAACTTATTGTGACTTGCTAAGCAAATGTTTACCCCTGAACTTATTTAGGCTTGCCATAACAAAGGGGTTGAATACTTATTGAATCAAGAAATCTCAGCTTTTCATTTATTTGTAAAAAATTTATAATAAAAAATAATAATTTCACTTTGACATTATGGGGCATTGTGTGTTGGCCAGTGCCAAAAAAAAATCTAAATTTGATCAATTTTAAATTCAGGATGCAACAATAAAATGTGTAAAAAGTCAAGGGGTGTGAATACTTTCTGAAGGTGCTGTATGTATCACATTGTAGGCTATTGTATATAGGGCAAGATCAGGAAAAACTGTAGGCCCTACAGATACAGGACATTTCAATAACTAATTGATGGCACCAAAAACTATTCCTACCTTTTCCACCAACCTGGCACAGGCAGGTATCCAATGTGATAGATATGCCCTTGGAAAGGCCTGGGAGGCCACAGATTTACCAGAGTTCCTGTGAGAGAACAACCAGGAAGGAAAACCTCTTTCCTGGTGCTTTATAAGGCTCGAGGCAAGGCACCCGTTCGGAATTCTCCCTCTCCGCTCTTCCTATGTACCATCTCCCACCGCAACCCCTGGCGATCATGTGTCCGCGACTTCACCGAGGCGAGAGCGGGGACAGGAACCACACAGGAAACGCTGCTGTAACCCAACACACATAGGGGGATGGGGGTAAAAAAAAAAAAAAAACTGGAGCGGTAAGCAAACTTTGCCACCAGAACCAGCACACCACCATATTGTAGGCCTATATTGGCAACCAGATAGCGAGGGATGGGCAAGCCCATACTGCCAGGTCTGGTCTGCCATCAGTCCTAATGGAGCCCATATGGTGCAGCTATCAAGTGGGTGGGAGCTGCTTCCTGTGTCAAACCTGTGCTAAATTTGTGTGGGTTAGTGCTGCTGTTAGTACAGTTTTAGTGTGTTTCACTGGACTGTTGAAGTATACCTATAGTCTGTTATCATACATGGCTTTGGCTTACATATCACAATCAAGATCACAATCAGCTGATTTAGATCTCATAGAAAAGCTTTGTTCTCAAGACAGCAACATTGGGACTTATGCAAAGTAGGAGTGTTGCAGCCAGACTCAGATCCAAGATGGTAGATAAAGTCTAAAGATGCCCTCATTTGCCAGTCTTATTTGTAGAGCTCTGAGATCACAGTCGGTGTTGGGATCTTATCAGGGTTAGGAGTGTTCTGGCCTCTGCAGTCATTTGTGAGCTGCTCCTGTAGCCTGTAAATGATTAGGCCAAGGAAGGCAATTAGCTGGAGCATCACTAGGCTAAATATAGACAGGCTTCCTTGGCAGGTCTGCTCCTGGGGTCCTGGGTGAGGTCCATGCCGAGAAGTCCCTCCTGTTGTTATTCCAATCTGGGCTTGATTTATTTGAAAAGACAACGTGAACACAGCCCAAACATGTCCGTCGGTCCGTCTATCAGGTGTCCCGAGAGAGTTGGAATGGCGTGGGAAAAAATGTGGTGGGAGAAAATAAGAAAGAAAGAACGTGGGAATGTTCCTGCAGAAATGTTTGGATGCAGGAAGAAATGTTTGGCAAACAGTCTCCAATTACAGAGGAGGAATCTATGAGGCTTGTAAATGATCAAGGACGATCTGATCTTTATTCAAATTGGAGCCTGTGGTGTAGATGATGCATTGAAATTAAGCATAGCCATACCTGATGCTCATACATTTTAGTACATTTTCTATACAAGGACATGTTTCTGAAATGTCAAAATAACCTCTCAGCTAGGCTAATTAAACTAGTCAATTCATTTCAATCACTTTTTGACCACATATATACAGTTGAAGTCGGAAGTTTACATACACTTAGGTTGGAGTCATTAAAACTCGTTTTTCAACCACTCCACACATTTCTTGTTAACAAACTACAGTTTTGGCAAGTCGGTTAGGACATCTACTTTGTGCAAGACACAATACATTTTTCCAACAATTGTTTACAGACAGATTATTTCACTTTTAATTCACTGCATCACAATTCCAGTGGGTCAGAAGTTTACATACACTAAGTTGACTGTGCATTTACACAGCTTGGAAAATTCCAGAAAATTATGTCATGGCTTTAGAAGCTTCTGATAGGCTAATTGACATTATTTGAGTCAATTGGACGTGTACCTGTGGATGTATTTCAAGGCCTACCTTCAAACTCAGTGCCTCTTTGCTTGACATCATGGGAAAATCAAAAGAAAATCAGCTAAGACCTCAGAAAAAAATTGTAGACCTCCACAAGTCTGGTTCATCCTTGGGAGCGATTTCCAAACGCCTGAAGGTACCACGTTCATCTGTACAAACAACAGTACGCAAGTATAAACACCATGGGACCACACAGCCGTCCTACCGCTCAGGAAGGATACGCGTTCTGTCTCCTAGAGATTAACGTACTTTGGTGCGAAAAGTGCAAATCAATCCCAGAACAACAGCAAAGGACCATGTGAAGATGCTGGAGGAAACAGGTACAAAAGTATCTATATCCACAGTAAAACGAGTCCCTATATCAACATAACCTGAAAGGCCGCTCAGCAAGGAAAAAGCCACTGCTCCAAAACCACCATAAAAAAAGCCAGACTACGGTTTGCAACTGCACATGGGGACAAAAATATTACTTTTTGGAGAAATGTCCTCAGGTCTGATGAAACAAAAATAGAACTGTTTGGCCATAATGACCATCGTTATGTTTGGAGGAAAAAGGGGGAGGCTTGCAAGCCGAAGAACACCATTCCAACTGTGAAGCACAGGGGTGGCAGCATCATGTTGTTGGGGTGCTTTGCTGCAGGAGGGACTGGCGCACTTCACAAAATAGATGGCATCATGAGAGAGGAAATTTGGTGGATATATTGAAGCAGCATCTCAAGACATCAGTCAGGAAGTTAAAGCTTGGTCGCAAATGGGTCTTCCAAATGGACAATGACCCCAAGCATACTTCCAAAGTTGTGGCTGAAGGACAACAAAGTCAAGGTATTGGAGTGGCCATCACAAAGCCCTGACCTCAATCCTATAGAAAATTTGTGGGCAGAACTGAAAAAGCGTGTGCGAGCAAGGAGGCCTACAAACCTGACTCAGTTACATCAGGAGCAAATGGGCCAAAATTCACCCAACTTATTGTGGAAAGCTTGTGGAAGGCTACCCAAAACGTTTGACCCAAGTTCAACATTTTAAAGGCAATGCTACCAAATACTAATTGAGTGTATGTAAACTTCTGACCCACTTGGAATGTGATGAAAGAAATAAAAGCTGAAATAAGTCATTCTCTCTTCTATTATTCTGACATTTCACATTCTTAAAATAAAGTGGTGATCCTAACTGACATAAGACAGGGAATTTTTACTTGGATTAAATGTCAGGAACTGTGAAAAACTGAGTATTTGGCTAAGGTGTATGTAAACTTCCGACTTCAAATGTATTTGCTCATGGTAGAAATGGTCAGAAAGTGCCAAATCATTCAGGAGATAGAGGTGCTCAAAGTTTACTCATTTTGCATACCCCACCATATCCATGTCTTCATTACTGGAAAAGATTAACGGTTGAGTTTGATATCATTTAAAAGCTTACAAACAGGTTTGTCAAAGTACAGTATTTTATAATTTCTTGACATTTTTTTAATAAAAAACATTTCTTTTTTCTTTAACATCAATTACTTTAAGGACATTTCTAAAATGCTCACCTTCATATTCATTATCTCCAGCACCACACCAACATACAGTGCATTCACAAAGTATTCAGACTCTAAATTGAGCTCAGGTGCTTCCTGTTTCCATTGATCATCCTTGAGATGTTTTCTACAACTTGATTCCACCTGTGGTAAATTCAATTGATTGGACATGATTTGGAAAAGGCACACACCTGTCTATATAAAGGTACCACAGTTGACAGTGCATGTCAGCGCAAAAACCAAGCCATGAGGTTTTTTATACTACAATTCTAAATCTAATAGCTAAATGATTCTTAAAACAATTTCATGTCAGCTTAAAACCCCCCCTCTCCCACCCTACGACTTAAGCGTTTAAGAATTTGGACGTGTAAAAAAAAATTGATATACATTTTCGCGTCTGAGATGTTTGTGTTGTGCCCGCTATCAGTTTAGACACAGCACACTCTAGAATACAGGTTGGGTGTAATTTCAATAATAGGTCCATTCTATGAGTTATATTTCTCTCTCTTCAGACCACTGTAATTTAACTGGTACACCATTGATATTTTAAGGGTGCGGTCAACGACCCCAGTACAACGAGCCCAATGCAACACATTATTCATTTTGACAGCTCTAGGCTGAGTCAATGAGTGGCCTCAGTCATTGGGCTTATCTACCTTACCAACCCTAGAAGTTCTTAAACCAGCTCAGTGCAATGCATAGGCTCAGACACAGTGCAGGCTACTAGTGAGGTTCAGCATTTCTTGTTTCCAGTAAAATCAAGGCTTGCATACCTACACAGTATAGTTTTATAGACCTAAGCCATTTCAACAAAACATGGTTCGGGAAACATGCTTTCCCATGGTGTGGTTTTAAGAAATGCATGCAAAAAAAGAGAATGCTTTCGCATCACTCCCACGGGAAAAAAAGAAAAACTGAAGAGATTTTATCCTTAAAAAACAGGAGGTTCGCCCACTCGTTCACCTGGGACAACTCTTGGCCGGTGCAGGCTAGCTAGAAGGTTATAAGAGCCTGGGAATGTTGAACATCAAGAAGGGAATCAGAACATAGCAAGAGCACTGGGAATAAGGCAGGAAACATGGACATTAACCCTTTCCTGCCTGCCAGAGGAACGAAAGGAAAACCAGGAGGGAAAATATTTTCAATTTGACTTATTTCTAATCCACACTAATGTGAGCGAAAGGCTGTCTGCCTTTATAAGTACGAACTGTAGAAGAAAGGAAAATAGGATATAGTTAGACTTATACATTAAAACAGACCTTCAAACAACATTTGCCGTTTCAAGCTTAATATATGAAATTCCCTATTGGTTTGGTCTCCATACACATCAAATGTGTTTTTGCCAAGTCATTTAGAGGGAAAATGTTCTGGCACTTTACCGATGCACACACAAATTAAGGCTTATTAGGAAACAGAGGTTTTCTTTATAACCCAGGCAGAGAACACTCATCACCAGTATGTCCTACTCTGAGTAGCCCTATGCTATGGAAGTCATGTGACTGTGCTTACTGTAACACAGGGGGAGCCTACAGTATGAAACAGACAAGTAAACCAAAACAGATTCAAATATAGAAACTGGAGGCCAGCTGGACACCATGAAGAATGCTCCAGTCTAAATAATTTCAACAGGCTTGAAAATAAAGATGAATGAACTAGAGCAGTGATGGGTAACTGGCCCGCAGCCCCCTTTTTGTACACTCACAGATCAATTCATTTTTTAAAACTCAGTCAGGGTCTCAACTGTTGAGAGTTAGAATAGTAGAATACTAGGCATGTGCATCTTCCCCTTTCAAGATGATTCGATACGTAACTAGACTGAACAAAAATATAAACACCTCATTTTTCAGCATGATAACGCACGGCACAATGTAGAAGGATCTGTACACAATTCCTGGAAGCTGAACATGTCCCAGTTCTTCCATGGCCTGCATACTCAGACATGTCACCCATTGAGCACGTCGATCCAGAGCATCCCAAACGTGTACGACAGTGTGTTCCAGTTCTGCCAATATCCAGCAACTTCACATGGCCATTGAAGAAGAGTGGCCTAACATTCCACAGACCACAATCAACAGCCTGAGCAATTCTATGCGAAGGAGATGTGCTGCGCTGCATGAGGCAAATGGTGGTCACACCAGACACTGACTGGTATTCTGATCCAGGCCCCTACTTTTTTTTAAGGTATCTGTGACCAACAGATTAATAGGCCTAATGAATTCATTTCAATTGACTGATTTCCTTATATGAACTCTTAGAAATTGTTGCATGTTGTGTTTATATTTTTGTTCAGTGTAGATACATGGGCTCGAATACGATACAAGAACAATAAGCTTTAGGTTTGAAACGATTCGGTTTGATTAGAGAAAGAATTCGTGTGAAAAAATTTGACGCACTAACATTTGTTGCACAAACACATTCATTTTCCATTCTAAATTTAAATCTGCTGGGCCTCTGTGCTGACTGTATGTGTGTGTGCGCGCACATTTGTGTAAATTATGTATGTACTGTGTGTGTGCGTGTATAAAAGATGTACAGTGCATTTGGAATTAGGGGTGAAACAGTACGTGTATTCGTATTGAACCATTCGGTACAGGGTCCACGGTGCACGGTTCGCACTGCGAACCGAACAATACATGAATCATATATTATAGCTAGGAAAATATCTATATATTTAACTGTAAAAAAAAGATTATTGCATAAACCAATGGCGTATAAATTCATGTGGGAAAAATATCCACATAGTAATAAAGTTGTCTTTAAAAAAAATAATAACAATAATAAAGTTGTTTAGTCTCGTAACTGTATGCAGCTTCGCTCATTAGTTATTTCACTCCAGCGAGAACAGAGCTGAGAGACCGTCGTAGCAGCAATTAGCTTATGAAGGAATTAGCAGTTAGCTAAATGCAAAAGAGCAACATGGCAAGCATTGGCGAGCCAGAACTAGAAGACGCCCCAGTATCATTCAGGTCTGGCAAAATGACTACTCATTTGCGCCAACATCACCCCAAAGTGCCAATCGGTATGACTAGGCGAAAAAATGAAACGACAACCACTTCTCCCCACACCCTTCAGGCAACAATATGCGGCTGACTCCGGTAGGGCTAAAGAAATCAACGCAGATATATCAAAATTCATAGCGGCAGATATGAGACCCTTCTCTGTGGTAGAGAATGCGGGGTTCAGAAAAATGTTTAAAGTGGTCGAGCCGCGCTTCACTATTCCTTCATTTTGCCCAGACATTAATACCTGCCTTATACAAAAAACAAAAGAACAACTTGAGAGGGAGTTGTCAGAGACGCGGTCTGTTGCTCTAACAGACAGTTGGACGTCTAGAGCTACAGAGAGCTGCCTTACTGTAACGGTTCATTTAATTACGGCAGAGTGGGAGATAAAAAGCTATGTCCTTCAAACACGTCCTCTTGATAGTAATGACACCAGTGTAAAGTTGGGGGAAGAGCTAAGGGAAGTAGTTGCAGTGTGGAAGTTGGAGAGGGATAATGTAACAATTCCTGTAACCACTGACAATGCTAGAAATATTTTAAATGCAGTTGCACAAGCTGTATTGGGGCCACAGATAGGATGCTTTGCTCACGTTATTAATCTAGCGTCTCAAAAAGCAATGTCAGTGAATCCAATCTCTCGCCTCCTAGCAAAGATCAGGAAGGTGGTATCCTTCTTTCACAAAAGCACAACTCCTGCACATGTTTTCAAGACAAAACAGAAGACGCTGGAGCAGCAAAACCACAAACTAATCCAAGATGTCACCGCTAGATGGAATTCAAGCCATGACATGGTTGAGAGATACCTTGAGCAGAAAGTTGCAGTGTTTTCTACACTGACTGATCAAGCTGTGAGGAAAAATGTCAAAGATTGTGACTTTGTCTGAAAATGACATAAGACTAGCAGAGGAAGTTATCAAAGTGTGCAAACCTCTCAAAACAGTCACAACACTGATATGCATCAGTTCCATCAGTTTCCATGGTCCTGCCTATGAAAACAATGATCCTGAAATCAATGGTGGCATCTGATGAAGATGAACCTGCAATAAGGGATGTCAAGACTACTGTCAGAGTTAATCTGGAGCCTAGATATGCTGACCCTGGTGTCCAAGATTTACACAAGAGCACCGCTTTAGGCCCCTGGTTCAACTCCCTGCTGCACCTGGATGCTGCTGCTCGTCTGAGAGTCTACAATGAACTCACAGGAGATCTTGTGACCAATATACAACATGTATTGTATTCATTTTGTTAAATGTGACATTTATTATTTTATTAATTAGTGATTTAACAATTATAAAGTAATAATTGTAATTGTCACAATAGAGTCTGATATATATTTCTAACGACAAATCATATTTTTAAAGCCACTTCAGAGATTGTAATTTTCATCTAATTTATTTCGGCAGGGTCAAGCCATAGATACCACAGAAGCCAACATGTCTCCCTTGGCTGAGCTTTTTGGAGAGTTGTTCACGACTCAGGAGCAGGGAACCAAGTCAAAGGTCAAGGTCATAGAGGAGGAGGTGACCTCATACAGGGAAGTGGACTGTATTCCCCTGGATGCTGATCCACTTACATGGTGGAAGACCAAAGAGTTAATATACCCTCATGTTGCCATGTTAGCAAGGCGCTACCTGGCTGTGCCTGGGACCGCTGTCCCTAGTGAGGGTATTCTCCACAGCGGCTGATATTGTCACACCAAGCCGATCTGTGCTCACCGCAGATAATGTGGGTAGACTAATCTTCTTAAAGAAAATCTTAAATATGATTTTTTAATTTTTTTTATTCAAGTAACCAGTCTCAAGGAGTCCTATTTTGTTTAAAGCGCTGCTATGTGACTCAATTGTTCAATATGCTGCTGGACTATGCACTCTTTTGTTGATGTTGTATTTTAAATTACTATTTTATTGTTTTATGTGATAAGGCAGGCACTGCTGTTTTGTGTATGTTTCCTTATGCTGCTACAAACGAAGCCACCCAATGTTTTTTATTGTTAAACATGGAAAATTTAAAATACTTTTTCCCCCAGGTACAAATCATATTTTTTTCCCCTTCTTTGTAAGTAACGTGTTTCAAGTGGTCCTATTTTCTTTAAGGCACTGCTATGCGACTTCATTTTGATATATGCTGCTGGACTATGCACTCTTGTTGAAGTTCTGTTTTAAATGGCTATTTTATTTCATGTTATAAAGGCAGGCACTGCTGTTTTTTGTTGTTCCTTTGTTTCCATATGCTCCTGTGAATTCAAGCTACCCATGTTTACTATTATAATAAATGGAAAATCTAAATACAAATTTCTCAGGCATTTATTTTGTTGATGTATCGAAACCGTACCGAAAAGTGCATTTTTTCCCTATTCACCCCTAGGAATGTATTCAGAGCCCTTGAATTTGTCCGCATTTTGTTACGTTACAGCCTTACAAATTAAAAAATTCTCAATCTACACACAATACCCCATAATGACAAAGGGGGTATATCAGCTTTAATATTGCAGATAGATTGTAGCTTCCATCAATGTAATTATCTGCATCATTTCCAATTCCCCATATATGTTTTTGTAAATATATACAGTACCAGTCAAAAGTTTGGACACACCTACTCATTCAAGAGTTTCTCTTTATTTTGTACTGTTTTCTACATTGTAGAATAATAGCGAAGACATCAAAACTATGAATAAGGCTGTAACACAACAAAATGTGGAAAAAGTCAAGGGTCTGAATACTTTCCGAATGCACTGTATGTCGATGGGGTATGTAATATGTCGGCACCTGATCCGAGCTATAAGGGAGACTAGCCATCTAGTACCCGCCTACCACTATCAGATTAGGTGGGGCAATGTAGCCTGTTTTTGTCTCCCCACTTTGGTTCTGAAAATCACCATTACCCACTTTTTAACTTGTCATTTTTACAGATGAAGTGTTTGAGCTAGTAATGTATAAATATTTATGTAATTTTGGTGCGCATAGAAAGGAGTCATCAGTGCATTCAGGTGTGTGTGCCGGGTGAATTTTCTTCACAATAAACAAACTTAGGCCATTCTGTTCAGAACAACCCAGGGTATGACGCCATGTCATCTTGTAACTACATCAAAGATAGTGATCCTAAACATTGACACAAGTTTTATTCTCATGGGTGTTTGGCTTGCTTGTATGACATGAGTGTTTTTTATTATACTCCTCTGACGTCATGTACTGTATAACATTTTACTGTACAGACACTATGTTCCAATTTAGGTGATTATTAGTGCCCAAATCTTCCATTTTTATAGTGTAAATGGCTATGCAAAACACGCTGGATGCTCGAAAAAACAAAGAATTGACTTTGTAAGGGAGCACTTACCATAGGCTAGATAAGAGAGGAATTCTGCTTGGTGCGCCAGAACAAAGATGTGGCAGGCTAATCACATTCCATTGGCCAACATCACAGCAAAGATTTGCATCATTAATGCCGTCATGCCAAAGATGTAGCCTAGTTTTGCATCATAGAGTAGATCCCTACATTGAGAATCTAGCCTCATACCCTGGCTTAGTCCCAAATGGCATTCTAGGAAATCATCTAGTACACTACTTATATTCATGGGTTGCATGTTTCTTCACAACATTGTTTTGAACGTTCGTTTCAGGACTGATGCCCAATGGACTGATGAAGATGTAGTCTAAAGTGCATTACTGTGGCTTGGAAACACAATGACATTTCAAAAGGGAAGCAAAACATTTGTAGGACAACCCTTGTCACTATGATGATGTCGTCAGATTGACTTTAGATGCAGTATAACCACAGAACAATGAGACATATTTTACCGGATGTATAAACGCGAAGCATCCGGTTGGCGGTTCCACTCACTACCAAATAGTAGCTAGTCGGCAGTGGGAGAAGATGGCCGACATTCTGTTCATTTAAATTTACTCATCGATGAAACATTTGATCTCAGTACAGTTTTCTGTTCCCGAAACTACAATTGTTTTTTACAAACAGTATTTTAGGCTTTACCCTTTGCCAACGTTTTAAAAAATTGCGTTTTTTTAGAAGGAGTGCAAAGGCGAATTAAGTTATTGCACACTTCAGAGTAGGCATTCCCCAACGGAAATATGCAAATGTTTGCTAGAACTCGCCAATAGGATCTCATTAGTATGTGCTTGGGCTCTGCCCACCTCCTTGCTTATTCTGCCCACTATGGCTACTTTTCGCATTTGAAACAACAGGGTGTGGTCTATCTTGGTTTAGTTTTACAAATATTTGGTATAACTTTAGCTAGCTTGCTAAGATTGAGGTGAAAGCACAGAATTGTAGCTAGCTAACACTAGCATTGCGAACTTTGCTAGCTAATGGCAACATTACCATCTCTCTAAAGTCAACTTGACAACATCATAATTGTTTTGCAAAATTGTTTCCTACTAATTATTTGCCTACTTTAGCAATGCCATTGTATTTCCAAGCCACTATTAGTGAAATTTAGATGAAACAGTCATTAACACCTGTTCAGAAAGACTGGGCATTAGTCATCAGGCGGGCATCAATATGGCTGTATGACAATATGACAATTGCAACAACGCGACCGAGTGATGTAGGTGCAACGCATGAATAGAGCCCTGGGCAAAAGTAGTGCACTATAGGGGTACGGCTGGCACAATTACAATATAATTGTGTAAACAATGATTATAAATGAAGACCGTTATGAAAATAAAATAACCGCCATAACCAGGTTGTTTTGCTTTAACAAGCAAGGTGTTGAAGCAAACACCCCATCCCAGCAGCAGCACATGCAGTCAGGAGCAGAGGAGAGGATTATAACGGAGACGCCGGTCATTTCAATGACCAATAACAATCTTCCAAAATCCCACGTTTTCACTCAATGTCAATAATATGGTTGTCAAAATACATAAATAATTTGAATACATTGTGGCAGTTGTTACCCATGTCTAACAAACCCAATACTGTACATTTTGATATTTCTGCAATATGAGCCCAAATGTAAATCAAGTGCTGTGCTAAGAACGTTAAAATCTGTGGGAAAGCCCTTTTTGTGAAACCCGCGAAATCGGTGTGTTCCTATTTGCTCTCTGAGAAGGGTATTCGTGTACCCGATGTGACATTGTATTGCCAAGAAGTATGGGGAAGTCCTGATGGTGTTTCACAGACGTCTTCTGACTGAAATATAAAGAATGGCGCTGGAGGGAAAGCTGTAGTTTTAAGGGCTCCTGACAAATTGTGCTATTTTGTGTCTTTTTTCCCCCCTGACCTTAACTTTTTTGTACATAATGTTTCTGCCATTGTTTCCTATGACTGAAATTAGCTTCTGGACATCAAAACAGCTATCACTAACCTTGACTTGGATGAGGACTACTTCAATGAGTAGGAAGCGAAAGACATACTGATTATCACGGACCAGGACCAAATCCCTGACGAAGGAGGAGACGGCGTGCGGGATACATGGTGTGACTACATTGGAGAGTGGACAAACCGCCTCAACCCTCTGTTCTATTGGCTAACGTACAATCACTGGAGAATAAACTGGATGAGCTGTTTGAGACTATCCTATCAGTGGGATCTGAACAGTAATATCCTGTTTCTCCGAGTCGAGGCTGAACAAGGACATGTTCAAAATAAATCTAGCTGGCGTTTGGGAACCTCATGGTAGGGTGTGCATGTCTCTTTGTCAACAACTGCTGGTACGCAATCTCTAATATTCAGGAAGTCTTGAGGTTCTGCTCACCTGAGTTACAATACCTCATGATAAGCTGTAAATAAGGAAGTAGCCTTGCATGAGCCATGGCGCGTGCGAGCCGGAATGGCTCATCGGAGCAAGAGCCATCTCCTGTTTCTGTAGCGTGAGACTGTAGACCATACTATTTACCAAGAGAGCACTAAGACCACACTCAACGAGCTGTATAAGGCCATAAGAAAACAAGAACATGCTCAACCAGAGGCAGCGCTCCTAGTGGCTGGTGACTTTAATATAAGAAAACTGAAATCCGTTTGACCTTATTTCTACCAGCATGTCACCTGTGCAACGAAAGGCGAAAAAACTCCAGATCACCTTTTACTCCACACACAGAGACGCATACAAAGCTCTCTCTCGACCTTGATTTGGCAAATCAGACCATAACTCTATCCTCCCGATTCCTGCTTACAAGCAAAAACTGAAACAGGAAGTACCACTGACGCTCAATACGGCAGATGCTAAGCTACAGGACTGTTTTGCTAGCACAGACTGGAATATGTTCCGGGATTCATCCGACAGCATTGAGGAGTTTACCACATCAGTCACCGGCTTCATTAATAAGTGCATTGATTACGTTGTCCCCACAGTGACCGTACGTACATATCCCAAACAGAAGCCGTGGATTACAAGATACATCCACACTGAGCTCAAGGGTAGAGCTGCTGCTTTCAAGGAGCGGGACACTAATCCGGAGGCTTAACAGAAATCCTGCTACGTCCGCCGACAAACAATCAAACAGGCAAAGCACCAAAGATCGAATCCTACTACACCGGCTGATGCAGGGTTTACCAGCTATCTCGAATTACAAAGGGAAACCCAGCCATGAGCTGTCCAGTAATGCAAGCCTACCAGACGAGCTACTGTAAATACCATCTATGCTCGTGTCGAGGCTAGCACAACTGAACCATGCATGAGAGCACCAGCTGTTCTGGATGACTGTGTGATCACTCTCTCCGTAGCCGATGTGAGAATGACCTTTAACACAGGTTAACATTCCCAAGGAAGCAGGGCCAGACGGATTACTAGGACGCGTATTCAGAGCATGTGCAGAACTGGCAAGTATCTTCAACCTCTCCCTGACCCAGTCTGTAATACCTACATGTTTCAGGCAGGCCACCATAGTCCCTGTGCCCAAGAACACAAAGGTAACCTGTCTAAATAACTATAGCACTCACATCTGTAGCTATCAAATTATTTGAAAAGCTGGTCAAGGCTCACATTAACACCATCATCCCAGACACCCTGGACCCACTCCAAATTGCTCCAACAGATCCACAGATGACACAATCTATATTGCACTCCACACTGCCCTTTCCCACCTGGACAAAAGGAACACCTACGTGTGAATAATGTTAATTGACTACAGCACAGCGTTCAACACAATAGTGCCCTCCAGCCTCATCCCTAAACTAAACACCTTCCCCTGTAACTGGATCCTGGTCTTCCTGACAGGCCACCCCCAGGTGGTGAGGGTAGGCAACAACACATCCACCACTCTGACCATTAACACAGGGGCCCCTCAGCGGTGCGTCCCCTCCTGTACTACCTGTTCACCCATGACTGCGTGGCCGTGCACAACTGCAACACCATCATTAAGTTTGCCGACAACATGACGGTGGTAGGCCTAGTCACTGACGACGATGAGACAGCCTAAAGGGAGGTCAGAGACCTGGCAGTGTGGGGTCAGGACAAGAAAACTCTCCCTCAATGTCAGCAAGGCAAAGGAGCTGTTGCGGACTACAGGAAACAGAGGGCCGAGCACTCCCCAATCCACATTGATGGGGCTGTAGTGGAGCAGGTCGAGAGCTTCAAGTTCCTCAGTGTCTAAATCACTTAGGAATTATCATGGTCCACACACACCAACAGCTGTGAAGAGGGCACAACAACGCATCTTCCCCCTCAGGATGCTGAAAAAGTTCTATAGCTGCACCATTGAGAGCATCTTGATTGGCTTCATCACCGATTGCTATGGCAACTGCTTGGCAAGGCGTTACAGAGTGTAGTGCGTACATCCTAGTACATCATTGGGGCCGAGCTCCCTGCCATCCAGGACCTCTATACCAGGCAGTGTCAGAGGAAGGCCCTAAAAATTGTCAGACGCCAGTAGGTTTGCAAATGGTTGGAAACTTTCCGGTAAATTTCCGGTAAAATTTTCCATGGGAAGTTAAGCCCTGGATTTGGGGAATTTTGCTTAAATTCATCACAAAAGCTAGCTTATAACGGTGAACCTTTTTTGTGGAATACACAAGGCAATTCTAGGTCTTGTGGCATATTTTGGTTCAACTATCCCCAATTCCATGGAATTGCAACCCTCTGCATGCACAGCACATTCTTCCATCACATGTACAGCTGACTCTCAAGATATTGCACACTAATGAGATGCTATTGAGCCCACACTACTACACTGTCTGAGCCAAGGACTACATGCTTTCTGGTAAGTTTCGATTACAATACTGGGTGTGGTGAATATATTTTATATGACATACATTATTTTTTGTTAACTAGTAAACAGTTGCCTAGAGCAAAGTGTGTTTAAACAATTTCTGCTAGTTAGTTTTTTCTACCATGTGGGTTTTTAGCTTGCTTGAGCCTGCGAACTGAGGAGTGTTAACTCACCCGTTTCCATACATGTTTCATTTTAAAACATTTATCTTACAAAATAGTTGTTTAATCTAACTGCTTAATCTAACTGCTTAACTATTTATATGTACATGGAATTGTAGGAGTTTTTTTTACTATTTTTTTTTTTTTTACTAATCTTTACAAGAAAATGCCACGTGCACTATCTGATGTGTGGAGACATTTCACTGCAGTTAAGGTAGAAGGAAAAGCTGTGTACATTTGCAAATACTGTGCCAAATCATATGTGAAGAATGCAACAAAGATGCAGAAACATCTGGCCAAGTGCATAAAGTTCCCTCAGCGCTCACAACAAGCAACCTCTGACAAAAGTCCCTCTACTTATGTTCAAGCTGAAAATTATGAATCAGACACCTTATCAATAGCAACAGCTCATGGTCCTCCTGGAATCAGAGTCAGAGAAATGCTGAGGAATGTCTTGCTCGAGCTGTGTATGCAACGGGTTAAACTTTGATGCTCACAGGCAATGTGTTTTGGAAGAGACATCTGAATGTTCTTCGTCCAGCATACACCTCTTCAACCAGACATGCTTTATCTACTCATTTGACGGATGCAGAGTTCATCAGAGTTCAAGTGAATGTCAAGCAAATCATAGAGAAAGCAGACTGTATTGCAATCATCTCTGATGGGTAGTCGAATGTTTGCGGGCAAGGAATAATTAAATTACATCATCTCCACCCTTCAACCAGTATTCTACACACCGGTCTCTACATTGCAGATAAGCTGAAGGCAGTCCATGCCCTTGGACCACAGAAGGTATTTGCACTGGTGACAGAGAATGCTGCGAACATGCTGCTTGTTCTAAAGTTGAGGAGTCCTACCCTCACATCACACCCATTGGCTATGCTGCTCATGCATTGAATCTGCTCCTCAAAGACATCATGGCACTGAAAACAATGGATGCACTCTACAAGAGAGCCAAGGAAATGGTTAGGTATGTGAAGGGTCATCAAGTTAAAGCAGCAATCTACCTCACCAAGCAAAGTGAGAAGAATAAGAGCACCACATTGTAGCTGCCCAGCAACACCCGTTGGGGTGGTGTTGTCATCATGTTTGACAGTCTCCTGGAGGGGAAGGAGTCTCTAAGAAATGGCTATATCACAGTCTGCCGATATGGACAGCCCCATCAAGAGGATCCTCCTGGATGATGTATTTTGGGAGAGAGTGGTAAGCATCCTAAAACTCCTGAAACCTATAGCAGAAGTCATTGCACGGATTGAGGGAGACAATGCCATCCTGTCTGATGTTCAGACTCTGCTAGCAGATGTAACAGAAGAAATCCATACTGCCCTGCCCACTTCACTGTTGCTCCAAGTAGAGAAAACTCTGCGTGAAGACTTCTGCCTGAAGCCCATACACGCCGCAGCGTACATGTTGGACGCCAAGTATGCTGGCAAGAGCATCCTGTCTGGTGCAGAGATCAACAAGGCCTATGGGGTCATCACTACCGTGTCTCGCCAACTTGGCCTGGATGAGGGCAAGGTTCTTGGCAGTCGGGCAAAGTACACTTCCAAGCAAGGGCTTTGCGATGGAGATGAAATATGGCAGTTGTGCCAACATATCTCATCAGCCACCTGGTGAAGAGGACTTTATGGATCTGAGGCTCTTTCCCCTGTTGCCTCCATCATCCTCCAAATCCTACCAACATCAGCTGCCTCAGAGCGCGACTGGTCCTTGTTTGGGAACACACACACCAAAGCACACAACAAGCTGTTGAAAAATTGGTGGCCATCTAGGCAAATTTTAGGCTTTTTAAGCCTGACAACAAGCCATCCTCAATAAGATTGGAAAGTGACAGTGATGAGGCCTCATAGTCTGGACATTGAGGAGGTCCAGGGAGAAGATATGGAAGCCAGAGGAAGACAACCAATGCTTTAGTTTCTAGACTATCATTTTACAGATGTATGTTGAAAATGTTTTTGGGAGATGCGATGGATCATTGGGGATCATTAAATATTCCCCTTCTTTTGTTGTTTAGTGAAATCATCCCATGCTAAGAGTGAACTCATTTAATTAAAGTTCAATTCATAACTAAATAGATTATTATAATTTTTTCCATTGGAAGGATTTAATCATTTGCAATTATGTCTACTTATGATCAGGTAAAAGGTTCATGTTTCTGCCTCCATATGATATGAAAAATATATCCAATAAAAACATCCTGTTGCCTAGTCACTTTATCCCTACCTATATGTACATATCTACCACAATTACCTCATACCCCTGCACATCAATTCGTTACTTGAACCCTGTTTATATAGCCAAGTTATCATTACTCATTGTGTACTTATTCCTTGTGTTATTATTATTTCACAATTTTTCTATCATTTCAATTTCTTTCTTTTGCAGGTTACAAAGTAGAGCTTCGTAGCTACGTTTTGATGTATGGGTTGTAAGAGATTAGTTCAAATTCACGTGTCGCCACCCTCATTTTCACGAAGAGTGCTAGCTTGCTAGCTGTGTGGGAGTGCCCGACGCTGTTCGCTGAAGCAACAAGCCGGGCGAGAGACAGCCTCCACTATGCAAGTAACCATTTCAATAGAATGTTATGATGTCACTGTGACAACTGTCAATAGACGTAGTTGGTAATTTCGCTCTGGCTATCTACTCCGATTTCTAATCAAATCAAACTTTGTCACATGCGCCATATACAACAGGTGTAGACCTTACCGTGAAATGCTTACTTACAAGCCCTTCAACAATGCAGTTCAAAAAAGAGTTAAGAAAATGTTTATTAGATAAACTAAAGTAAAATACAATAAAAAGTAACAATAAAATAACAAGGCTATATACAGGGGGTATCGGTACTGAGTCAATGTGCGGGGGGTACAGGTTAGTCAAGGTAATTTGTACATGGAGGTAGGGGTGAAGTGACTATGCATAGATAATAAACAGCGAGTAGCAGCAGCAGTGAACAAAACAAATGGGGGGGGGGGGGGGTCAATGTAAATAGTCCGGTGGCCATTTGATTAATTGTTCAGCAGTCTGATAGCATGGAGGTAGAAGCTGTTAAGGAGCCTTTTGGTACTGGACTTGGCACTCCGGTACCGTTTGCCGTGCGGTAGCAGAGAAAACAGTCTATGACTTGGGTGACTGGAGTCTGACAATTTCCTCTGACACCGCCTAGTAGGTCCTGGATGGCAGGAAGCTCGGCCCCAGTGATGTACTGGGCCGTACTCACTACCCTCTGTAGTGCCTTACGGTCAGATGCCGTATCAGTTGCCATATCAGGCGGTGACGCAACCAGTCAGGATGCTCTCGATGGTGCAGCTGTAGAACT
Organism: Salvelinus namaycush; assembly: GCF_016432855.1. Classification (NCBI taxonomy): domain Eukaryota; kingdom Metazoa; phylum Chordata; class Actinopteri; order Salmoniformes; family Salmonidae; genus Salvelinus; species Salvelinus namaycush. The sequence continues at coordinate 34,290,909 of NC_052313.1, forward strand.
TTGAGGATCTGGGGACCCATGCCAAATCTTTTCATTCTCCTGAGGGGGAAAAGGTGTTGTCGTGCCCTCTTCACAACTGTCTTGTGCTTCAGAGCACTCTCGTCTGAGTGTGTCAGAGCACAGAATAATTTACGAATTTAGGAACGCTCAACACCCGTTGAATATGGCCGTGTCAGTAAACGTTGGAAAAAAGTGTAATTAAATTGTTGCCAGCAGCAAGGTTGCAGTCACCAAAGCTCTGCATAACATAAAAACAGCCTAACCAGCTCTGCTAGGGGTAGTAAACATTTAAAAAAATTCAGCCAGAGTGTGCAGTGTGCACTCCGGGAGCGAAAGGCTCTGAATTTATGAACGGGCAATCTGACAACGCTCTGAGTTTAGGAACGCCCAGAGCACACTCTGGCACTCAAAATAACATTTTACGAACACACCCCTAGTATAAACCAGCCTTTAGTCTTAACATGTTTGGTTGTTTAGTACATAACCTCATGTGAATCCTTAAAGAGATAGTTGGGGCTAAAGCTTAAAAGGGTGTGAACGGTGCTGAATGGGTGTAGACAAAGAAGTACTCTCCAGTAGGTACCAAAACATTCAAGGGCCATTTTCTCAAAAATGTTGAAGTTTATCAAATTTCAAAGCAGAACTACTTCCCCATTGTTCCTCAACTGCAGTGTATGATATACCCTTTTCTAGCTCGACGTCTCTACTTTTAGCCAATGTAAAAAAACACAATTTCAAATTTTGCTATATAAGACCGAATCGAGCTTGTCGGTCACGTATGTTATTAGTAGGGCTGTCCCCGACAAAAAAATGTTAACGTGTATTTTCTATATATAGACACATCTTATGTGTTATAATCAAATCAACTATATGCACTGACGCTTTAAGCGCACTGTCTGATGAAATAATTAAGACACACAAATGACTAGAGGGAGTCCGACCGCAATTGATTTGATTGTGCTCAGACTTGCTGCATTGTTTAAAAAAAATGGAATTTGTGAAATTGTTTATCCGACATGTGGTTGTGTGAGGCTTGGTGCTCAAGGAATCAGTAGGCTTTTAAACAAAACTCAAACAGAAGCAGGATCTGTCTTATTTCTGTAGATATATATGGATGATTTAAAAAGCCAGGCACATTTAACAGTTAGGCTATTGATTATAGACCTAATTATGATGGCGTCTCCACTCTCCTCACTTTTTTTAGACAATTAAGGCAAGGGCTGTATTCTCGTCTCCTAACTTCACTGCTTCCACCTCCACCTTGATGTCAACACCAATATGCTGGTTAACTTTGCTATTACACACATAGCAACATGGTCTAGGAAAAGGCGCCAATTCAACAGCGTACGGATGTTTCAGAACCGTGGACAGCGACCGCTATCCAATGCTGGAGAAAGCGCGTTTGTTATAAAACAATTGTTTTATTAGTGTTGCACCATTGTTCTTACGTAATATAACCATATACAATTTCAGTAGCACATGTCAGAGTGATGGACTGCGCCATCCCCACAGCCTCAAGAATCAGGACAGGTCTCTGGTACATCATGATTATTATTGTATTTTTTGCTACTGCTTGACTAAAGAAATCTCAGTCGACCACCAGCCTATCAATCAAACAACCGACCAGTCGACTAAATGGGGTCAGCCATTTAGTTACAGTTCAGACTTGGTGAGAAGTGTGTACCGGTGTTAGCCAAACAGACACACACAGCCTGTGTGTGATGTGGTGTGTGTGTATGCAGAAGGCACGGGCACAGGGATGCTACCTTCCATTATTGGTTTTAAATTACTGTAATAATATATTCCATACTGCCTAATTTGCATATTATGTACCTAATTTGCATAATATCGCATTTTATTTTTATTTGAATTATCTCTGTGTTCTACATCAGCCCTGAACATGTCATAACAATATGACCACCATATCTTGAGATATTGGACAAAACGTGTTGAATTTAAAAATCCATGGGATTTTGTGCCATTATTGACTAGGGATTAACATTAACCTGTCTGCAACCTTTTTGACCTTTTCCGATCACTTGAAAATAAAATCTCAGCAATGGTAAATCCCATCCTCATGAAATAAAGCTTCTATATAACATGGGATACAAAGTATAACACTAGAACCAAAGTTTCATTTTGTTCCCGGACATCCTAATATAAGGGAATAGACTGCCATTTGAGCTGCATCCCTAGCCTGAGTTCTACACTAAATCACTCTAAGAATAACTGGAACCAAATCCATGAATCCCTTGTAAAAAGAGAGAGAGGTTCTTTTGGCATAGCATAGCGGTGATAAACAAAGAGTGGACATGCTCTATGGAAAGCCTTTAATATGTTTGTTAATCTACCATTCACCACATGAGGAATGGATGAGATAACAACATGGTTTGGCTTTAAGGGACCATATGGGACAATGGGAGATAAATTGAAGTGTGTCCTTGGAGTGAAATCATTTATTGAAATACATTCGGTTGACTAGATGTATAGCGAATGAATTATGAACAGTAGCTCAGAGAGTACATAGAGGGGATTTTTACTCGGCGTGACATTGGCCTGCTCTCGTCAACAGATGTCCTGGGTGACACAGGAAAGGACAGAGTAGAAAAAGAGAAAAATGGGATTCTTACAGTTTAATTCGGACCCCTTTCATGAACGGAGGAGGGATTTCATTTTGAAGGTCGATTTGAATATACAGACAAGTTGTGGCTTTTGCTCTCCGTCTCTGTAAAGATTACAATCTTAATTACTTTCTTAATTATCTGTGATTGATTCTCAGGAAAACCGTGAGTCATGTCACTTTTACACAATCACAGGCCTTGGAAAATGTAGACCGACATCTTCACTCTCATAATTACACGTGACACTGATTCGCAAGTGTCTTTTTGCTGACATTTGGAGGAAAAAGACCACCTTCAGCACATACAAGCTCTATAATAATAGCCTATATCTAATTCCAGTGGCTTGGAAATGTGAACAGATCAGCCTTTCCTTGTCCACTTCTGCAGACTTATAGGACGGTCACATTCCCAAGATTTACGTTTATCGTTTTCCAATGAAATAGGGCTGGCTTGTGGAAGCTGCCAACATCATTTCTGTAGGATGCTTGGAGCAGAGCCTGCAATAAATATGGTTTCACCTTCACATAATGTACTGCTCCACAAGGCATTTCCCCTGGTGGATCAATTAAGCATTTAGCTAATCAAAAGGAAAGTGTCCGTAGGAAGAATAAGGATAGACATAACAGCAATATGCGTTTGAGCAAATCCAAAATCGGTTTATCAATCACTGGACAAATGGACCGGATGTATGGGTTAGCTTTCCCAGGTTAGAACTGGGTTAGGCTACCTGTCTCATATACTGTAGGTCACCATGTCTGTTGGTCACTGACTAGCTAGCAGCCTTGAACACCATTAGCATTAGAACAAACATGATCTGACCAAGAGGTTTGCCACACTTGGTCACGTGGCCTTCTATGGTAAGAGCCCAGGTGGGACCGGAGCGTGGTTGAGCCTAGATAGGCCATCACCAACCCCTCAGAAGCCTCCAGACTTAAAGCCCCATTTTTCACATTTTGTTACGTTACAGCCTTATTATAAAACTGATCAAATAAAAAATGTCATCAATCTACACACAACACCCCATAATAACAAAGCGAAAACAATGACATTTTCGCAAATGTATACTTTTTTTTTTTTTTACACAAGTGTTCAGAACCTTTGCTCAGACTCAAACTTGAGCTCATGTGCATCCTGTTTCCATTTATCATCCTTGAGATGTTTCTACAACATGATTGGAGTCCACCTGTGGTAAATGAAATGTATTGGACATGATTTGGTAAGGCACACACTTGTTTATATAAGATCCAGTTGACAGGTCATGTCAGAGCAAAAACCAAACCATGAGGTCGAAGGAATTGTTGGTAGAGCTCCGAGACAGGATTGTGGCGAGACACAGATCTGGGGAAGGGTACCAAAAAAATGTCTGCAGCAATGAAGGTCCCCAAGAACACAGTGCCCTCCATCATTCTTAAATGGAAGAAGTTTGGAACCCCCAAGACTAATGGTGTCCGTCCTAAAGCTGTCCGTCCGGCCAAACTGAGCAATCGGGGGAGACGGGCCATGGTCAGGGAGGTAATCAAGAACCCGATGGTCACTGACAGAGCTCGAGAGTTCCTCTGTGGAGATGAGGGAACTTTCCAGAAGGACAACCATCTCTGCAGAACTTCACCAAATCAGGCCTTTATGGTAGAGTGGCCAGACTGAAGCCACTCCTCAGTAAAAGGCACATGACAGCCCGCTTGGAGTTTGCCAAAAGGCACCTAAAAACTCTGACCATGAGAAACAAGATTCTCTGGTCTGAAGAAACCGAGAATACATTGTTTGGCCTGAATGCCAAGCGTCACGTCTGGAGGAAACCTGGCACCAACCCTACGGTGAAGCATCGTGGTGGCAGCATCATGCTGGGGGGATGTTTTTCAGCAGCAGGGACAGGGAGACTAGTCAGGATCGAGGGAAAGATAAACGGAGAAAAGTACAGAGATCCTTGATGAAAACCTTCTCCAGAGCGCTCAGGACCTCAGACTGGGGATAAAGTTCACCTTCCAACAGGACAATGACCTTAAGCACACATCCAAGACAACGCAGGAGTGGCTTTGGGACAAGTCTCTGAATGTCCTTGAGTGGCCCAGCCAGAGCCCGGACTTGAACCCAATAAAACATCTCTGGAGAGACCTGAAAATAGCTGTTTAGTGACGCTCCCCATTCAACCTGACAGAGCTTGAGAAGATCTGCAGAGAAGAATGGGAGAAACTCCCCAAATACAGGTGTGCCAAGCTTGTAGCATCATACCCAAGAAGACTCAAGGCTGTAACTGCTGCCAAAAGGTGCTTCAACAAAGCACTGAGTAAATGGTCTAAAATGTGATATCAGTTTAATCCCCTAAAAATAGTTTTTGCTTTGTCATCATGGGGTATTGTGTGCAGATTGATAAGGGGAAAAAAAATATTAAATCAATTTTAGAATAAGGCTTTAACGTAAAGGAAAACTTTCCGAATGCACTGTATGTTGTCTTTAATAGAACCCTATCTCAGTAAGGTCTGAGAACACTGTCATGGCTAGAGAATATTGGAAAGACTGAGAAAGACAGGATGAGAGCAAGAGAATAAGGTAAAGGGAGAGAGAGAGAGAGAGCAGGAGAAGGAAAGGTAAGGTCCAGCTGAGACAGCTGCCTGCTATTACTCCATTCCCCCTCCGCAGGAAATGAGAAATCATTTAGTACTGACAGGTACATGCTGAACCTTGCCATCTCTGCTCTAAAACCTAACAAATAATGTATTACAGCAGTTTAACATTAACCCTACGGCTCGCTGCACCTTTCTCTGCTGCCAATGTTAGTCTCATACCTTTACAGTGTTTGTATGTCAAGGGTCTGTTGCCTCTGAGACAGGAAAAACATAACAGCAGACGAAAACTCCTAAAACATCCGAAGCACTTTTTTGGTCATGAAAAGCAGTAATTTAGAGGTCTCCTGTGAGCTGTAGAAGGCTTAGCATGTCCAACTTAAACTGAGGGACTATACAGTCACTCTCCCCACAGCGCTGGGTGAATGAGTTTAACCGCAACCAAAGGCCATAGAAAGAGTGACCACTGATCCATAAAAACCAGCAACCAGGGAGTGATCACATCACAAGAGGCCAGGAGTGGAATCTCCCTCTACTACCAAACAAGGAGAGGGACTATTCATCAAAAAGATGTTCAGATGGAGCAGTTTAGGCATCTTAAACTATTTGCTTCATTCATAGTGACATTAAAAGGTCTGATTTCAAAACATCAGCAGAAAGATGCACTGTAATCAGACTTCATGGGCTGAGATCAGAGAAACAGAAGATCTCCTTGCTGCCTATAACATTCTAAGATCTGTCTAATGGTTCCTCTTCAGGGCAAAAATAAGCCCTGGATCTAGGTCGTTCTAAATAATCCAAACCCTATATACAATTCCACGAGACAATAAAAAATCCCCTCAGTGCAAATAATGCTGCACACTAGGGTTGGGCGGTAATCAAGATTTTCATACCTTTCTTTCACCCCAGGATTTACGGTATTACCAGTTTACTACACAAGTGGGCGCTAAAAATTCAAAATAGCATTCTGGTAATAGACACCCAATGGGCTAACAAAATTAGCGCAAGTAATAGCGAATTTGCTGCTAGCTAAACATGCGAACGAGCGCAAACAAAAATAAATTAATTGCAAAGACAGGCAATCCAGCTCATAAAATTATACATACAGTGCCTTCAGAAAGTATTCAGACCCGTTGACTTTTCCAAATTTTGTTACAGCCTTATCCTAAATTGATTAAAAAAAAAAAAAAAAAAACTCTGCAATCTACACACAATACCCCATAATGACAAAGCGAAAAAAGGTTTTTAGAAATGTTTGATAATTTATTAAAAATAAAATAATTAACACCTTATTTACATAAGTATTCAGATACTTTGCTATGAGACTCTAAATTGAGCTCAGGTGCATCCTGTTTCCATTGATCATCCTTGAGATGTTTCTACAACTTGATTCAACCTGTGGTAAATTCTATTGATTGGACACAAGTTGGAAATGCACACACCTGTCTATATAAGGTCCCACAGTTGACAGTGCATGTCAGAGCAAAAACCAAACCATGAGGTCGAAGGAATTGTCCGTAGAGGCACAGATCTGGGGAAGGGAACAAAAAAAATTCTGCAGCATTGAAGGTCTACAAGAACACAATGGCCTCCATCATTCTTAAATGGAAGAAGTTTGGAACCACCAAGACTCTTCCTAAAGCTGGCCGCCCGGCCAAACTGAGCAATCGGGGGAGAAGGGCCTTGGTCAGGCAGGTGACCAAGAACCCGATGGTCATTCTGACAGAGCTCCTCTGTGGAGATGGGAGAACCTTCCAGAAGGACAACCAGCTCTGCAGCACCCCACCAAAATCAGGCCTTTATGGTAGAGTAGCCAGACGGAAGCCACTCCTCAGTAAAAAGCACATGACAGCCCGCTTGGAGTTTGCCAAAAGGCACCTAAAAAACTAAATGTAGCTGGCTATAGTCCTTCTATGATAGGCCTAAACATTAGAAATATGATGGCCATGCATCGTTTTTGCAAAAAAGATCTTGCTTTTTCATTGTAAGCTCATTTACTTGTGTGGCTGCCAGCCAAATAGCGTTGCACTTCTGTTTTCATCTGATAATGAAGCTATTTTATGTCAAATGTGTTGCACTAATGTATTTTCTGCGAGGGAAAACGATAGTTGCATGTCCCATGTCAATACACCTGCTCCCGCTTTCTCTTGTTGTGCCATTTACAAACAAACACGTGACTGGCTTCAACTGTGCTGGGGTACTAAGTAAGCTTCATAATATAAAATAATATGACAGGAGAAATAAGAACGCGATCTGTTTCATTGCCTAATGCATTGCAAAAGTTGACTGGGTATTTACTTAAATTGCTACAAATATTAAAATGTATTGATAAACTTCAAAGAAATAGTTTCAATGGTATTGAAAAACCTTCCCGTGGCTATTTCCAAATGCCCTGGTATACAGTATACTGCCCAAGCCTACTGCACACACGCACGCACACACATACACACCAAAGGCTGCACAGGGAAGGAGGACAGAGTCAGTGGAAGGCAATGAAACAGGCTGTAATAAACAAGCAGTCAGCCTGTCTGCTGCCCTATTGTTTAGTCTGTGACAGAACAACAACCCCTCAGGCACAGGAACAGTCTCTTGCTGCTACTAGACAATTATTCCCAAGCACAGATGTCTAATTACTATAAAACATCTAGAGAGATGAGGAATGAACAGATCACTGCCCTGAGCCCTCTCTTCACCTCCGACGACGTGAATTCCCTTCTTAATTATACTGAATTACCCCTGTAAGGCTATTCTCCTATAGTCATGATCCAGGTCATATCTTTGTGGCAGACATTTCTCAGTGAGCATTGGTGGTTCAGTATTGTCCCCATCACTATGGTGTCCCTCAGGGGTCAATTCTGGGCCCCATCCTTTTTTCGCTGTACATGCTTCCCCTTGGTGACATCATCTGCAATCATAACATTCAGTTTCACTGCTATGAGGATGACACGCAGCTTTATTTACCAATCAGACCCCGTGACCAAGCTAGCTTAGCTACCCTTCACAAGTGTCTTGCTGACATCAAATGTTAGATGTCTGACAATTTTCTCCAGCTCAATGATAAGAAATCTGAGGTGATTTTATTTGGCCCCCACCCTGCTAGAATCCAGATTGTAAATAATATTGGTAATTTGTCCACCAAAATAAAACAGCACGGCCAGAAAACTGTCTTCTTTGACTCTGACCTAAACCTCCAGCTGCATGTAAAGAAGGTTGTCCAGTCCTGCTTTTATCATCTAAAAAATATAGCTAAATTCAAGCCTCTTATTTCAGTCACTGATCTGGAGAAAGTTATACAGGCTTTTATTTCCTCATGCCTAAATGAATGTAACTCTTTGTATGCATGTCTTAGTCAGAAATCTCTCTATTGTCTACAGTTAAAGCTGCAGCATTTTGAACTGCATTTAGACAGGCACCAAAAAATCTCAACTATTTTAGCTTCTCTACACTGACTACCAGTCACTTCAGTGAATAGATTCTAAAATTGTATGAATCACGTTTAAGGCTAGGCCCCATCATTATATATCTCCCCACGAGCCAGGACGCAGCCAGAGATCCTCTAGCAGGGAGGGCACTGCGGACCAGTCTAGGTTGAAAATAAAAGTAGACTGGTCATTTGCCATTAGGGCCCCTAGACTTTGGAATGGTTTGCCAGAGGCTATCAGGCTTGCTGATTCAGTGCCTTTTTTTTTTTTTTTATCATGTGGAAGACACACTTTTATACAGCTGCTTTTAATTAGCTATCTTTTTTATTCTCCTTCCTCCCGTCTTTATTTGTTAGTTATTATTGATGTGAAGCACTGTTACTTGAATTGAAAAGTGCTATAGAAAGTGATTATTATTATTATTATGCTGCTGCTGCTACAGCTACTGTACCTTGTGATGCTGTTAGCTCAACATGGCTGTTGACATCACGCATAGACATTTGTCAATGATGGACTAAAGCCAAGAAGAGAATGGAGCTCAGCTGAGAAGAGAGAACAGGGGTCTTATAGGTTTTCATAGTAGCCTAGATGATGGCCTGGGTTGTTCAAAGGGAGAGCCCGCATGGTGGATAAGAGCCTTTTATTGCAGAGGAACTGAAAGAACCTTTCGCCAATAAAAGAAGAAGCTCCTCCAGCATCACAGGATGGATGGCCTAGTTCTAGGCAGACCTGGAAGTGACCTCAATCTCTCAGACTGAGGCTTGTTCTTTGTAACACACACACTAGGGTTGAGTGGTATCTAGATATTCATACATTCCTGTACCATACCGGGTATACGGTATTACCAGCAGTGCACGCACACAAGCTGGTGCTATTTTTTCTCAAACATAAATAAAGATTGCTAACAAAGTATAAGCAAATTCCCATAGTGGATGCTAGCTAAATGCTAACAAGTGCAAGCGAACATAAACGAATTGCAAGGACAGAAAACCCAGTTAAATGTTATACAACTATCTCAAAAGGCTACTCACAGGTTGCTGCATAAAACAAATATTATACAGCAGGGATCTTGATCCAGATCCAGGAAGGGATTGATTGTCTCAGTTGTAAGCAAGAAGCTTGAACTTGCAAGCTAGACACTTAGCTAGAAAGTTAGAAAACCAAATACATAGCTGGAGCAAATTTAAATTTGGTACATCTTACACTGAACAAAAATATAAACATGTAAAGTGTTGGTCCCATGAGCTGAAATAAAAAATCCCAGAAATGTTACATATGCACAAAAAGCTTATTTTGCGCAAAAATGTGTTTACATCCCTGTTAGTGAGCATTTCTCCATTGCCAAGATAATCCATTGACCTGACAGATGTGGCATATCAATAAGCTGATTACACAGCATGATCACCTTGTGCTGGGGACAATAAAAGGCCACTAAAATGTGCAGTTTTGTCACACAGCACAATGCCACAGATGTCTCAAGTTGAGGAAGCGTGCAATTGGCATGCTGACTGCAGGAATGTTCATCAGAGCTGTCGCCAGAGACCAGCCAACCCGGACAGCTGATTTTCTGCAAACTGTCAGAAACAGTCTCAGGGAAGCTCATCTGCACACTCGTCGTCCTCACCAGGGTCTTGACCTGACTGCAATTTGGCATTGTAACCGACTTCAGTGGGCAAATGCTCACCTTCGATGGCCACTGGCAAGCTGGAGAAGTGTGCTGAAGTCTTCACTAATGAATCCGGGGTGAGCGGTTTGCTGATGTCAATGTTGTGAACCGATGTGGAGGTGGAGTGATGGAATGGGCAGGCATAAGCTACGGACAATGAACATAATTACATTTTATCGACGGCAATTTGAATGCACAGATACACCGTGACGAGATCCTGAGGACCATTGTCGTGCCATTCATCTCCCACCATCATATCCTGTTACAGCATGATAATGCACAGCCCCATGTCGCAAGGATCTGTACAGAATTCCTGGAAGCTGAAAATGTCCCAGTTCTTCCATGGCCTACATACTCAGACATGTCACACATTGAGCATGTTTGAGATGTTCTGTATCGACGAGTATGACAGTGTGTTCGAGTTCCTGCCAATATCCAGCAACTTCGCACAGCCATTGAAGAGGAGTGGGACAACATTCCACAGTCAACAGCCAGATCCACGTTATGCGAAGGAGATGTGTCGCGCTGCAAGAGGCAAACGGTGGTCACACCAGATACTGACCGGTTTTCTGATCCATGCCCCTACCTTTTTTTAACGGTATTTGTGACCAACAGATGCACATCTGTATTCCCATCATGTGAAATCAATAGACTAGGCAGGGATCATCAAATAGATTTAGCGGCTGGACGATTTTTGGTGGAGCTGATGGTCGAGGGGCCGGAACATTTTCACAAATAATTTGTAGACTGCAAATTTACCACAAGAATGTTTGACTAAAACAATCATTTCAAAGCTTTCTTACATTTGTATATGATCACGTCTCTATTGGCGTGGGAATAGTTGGGAACAGATTTCTTAAATTAAAAATCACTTGGAGCTGAATTCCCGGTGTTTTTACAGTCTTATGCTCAACAATAAAAATAGATATAAGAAATCTTGGGGGGCCAAATAAAGACACCACCAGTTGGGAAACACTGGATTAGGGCTAATTTATTTATTTATTTCAATTGACTGATTTCCTTTTATGAACTGTAACTCAGTAAAATCTTTGAAATTGTTGGATGTTGCGTTTATATTTTTGTTCAGTGTATATAGTTAACTTTAAGTTTGCCAGCTAAGTTAAGATATTTAGCTCGAAAATCATACGGTGGTTATTTCAAAATACCCCAGTATACAGCCTAAGCCTAACACACACATATACACACAGCAGAGATCTCACACACACACAGTATCTCACAACCAGCTCCTCTGAGATTTAGAGTTTCACTCAGCTTCCTTTTATCAGTCGATAAAGATCAGACAGTGAAAATACTGCAGCGTCATCCTTGACCAAGTAGCCTCTATACGGACCGACTGGCCACTCACATCCCATCCCACATCCCCTTAGAAGCAGCACTACATTACTACAGCAGGGCCATCCTTAACAGAGTGGCAAGAAGGCCCATACCTATGGCCTACATCACTCACTTTTATGGAAGTAAGGTGGTGTAGGGTTTAACAAGACATTTTACTCATCAAGGGACACGACATTATACAACCATAAAACGATGAGGCCCACAAATCTCTGTCTGACTGGTGATGCATTGCAAGCAGGGCTCATTGTGCGGTCCTCCATGTACAGCATTTCATTCAAATAGTATAGCGAGGCAAAGATTTTGGGTTGCCTTGCCTACTTGAGCAGCAAAACATCTTGCAAAATAAGAAAATACATTTTCAAGAGTTTTAACAAAGTACCTAAAATTCTATTCAAGCACAAAAAGTATATTTAAAATAAGAAAGAGCCTAGCTAGCTCCTAGGTCCACATCCCATTCTGTAATAGAGGATGAAATGCTGCTGTAGGGTTTAAAGAGAGCCAGCTGAGCTGCCATTCACCCGATTGTGTCATTTTCCTCTGAGCCAGTGCCATAGCTGGAGCAGATCCACTGACCAGGGGCGTCTGTGGTCTGCTCTGAGCGCCAGGCAGTTGGCCTGGTCTGGGACTGGGCCGGTGAGGCACTGCGGCAGGGTAGGCTGCCCGCCCCTGACACAGAGCACCCGCGCTGGGGAACGTCTGAGTAATGGCAGGGTAACCTGATCCAGCCGGAGGGAGGAAGGGAGGGAGAGGAGTGAGCCATGCTGATGCCTAAATCATAGCAGGAAGATGGAGGGAGAGAGAGGGAGAGAGAGACCGAGAGAGGTTTGGGAGGAGGCCTGGAGACAAGAGGATAAAAGTAAACTAAACTTCCCCCTCCGCCTCTGAGCACACGCACATGCCACACCCACTGCTGGGCTGGGGAGTTACTCAGAAAGATGACAGGGAGTGGGCTTGGATTTCAACCTCACCACATGCCATGGCACAGACATATTTCAACCCAAAAAGCCCACATGAAACGAGCTAGGTCTACATTTTCTCCAATGCTTGCGCAATTGAGTGACTTAACAGGCATAGATTTGAAAAATATGAATAAATACAACTTAGAGGATTTAGAGGGGGAAAGCCCGGCACGTGTAGGCTAGTAATGTGTGTCTCTCCACTAGCCTATATGGAGTAATGTCACCTTGAATCTAGACTAGAGCCCGACCGATATGGGATTTAATCAGCTTTACATGATAACCACCAAAAAGCAATCCTCTATAAATACAAAAGTAAATAAACACTTCAGTTTACCTTCTTAGATAGACACATTTTTATGTTGTATCGATGGCAGTGTATAAGAATGCAGAAGTGTTTGTGCACCACAAGCACACTGATAAACAAGAAAGTATTACATTTAATCTCAAGTGAATCTGAAACTGCACTTGTCACAAGATAAAACAACACAGTGAAATCCTGTGACATGCAGTTCATAATGTCATCACTTTGTATTGAGTAGATTCACTACAGTGCTTTACAACAGTTAAAAGGTCATATAAATACTTTATGGCAATCATGCAATGAGAGTTTGTTCAGAGAACTTTTGAGGATGGCTGGGAAACTCCATTGGAATTGTATTAACGCCCATTGAGTAAGTTTCCCATGCGTCGTCAATGGACCGTGCGGTACATTCCGTGCGATTGAGAAGATGGCACCGACAGAAAGGGCTGCCGTGCTTCTAGGAAATTTTGCCGTATTTCATTTCTTTAATGTATTATTTCTTACATTATTAGCATAGGAAATGTGTTATTACATACAGCCAGAAAGAACTATTGGATATCAGATCGGCCGTAACTCACCAGCACTACCAGCATTACAACCAGGAATACAACTTTCCCAAATCTGATCTTTTGTTCGCAGCCCCCCAGGGCAATTAAACTGATTCCAGAGGCTGACCCAAAACACCGCCGGCGAAGGGGAGGTACTCAGAGTGGTCTTCTAGTCCGACTTAGGAGGCACGCACACCACCCACCGCTTCCGAGTATATTACTCGCTAATGTTCAGTCTCTGGATAATAGTTGATGAGCTCAGGGTGAGGATTTCTTTCCAGAGAGACATCAGGGATTGTAACATACTCTGTTTATCGAAAACATGGCTCTCTCGGGGTACTCTGTCGGAGTCAGTAAAGCCAGCAGGAATCTCAGTACATCGCGCAGACAGGAATAAATATCTCTCCGGGAAGAAGGACAGGGGTGTATGTTTCATGATTGACGACTCATGGTGTGATTGTGATAACATACAGGAACTCAAGTCACTTTGTTCACCCGACCTAGAATACCTCACAATCAAATGCCGACCGTATCGTCTCCCAAGAGAATTATCTTCGGTTATAGTCACAGCCGTATATATCCCCCCTCAAGCCGATACCACGACGGCCCTTAAAGTACTCCACTGGACTTTATGCAAACTGGAAACCACATATCCTGAGGCCGCATTTATTGTAGTAGGGGATTTAAACAAAGCAAATTTGAGAAAAAGGCTGCCAAAGAACTAACACATTGACTGTAGTACTCACACTGCTAAAACACTCAACCACTGAAACTCCAACTTCCAGGATGCCTACAAGACGCTCCCCCGCCCTTCTTTCGGCAAATTTGACCATGACTCCATTGTGCTCCCCCTTCCTATAGGCAGAAACTCAAAAACAGGAAGTACCCGTGCTAAGGACTATTCAACGCTGTTCTGACCAATCGGAATCCACGCTTCAAGATTGTTTTGATCACGCAGACTGGAATATGTTCTGGTTAGCCTCCGATAATAACATTGACAAATATATTGATACAGTGACTGAGGTTATCAGGAAGTGTATAGGAGATGTTGTAACCACTGTGACTATTAAAACCTACCATAACCAGAAACCGTGGATAGATGGCAGCATGTGCGCATAACTGAAAGCGCGAACCACCGCATTTAACCACGGCAAGGTGACTGGGAATATGGCAGAATACAAACAGTGTAGTTATTCCCTCCGCGAGGCAATCAAACAGGCAAAATGTCAGTATAGAGACAAAGTGGAGTCGCAATTCAACGGCTCAGACACGAGACTAATGTGGCAGGGTCTACAGACAATCACGGACTTCAAAAGGAAAACCAGCCACGTCGTGGACACCGACGTCTTGCTTCCGGACAAGCTAAACACCTTCTTCACCGCTTTGAGGATAACACAGCGCCACCAACACGGCCCCCTACCAAGTATTGTGGGCTCTCCTTCTCCGTGACCAAGACATTTAAGCGTGCTATCCTTCGCAAGGCTGCTGGCCCAGGCGGCATCCCTAGCTGCGTATTCAGAGTATGCGCAGACCAGCTGGCTGGTGTGTTTACGGACATATTCAATCTCTCCCTATCCCAGTCTGCTGTCCCCACATGATTCAAGATGGCCACCATTGTTCCTGTATCCAAGAAAGCAAAGGTAACTGAACAAAATGACTATTGCACCGTAGCACTCACTTCTGTCATCATGAAGTGCTTTGAGAGACTAGTCAAGGATTATGTCACCTCCACCTTACCTGTCACCCTAGACCCACTTCAATTTGCAAACCGCACCAATAGATCCACAGACGATGCAATTGCCATCACACTGCCCTATCCCATTTGGTCAAGAAGAATACCCATTTAAGAATTCCTGTTCATTGACTATAGCTCAGCATTCAACACCATAGTACCCTCCAATCTCATCAATAAGCTCGAGGCCCTGGGTCTAAATCCCGCCCTGTGCAACTGAGTCCTGGCCTTCCTGACGGGCCGCCCCCAGGTGATGAAGGTAGGAAACAACACCTCCACTTCGCTGATCCTCAACACTGGGGCCCCACAAGGATGTGTGCTCAACCCCCTTCTGTACTCCCTGTTCACCCATGACTGCTTGGCCACGCACGCCTCCAACTGAATCATCAAGTTTGCAGACAACACAGCAGTAGAAGGCTTGATTACCAACAATGACGAGACAGCTCTTTTCAACCTCAGGAGGCAGAAAATTTGGCTTGGCACCTAACTTTTACAGATGCACAATTGAGAGCATCCTGTCGGGCTGTATCACCGGCTGGTACGGCAACTGCACCGCCCGCAACCGCAAGACTCTCCAGAGGGTGGTGCGGTCTCCCCAATGCATCACCGGGGGCAAACTACACGCCCTCCAGGACTGTTAAATAACCATCACTAGCACATTAGAGGCTGCTGCCCTATATACATAGGCTGCGTTTCAAACACTTAAAAAAGACACACCTTTGTCCACTTACCCTCACCTTGTGCCCTTGGGGGAATCCCCGTCACCATCTTGGATGTCGGTCCAAACGATTAGCCAAACAAGGGAAGTTCGCAACATAAGCCCACGTTTTTGATCGAGTTTGCGAGTGTACAATTATGTTCACTTCGGGAACTGAAACGCCCCATAATTCAATTCGCAATGATTGTACATCCGCTAAGAAAAGTCTGCCGAAACTTAAAACCTCAATGTCAATATGGATAAGTCAGCATAGTAAGTAAGTAAAAACTAATGTAAAAAGGTAAAAAATGTTGATACTAATGCACATGACGGCACAAACACGTCTCGTAGAAGTAATGATGTTTTTGTTTGGTTAGCTTTTGGAAATTGTAGAACATTTTCCTTCTTCAGAAGTTCCAGCTAGGCAGGCTAACGTTAGTTAGCAAATTAATTTGATAGCTATCATACAGTAGGCGTATATTAACTATATCATTATTAATATAAGTAGACACGCAATCATAATTGACTGTAGCGCAATAACATCTGCTAAACACGTGTATGTGACCAATAAAATTTGATTTGGGAGTCAATTGAGCGCTAGCTCAAAAACCCAACATTAGCATGAATTTAGTTTACAAGAACTAGTAGAAATAGTTAACTTGTTCACTGTAATATCATATAGCTTTGTAATCGTGACATGTACTTGAGGAAAATAGGCAAATTTCTCGACTAATACCCTTACTTTGGAGAAGAGATTGCGTGACAATTAGCTTAGCAACCGCATGACGCACCATGACAACGTGAACGCGATTGGTCTAGAGTCAGCTGTGTGAGGCATTATACATTCCTCCATTCATTGCCCAATAGGAAGAAAGAGAGATGACAAGAAACGAATCGGTTGACCGTTTTATGTGTGGATTAATTGTCGGAGTAGAGGACCTTGTGCATTTCGGGTAAAATAACAATTCAATGTTTATATCCCAGGACAAATTAGCTAGCAACAGCAAGCTAGCTAAATAGGACAAATTAGCTAGCAAGTGCAAGCTAGCTTGCTAAATTGCTATAAATGTTTAATGCTTTTCGACCTGTCACAAAATTAATGTAATTGGTTCAGAGTTTGTTGTGATATTTTAACCTGCGTGTCGTGATGGCGTTTGGTGTGGGGAGACAAAATAAATGTATGCACGATGGTTCACGCGCGCAGCCGGTTTGGGTTCCGTGTAAGGTAGAATCGCTTGATATTTCATGAAATACCTTTCAGGATAATCTATAGGCTAAATTGAGGTCAGGTTGGTAAACTTCTTTTACAGATGTTTTCACCATTCAAGCTGATAAAAAGTGAGAGAAATAAAGCTTTTACATTCAATAACTCATTGTGCAGAAAAATTCAGAAGTAGGTTTGGCGAGGGAATGCCACTGTTTGGAGCTACATCCACACCCCATAACCAGCAGATTAGGCTGCAGCGAGCTAGGCTGCAGGAAAGGACAATCGGCTGGTAAACTGGATAGCAGGCCAGCTATTTAAATCAAGTCAAATTTTATTTGTCATGCGCAGAATAAACAGGTGTAGACCTTACTGTGAAATGCTTACTTACAAACTTCTTTAGACTAATTGAGTATCTGGAGCATTTGTGGGTTCGATTACAGGCTCAAAATGGCTAGAAACAAAACAATTTGACAGTCTATTCTTGTTCTGAGAAATAAAGGCTATTCCATGTGAGAATGCTGTGCACTATTCCCTTCACAGAACAGCGCAAACTGGCTCTAACCAGAATAGAGAGAGGAGTGGGAGGCCCCGGTGCACAACTAAGGAAGAGGACAAGTACATTAGTGTCTAGTTTGAGAAACCGACGCTTCACAAGTCCTCATCTGGCAGCTTCATTAAATAGTACCCGCAAAACACCAGTCTCAACGTCAACAGTGACGAGGCGACTCCGGGATGATGGCCTTCTAGGCAGAGTTCTCTCTCTCAGACTGGCCAATAAAAAGAAAAGATTAAGCCGGGCAAAATAACACAAACACTGGACAGTCGCCCTCTTCAAATGCCAACAGACATCGACCCGATGTCTAGTTTAACGCAGATGTGCAAAATTGAGGTCAAAGCTGACGTGCATACCTATATAACGTAGGTACATGACATAATGACGCCACGTAAAATTTTGCACTACACGTGCAACACAGCATTCCTAACCTAGCCCACAATGTCTGCCGTGTGGATTAGAGGTCGACCGATTAATCGGAATGGCCGGTTAATTAGGGCCGATTTCAAGTTTTCGTAACAATCGGAAATCGGTATTTCTAGACACCGATTTATTATTATTATTATTTTACTTACACCTTTATTTATCCTTTATTTAACTAGGCAAGTCAGTTAAGAACACATTCTTATTTTCAATGACGGCCAAGGAACGGTGGGTTAACTGCCTTGTTCAGGGGCAGAATGACAGATTTTTACTTGTCAGCTCGGGGATTTAATCTTGCAACCTTACAGTTAACTAGTCCAAAGCTCTAACCATCTGATTACATTGCACTCCACGAGGAGACTGCCTGTTACGCGAATGCAGTAAGAAGCCAAGGTAAGTTGCTAGCTAGCATTAAACTTATAAAAAACAATCAATCAATCATAATCACTAGTTAACTACACATGGTTGATGATATTACTAGTTTATCTAGCGTGTCCTGCGTTGCATATAATCGATGCGGTGCGTATTCGCGAAAAAGGACTGTCTTGCTCCAATGTGTACCTAACCATAAACATCAATGCCTTTCTTAAAATCAATACACAAGTATATATTTTTAAACCTGCATATTTAGTTAATATTGCCTGCTAACCTGGCTCGTTGCGAACTCTGTGAAGACTATTTCTTCCTAACAAAGACAGGCAACTTCGCCAAACGGGGGATGATTTAACAAAAGCGCATTTGCGAAAAAAGCACAATCGTTGCACGACTGTACCTAACCATAAACATCAATTGCCTTTCTTAAAATCAATACACAGAAGTATATATTTTTAAACCTGCATATTTTGCTAAAAGAAATCCAGGTTAGCAGGCAATATTAACCAGGTGAAATGGTGTCACTTCTCTTGCGTTCATTACATGCAGAGTCAGGGTATATGCAACAGTTTGGGCTGCCTAATTTGCCAGAATTTTACGTAATTATGACATAACATTGAAGGTTGTGCAATGTAACAGGAATATTTAGATTTATGGATGCCACCCGTTAGATAAAATACGGAACGGTTCCGTATTTCACTGAAAGAATAAACGTCGTGTTTTCGAGATGATAGTTTCCGGATTCGACCATATTAATGACCTACGGCTTCTATTTCTGTGTGTTATTATGTTATAACTAAGTCTATGATTTGATAGAGCAGTCTGACTGAGCGATGGTAGGCACCAGCAGGCTCGTAAGCATTCATTCAAACAGCACTTTCGTGCGTTTTGCCAGCAGCTCGTCGCTGTGCTTCAAGCATTGAGCTGTTTATGACTTCAAGCCTATCAACTCCCGAGATTAGTCTGGTGTAACCGATGTGAAATGGCTAGCTAGTTAGCGGGGTGCGCGCTAATAGCGTTTCAAACGTCACTCACTCTGAGACTTGGAGTGGTTGTTCCCCTTGCTCTGCAAGGGCCGCGGCTTTTGTGGAGCGAAGGGTAACGCTGCTTCGAGGGTGGCTGTTGTCGATGTGTTCCTGGTTCGAGCCCAGGTAGGGGCGAGGAGAGGGACGGAAGCTATTCTGTTACACTGGCAATACTAAAGTGCCTATAAGAACATCCAATAGTCAAAGGTATATGAAATACAAATCGTATAGAGAGAAATTGTCCTATAATTCCTATAATAACTACAACTTCTTACCTGGGAATATTGAAGACTCCTGTTAAAAAGGAACCACCAGCTTTCATATGTTCTCATGTTCTGAGCAAGGAACTTAAACGTTAGCTTTTTTTACATGGCACATATTGCACTTTTACTTTCTTCTCCAACACTTTGTTTTTGCATTATTTAAACCAAATTGAACATGTTTCATTATTTATTTGAGGCTAAATTGATTTTATTGGTGTATTAAGTTAAAATAAGTGTTCATTCAGTATTGTTGTAATTGTCATTATTACAAATACATGTTTTTTATTTTATTTTTATTATTATTTTTATTTTTTATTTTTTTAATATATATTTTTTTAAACCGGACGATTAATCGGTATCGGCTTTTTTGGTCCTCCAATAATCGGTATTGAAAAATCATAATCGGTCGACCTCTAGTGTGGATCAAGCAGTCAACAAGTCAAGCAGTCATTTGAAAGAGTAAGAACATTTCAGTAAGACAATTCAAAGGTGAAATCCAGAGTTTTTTTCCTCTGGTTGCATATGTGACATGCTGGTAGAAATTAGGTTAAACGGATTTAAGTTTGCCTGCATTAACTTCATATGGCTGCATCCCGCTACCGGGATCGATATGACAACAGCCAGTGAAAGTGCAGGGCGCCAAATTCAAACAACAGACATCTCATAATTAAAATTCCTCAAACATACATGTGTCTTATATCATTTTAAAGGTAATCTTGTTGTTAATCCCACCAAAGTGTCCGACTTCAAATATGCTTTTCTGCGAAAGCACTACAAACGATTATGTTAGGTCACCACCAAACCACAATAAGCACAGCCATTTTTCCAGCAAAAGATAGCAGTCACAAAAAGCAGAAAGAGATAAAATTAATCACTAACCTTTGATTATCTTCATCAGATGACACTCATAGGACTTCATGTTACACAATACATGCATGTTTTGTTTGATAAAGTTCATATTTATATCAAAAAATCAGAGTTTACATTGGCGCGTTACATTCACTAGTTCCAAAAACATCAAGTGATAGTGCATAGCCACATCGTTTCAACAGAAATACTCATCATAAATGTAGATGATAATACAAGTTATACACATGGAATTATAGATATACCTCTCCTTAATGCAACCGCTGTGTCAGATTTCAAAAAAACTTTACGGAAAAAGCAAATCATGCAATAATCTGAGACGGAGCTCAGAAATATAATAAAATTAGCCGCCATTATGGAGTCAACAGAAACCAGAAAATACATGATAAATGTTTCCTTACCTTTGATGAATTTCATCAGAATGCAGTCCTAGGAATCCCAGGTCCACAATAAATGCTTGATTTGTTCGATAATGTCCGTTATTTATGTCCAATTAGCTACTTTGGTTAGCGCGTTTGGTAAACCATTCCAAAGTCACAAAGCGCGTCCACTATAACGTGACGAAATGTCCAAAAGTTCCGTAACAGTCAGTAGAAACATGTCAAACAATGTACTGAATCAATCTTTAGAATGTTGTTAACATACATCTTGAATAACGTTCCAACCGGAGAATTAGATTGACTTCAGATGAGCGGTGGAACGGAGGTCCTCCTCATGTGAACGCGCATGGTGAAAGCATGGTCAGCTCGTGGCAGTGGTGACTAATTCCTGTCTCCTTCGGCCCCCCTTCACATTAGAGTCATCAGGCAAAGTTCTATTGACTGTTGACATCTAGTGGAAGCCGTAGGAAGTGAAAACTCATCCATATCTCGCTGTAATTTCAATGAGAGCTTGGTTGAAAATCTGCCACCCCCAGAAAAATCCAAACAGGAAGTGGAACTTCTCAGGTTTTTGCCTGCCATATGAGTTCTGTTATACTCACAGACATAATTCAAACAGTTTTTTCTATCCAATACTAATAATAATATGCAAATATTAGCAACTATGACTGAGGAGCAGGCCGTTTACTCTGGGCACCTCTGTGCACCTTTCATCCAAGCTACTCAATACTGCCCCTGCAGCCATAAGAAGTTAAAGTCCCCAGTTACTAGGAGCGCAGCTTCTGGATGAGCATTTTCTTGTTTGCTTATGGCCTTATACAGCTCTGAGTGCGGTCTTAGTGCCAGCATCGGTTTGTGGTGGTAAATAGATGGCTACTAATAATATAGATGAAAACTCTTGGTAGATAGTGTGGTCTACAGCTTATCATGAGGTATTCTACCTCAGGCGAGCAATACATTGAGACTTCTTTAATATCAGACATTGCGCACCAGCAGTTATTGACAAATAGACACTCCCGCCCCTCGTCTTACCAGACGTAGCTGCTCTGTCCTGCCGATGCACAGAGAAGCCAACCAGCTCTATATTATCGGTGTCGTCGTTCAGCCACGTCTCGGTGAAAGATAAGATATTAACGTTTTTTTATGTCCCGTTGGTAGGATAGTCTTAATCGTAGATCGTCCAGTTTGTTTTCCAATGATTACACATTGGCCAATAATACGGAGGGTAGTGGTGGTTTACCTAGTCGTCGGCAAAATCTTACAAGGCATCCCGCCCTCCTCCCACTTTTTATTTTCTTCACGCGGATGATGGGGATTTGGGCCTTGTCTCGACAAAGCAGTATATCCTTCGCGTCGGACTCATTAAAGAAAAAATATTTGTCCAGTTTGAGTTGTTCTGATGTCCAGAAGCTCTTTTTGGTCATAAGAGACAGTAGCAGCAATATTATATAAAAAATTGAGTTACAAAAAATGCGAAAAAAACTAACAAAATAACACAGTTGATTAGGAGCCCGTAAAAAGTTAGCCATCCCCTCCATCTTCTAAATTAAGTTCCAGACTAAATTAAATGCAGCCTCTGTGTTGATCGCCCTTTTTGTGAACCCTTTTATTTGAATAAATATGCATTACATTTACATTTTAGTCATTTAGCAGACGCTCTTATCCAGAGCGACTTACAGTAGAGTGCATACATTTTATTACATTTTTACATTTCATTACATTTTACATACTGAGACAAGGATATCCCTACCGGCCAAACCCTCCCTAACCCGGACGACGCTATGCCAATTGTGCGTCGCCCCACGCCCCACGGATATGCCAGCCTTGCCTGGTTTAAGACGTGCCTCTGTGTATTGAATCTCTCACTGTTCCTCATCATTGCCATCCAACCAGCCACACCTAGTGATTCATTACATAGGCTATCAAAAGTTAGCAAAATGGTAATACTAATATTTTTCATTGTGTAAATTTAGCTAAGAATCATACTGGGGCATAACCATTTTGACAGCAAGATTACACCATCAATGACCATATCATTGAGAATGCATTACACACAAAATACAGAATGTACTGTGTATATTTTGGCATGTAGTCTCACCTTGCATAGCATCTCTCAGTTCATACCATGAAATGATACTCTTCCTGTACAACCTAACTATTCTCCAGAACAAACTCTAGAACTAACTATTCTCCAGACTTGGCACGGGTCTAACATACTTTCTTGTTCTTTCATTTAAAATGTACTGACTGCATTTAAGATGAGTAGAGTTTAGCTCTAGTTCAGGGTTGTACTCATTAGTCCAAACACCTGGTTTCGTTCCGTTTAAGAAACATTTTGCAACAGAATCGGTGGAATGAATACACCTCTCCTTTCTTTCTTGAGATTCGGGATGTGATATAGTTGGGAGTCAAACAGTAGAGTTGAGCACTAGTTCAATTTCAGTAAAGCAATTTCTCTCCATTCTCTCTTACATCATACGAGCGATATTGACTTGGTTATGATTGACCGGAAATGTTAAATAAACAGCCATTCCTCCTTAACTCTCTCTCCCCTCCCTCACCTCTCTCTTCCCATTTCCCTTCTCTCCCCCTCACCACATGTGAAACCACACTGTAGCGCCTAACATGCCAAAGTAAACGTCCCACATCTTTCAAACAGTGTGTTTACACTAGATCAGTCCCACATTTCCACTGGATAACACTGTACTGTATCTGACCTTATTACTAAAAACTGAGGGAATATATTTTCAGTGTTACAGGAAAGAAATGCATTAGGCATAATTAAAAAGACTTTATCATTAGCATTGCATGCTATTCGTTTGCCTGGCTACCCAAACGCTATGCCACGCCCACGGATGTTAGTTTCTTCTCCGTAGTCTGGATCTGATTACAACCCCGACGACATCCCATTGTAGACTGTCTGATTAGTCGCAGAAACCGATGGGTTGGGCCAGAGCCAGAACACACGTGGGTAAAGCGGCGTTTAAAAATGTGTCATTGGCTTTGATATTCTGATTGGTTAGATTATCCAACCGCTTTGTTATCCAACCGCTTTGTTTTGTACAACACCCCTCGTTTTGATGTGACCACAAACGACTTCAATTATGGCAGTCTCAGACTGAAGTATGCTAGCTAGTGAATGATAGAGCAGCAGAAGAATTCAGTTTGAGTTGTCAGGCAAGCTATTCGTAGGACTGTGGTCCATTTGATAGAGGTAGAAGTAGGTATATTTGTCCACATGCTGCTTGAGGGAAAGAAAAACAAACACCATAGATTTGGTAAGGAAATCACCCTGGAACACAACACAAACATGTAAGGAGACATTTTCATCACTCTGTCCAGGGCTAAGATTTGAGATGTCTTTCCCATTAGTGGAAAGTTCCCCCCTGCCATCATAAAGCCACCTCGGTGAATCACACCGTAGCCCTCCCTTGGTGTGTCCTCAGAAACACTGACAGTGCATATTCAGTGTTGCTCCTGACATTTAGGCCTTACTGCCATTCATCTGACTGCATGCTGTTCTTTTCCTCTGTCATCATGAAACAGGACATGCAATGTTTTAAGGGGGGCATGTTTAACAATAACATGCATCATAATAAGTTAACATTGCGCTAACAAATGGCAGTACCTTCAAAGTACTTCAGAGAAGTAACCTCTTCCCCAAGCTAATTGCACATGAGTGGAAGTGAAATCATCCCGTGAGAAAAGCCTTGCTACAGGTGGGCTTCCAATTCTCTTTTACAAAACAACTTAGTGAACGTTTCTACTGTGTTTTCTTTTACTAGAAATAATTCAATCGGCCCAATGAAACAATTGCATGGGGGATTTGTCTATATAGGCCAGGCAACCATCAGTGCAAATAAGCATTTCGCTACACTCGCAATAACATCTGCTAACCATATGTATGCGACCAATACAATTGGATATTTATGGCACCTGTAGCCGCTATGGCACCTGCACGGGTAAATGTAGTATCAGTATACAGTGCATAAAACTACCCAGATACATGATTGGTATCATATAGATTTTCCAATTGCAACTACGAAAGGCATAAAGCTAATCTGTTTTCTGATCTTGTCTGATCCTGAAAGTGCCATGGACGACTGACCTATATGACGTGTGCTGATATGACTGTAAATACACGGCTGTCGTGTTTGCAAAGGAGTGGAAAGCACACATTCGCAGATATTTCGCACACCTAAATAAACGGATAGTACACTGGTTATTTATGATTTCCTGATTTACAATGTTATGGAAAGGCCTAAGCCTGCTATCGCTCTCTATCGTTACATTCCTATTGGCTGAAATGACCTCCGTAATACAATACAGCAAGCCCATTGGGTTAGGCTTTGACGAAATTGTCGAGGTATTTTAAGACATCTCACCTGTATCCCCAGTTGTTTTGGAGGCTTCTTCGTTAATTTGTAAATTGCGACATATTCAATTCTTGCAGAACGGCGGATCTTCCTAACTGTTTCTCGACAGACATTTTGAGCAGTACCTCGAGCCAGGGACGGCAGGTGAGAGAGTAGTAAGTAGACCGTGTTTCAATCCAAATTGTAGTCAAATGTCTGCTGTTAATAGTGAGAAAATGTGATACTGTAAATATAGTATGCTTTGATTACAATATTTTTCACGCATTTTGTAAAGAATGGAATGTGTCGCAATCGCATAGTTTCCCGAAACCCTCTTTTCGAGTGGAATGGTATGGCTCGTAGAATGTAGCCAATAAGCGGCGTTGAAATGTAAACCTCCAATGTTGTCAAGAGGAAAGGGGTTGTCCTTTGCCTGACGCTTGCACATACAGTGGAGGGAATGATGAGAATGAGTACATGTTTCAGAGGACAGCTCTGCAATGTTCTATCCTGCCTGTCAAGATCTGTACACACAATATAATAGCCTATGCCAGCCTTGGTTACAATATATGTGGATTTCGCATAGGCCTAGGTTTAGGTTTATTAGAACATCTTGGTAAATACTGCAGAAACATCCATAAGTGACTGTAGTTGGACCACAAACAGTTTGGGTGTCATTATTTTTCATAAAAAGAAACACTACAGTAGGTTTAATCAAATAATGAGAAGCCTTATTTTTCTGTTGTGTTAGTAAAGTATAGTAGTTGTAGTAGTACTAGTAGTGATAGTAGTAGTGGTAGTACTAGCAGTAGTAGTAGTACGCTATTCTGATGACAGTTCCATGATAGACGCACACCATGTTGCTTCTGTAACATGTATGTGCATTCAGTTCCACAAACACACACACACACAAACAGCACACACATTCGTTCACAGCTTCTGGGTCCCTGGCAGCTCCTTGAGGGTGTAGAACAGTATGCTTCTGACTTCCTGGATGTATTCAGGCGTAATGTTTTTAGTTTTGCTGCGATCGGAGTCACTTCAGGCTACACATGTCCTGTTCAGTTAACCACTGTCACAGGCTTTAGTGAATGGTCCCTGGCAGGTGGTGTTGCTCACTGCTGCGGCTGTGTAGTGAGGCAGAGAGAGATAGAGGGGGTCTTTCACAGCCTGAGCGAGAGAGACATGCTGGGGCTGCCCTGCTGCTGAGGAATCCCCTTCACACAGACATACATGCACGCACGCACAGAGGCACACACACACACATTCTCTCTCAGTCTCACATACAAAATAAGGTGTACAGATGTTATTATTGAAAACGCATATTACAGGCTAAAGCATAGTTTGCTTCCTATAGGATATTTTTAGTGTTGGTGAAATACAGTTACAGGTAGTGTATAATGAACGATGTGGTTATCATTCATGCTGATAGCGATCCAGAGGCAGCTTATCAATATTTCACATCTCCCAAAGCAGCAAGCGAAAAACATAGGTGACTACCTTCTAATGACTTACCGAGGCAGCATTCATTTTTCCCTCAGACAGATTATTGACGTTGAATAGATTACGACTCCCAGAGATCCTATGAAATTATTAATATGTTTAAATATGAAATTCTATGTTACTATATATTACTAGTATTACAGAGCCATGCATAGAGTTCCTGTGCCTATGCACAATAGACTTGGGGAAAGTAGGTGGCACTTCACAACTTTTTGTGATCAATACCTAAATCTTTGCTTCATCACCAAATAGAATTAAGAATGGGCTGTGCTGTGGCAGTAATGACAATATTGATCGGTTCACAGAAGCCCTTTCAGGTGTTTGGCTGGAAATCACAAAGTGTCTTCCATGGATGGATAGGGTGAAGGGGGAGTGAGAGACAGAGACAGGAGGTTTGCCCATTTAGTCAGGCAATCCTTACCCATTACGAGTCACATACATATATTCAGACCCCTTGACTTTTTCCACATTTTGTTACGTTACAGCCTTATTAAAAACATCCTCAGTAATCTACACACAATACCCCATAATGACAAACCCGAAAACAGGTTTTTAGAAATTTTAGCAAATTTATTACAGCTAAAAAACAGATACCTTATTTACATAAGTATTCAGACCCTTTGACTCAAAATTGAGCTCAGGTGCATCCTGTTTCCATTGATCATCCTTGTTTGATGTTTCTACAACTTGATTGGAGTCCACCTGTGGTAAATTCAATTGATTGGACATTATTTGGAAAGGCACACGCTTGTCTATATAAGGTCCCACAGTTGACAGTGCATGTCAGAGCAAAAACCAAGCCATGAGGTTGAAGGAATTGTCCATAGAGGCACAGATCTGGGGAAGGGTATCAAAACATTTCTGCAGCATTGAAGGTACCCAAGAACACAGTGTCCTCCATCATTCTTAAATTGAAGAAGTTTGGAACCACCAAGACTTCCTAGAGCTTGCCGCCAAGCCAAACTGAGGAATCGGGGGAGAAGGGCCTTGGTTAGGGAGGTGACCAAGAACCCAATGGTCACTCTAACAGTGCTCTAGAGTTCCTCTGTGGAGATGGAAGAACCTTCCAGAAGGACAACCATCTCTGCAGCACTCCACCAATGAGGCCTTTATTGTAGAGTGGACAGACGGAAGCCACTCCTCAGTAAAATGCACATGACAGCCCAATTGGAGTTTGCCAAAAGGCACCTAAAGACTCTCAGACCATGAGAAACAAGATTCTCTCATCTGATGAAAGCAAGATTGAACTCTTTGGCCTGAATGCCAAGCATCACGTCTGGAGGAAACCTGGCACCATCCCTACGGTGAAGCATAGTGATGGCAGCATCATGCCGTGGGGATGTTTTTCAGCAGCAGGGACTGGGAGACTAGTCAGGATCGAGGCAAAGATGAACAGAGAAAAGTACAGAGAGATCCTTAATAAAAACCTGCTCCAGTGCACTCAGAACCGCAGACTGGGGTGAAGGTTCACCTTCCAACAGGACAACGACCCTAAGCACACAGCCTAGACAAGTGGCTTCGGGACAAGTCTCTAAATGTCCTTGAGTGGCCCAGCCAGAGTCTAGACTTGAACCCGATCTAACATCTCTGGAGAGACCTGAAAATAGCTGTGCAGCAACACTCCCCATCCAACCTGACAGAGCTTGACAGGATCTGCAGAGAATAATGGGAGAAACTCCCCAAATACAGGTGTGCGAAGCTTGAAGTGTCATATCCAAGAAGACTCAAGGCTGTAATCGCAGCCAAAGGTGCTTCAACAAAGTACTGAGTAAAGGGTCTGAATACTTATAAAAATATGTTTGCTAAAATGTCTTAACCTGTTTTTGCTTTGTCATTATGGGGTATTCGGTGAGCGAAATCATTAGAAAGTGCATCGGCGATGTCGTACCCACAACAACTATAAAAACATTCCCAAACCAGAAACCGTGGATTGATGGCAGCATTCGCGCGAAAGTGAAAGCGCGAACCACTGCTGGACCAGGATGTCTTGCTCCCAGACAGACTAAATAACTTCCTTGCTCGCTTTGAGGACAACATAGTGCCACTGACACGGCCCGCTGCCAAAACATGCGGACTCTCCTTCACTGCAGCCGTCGTGAGTAAAACATTTAAACGTGTTAACCCTCGCAAGGCTGCAGGCCCAGACGGCATCCCCAGCCGCGTCCTCAGAGCATGCGCAGACCAGCTGGCTGGTGTGTTTACGGACATATTCAATCAATCATTATCCCAGTCTGCTGTTCCCACATGCTTCAAGAGCGCCACCATTGTTCCTGTTCCCAAGAAAGCTAAGGTAACTGAGCTAAACGACTACCGCCCCGTAGCACTCACTTCCGTCATCATGAAGTGCTTTGAGAGACTAGTCAAGGACCATATCACCTCCACCCTACCTGACACCCTAGACCCACTCCAATTTGCTTACCGCCCCAATAGGTCCACAGACGACGCAATCGCAACCACACTGCACACTGCCCTAACCCATCTGGACAAGAGGAATATCTATGTAAGAATGCTGTTCATCGACTACAGCTCAGCATTTAACACCATAGTACCGTCCAAACTCGTCATCAAGCTCGAGACCCTGGGTCTCGACCCCGCCCTGTGCAACTGGGTACTGGACTTCCTGACGGGCTGCCCCCAGGTGGTGAGGGTAGGTAACAACATCTCCACCCCGCTGATCCTCAACACTGGGGCCCCACAAGGGTGCGTTCTGAGCCCTCTCCTGTACTCCCTGTTCACCCACGACTGCGTGGCCATGCACGCCTCCAACTCAATCATCAAGTTTGCGGACGACACTACAGTGGTAGGCTTGATTACCAACAACGACGAGACGGCCTACAGGGAGGAGGTGAGGGCCCTCGGAGTGTGGTGTCAGGAAAATAACCTCACACTCAACGTCAACAAAACAAAGGAGATGATTGTGGACTTCAGGAAACAGCAGAGGGAGCACACCCCTATCCACATCGATGGGACAGTAGTGGAGAGGGTAGTAAGTTTTAAGTTCCTCGGCGTACACATCACGGACAAACTGAATTGGTCCACCCACACAGACAGCGTTGTGAAGAAGGCGCAGCAGCGCCTCTTCAACCTCAGGAGGCTGAAGAAATTCGGCTTGTTACCAAAAGCACTCACAAACTTCTACAGATGCACAATCGAGAGCATCCTGTCGGGCTGTATCACCGCCTGGTACGGCAACTGCTCCGCCCACAACCGGAAGGCTCTCCAGAGGGTAGTGAGGTCTGCACAACGCATCACTGGGGGCAAACTACCTGCCCTCCAGGACACCTACACCACCCGATGTCACAGGAAGGCCATAAAGATCATCAAGGACAATAACCACCCGAGCCACTGCCTGTTCACCCCGCTATCATCCAGAAGTCGAGGTCAGTACAGGTGCATCAAAGCAGGGACCGAGAGACTGAAAAACAGCTTCTATCTCAAGGCCATCAGACTGTTAAACAGCCACCACTAACATTGAGTGGCTGCTGCCAACATACTGACTCAACTCCATCTCACTTTAATAATGGAAATTGATGGGAATTGATCAAAAATTTATCACTAGCCACTTTAAACAATGCCACTTAATATAATGTATATGTATATACTGTACTCTATATCATCTACTGCATCTTGCCATCTTTATGTAATACATATATCACTAGCCACTTTAAACTATGCCACTTTTATGTTTACATACCCTACATTACTCATCTCATATGTATATACTGTACTCGATACCATCTACTGCATCTTGCCTATGCCGTTCTGTACCATCACTTATTCATATATCTTTATGTACATATTCTTTATCCCTTTACACTTGTGTGTATAAGGTAGTAGTTGTGGAATTGTTACGTTAGATTACTCGTTGGTTATTACTGCATTGTCAGAACTAGAAGCACAAGCATTTCGCTACACTCGCATTAACATCTGCAAACCATGTGTATGTGAAAAAACATTTTTGATTTGATTTGATTTATGTGTAGATTGATGAGGAAAAATAACAATGTAATCAATTTTAGAATAAGGCTGTAACGTAACAAAATGTGGAAAAATTGAAGGGGTCTGAATACTTTTCGAAGGCACTGTACATGCCTAGCTGACTGATAGGGCACCATCTGGCAGTGTACCGCTCTCTTCTCTTTATCTTACCAATACTCTTTCTCTCTCCAATCTGGAGTGTTTCTCACCCCAACGGCAGCCCTGCTACTCATGCTGAATGCAGTTGCTGGCACCATCCCTTTTTGTTGCTCCCAGCCTATAGACAGAAACTAAAACAGGAAGCGCCCGTGCTCAGGTCTGTTCAACGCTGGTCCGAACAATCCGATTCCACGCTTCAAGATTGCTTCGATCACGTGGACTGGGATATGCTCCGCATAGCGTCGGATAATAACCTTGATTAATACGCTGATTCAGTGAGGGAGTTTATTAGCAAGTGCATCGGTGATGTTGTACCCACAGCGTCTATTAAAACATTCCCCAACCAGAAACCGTGGATTGATGGCAGAATTCGCGCAAAACTGAAAGCGCGAACCACTGCTTAAAATCAGGGCAAGGTGACCGGAAACATGACCGAATACAAACAGTTTAGCTATGCCCTCCGCAAGGCAATCAAACAAGCTAAGCGTCAGTATAGAGACAAAGTAGAGTCGCAATTCAACGGCTCAGACACGAGAGGTATGTGGCAGCGTCTACAGTCAATCACGGACTACAAAAGGAAAACCAGCCCCGTCACGGACCACGATGTCTTGCTCCCAGACAAACTAAACAACTTCTTTGCTCGCTTTGAGGACAACACAATGCCACTGACACGGCCCGCTACCAAAACCTTCCCTGCAGCCAACGTGAGTAAAATATTTAAACGTGTTAACCCTCGCAAGGCTGCCGGCCCAGACGGCATCCCCAGCCGTGTCCGCAGAGCATGGGCAGACCAGCTGGCTGGTGTGTTTACGATGCACAATCGAGCGCATCCTGTCGGGGTGTATCACAGCCTGATACGGCAACTGCTCCGCCCACAACGGTAATGCCCTCCAGAGAGTAGTGAGGTCTGCACAACGCATCACCGGGGGCAAACTACCTGCCCTCCAGGACACCTACACCACCCGATGTCACAGGAAGGCCAAAAAGATCATCAAGGACAACAACCACCCGAGCCATTGCCTGTTCACCCCGCTATCATCCAGAAGGCGAGGTCAGTACAGGTGCATCAAAGCAGGGACCGAAAGACTGAAAAACAACACTTTGTATTCTATCTCAAGGCCATCAGACTGTTAAGCTGTTAAACAGCCATCACTAACATTGAGTGGCTGCTGCCAACATACTGACTCATCTCTAGCTACTTTAATAATGAAAAATTGATGTAATAAATCTATCACTAGCCACTTTAAACAACGCCACTTTATATAATGTTTACATACCATACATTACTCATCTCATATGTATATACTGTACTCTATACCATCTACTGCATCTTGCCTATGCCGTTCGGCCATCGTTCATTCATATATTTTTATGTACATATTCTTATTCATTCCTTTACACTTGTGTGTATAAGGTAGTTGTTGTGAAATTGTTAGGTTAGATTACTTGTTAGATATTACTGCATGGTCGGAACTAGAAGCACAAGCATTTCGCTACACTCGCATTAACATCTGCTAACCATGTGTATGTGACAAATAAAATAAAATAATAATTAATAAAATTGATTTGATTTGTTTATATGCAATCAGCCATTCATATAATTTAATTTGACCCAAAACCAAAACAAGTAGTTACTTTTCATAGCAATTTTTTTGCAGCTTTATGCAGGTAGAGGATGATCTTGCAAAGATTCCCATGCCAATTCTCTCTTACCACAAATACAAATAATTTAGGCTCCAGTACCATGCTCATTATGTCAGTGTAGTGAGGGTGTTTTGATGTTTGGAGATGAAATGCTTTGAGATTAAATATGCATTTTTTTAGATTGGTTAATTATGTATGTATGTGTCCACTGTCAAGTTGAAACTCATGCTCCTGTGATGGTGTTATTTCAAGCGCACCTTTATGCCAATGGTGCGGAATACATTTCCCCCTTATTATAGGGATTTCTTAGGTACACTCGTATGCAACCCTATGGAAATGAGGAGAGTATATAACACACCTCATTGGTGTTTTTCAAACATATTCTATCTATGGACAGTTTTGTCCCATCCAAGCCATGCTGTTAAGGTGGGTTGAGTATTAGATATTTTCTGTGGGGCCATGTTCAATAACAGATCTAGAGGCACTGAAGGAAACAGCATAGAAATACTCACCCACAGCCCATTGACTCGAATGGGGATGTCCATTCTAGAAATTATATTTCTATGGCCGAGAGGCTCAAACATCTGGGACCTGGAGGGATGAACAAAATTCGATTTTGTCCCCCCGCCCCCGCCTCTTTCTGTCCCTCTCTTTCTGCACCTCTATTTCTTCAACGATCAAGGCAAGGCAGTATGCCCTCCCTCGATCGCACTCTCCAGAGCTGTAAAACATTAAAATTAAACGCTTGACTCTTTTCAACTTTTGACATTTTCAGTGTGCCGTAATGGAGTGACTTTTGGTGTATGGCTTGCGTAACTCCACGGAGTCTACGTATACTCAGTTGGTGGTCATGGTTTTACTCTTTAGGTGCAGGTCTATGTTGAGGGAGTGTTTCACACAACTTATTACAAACTGTAAGTGATCATTTTGAAACCTCAAAAAATGAATTTAGTGCTGTAGGTTTCTATCCCACTTCCTGTCAACCAATCCATGAGTTATTGGGAGAGGCCGGATTAGGCACCAATTATAGAATTCATGCACTGCTGAACTTCTATTTTCCCCCCGTTTACCATCTTTATTATGAATAATAAACGAGAATATCATTGTAGGATGTTTATTTCCAGCTAGCCCTTTGACAATGTTGTGTTATTACAGTCGTTTCCTGTTCTGGAATTTAAACTGTGGCTTCTGGTTTCCCTTACTACCCATACTCCCCGGCGGTCCCGTAACCCTTTCAGCACCTCGCCGGTCGGTGCTTGTAAAGGTGTGGGTGGTCGGGCTCAGTCTTAGTCAGGGGTTTGGACCCTGTAGCGGACGCGTGGACTTTGAGATGTGAAATTGCATTAAGTCGCCAGTTTTAAAGTCATAATGGTAAGGCGAGGAGCCCAGGCAATCCTCCCTTTTATGAAACCTAAGTTACTTTACAGAGTAGAGGACCAGAGAAGGTCTGTTGGAGTTTGGCAACTGGGATTTATAAGGGGGAAGTTAAATGGAGGGAAACTGCAGTCATTCACATGCAGTTATGCCCATTGTCATCTAAGATGAACACATACTTTATGACACGGCACACTACCTCCGTTACAACAGCATATAGAGTAACATGCAATGAAGGCACGGGTATGTATTTGAAATGTCTTACTCTTGTGGCACAGGAATGGATTTGAAATGTCAGTGGAAGTTGTTTTATTCTACTCATCATAATCATACATTTGGTTGTTTTGTGTGGTCATACATGCTTATACCATGGTAACTGACTGTAAAACCATTGTGGAAAACCCTTTCCCATCGCCACAATAGAAAAGAATGGAGCTGCAGTCAGATACGCCATTTGGAAGACTCTCATTCAGCACGGTAGATCAATATTAAAGTAAGGATGAAGGGAGAAAGAGAAGAGTGGTCTGGAAAAATATCCTTCCTTCTGCCTGTAACACCTGAGTAATAATTTCCTTCTCACTACATCTCACCACACAGGTATTATTTCATCGCAGAGCGATTTTAAAATGTGAGAAGATGCCTCCAACAATAACACCTTGATATACTGAGCTTGACGTCTTTGCAAAACGTAAGGGTGGCCGTTCCAGCAACAGAAACAAATGAGCAGTAAAATACAACAGGCGCTCCAATAAACACAGCATAAATTTAAAACAGTGGTTTCCAGGGGACGGCTGTCTCTTTTGACAATCACAACAGGGGGAAGACTGGGGAAGGAAAGATTGTCTGGGGCTCAGCGTGTGAGGCACACGTACACACATGCATACACATACACACACATATGTATGCACACAAAAACACGTATGCTTTCCTTGCCATACTCGAAAGCTCCAAAGTCTCCATTCGTGACACACACGCATGTACCACACACTCTCACGGAGCGAGCGAGAGAGCGCTGTACTGAGCAGCCAAGGTAAGTATGTATCTTGGATAGTTGGGCTGACAGACGTTACTGTATTCACCCTGAGGTTAGAAGACCTCAGTCCCCCAGCTAATGACACAGTCAGTGTAAATTCATATGAGTGAGTTTGTGTTTGTTAATTTAAGTGTGTGTGTGTGTGTGTGTGTGTGTGTGTGTGTGTGTGTGTGTGTGTGTGTGTGTGTGTGTGTGTGTGTGTGTGTGTGTGTGTGTGTGTGTGTGTGTGTGTGTGTGTGTGTGCACGCGCTTGCATGTGTGTGTCTAGTTGGGTGATACTGGGCCCTTATCCAAAACCTTTTCAGGTCTCATCTTATACAGAGAGAAAAATATGAGGCCATTTGAATGTGATTCCCAAAAGAAGGTGGTGCACTCAGATGACCAGTGCTGTCCTGCATTACTTCACAACAATGTGTGAATGCCCTGGATCTTTCCCCCTGTCCTGACTCGGATTGTTTGTGTCAGTCAAATTTTTCCTGGTGAGGAGAAAAATCCATAGAGCAGATGGGAAGGTAGCCTAGCGGTTAGAGCTTTGGGCCAGTAACCGAAAGGTCGCTTGATCGAATACCTGAGGCCACAAGGTGAAAAATCTGTCAATGTGCCCTTGAGCAAGGCACTTAACCCTCATTTGCTCCAGTACTACTATTGCTGACCCTTTAAAAACAACACATTTCACTGCACCTATTTGGTGTATGTAACAATAAATAGAATTAGGTCATAGCAAACAGGAAGTGAGTTCAGAATGACCTGGTGTTTAGGAGGGAAACGGACTAAGATTGAAATCTAGTCCTCAAACATTGTTGGGTTTGCAGGGTCTTTGTGTGTGTGTGTGTGTGTGTGTGTGTGTGTGTGTGTGTGTGTGTGTGTGTGTGTGTGTGTGTGTGTGTGTGTGTGTGTGTGTGTGTGTGTGTGTGTGTGTGTGTGTGTGTGTGTGTGTGTGTGTGTGTGTGTGTGTGTGTGTGTGTGTGTGTGTGTGTGTGTGTGCGTGCGTGTGTGTGTGTGATAATTTCGGTCGGAGAGTATGGATGAGAAACATTTGCAAGAGTATGTATGAGAAAAATGTGGCAATATCATTTGTTTATTTGTGTCATTTATTGTTTGTTTATGACAAACTATCCGGTAATATACATTGGTATTTTGGTAGTAGTAACTATTATTGCTTATTAGTAGGGACGTCAAAGGTTTATAGTCACCATGGATGCTCTAGTCTAGAGCCCCCGGTGGTTAAATTGTATTTAGGAGCATTTTCTTTACTCACTCCATGGTTAAAGTAGTACGAAATATGTCATTGTTGTAAACATTATTTTGACATATTGTATTATTTTATTTTACATTAATTTCCCCATGGTGGACAGAACGTGTTACTACAATGCGCAGGCTGACATTTTGAATTCGTCGGAATTGACCAGTAGAAAAGTGTTGTATTTCCTTCTGTAAGACTTGTTCTACTGGTTAACTTCAGCAAATCATATTCTCACGTCGATTTCTAAATAGCGATAGGGGCTGGCTTTCATTTGAGTGATAATTTGACCCTCAAATCCGTATGTGTTATTAAGGCCAGAGACGTTTGTCGGGCAAAAGTGGTGAGGGAGGAGCGCTCTTTTCGAATCAAACAGTAGTCTGCGCCACTCAGTCATGTTGTCAACAAGGCAGCAAGGTGCGTGGTCCAGAAACATAACTATTTTCCATAAAATATTTGTTTGAATTTTCATAATAGTTTTCATTGAAGGCAGATAAAGCATTTTTATTTAAAATCAGAATCCTACTCATTACTCCACAAGCTTAATTACGTCGCTTTTGTTTTGTTCCGTTCCGACTTCGCCACACGGTCCCAAAAAACGAATGGAATCAACTTTCACCCGGTGCAAAACACGTCTATCAGGGGCGCCCGGGCCAGATTAATCGAATCCCCTCATTGATTTCAATACAAATATTGACGTGAGTGATTAATTTGCGCACGCTATTGATTGCAGTAGAACAAGCTAATCAATTCCAGTCTTGAGTGACTGCCTGGTAAATGTTGAGCAGTTTATAATGTACTAATTAAGCAAAATACAAGTTATCTGAACACAAGTGTGACATGTGTGTAGGGAGTCATTTTTATGTCTTGGTCTTCAAAATATCAAGACATTTCAGCATATTGATTATGCATTTGGACATTTAAAACCAGTGTTTTGACACTCGGCTATAAATAAAAAGGAATATAGGAATATAATTGGTACTTTAACATTATTTTCAACAGGATTCTACTTAATCAGGTCAAATCTACAGAAGGAGCCCAAATATGTGCTGTGATTGATTGATTTTGATGATATTAGTGAAGTCTTGAAAATGAGTTTGTCTTGCCTGTTATTGGTAATGTATCTCTCTGTTATTATCAATAACCTTCTTTGCCCCACCCGGGCAGCTGTGGGTGTGTAGTACACTCTCCTCTAGTTTGTTATCATCTATCACTACAACTCTGAGTCTGGTGTGGTGATGTAAGGGATGTGTGGAGGAAGGCCTGGGCCTCACATTTAGCTGTGCTCTCCTGGGAGAGATTAGCCTGTTTAGGCTCTGGTGTCTCTCTCTCTAACACTGCCACACTTTGACTGCTCACTGCTGCTGGCCTCTCTTTGTTTGGAACCAATGGTGTGTTATTCTATTCTCTCTCTCTTTTTGTGCTTTCTGTTTCTCTCCTCTTTGCTCTATATTCCTCTGCTCTTGCTTTCCTTCTTATCACGCATCCTCATTTGTCACTGTCTCAACCTGAACTGTTTCTATTTTCCTTTCGGTGTCTATTTCTCGCTCACTCCCTCGCTCTCTGTTATCTTGAAGTGTGCCAACACTACCCCTTTCTCATTTGATCTCTCTCTCTCTCTCTCTCTCTCTCTCTCTCTCTCTCTCTCTCTCTTTCTCTTTCTCTTTCTCTTTCTCTTTCTCTCTCTCTCTCTCTCTCTCTCCAGCAAAGCTGATGCTCTTAACTGACAGCCCAGATGGCTTGGTGGGGTCCAGGCCCAGACTGGGCCCCTCTCTGCAACCCAATCCCACACCAGGTCTCTTGTTCTGCTCCAGAGCCCTCTACTACAGGTCTATCCCAAAATGGCACCCTATTGCATATATAGTGCAGAGCCCTCCTCCACAGATCCCCAGGCCCACCGGCAGGCTGCTAGCTAGGTTCCTGTCTCCTGCCTCCTGTTCTGGCTAGGCCGGTAGGAGCTCCACTGCACCACGCCGCTGTTACATAAAACTCCTAAACGACCCCAGCCATAAGAGGATCAATACTCATTTTAAGGGAGGAGCATGATTTCTTAATGTAGTGGAGGAGGATGGCTTCTTATCCCCTCCTCCCCTCGCCTCCTCTCCCCCATCCCCTGCCTCTGTCTCTCGACAGGAGCCATCGCAAGCAGCTCTAGTCATCCTTTCATTTCTCTCACTTCCTGGGATGGGGTTAGTTAGTTAAAGACAATATCCTCTTTTATTGCTGATTTCATTATTTCTGTGAATTGTGCCGCTTTGAGAACATCTGTAGTAGGTTATGCCGTGTTGGGAGGATGTTGGTGAATTTTAGATTCATGAGAATGCTGTATCTTTCAATATCTGTATTATTAGCTACAATATTGCTTTTGGTCCTTGGTGCCAATTTTTTTTATAAATGAAGTCAATGCATTGTAATTGACTTCTTTGAACCATCTTACTCTAGCTGTAGGGTCAACTTGAAAGGTGTATGTATATAATAGCATAACCATCAGTCTTCATCCCCCAGTATATGAATTTATCCTAATAGTTCTGCCAAAGAAAATAAATTGAGCTGTTTTATTCTAGTTGCTTTTAAACACACCAGAGAGCACTCTCCCTCTCTTCAGACCGTTTCATTATTGGTAGTCATATTATTATTATTCTTTGTTTTCCACAGACGTTTCGTTTTAAAAATGACTTCACGCTAACAGTGGCATAATCCAAGGAAAATGGGAAAGATTTGAGAGAGTTTCCATTGGATAACAACCATCTCTTTTTCCAGTCAGTCGTCTTTGAATAGCACGAGCAGGGTATGAACAGGAACAGAACGTGGTTTAGCTAAACGCCTCATCATTGATCTTTGCTGATGTAGACTGTTTCTGGGCCTTTTTTTCATCAAAGATGGAGGGAGGGAGGGTGGGGCGTGGGTGAAACCGTTCCTCTCTCACCTCCCCCCATCCAACATGGCCTGGCGGGTTGACTACCGTGGGAAACTGAAACAGGTTAGGAGGGACTCATTGGGTATGCTAAAACTATTATTCCCTGTCAGGACAACCCAGGCCCCACCGCATGGCCGTTCACTGTGGACCGACCGACCGACCACTCTGCTGAATTATTTAGCCTGCAGTCCCATCAACAGTCAGTTTTCTCTAGTTTTCTAATTAATGTATGCAGGTGAGAGGGGACCCTTCTAGAGGTGTTTGACCAAACAGTGAATGATATAGGTAACATGATAATAGATGTGTTATTAGTTACAATGTAACGCTCGTCGTAATCCTCCTCGTCTGGAGGAGCAAGGATCGGACCAAAGCGCAGCGTGGTTTGAATACATACTTTAATATATTAAACGAAGACGAACACGAAGAACACTTGACAACTACAAAACAATAAACGACGTGAACAAACGAACGAAAACAGTACCGTGTGGCGAACAAACACAGACACGGCAACAATCACCCACAAACAACCAGTGAAAACAGCCTACCTTAATATGGCTCCCAATCAGAGACAATGACAAACACCTGTCTCTGATTGAGAACCATATTAGGCCAAACGAACAAACCTAAACATAGAAACAAATAACATAGACTGCCCACCCCAACTCACGCCCTGACCATACTAAATAAATACAAAACAAGGGAAATGAGGTCAGGAACGTGACATACAAGCTGAACAGGTAAAATATCTTTGCTGTAAAACAATCTGAGTGTAAAATCTGTCTTAAGTTTAAAAGCTGAAATGTAGTTTTTTTACCCTTTGGCTCTTGGCTCAAATATACTAAGAAGACATAATGCCAAGCTTTCTCTCTCCACACAAAAGGAACGCCTCAAGTCTGTGTACAAGAAACCCTATAGTCTGTAGGTATAAGAATAGCTTGGCCAAACAGCAACAGTTGCTCCTGTGTGTGACCTATAATTGCCTGCCTATCATGGGACCTCAAGAAGAAGAATTTCATTTTGACCTTAGCAAGCAGGATTGTGCTCAATTCAGAATTGAATTGAGAATGCCTCATCAATTCCAATTCAATTCTTGAATTTTATTTGAATTTAAGTGGTAAACAGGATACAGAATTGCAATTCGAATTTGAATTAAAGGAAATATAATTGAATTCAATTCAATTCAAATTCCTCTTCTATCCCCCTCTCCAGTGCTCGATATCACCGGTCTAATGACCACCAGTCCTGGCACCATCATTACACACTCCTGATCCCCATTATTATGCACACTTGGACCTCATCATCACCTTGATTACTCTCCCTTTATTTAGCCCTCAGTAGCCTCAGTCATCAGGCAGTATTGGTTTGGTCTTGTTTAGTATGCTTCTCCTGTTTTGTTTATCTGCGTTTTATTATTATTAAACTCACCTTCTACACCTGCTTCCTGACTCCCAGCGTATACGTTACAGAATACTGCCTCACAAATTATGGAGGCAGCAGAAGAGAAAGACATCTCCCAGATGGTCGGAGAACAGGGACACCTACCCCGCCAACAACACAATCAGCTAGCGCAACTGGGTGCGGCTATGGGTGAGGTCCTACGAATCGTCCACCCGAGAGGATTTGCCTCCAACTTGCGGAGGACCACGGAGTCGTCCCAGCAAGCCAGTCCCCCAACCCACCCAGCAATCTGCCCAGGGAGGCGATGCCTGACTGTACCTCCCAGACAAGTATGACGGGACGCCATCCAAATGTCGTGGCTTCCTACTCCAGTGCTCCCTCTATTTCGGCCGTCAGACGGGAGCCCCCATCACTGAGAGCTCCAAGGTGGCCACAGTCATTTCCCTGCTGACCGGGAGGGCGTTGGAGTGGTCTACAGTTGTCTGGGAGAGAGGAGAGGAAGAGCTGAGTTCCTATGAGAGGTTCAGGGTGGTCTTCAATCATCCACCGGATGAGAGAGGGAGGTGAGCGACTATTCCAACTCCTGCAGGGTGCCCAGACCGCTGCTGAGTACACCCTCAACTTCCGGACCGTGGCAGCCTGCAGCAGATGAAATGAACCGGCGCTCTGCACCCCATTCCAAAGAGGACTGCGCGAGGAGGTCCAGACAGAGTTGGTGTGCCGGGACGACGACCTTTCTTGGACGCGCTCACCGCGATGGCCATCCGTCTGGACAACCTTTTTCAAGAGCGCTGGCACCTCCCTCACCCCTCGCTTACCTGAGGCAGAGTCTGAACCCATGGAGGTAGGGCCCACACACCTCTCCACGGCAGAGCGGCGTCACCAGAGACAGTTGGGGCTGTGTTCCTATTGCGGCCAGTAGGGGCACCAGCTTCAGCGGTGTGGCCCCATGATAATAGGTAGGCGTGAGTATTCCATCATAATTTTTTCCTCCAAACCCTTCCTGGTTTCCATTTTACTGGCTGTCTTGTCCCTCAGGTGTTGTCTCTACAGCTCTAGTGGACTCATCGGGAATTTCATCGACCAGGCCCTTGCCTCCTCCCTGAACATCACCTCGTACCCACTCATCTCCTTTACCGGTCCAAGCCCTGGATAATCAACCATTGGGATCCGGCACAATCACCCACATCACTTATGTCAGTAACCTCTGGTAGCCGCTAGATGCAGTTGTAATAAACTGAGTGGTTTCTGTTGTCTTCCTACAAATGTAGCTCCATATTTTGAACAATAAAATGACCCCATCACTGAAAGATAAGACTCTCAGGTACATACTGTTTTCCCACAAGCCGTTAGGACCAAGTGGACAAAACCAGGCACTAAATCAAACTAGGGGGAAAAGAACATCATCAAAGATGAGGCTCTTTTTTACACAGAAGATTATACAACATTATTGCCTGATGATCTTCTGAACTTCCCAATACCTGTCACGATCGTTGAAATGAGTAGACCAAGGCACAGCGTGCTTAGAGTTCCAAATATTTTTTATAAACTGAAACTAACTGAACAAAACAACAAACCATCAACCAAACGAAACGTGAAGCTATACAACTAGCGCTGACAGGCAACTAAACATAGACAAGATCCCACGAATACCAATGGGGAAATGGCTACCTAAATCCCCAATCAGAGACAACTATAAACAGCTGCCTCTGATTGGGAACCATATCAGGCCACCATAGACATACAAATTCACCTAGATGACCCACCCAAGTCACTATCATGCCCCAACCAACACAGAGAATAAACAACTTACTATGGTCAGGGTGTGACAATACCTTTTTGATGCATTTCAGTCACTTAAAACCATACTGTCTTCAGATTGAAATACTGTCAAAAGTAATGTCAGACTGATTTGTAATAAACTGTCACAGCCCAAATTAAAAAAAGTTTATGGTGGATATCTAAACATACAGCCCAACATTTGTATCACAACTAAAGTTGCATAACTTGGGGCGGCAGGTAGACTAGTGTTTAGAGCGTTGGGCCAGTAACCGAACGGTTGCTGGATCGAATCCCCGAGCTGATAAGGTAAAAATATGTCGTTCTGCCCCTGGAAAAGGCAGTTAATCCACTGTTACCCGGTAGACCGTCATTGTAAATAAGAATTTGTTCTAAACTGACTTGCCTAGTTAAATACATAATTAAAAAAAAAAATACTCTAAATTAAGCATATACTGTAAGAGGACCTCTTTCTTTGTGAACCGCTCAATGCAGAATAGTGTGGGTATTCCCTCAGAAATGTATTTTATTCAGCTACAGTGCATTCGAAAAGTATTCAGACACCTTGACTTTTTCCACATTTTGTTACGTTACAGCCTTATTCTAAAATGGATGTAATATTTTTTTTCTCTTTTCAATCTACCCAATAATACCCAATAATGACAAAGCAAAAATTGTTTTTTAGAATTTTTTACAAATTTAGAAAAAATTAATTAACAGAAATACCATATTTACATAAGTATTCAGACCCTTTGCTATGAGACTCGAAATTGAGCTCAGGTCCATCCTGTTTCCATTGATCATCCTTGAGATGTTTCTATAATGTGATTGGAGTCCACCTCTGGTAAAATTGATTGATTGGACATGAGTTGGAAAAGCACACACCTGTCTATATAAGGTCCCATAGTTGACAGTGCATGTCAGAGCAAAAACCAAGCAATGAGATCGAAGGAATTATCCGTAGAGCTCCGAGACAGGATTCTGTCGAGGCACAGAAGTATGGAACCTCCAAGACTCTTCCTAGAGCTGGCCGCCTGGCCAAACTGAGCAATCGGGGGAGAAGAGCCTTGGTCAGGGAGGTGACCAAGAACCCGATGGGCACTCTAACAGTGCTCTAGAGTTCCTCTGTGGAGATGAGAGAACCTTCCAGAAGGAAAACCATCTCTGGAGCACTCCACCAATCAGGTCTTTATGGTAGATTGGCGAGACGGAAGTCACTCCTCAGTAAAAGGCACATGAAAGCTTGCTTGGAATATGCTAAAAGGGACATAAAGGACTCTCAGGAGTGGCTTCGGGACAAGTGTCTGAATGTTCTCTGGCCCAGCCAGAGCCCGGACTTGAACCTGATCTAACATCTCTGGAGAGACCTGAAAATAGCTGTGCAGCGACGCTCCCCATCCAACCTGACAGAGCTTGAGAGGATCTGCAGAGAAGAATGGGAGAAACTCCCCAAGTACAGGTGTGCCAAGCTTATAGCATCATACCCAAGGGCCTTTAGGGCTCTGATCAAAAGTGGTGCACAGTCACACAACTCTTATCACCCACATGTTGCATCCCAAATGGTTTCCATTGTGTGACTGTGGAGGGTCAGGTTTGATTAGACACAGTTGGATCTGCAGATTGTTTTGGCATGGCACTGTCTTCCTCCCGTACGCCACACCTGGGTTCAAACACTATTCAACATTTTTCAAAATACTTTGAGCATTTGTGCTAGTCTGAACATAGAGTGCAAGATGGGTGGGATTTGCAGTTTTGGAACTAGCCAGGCAAACTCAATCAAGCATAGATAAAGTAGTTGAGGTGATTTTGAATAGTATTTGAAACCAGGTGTGGGCCCTGTCGTCCCCAGCGCTGCAGTGAACCCTGGTGCTACAGGAGAACAGCCAGGCCTTTCTTTAGGTAGG
The DNA here is from genome assembly GCF_016432855.1 of Salvelinus namaycush. Lineage (NCBI taxonomy): Eukaryota > Metazoa > Chordata > Actinopteri > Salmoniformes > Salmonidae > Salvelinus > Salvelinus namaycush. Next base: position 34,335,146 of record NC_052313.1, read on the forward strand.
AGGCAGGAGGATTGAATCACCGCTGGGCTGACTGGCTGGCTGGCTGACGGTCTCATGACCCTCTCTCTCCCTTTCTCTCTCTCTCCCTCTCTGCAGTCTCGGAACAATCACATCGCATTCCTTCATCCTACACGTGCCCTCTCTTCTCCCAGAGAGTAGGCTATGAGATTTGTGGAGAGAAAAGCTTGTTTAGATGCATCATACATTTGATGGTATCCTAAGCAAATGTATTCCAAATTTGGTGAAAAACCTCTGAAACATTCTTCATTTATATTATTATTTTTGTAATTTTTTTACAATAATTCTATGTAAAAATGTATATATATATATTTGTAAGACTTGCATTTTAAAATGTTTTTTGGATTGATTAATCTTGCTCCATGTTATAGCCTTACTCACTCCATGCAACCAAAAACAACACCCACAGAGTGATATAACAGGTGCAAATAGCTAAGCTCCACCCACCACTACATGTACCAGCTGTGTCACTGTCATAATGAACCTAAATTAAAACATAAGCTCTACTAAGGAATTGTTTTTAACCATAAGACTCACTAGTCTTGGTCAATTACTTTTAAGCTTCCATAATGACATGGCCCCAACCCTACCATAAACTCAGAAGTTTATATATATATATATATATATTTTTAAATATATAAGCATGTTGAAAAGTGCGATGATCACGGGCAGAAAGAAAGCACGGAGTAGGAGTTTAGTTTTCTTGGTCCTATGGTTTGGGTCACTAGGGTCCTTAACCCTTACCATAACCCGTACCTAACCTTAACCCTTACCTTTACTCTTTTAACTGTAAACTTCATTGGGATAGGGGCGTCCCAAGGATCCCGGATACCATAGGACGCACCCTAGGGTTTGGGAGGTAGAAGGTAATGTCGTAAAGCAGAGTGTCGTAAACCAGGTGCAGGGAGGGGAGGTGGAGCGGGGGGAGTGGGGGAGAGAGAGGAGGTGACTCTCCAGCAGCATTTAGACACAGCGAAAGGATCATGGCGGATGGCCCCAGGTGTAAGCGCAGAAAGCAGGCAAATCCGAGGAGGAATAACGGTATGTAAAACTACTCTGATGTCCCTTCTTTTCGTGTGGTGAAGTGGACTAGAATGTGTTCTATTGAATGCTCTATTCTCCGAAGACTTTAGTACCTCCGGAGTCCCGGTTTTAGTGGGTCAAAGTGCTGGAAAGTAGCAAGTAAGCGCACCATTATAGCCCTATGTGGCGTACCGTTATACCTGTCTCGCGACTCTCCCTCCGCCTAGCGGTTGAGTGCACCACCCTGGACCGTTATACGCACCTAATCCCGTCACTTCACTCGCTTTTGGATTTTGTTTCCCGTCCAGTCCCTTTTCATTCTATTTAAATTCACTTTTCCATTGTTTTTTAGTTTTCAACTTGATAGCTTGTTTCACCGTCTCTCGCCTTTGGGTAGCATTTTAAAACCTGTGCCTGGGAAAATAACGTTACCTGGTTGTTTTTGCGGACTGCGGTATTTTTCCATCAATATGGAATATAGATTGATGTTCTGAAATGAGTGAATATGTGTATACGGTTTATTTCTTCAATGCTCTTTCGAGAAAAATAACTGTTTCTGTCGCTTTTCTCTTTGTCGCAACGTAGCAGGTAGCGCGAGCCATGACAAGACACTGTTGCTACATTGAGGGCTCGGGCTTTAGGAAATGTTTTTACTGTGGAAATTGTGCTGTTCTGCTGCTTCATATTATATTAAAATGCATGCTGTTATGTTTATATAGGCTAAACATCTATTTTCTCACTACTTTTATTTGTAAAAGATGTGTAGGCGTGATGCACGCGTTTTCACAATTGACAATGGCAAGTGTGCATTACAAATAATTCGAAAAGTTATTGCTAAGATAAGTAGAAATATGCAGAACAAGGTAAAGTAGCTATAATTAATAAACATAAATGCAAATGAACTTCGAACGAAAAACGTTGTTTCTGTAGCATGCATTGTTGGGTAACGTTTCAGAGAATGGGATGAATATATCAAGCGCTGTTTGTGTGAACAAGGCACAGCCTATATAAACAAGGCACAGCCTATATAAGGAGTGTGGGTTTACATCCACAGTCCTGCGCTGGGAATTCTGATTTTACACACTCAAGGTTTGGTGGCGTGGGAGCGAAACTTGAAGTTGGAGCCAATCTGTTCATCCAGAGTTTTCATACTTAATTAAATAATTGTTATTTTGTTTTTGTTTGTGCTTTTGTGTGTGTGTTAAAAGGCTGCATTGTAGAGTTGTCCGGGTAGCCAGTGCGTTTCTCGGAATATTTTTTTTTCTTTCTCGCCAGTAATTTAATCAATTTAATAGTGGAAGGCTTTTATCGGGAAATCATGTTAAACCCTATTTGACTTGCAAAGATCATGATCTTCGGGTTGCTTGTCTTTGCCTTGTGCATTTTATTAGTCTCGTGTGTTCTCATTTTATTTAGTTAAGGGACTTGTGACTTTTGTTTCAACATCGGAGGTGGTAGTTTCTCACACATAGGAATAATGTTTGTGTTGTAGGCTGTTTGGAGGCATATGGGTTTTTCTCCTGTAGGCTAGCTGACAACATGCGTAGTCTACTTACAGCCTCGTGAGAACAGTCACCAGCACAGCATCGCAAGTGGTCGAGCCACCCAGCACAGCTTGCAGGAACTGAGAACATGTTTGCCTGAACCGGAAAACGGGTCTTTGGTCTTTGTAAACACCTCTCTGTCAAAACATAAAAACAAACCAGGAGTCTGATTTCGGGGGACTGAATACGCTGTTAGATTCCCGTGAGACGATTCCTTCTCTATCTTCCCTTTCCAAAGCAGCGGAGAGCGGTCCCTGTGCCGTGCGCCGCAACAAATGGCAACTTGTGCAGGTAGAAAAGGCAACCGTGTCTGTAGGCGCTGCATGCTGTCATCATGAGTGAATTTAATGTGATTTTTCTCTTGGATATGCTTGTTGTGCTTACTCTCCTTGTTTGTTTTCGCTTACTGTCATTGTATGACATGGACATATTTAGTGTGCTCCTTATTGCTTTTTGGCTGAAAAGGTGTTGGTCACCGGTCCATATCATGTCCGCTCTTGATTGACGACGGTTAATTTTGTGCATTCTGTAAGGTACACACCTTATAACGGACCTGTTCTAGCGCATTTGCATCTGTCATGGTAGGCCTACATTATTTATAGCCTAGGCTACATTTACGACATTTTGTCACTGTAAACTTTGTCCATCTGATGTTCGTTTCAGAAATAAATTGAGTTCTGTTTTATACCTTATTCTTTGTATTCATGTTATCAATTTGAAATGTTATATGTTTTCAAATACATAGACTACTATATAATACATCAAGAGGGGGGGATCGGACATAAAGTTCAGGAGACCATAGTGATGTCTTAATCATGTGATATGGGTGCATCAACCTGCTGGGTGGAAGGGCTCAATATACTGTACCAATACAATGTGAGACAGAGAGAACCTGGGTTGATCCAATACCTCATATTTGGCGGGGGTGTTATGTTTGTCATCAGGTTAAAAGCCTTTTAGGGGCAGGGGTCTGTAGTGTTGGTTACTGAAGCCAAAAGGTACTTAGTTGGCTGGCCCTCCCCTGTCCTGTATTGGTTGTCTTCCTGGGTCGGGCAGAGCAGGCTAAGACCAAGGTGAGCTCCTGTCACAGCTGTAAACATGGAGGTGCTAACAGCCGGCCAGCTGGCAGGACGACAGGTGTTTGCAATCTGTGGGATACTAGTGTTTCCATTGGCTTCCTTTGTCACTTCTCCTATCCTGTCCAGGTCTAGTCCAGCTCCCCTCAGGAATAGCAGTGGCCATTTCCTGGAATGGCAATTTAACACTTCAAATTTGGGAAAAGAGGAATGTGGCATGGTATTAACCTTAACACTTTTGGCCCGTCTTTGTAGATGAGTGGAGGGTATTGGGCCTACATTTCAAAGGAACTGAGTATACAAAACATCCAAGACCTAGACTGACCAGGTGAATCCAGGTGAAAGCTATGATCCCTTATTGATGTCACTTGATGTCACTTCAATCAGTGTCGATGAAGGGGAGGAGACGGGTTAACGAAGGATTTTTAACGGGATATGGTAGTAAGTGCCAGGCGCACCGGTTTGAATGTGTCAAGAACTGCAACACTGCTGGTTTTTCACACTCAGCAGTTCCTCGTGTGATCCAAGAATGGTCTACCACCCAAAGGACGGCCAGCCAACTTGACACAACTGTGGGAAGCATTGGGCCAACATCCCAGTGGAACGCTTTCAACACCTTGTAGAGTCCATGCCCTGATTAATTGAGGCTGTTCTGAGGGCAAAAGGGGGTGCAACTCAATATTGTTTCTAATGTTTAGTACACTCAGTATTTGTATATAGGTTGGATTTATATTTCTTTGAATTCATCAAAGGAGTCTCTGTCTCTCTGTCTGTCTGTCTGTCTGTCTCTTTGTAACACACACACATACAGTACAAAACAGTTTTGGAAGGTTTTTGTCTCAATGCTACAGAAGAAGAAGAATGGGTCTGTGGGTCTAGTTTTGGCTTCTGTAAAGCTGTATGATGTAACAGAGGATGTTTATTTGGCTGGCAAAAGTATAATTAGTGTGCTGGACTCATTTTTCCCTCTAAATAATATTGAATGTAACCACATGCTGTAAAGTTGTGTGAGAACAATAAAGAAACACTGGTTAAGCTAACACTCTTAAGAAAATAAGATGTTTTGGCCATTCCAAAGGCTTCAGGGGGAGAGGGGTGGTGTTCTGTGGGCCGGCATGCTGCTTTAGTGTTTTAAAAGCCAGCTGTTAACATTTAAAGGTCTACTACCCCTGGTGAGTGGAGTTTAGCAGTAGAGGAAATTTTCATTTATCAGTTATTTTGCTTTGGAGCAACTTCCTCTGCTGCATATGAAAGTGCCAAGTGTGAGGAAAATCCCCCGCCCCCTCTTCTCATCCCCCGCCCCCTCTTCTCATCCCCACTCACCCCCCCCCCCCCCCCCCCCCCCCCCTCTCCTCCACCAGTCCTTTATTCCAGGGGGAAGACACAGTAGCCAGGGGTGCTGTTGATTGCCCCCTGACCTAGGCACCCATGCGTGCCTCCACTATGACTTCACTTTCCCCCCTGTGCCATTGTTGGGTTCCTTCCAGCATGTCCAATTGCGTTTGTGTTTAAGTCCTTTCAATAAAAGGATCCTGAGGGGTAAAAACCCTTGTCCCTTGTCCCTACTCCCTCAATCCCTCTCTGTCTCCCTCCATCCCCCTGACCAGTACAGCCCCTCAGTCCTGTGGAGTTTGGTGGGGAGGAAGAGGGACAAGGGAGAAGGATAAGGGGGGAGAGGGGCTGTGAGAGCTGGCAGAGTGACACTGAGGTGCTGCTGGAGAGGAGAGCCAGTGGGAAGAAAGGTGGACACTCCCTCACTCTGTCAAACATGACAGCTCCTTTTACATTAGAATCGTGTGAGTGTTTCCTATGGAACGGAATGGAGAGGATTAATTTAGGTTAGCGAGGCAAACTATAGCCTAGGTATTGGCTTTATAGACTTCCGAGGTTCTGTCTTGTGTCTTGAATAATCCGTTTTTTGTTGTTATTGTTTGTCACTTTTATGTATCTCCAGGCTTTTTAAAATGTATGATATGAAATTCTAATTTACACCATTCAATTCACCATGTCACACATTTCAATGATTTCCCGGCAGACAATTCTGTTTGTGCCCATAATCTGAGGTAACGCACTCAAACCCTTTCCCACTGTTGTTGAGGGAGCTTAATGATTAGCAAGCTCCTGTAGAGGCATTGCATTACCCTATAAAAAGGTGCTTTCTCTTGCCTTAGAAAAGCCGTTTTAAAACCCAAGTCAGTTTCACTAACCCCCTTAACTGTGTTTGAATGTGCTTTATTGGGGTTGTATGTGGATGAATGCTTAAATGAACCATTGTGTGTTAAGGCTTTGGTTGGAGAAAGCCTGAGGAGAAAGAGCCTAGTTACCTTTGCAGTCTGCCTGCTATACTTCATACACTTTCAGTGGAAGAAGAAAAGGCCCATTGAGTGGGGCTGGCGTGGGGAGGGAAAGACCTTTTCACACTCTGCTTGTGGGAAACTTCTATCTGTACTGGGCATGGCCATTTGCATATGACCCATTCTCTTCCCAGAGACCCCAAGACTGACGGAGGAATCTGTGGAACACTCTGAGAATTCATCACAATCTTCCTCAGTCTCCCGACACGCAATGCTCAGGTTCTTGCGTTTGCGTGTGCGTGTGCATTTTTGGGGGGATGTGCGCACCCCTCTTTTGTTTTGAGAATGTGTTTAGGCTATTTGTTTGTGTCATGCACATTTTTTGCTGAAGGCTTGTTTGTGTCTACTGCCGATGCCTCCTGACTGTCATTTTGTGTTTTGTTTTTCCTGCGTGTTGTCTAAGCCACGTATTTAGAGTGCGTTAAACTGAGGATGAGTCCTATAATGTGCTCCAGCAGCAGGCAGGAGTCCCCCTCTCTATAACCCAGGGCCCACGACAGAGCAGCGTGACTGGGCTGCCAGGGCTGGAGGTGCCGGAGGGCAATGCGGGGGCTGACATAATGAATGAGGAGGAATAAGCAACGGAGTGTCAACACTGTTGTTGAAAGGAGAGAAATATTGTGTAGTTATTCAGTTGGGGGTTGGCGGGACAGGGAGGGGGAGGGGGAGGGGGAGGTGGAGCTGTGTGTGTGTGTATCAGGGGGAGTAGGCTATGCAGCGAGGCGTCAGGTCCACTGAACTGAACAAAAACATGCCGGGGAGGGGGGGGGAGGGGGGGGGGCTCAGAAGGATCGAGAGGGAGACTGGGCTCCAGAATAGAATAGGATAGCTCCTTGTAGCTAGATCAGGTCAGGAGCCTTCCTCAGTGGTTTCAGATGCACTCAGAGGACTGAGAATGGGACCTTGAAGGAAGCAATGAGATATTGTCAAGCTCCCTGCTATCACACTATTGAGTGATTCATATAGGCCTATTTCCTATTTTTGTCCATCAGCAATTGAAAAAAATGCATTGATTTGACCAATGACATTTCCTCCTCTCCTCCACTCTGACATGCCAGACAGGTATGTTGATAAGATGACCTCACCCAGCCCACAGGCCTCAGGATTTGTTGTGTATCGCTTCTTAGGGAAATAAATTCAATGTCTACTCTTCCCTCTCTCCCTCTCTACCTGGATATTGAGACAGATGGGAGTTGAAATTACAGTCCAAAAACATATTAAGTGTCTACTCCTCCCTCTCTCCCGACCCTCCCTCTTTCTCTTTTGTTCTCTTTTTCCTCCTACCTGTTCCATATTACATAGAAACAGGTGGGAGTTGAAATGATAGTCCAAAAACAAATTAAGCCTGTTCCGCAGACCAGTGTTTCCCAAACTTTTTCACTCAGGGCCCCCCTTACATCATTGGGGAACATCCCACGCCAGGTGGGAGCTGAAATTATAGTGTACCGTTGTGTATAGCCTATACCTGGGGGAGATGGCAGCTCTAAATTGCCATCCTTTGGGGGTTATTCATTGTGAGCAGGTTTATGTGTCTTTTTTAATCATGTGTTTGGTGGCTGATCTTTAGGCTGGGCTAGTCCTGTTGGGTGTTGACACTACTGTCTGTAGCTTCAACCTCCCCTTTCCTCCCTCTACTCTACCCTCCTGTCCTCCCTCTTATCCCCTGTTCCTCAGTGTCTTTCGCTTCAGCCTCTCTTCCCTCTCTCTCTTTCCCTCCTCCTCTCCCATTCTCCTCCCTTCCTCCTCACTATGTATTGCCTCAGCCTCTCCTCCCTCCTCCTCTCCTCCCCTGTTCCCCAGTGGAGCGGTTAATGAAAGGCCTGTGTTAACAATAGGCAGGCAGCAGGCGCTGGGCCGCCAGCCCTCATCATGCCAGCTTGTGTTTGGGCCACAAACTCATCAGTGGGATCTTTGTTCCTCACATTTAACCTGACATTTCACTACCATTTTTTCCTCAAAACCTGACAATGCACAACTGTTGAAGCAAAATGGCGGCTGTATGTATGCAGAGATCATAAGGTTTTGTACCTGCATCACATTTGTTTTAGTTACTATATCATGAACCTTTACTGCAGTGGGCTAAATCAGGGTCACACGGAGTGTTTCTTGGTAGTCTTAAACAAATCTACTTTGAAACAAAAGTATACATCTCACACACATGGTTATGGGCTTACAGAAAATAACACACCTGTACCATGTCAGATGTAGAGTTGACATGTATTCATTGTTGAGTTTGCATCCCAATATTACACTTTATATACATCACAGAAGACTGAAATATAACAAAACCGTTTGTTGCTTTTCTCTTCCTGAAGCAGACTGATAACGGGAGTCCCAAATGGCAACATAATCTCTATTTAGGTACTACTTTTGACCAGGGCCTATAGTGGCCCATAGTGCACTTTATAGGCATAGGGTGCCATTTGGGAGGAAGCTTTAATGACAGAATGTGAGAGCAGTCTTGTCTCACACACTGACTACACCTAGCATTGAGCTCTGCTGAAAAATACTATTCACTCACTATATCTCTATCGCACTGGCAGGGCCAGGCCGGGCCGGCACAGCCACTCACTCCCTCAGTCACTCAGTCACTCAGTCACTCACTCACTCACTCACTCACTCACTCACTCACTCACTCACTCACTCACTCACTCACTCACTCACTCACTCACTCACTCACTCACTCACTCACTCACTCACTCACTCACTCAACTTACTCAACTTACTTTATCTCACTCTCATTAGTCCTGTGTGTTGTGATGTTTACAGACTCTGACATTCAGCATAGCAGCCAGCCTCTCTCCTCTCCACTCCTCTCCTCTCTGCCTGACTTATAAACAAGGTGACTCAGGGTTTCTGTTAAAGCTGTAGGCTGGCTAGCTACCTATCACAGTGTGACTGTGTGGCCCTGTGTTAGTCACTCACTGTATCCTGGGGACAGGGACATCACAGGGGCCATTTTAGTCTCTGTCAACATTTTCATATCATTAGGATGGCTCTGGATACACACATCCCTCTGGGTTGCGTCCCAAATAGCACCCTATTCACTATAGAGTGCACTACCTTTGAGCCCTATGAACCCTGGTCAAAAGTAGTGCAATATATAGGGAACAGGGTGCCATTTGGGATGCAGCCCGGTTGATGAATGAGTTTGGTCTATAAACAGCTTTATAAGCTTCATTCACCACTATGCCTGTTGATCAGAGGCTGTATCGTCTCATTTGCTTACGGTCCTTAATTTGATCAGGTTTTGGTGTGTCTAACTACCGACCTAATACTCACCTTATGTCATTGACTCGAGACTAGAGCAAAGTACACCTAGTCTGTCCAAGCTCCAACCCCTCCAACTCTCTCTGCCAACTCCGGGAACAGAGAACCCTACATGAACCACTACAGATGTAGGATCTTTATTTGATCCTGCAGCAACAGGAAATGTTAATTATTATGTGGATTATATTAATGGACATTTTTGTAGGGGTTGATAATTTTTTTTGTATCTATCGTTCAGGTGTTGGCCATCAAAACACACCTTGGCCTCAGCCTCGCTACACACGTTTCACCCACAGAGTTGGGGTGGACGGAGAATAGGAGTAAAAACGAGGTCAGCCATATAGCCAGACAGTACCTCATCTGTCCTCCTCTTACTCATAGAGATATCATCCTGGTCGTGCTCATTATTCTGGCAGACTGGCACCCAGCCTCCTGTCCCATTTAGACAGAGGGAGAGCCAATGAACTGTGGGTTCTAATTGATCATGTTTAAAGTCATATGACACCATTTATTTAGTGCTTAATAGTCTTTGGGTGTTTGTTTGTGTGTTTGTTAGTTTCCTGCTGTTGATCGACACACGCCTGCCACCGTCGTTACGCGCACCTGCACTTCATGAGACTCACCTGGACTCCATCACCTTCCTGATTAGGAAAGGGGTGATACCTAGTCAGTTGTACAACTGAATGCCTTCAACTGAAATGTGTGTCTTCTGCATTTAACCCAACTCCTCTGAATCAGAGAGGTGCGAGGGGCTGCCTTCATTTTCTTTGGCGCCCGGGAACAGTGGGTTAACTGCCTTGCTCAGGGGCAGAACGACAGACTTTTACCTTGTCAGCTCGGGGATTCGATCCAGCAAACTTTCGGTTACTGGCCCAACGCTCTAACCACTACCTCCCTTATATCTGTCACTCCCTTAGTTTCTTTCCCTAGGCGTTATTGTTTCTGTTCCTGTGTTTCATGTCTGTACTCTACTCGTGTTTCTTGTTTTGTTTCATTCATTTATTAAATTCACTCCCTGTGCTTGCGTCCCGATTCTTAGCGTGCACGTTACAACCAGGCATCATTAGGTGTCTCATCTGTTAGCTGCGCAGCACTGAGTTAACATCACAACATGCCTGGTGTTGCACTACCTCTCTCTCTCACCATCTCTCGATCTCTTTCCAAATTTCTCTTTCTCTCTTTCTTTTCCCATCTTGCTCTCTTACTCTCTTTCCCCATCTTTATCTCTGTGTGTGTGTCTGTCTTTCTCCATCTCTCTTTCTCCGTCTCTGTTATCTCTTTCTCTCTCTCTTCCTCCTCTCCCTCTCTCTGGCAACTGCCAGGTTTATCCTACTCCAACATGAGCAGGTGCTGCAGGCACCAGAAACTCACTTCAGCACTCATAAATAACACCTAACAAAAGTATGAGAGAGTGGGAAGGAGGGATAGAGAGAGAGAGAGCGATGGGGAAAGAGATTTAAAGTTTTGTCTGGCAGTGGAGCTAGCCTAGACCAAGCAGGGTGTGGCTCATCTCATGGTCAGGCAGTTCCTCAGTCCTCCTGCAGAAGGATATGCTGCTGCTCACTGAGAGCAATGTGAGCTTCTTAATATCTTCTGTCAGCTTGAATGAAGTGCCTGCCCTTCTCAAATGTATTTGTTCACTGCTTTCCCTCCCTTTTTCTACCAACTACCCATAAAACGTTTCAGCTATAGCCTACTCTTTCATGCCACATCAAATTAGTCCCAAAAAATTACTTTTAAAATGAAAAGGACACCACTTAGTGAACACACAAAGAGGAAGTTGGTAGAAAGAAAGACGTAAAGTATTGTCATTCAGTTATCTTTTGCTGTCATTAAGAATCTAAGAGCTTCTGAACAATGTTAATTGCCCAGTGCTCTACAAGAAAATGAAGTGGTCAGAAAGGAATTACATTTAATGCACACTTTAATAATCTCCCACAATAATGAACCTGTTCCCCAAAGAACTGAACCCCATAAATAAATCTAAATGGAAGAGTATTAATTAACATTAATGAAATGAAAAGTATAATGCAAGAACATGTGTTTATACCCTAGGCTACTTCAAGTCTTTAGTCTGTCTTCAGCCACTTCAGTCAATCACTTCTCTGAATCACAACCCTATGAACACAACCAGGAAGTCTGTGTGAGATTGCAGCTCAGGATACAACCTGAAAGGGCTTTATCTCTGTCAAAACAACAGTCTTCCTGGCCTGGGGATGTTTCCCAAATGGCGCCCTATTCCATAGGCCTATCCAGTGCTAAGGTCTATTCAACGCTGGTCTGACCAATCAGAATCCATGCTTTAAGATTGTTTTGATCACAAGGACTGGGATATGTTCTGGGTTGCCTCTGAGAATAACATTGACGTATACACTGACACGGCGACTGAGTTCATCAGGAAGTGTATAGGGGATGTTTTCCCCACTGTGACTATTAAAACCTTCCCAAACCAAAATCCGTGGATAGATGGCAGCATTTGCGCCATAAAAGCACGAACCACCGCATTTAACCACGGCAAGGTGACTGGGAATATGGTTGAATACAAACAGTGCAGTTTATGCCCTCTGTAAGGCAATCAAACAGGCAAAACATCAGTATAGAGACAAAGTGGAGTCGCAATTCAACGGTTCAGATACGAGACTTATGTAGCAGGGACTCCAGACAATCATAGATTACAAAGGGAATGAGGATAACACAGTGTCACCGACGTGGCCCGCTCCCGAGGTCTGTTGACTCTCGTTCTCTGTGGCAGCCATGAGTAAGACATTCAAGCGTTTTAAACTTTGCAAGACTGCCGGCCCAGACGGCATCCCTAGCCGCGTCCTCAGAGCATGCGAAGACCAGCTGGCTGAGTGTTTATGGACATATTCAATCTCTCCCTATCCCAGTTGCTTAAAAATGTCCACCACTGTTCCTGTACCCAAGAAAGCAAAGGTAACTGAACTGAATGACTATCGCCCTGTAGCACTCACTTCTGTCATCATGAAGTGCTTTGAGAGGCTAGTAAAGGATCATATCACCTCCACCTTACCTGACACCCTAGACCCACTTCAATTTGCATACCGCCCCAACAGTTCCACAGATGATGCCATCGCACTGCACACTGCAAACTACCCTATCCCATCTGGAATACCTACAGTATGTAAGAATGCTGTTCATTGACTACAGCTCAGCTATCAACACCATAGTACCCTCCACATTCATCATTAAGCTCGGGGCACTGGGTCTGAACCCCGCCCTGTGCAACTGGACTTTCTGATGGGCCGCCCCCAGGTGGTGAAGGTAGGAAACAACACCTCCACTACATTGATCCTCAACACAGGGGCCCCACAAGGGTGCGTGCTCAGCCCCCTCCTGTACTCCCTGTTCACCCAGGACTGTGTGGTCTTGCACACCTCCAACTCAATCATCAAGTTTACAGATGACACAAGAGTAATTACCTGATTACCGACAATGATGAAACAGCCTACATGGAGGAGGTGAGGTCCCTGGCGGAGTGGTGCCTGGAAAATAACCTCTCACTCAACATCAACAAAACAAAGGAGCTAATTGTGGACTTCAGGAGATAGCAGAGGGAGCATGCCCCCATCCACATCCATATCCACGGGACCGCAGTGCAGAAGGAGAAAAGCTTCAAGTTCCTCGGCATACACATCACTGACAATCTGAAATGGTCCACCAACACAGACAGTGTGATGAAGAAGGTGCGACAGTGCCTCTTTAACCTCAGGAGGCTGAAGAAATTTGACTTGACCGTTAAGACCCTCACAAACTTTTACAGATGCACCATTGAGAGCATCCTGTTGGGCTGTATCACCGCCTGGTACGGCAACTGCACACCCCGCAACCGTAGGGCTCTCCAGAGGGTGGTTCGGGCTGCCCAACTGGTCACTTTAATAATGTTTACGTACTGTTTTACTCATTCCATATGTATATACTGTATTCTACTTCTATTCAATGCCACTCCGACATTGCTCATCCTAATATTTATATATTTCCTAATTCCATTATTTTACTTTTAGATTTGTGTGTATTGTTGTGAAGCAGGCTATTTAAGGTTTCTTGTTTGGAGTGGGCACCCCAGACTGGGAACAGCATAAAAGCCTTTAGTTTGGAGGAATAGCTGTGCTGCACGTTTAGGCTAGTTTTAAAAGCCTTGTGAACAAAGCAGAAGAAAATAACTTTTGTCATAACAGAAGTATTACAATTTTAGTTGTGTAAATTAAGGGGTACTGCAGGAATGAGAGGGCATTTTTTCCAAATAGCAGCAGACACAGGTTCATAAAGGAGGTCTGGCTCCTCAAACTGCAGAATGTATAGAGCTGCCACCTGTAATCCCAGTCTCAATGCATGCATTGTTGAAGTGATTTTCCCTTCTGTCTTAGATAGACCCGGTGGGCTGACTTAAGGTGAATGGTTCATTTGGAGGAGTCATTCAAAGTTGGTACTCATTTGATTGATAGAAAATTGTCTATTAACCCTGTCACCCAATGCTGTATCAAGTCAAATCTTCACGCTTTCACCTTTTGAGTGTGTGCCACTGGCATCCAATGTTTCCCAAACACCAACCTGCCTTGAATACAAATGACCCGGTCCTTATTCTGGCAGCTATGCTAACTGCCCCCCTTCACTGTAGAAGTCTGGAGGATAAAGAAGCTTCATTCAACCAGTAAACAGTGTGCGACTGTGCCTTCCTTGTTCTAGTGCCAGGATGTAGCACGTCTCGTGGCACGGTGCCCTCGACCATCTGCCCTGTACCATGTACCATTAACTGATAAATGTATCTCTGGTGAGTGTAGAAACTAAATTAGCTACTGGTCTTGGGTCAGTTTTACGTTTCCCCCAGTAATGTTTAGGATTTGTGCAAGCTGATCCTTTCTACCTAGCAAGTCCTTGTAGCTAACAGGGCTGAGAGGTGGGTCAGGGTCAGTGGAAGCTCACTTCCTGTCGGTGAACGGTGCTGTAGCTGTTGTGTGAACGAGGTTAGGAAGGAAGGTAAAGGATTGAGATGCACCCATGAGATTACCTCATGAGAATCATAGTGTTCTCTGCATGGGTCTAAGGCTGTGTGTGTGTATGTGCATGTGTGTGTGCTTGCATTCGTGCGTGTTTGTAGGTGTGTGTTAGTTTGCTAATGCATTCCTGACCTCCACCTGAATGCTAACCTGTGAGTGAACCGTTTCTTTCGGAGGCCTCATGCCTTGTGCCCCCCTCCCATCCAGCCCAGGCAGTAAACCTTAAAAAGAGTCACAGAGAAGCGTTTCACATGGGGGGGGGGCTGTTACTAACGGATGTTTGGACCACGGCTGCTTTGCCACTCAATAACACGGGCATGTATTTTGGCCCCCACCTGTCTTTCTGGAATGGATACACATACTTTGTGGGCACTGTTACATTGTTTTACATTATCCACTCATGTAAAATACCATCATACTTGAAATAATAGAATGCTTTGCTTGATCAGATTCAGAGTGATCTATCTACGACTCAGGAAGATTACATTTTCCTTTGAATCTGGCAATGGAAATGATTACGTGATGTTATTTCCCCCAAATGGAAATGTCTTAACATGGTAAAGGCCATGGCAAGGTAAAGCATAGAGGGCACTGACTCTCCACTTAGGCCTTAATTCCCTGAGTTAAGCAGCCCCTGTTTCCTCCCCCTGGCTGGCTAATTTAAAGCAGTGGCTTCCTAATCGAATGTCTGTCTAATAAATCTATTAGATCAAAAGGAATCTCCTCACTCTGGCTGGCGCGTGGGGACAGAACGTCTAGACAGGGAGAGAGAATGTTGCTACGCAGTTGTAGAGTCACAACTGAAGTCGTCTTACTGTATCCTCTCTGTCAGGAAACATGGAATGAGTTGTCAATCAATTTTAGAATTAGAACAGAAGGAATCTTGACTACAGACAGTAGGCTTTGATTCCATCTGCAGGCATGGCATGAGTTGTAATTCAATCAATTCCACAAAAAGGTATTTATATCCTATATATAGGAGGGTCCTGTCACGTTCCTGACCTGTTTTCTGTTGTTTTTGTATGTGTTTAGTTGGTCAGGGCGTGAGTTGGGGTGGGTAGTCTATGTTATGTGTTTCTATGTTGGGTTAATGTGTTGCCTGATATGGTTCTCAATTAGAGGCAGGTGTTTGACGTTTCCTCTGATTGAGAACCATATTAAGGTAGGCTGTTCTCACTGTTTGTTTGTGGGTGATTGTCGCTGTGTCTGTGTTTTGTTGCACCACACGGTACTGTCTCGTTCGTTCATTCGTTTTTCCTGTTCGTGCGTTCTTCGCTTTATGTAGTTCTCATGTTCAGGTCTGTTTAATGTCGTTTGTTGTTTTATAGTTTATTCAAGTGTTCATCGTGTTTCGTCTTGTTTTAATAAATCATTATGTATTCATCACCCGCTGCGCCTTGGTCCACTCTCTCACCGAAAGACGACCGTTACAGAATCACCCACCCACCAACGAAGGATCAAGCAGCGGGTTAACGGGCAGCAGCGACAGCAGCAGTGGTACAAGGAGGAATGGACATGGGAGGAGATTCTAGACGGAGAAGGACCCTGGGCAGAGCCAGAGGAGTGTCGCCGCCCCAAAGCGGAGCTGGAGGCAGCGAAAGCGGAGAGGCGGCATTATGAGGCGCTAGCAAGGCAGAGCGGCTGGAAGCCCGAGAGGCTCACCCAAAAATGTCTTGGGGGGGGGCACACGGGGAGTGTGGCAGAGTCAGGAGTCAGACCTGAGCCAACTCCCTCTGCTTACCGTAAGGAGGCCGGTGGTAGCTGGTCCCCTGCAGGACGGTGAGGTACCGGAGGTCCCTCCTCCCCCTCTCGACATCGAGGGGTCCCCGGCGTATAGGATACGAGCCATTCTGGACTCAAGACGCCGGGTGAGGGGCCTGCAGTACCTCGTGGACTGGGAGGGGTACGGTCCGGAGGAGAGGTGCTGGGTACCGGTGGGGGACATTCTGGATCCATCGATGTTGAGGGATTTCCATCGCCTCCATCCGGATCGCCCTGCGCCTCGCCCTCCGGGTCGTCCTCGAGGCCGGTGTCGACGCGCTGCGGGAGCCGCGCGTCAGGGGGGGGGTACTGTAACGACTCCCACCGAAGGTGGCTCCCCTTCCTGTTCGGGTGGCGCTCGGCGGTTGTCGTCACCGGCCTACTAGCTGCTACTGACTTTTCCTCCCCCTCCCTTTTTGTTGATTATTGACACCTGTTTGTGGTTAGGGTGATTTGTGGGGCTTTATTACCCAGCAGCCCGGCCTGCTGGGTGTGCGGGATTGTTGTGTGTACAGTCTGTACATTCTTGTGTGTCAGGATACGTGTTCGTTGGTTTATGTTTATTCGTGTTTCTCACTTTGCTTGTGGTGAAGCATTTGGTTTAGAGGAGCATCGTGTTTTCACCCGTGTGGGGAATTAAATTTGGAACGCTACTCTGAACTCTCTGTCTCTTGCGTTTGACTCCTTGCATCCACGACACCCCGGGCATTACAGGTCCGATTAAACCTCTGAAAACAAGGATACTTTTTAAGGTAGCCGTAACAGTAACAAGTTCTCAAAATGAAATGTTTCCTTTTGCATTAACTGGGGGAGGAGGATCTCCTAATGCACGTCTCTTGTAAGATTAGAATAATGTAAGATTATGTATATGTGCCCCAATTGTAGATGCTGTTGTAGATGATGAGTCCATTGAGCCAAATCATAATCATGCTCCTATCCTATAGTCCTATCCCTGGATTGCTAATCTAATCCCCTAGAGATGCATATTAAAGCCTGCTTTAAATGGGGTTGTGTGATCAACAACCAGATTAACATACCAATAAAGCATACATCATGATATAGGAAAGTGGGGGGGCCTAGCTTGCTATTAAAATACAGATATGGAGGATTACGGTCTCTGTCTGTCTGTCCGTGGAAAGAGGATTAGGTGGTGGAGGGCAGACAGATTGGATTTAATGTGTGTGTTCGACTAAATGATTGCTGACGGATCTCAAAGCCTTCATGTAGGGAATGATCTCTGCAAGTCTACCCCTTACCCCCTGCATGGTATACACACACGCTCGCAACCACACAAACACACACACCTCCCTTCCCTCCCTCATGCATGGGTGATAATTACAGCATCACAGGGTCCCTACTTTAGGAAGCACAACAAGAGCGTGACTAGTCTGTCTGTCAGGACAGAAAATATCCTCATGATGCTTAGACATACAGTAGTAGGCACTAAGCATAACTTCCTGCTCAGCCCCCAACAGAACCAGAGGTTTCAGAGGTTTCACCACAAGTCCCAGCTGTTTAGTGGAGGAGGCTATGGTTAGCCTAGGTGGGTGATTCTCATAAAACTGACAAAAAAAAGAAATGCATTTTCCACCATAATTACACTTGGAGCATTAAGATTAGGATCTGTATTTCTCTATTTCATAGTATTTATTTTGTTTATTGATCAGATATTATGCATTTGTCTGAATCCTGGCTTGGGAAGGCCACCAAAAACCCTGAAATTTCCATCCCTAACTATAACATTTTCCGACAAGATAGAACTGCCAAAGGGGGCGGAGTTGCAATCTACTGCAGAGACAGCCTGCAGAGTTCTGTCTTACTATCCAGGTCTGTACCCAAACAATTTGAGCTTCTACTTTTAAAAATCCACCTTTCCAGAAACAAGTTTCTCACTGTTGCCGCTTGCTATAGACCACCTTCTGCCCCCAGCTGTGCCCTGGACACCATATGTGAATTGATTTCCCCCCATCTATCTTCAGAGCTCGTGCTGTTAGGTGACCTAAACTGGGACATGCTTAACACCCCGGCCATCCTACAATCTAAGCTTTATGCCATCAATCTCACACAAATGATCAATGAACCTACCAGGTACAACCCCAAATCCGTAAACACAGGCACCCTCATAGATGTCATCCTAACCAACCTGCCCTCCAAATACACCTCTGCTGTCTTCAACCAGGATCTCAGCGATCACTGCCTCATTGCTTGCGTCCGTAATGGGTCGGCGGTCAAACGACCACCCCTCATCACTGTCAAACGCTCCCTAAAACACTTCAGCAAGCAGGCCTTTCTAATCGACCTGGCCCGGGTATCCTGGAAGGATATTGACCTCATTCCGTCAGTAGAATATGCCTGGTTATTCTTTAATAAAATTGCTCCCCTCACAATCTTAAATAAGCATGCCTCATTCAAAAATAATAGAACCAGGAACAGATATAGCCCGTGGTTCACTCCAGACCTGACTGCCCTTGACCAGCACAAAAACATCCTGTGGCGTACTGCATTAGAATCGAATAGCCCCCGCGATTTGCAACTTTTCAGGGAAGTTAGGAACCAATATACACAGGCAGTTAGGAAAGCAAAGGTTCCTGCTGCTTCCTGCAGCACAAACTCCAAAAAGTTCTGGGACACTGTAAAGTCCATGGAGAATAAGAGCACCTCCTCCCACCTGCCCACTGCACTGAGGCTAGGAAACGCTGTCACCACCAATAAATCCACAATAATTGAGAATTTCAATAAGCATTTTTCTACGGCTGGCCATGCTTTCCACCTGGCCACCCCTACCTTGGTCAACAGCCCTGCACCCCCCACAGCAACTTGCCCAAGCCTCCCCCATTTCTCCTTCACCCAAATCCAGATAGCTGATGTTCTGAAAGATTTATGAACAAACAACAGCTTATTTTATTCGAATAAGTTACGTTTTTTTGTATAAATTGTATAAAAATACCAGAGAATTTAATGTACAAAATTTAGGCGAAAATATAAAAATAAATAAATAAATAAGACACTGCCATTAACTAGGCATCTTAGTCTTCAGAATCATAGTTGATTGTTGCAGATGCATAATGGTTTTATAACTCAATATGCTGCTGCTATGGTTAAAACTGGTTTTATGAGAATCATCCAAGTGTGTAAAGGATGCAGTGGAGGAAGGCAATAAAAAATAAAAAGATAACCTTTATTTAACTAGGCAAGTCAGTTAAGAATAAATACTTATTTACAATGACGGCCTACACCGGCCAAACCCGGACGACGCTGGGCCAATTGTTCGCCACCCTATGGGACTCCCAATCACGGCCGGTTGTGATACAGCCTGGAATCGAACCACGGTGTCTGTAGTAACACCTCTCGCACTGAGATGCAGTGCCTTAGACCACTGTGCCACTCGGGAGCCCAGTGTTGGTTCGGTTTGGTCTGGTTACTCCTGAATAATGCCTGTGACTCATCATCCCTACATCCTGTTGAAAATAGAGAAAATAACCTCCAGAGATGTATTTGTAAGTCCTGCTTCCTCCCAGTGAGTGTCCTAGACCTACCCACTTGCCCTTTCCCTCGTTTCTCCTATCTACTCACCCAGCTCTGCTGTAGGCCCTTCCTCTCTACTGGGCCTCCATCCTCTTACCCCCTCATCTTGCTATAGCCAGGGACGTTTTGAGGAAAGACAGATCAATCAGGGAAGATGTGTGTCTTTTCTTTTTTTTGGTAGTATGTGTTGTGACATCCTATAGGGAGGAGGTCAGAAACCTGACAGTGTGGTGCCAGGACTACAACCTCTCGCTCAACACGGTCAAGATAAAGGAGATGATCGTGGACTACAGGAAAAGGAGAGCCGAGCACGCCCCTATTCTCATCGACGGGGCTGTAGTGGAGCAGGTCGAGAGCTTCAAGTTCCTTGGTGCCCATATCACCAACAAACTATCATGGACCAAATACACCAAGACAGTTGTTAAGAGGGCACGACAACGCCTATTCCCCCTCAGGAGACTGAAAAGATTTGGCATGGGTCCTCAGATCCTCAAAAACTTTTACAGCTGTACCATCGAGAGCATCCTGACTGGTTGCATCACCGCCTGGTATGGCAACTACTCGGCATCCGACCGCAAGGCGTTACAGAGGGTAGAGCGTACGGCCAAGTACATCACTGGGGCCAAGCTTCCTGCCATCCAGGACCTCTATACCAGGAGGTGTCAGAACAAGGCCCTAAAAGTTGTCAAAGACTCCAGCCACCCTAGTCATAGACTGTTCTCTCTGCTACCGCACGGCAAGCGGTACTGGAGCATCAAGTGTAAGTCCAAAAGGCTCCTTAGCAACGTCTACCCCCAAGTCATAAGACTGCTGAACAGTTAATTTAAAGGCTACCCGGACTATTTGCATTGACCCTCGCTTTTTCTTTTTTACACTGCTGCTACTCACTGTTTATTATCTATGCATAGTCACTTTACCCCTAACTACATGTACATATTACCTTAATTACCTCGACTAACCTGTATCCTCACACATTGACTCGGTACCCGTACCTCCTGTATATATAGCTTCGTTATTGTTATTTTTTTAAACTTTAGTAACTCTTTTCTTAACTCTTATTTTTCTTAAAACTGCATTGTTGGTTAGGGGTTGTGAGTAAGTATTTCACGGTAAGGTCTACACCTGTTGTATTCGGCGCTTGTGACAAATACAATTTGATTTGATAAAAGATTTTAGGCTGTTGAGAGACGTAGTGTTAGGTGGAGGTAGTGAGGGTGTGTAAGTACATACACATGTAGTATCACAACACCCAGATGTCCTCCAGATAGGCAATATGTGTCCTAAGAGATACACACCGCGTGTGTGTGTGCTTACGTGCATATTTGTTTGTTGATGTGTGAGTATTTGCTATCTGTGTGTGTGTGTGTGTGTGTGTGTGTGTGTGTGTGTGTGTGTGTGTGTGTGTGTGTGTGTGTGTGTGTGTGTGTGTGTGTGTGTGTGTGTGTGTGTGTGTGTGTGTGTGTGTGTGTGTGTGTATGTGTATGTGAGTCAAACCTTTTGCCTGAGTCTGTCCCTAGCTTGTTTATCCCCAAGGGTGCCTATTTGTAAAGCAGGGGAGGTTTAATCATCTCACTGACACATGTCCTCGTTATCACCCTAGATTAATGAGCTCTCCATTAATGAAAAAAGCAGGATGTGCTATCCTCCACACGTTTAACACCAGCCTGTACAAGAGAGGGCGGAGGGAAGGAGTGAGAGGGGGGGATAGAGAGGAACAGATACTGTAGAGAGAGAGAAAGAGGGAGGGGGGGGACAGAAATATGATGCGAAGCACTGAGCACTCTCCAGGTAGAATGACATCACTCTCTGAGGGAGATATGATATCTATCAGCTCTGTGTTTATTATCCATGACAGAGAGGGTGTGTCTGGGTATTACAGCCCTTACTGTATTTTTGTCTGGATCAAAGCCTCTATTCTTTCTCTTTGTGTTATTTTTCTGTTCTTACAGTCATCTCTCTCTCAGTATTGTTGAATGAAAATCCTATCTGTCTATTGTTTAATATAATTTTGCTTTATATGTATCTAGTGTGCTGATTACTAAGTGAGGTTTCCTATGTGACAAAGCCCATGGGATGTACTTTGTTTGACCATGGCACAATATAGGGAATAGGGTGCCATTTGAGATGAAGACAAAGCCAATGGGTTGATGGATAAGGTGTGGATGAGACAGGGAGAGATGGGAGGCAGGTGCAGCTAACGGGGAGTGCAATCATCAGATACCAGGAACCAGCAACAGGATAGCAAGGTTGCCGTGGCAACCTGGCGTTATTGATTAAACGGTCATCTCTGAGCTCATGCAGCAACCAGGGTTCCCAGTGGAGATGGTACTGGTCCTTTTACAAGGAGAGGAGGAGTGATGCATTGCTCTCTGTCTCTGAAGAGGGGCTCAAAAACATGTTTACATCTGTGCTCAAAGGCCCTAGTCCTCTTACTCTTTACTCTTCTCTGTACCAAATACTCTCTCTTTCTTTCTCTCTCCCTCCCCCTCTCTATCTTTCTCTCTCTCTTCTCTCTCTCCCCCTCCCTCCCCCCTCTCTCTTCCTCCCCACTCTCTCCCTCTCTCCAGTCTGTGTCTCTATATAAGGGTGTGTGCTGAGACGTTTCATTGGGTGTTCCCACAGCCTTAACTCACATGGTTCAGCCGGATTCACGGGGCTGTGGCATACATGGAGATTTTGCTTTCCCATTTAACTAGAATAGAGGGACACTCGACCAGACCAGCCCTGCCCAGACCCAGTGATTTAAGGCATTTGCTGTAAATGCAATGATCATGATGTACTGTAGGCCTATAGATTAAATCCTATTCATAATTAGCTGCTGGCAGTGTATAGGCCTACAACTTTTGAATAGTTTGCAGTGTGTTTGGCTGACTTGAAAGTTGACACCCTCGTGGTATCTTCTTTCAGTGTAAACCAGATTACCCCCCCCCCCCCCACCCCCTCTCTCTCTGTAGAGCAGAGGGTGCAGGACAGGGTCACTGATCATCTTGCCCAATCTCAAATCCCTACCAGATGTCTCTCCTCTCCCACACCCAGTGCTATGGTCACGCCTGGCTCTTGCTCTGGCTGCGGAGTGCTAGGCTATAGGACACTGTGACAGTGTCTAATGGAGGAATGGTGTAGCCCCGTCAGGGATGCAATACTCTGCCAGACAACAGCCTGGTTGGCAACTGGAGGGGCATGGGGGAACAATGAGTAGGAGGCCTAGGCTATACCTTTTAATACAGCCCTGGGAACCTAGGTTTCTCCTGGGTTTGCCTCTGTAACTTGGTATAAATGGGTCTTCCCAGTTGGGGAGTTTTCTGTACAATATCTGGTGTGTTGAGGCTTGACTGACGTTGCAGTCTTGTACTTTCAAAATATCTCTGTTTTGAGAGAACTTCATGACACATAGGCAGACTTGCTTTGCGAGGCGGAGAAGCATGGAAATTGAGGCTAAGGAGGCAGAAGTACTCCCTTGTGTACCACTCAAAGACGGGATTTCCTGCTAGCCTTAACACAGGCCTACTGTGATGATCACCCCTGATACAGCCCAGCTATGCAGGAGATAGCAGCACAAGCTCCTTCCCCTTCTCCCAGATTAGGAGTTGTCTCTAGCTCCTCACCCCCCCCCCCCCAGTCACACTACACTCGACTAGAAGACAGAGCAGCTCTCTGTCCGGGGCTCATCTGTGTGATAGGCGTGACCCTGCCCTGTTAACCCATGACTGCTGAACTGAATACCAGCCCCCAATACACTTAGGCTACTTCCACACCAATGTTGAGAGCTTGGTGTGATGACTAGAGAGGTTAGTTATAGTGAGAGTTACCCCTAGAGACTGGAGTAAAAGTACACATTGTAGCAGTGAGAATTCTGGACCTACAGCTCAGTAAACCAAAGTCCTGTTTAATGAAAATCTGTCCCAGCTAGCACATAACTTTCTGAGAACCATATGTTTCTTAGAGGTTGGTGAGAGCAAGGCTGTCCAAAGGTTATTTGCATACAACCTTCCCAGCTAGTGCACAATGCTCTGAGAACCATATGTTTCTTTTGTGGGACTTCAGCATAGCATTTCCTCAAGGTTCAATTTAAAGTAATGTTCTTAGAATGTTCAGAGAACGTTAAGAAACAACATTCTGTGGGAATTTCAGTACTTCAGCAAAACGTTTTCTGCGAGTTTCCTTATGGTTTTATTTAAAGTCATGTTATCAGAACATTAAGACAACCTTTCATAAACACCACAAGAAAACGCTAGTTCAAAGAATGTTCTAAGAATGTTATTTAAAAACATATACATTCCGTTCTCTGCTTCAACAAAGCTCTCTCTATCCTCTATCTTGTTAAGTGTGTTCAGGTGTGTTGGCCGTGCCCAATAATTGGCCACACCTGATCTTAATGAGTGCTTTGTTTCCTGTTTGAATAGACTAAAATGACAGCTTTGTATGAGTAAAAAAAAACATAGCATGCTAGCGCCATCCTGGTGAAGCAGTGGACTAATTCCATGGATAGAGAACATAAGATCATAGGTTTGAATCTCACTGATGCCACAATAAAACAGAAATGTGTTTGCATGATTAATACCTAAGAATGAATTTCCATGTGGAAAAAACAGTTAAACTAAGCTAGTAGCAGCGTTATTAAGTGTATTTTAATAACAAAATGTTATTTAATTACCTTCAAATAACCTATAATTTCTGTTCTAAGAACGTTAATAAAACATCCCAGGAAGAATTTCAGGGAACCACATTATAACATAATCAGAACCTCCCTGCAACCTTAAAATGTACGTTCCCAGAACAGGTGAAATTGTTCCTAAGATCCCAGAACGTTTACAAAATGTTCCATTTTGGTTCATGGCTTCGTTCCCAGAACCAATGGGAAACCAAAAACGTACATTCCCACAACTTCCAAAGAACCAAATGTGCTAACTGGGTTGTGACTCAGCATTCATTAGATGTGCAGACAGCCAGACAGCATTCTCCTGGAGGCCAGAGAGGAAGCCAGCCAGTCAGTCAGTCTGAGGACGGTTGGTAAAGAGCTTGGTTTAAATGCTCAGAACGTCCTAGCGGGCCAGTTTAGCCAGTGTGTCAGCTCCCATTAACCTGGGCCAGGCCTGAGTGACAGGTAGACAGCTGTACCATCGCCGCTATGTCTGTACCGTTTAGCCTCCCTGCACTGAGAAATACAGTGGCCTTTGTCACGTAAGACTTGGGAGATTCTGCTTTACATGTTATTTTTATAAAGTGTGCCGCTCGTCTGTCTGTGTTTTGATTAGTTGTTGTGTAAATTTAATTTATTTAATTTGATTACTTTATTATTTAATTCCATTTCATCTCTATAGAGCTGCTGCCTATGCTGTCTGACAAAATCACAATTTTAGTAGTTCTTCAAAGTAAATAAGGCATACTTTTATGACTGCTGAATACCATCTGTCAATCACTTAGATCATGTATTGTCTGGTCGAGATACCTCACGAAGCAACTACTCGTATCTCTCTCGAACGTGCATTCTTATCTCGATCTCTGTGTCTGCACCACACTAACTTAACATAGCAAATGTAAATGAGGCGTGCAATCGATTATGGTCATTGTATTTAATTACCACATTTTCTGTGCTAAACTATGTAAAATATTGGCCTGTTGGAAACTACAACTCCCTACTACATCACACAGTCCGGGCTTGATCTGATTTATCTCTAGAGAAACTGCAATGTGCGCATTGAGCTCACAGGAAAAAAAAGAATAAAATGGAATTCAAATCATTTAACCAATGTTGGTCAATTAGTAGCTTAAAAAACAAAAAATAACAGACATTTCGGTTAATTGCTAAGCATTAATTGGTGTAAAAGCTGTGTGTGGGTTGGTGTGTCTCCCAGAAATCCTCAGCAGAGGTTCGTAGAGGAAGTGAACTGAGAGAGAGAGAGGGTCCAGTCAGTCATTCCCAAAGAGGGAGAAGCATGTCTGGCTGCTCTGGAGTGTAAACAGGGGAGCTAAATAAACTGCTGTATGGGGCAGAGGAGTGCTCTGGAGAGAAGAAGGGGAGAGAGACAGAGGGTAAAGGCGTCACCATACTTCAGTTCAGCTGGCGGCTAGCCCGAAGTCAGCTAGGCGAACCGAACGAGTGTGCTCTACTACTCCCTGAAAAGGCCTTCGCTTGAAAAACGTGAAAAAAGTGGCAATAGTACTGTTTGTCCATTTTGAGATGCCGTGCATTGGCTATACACTTCCTAAAAAAGAAATCTGTCATTCATTTTGATGTTTTTGCCCGAGGAGATCCCATACAGCAACTTTACATCTAACTAAGATGTTTGGTGCAGTATTTCTCAATGACAAATGTGCATGAAAACAAGTCATCTCTCGTTGAATGACAAAGACTTTAGTGAAGAATCCCTACTGTTGACCAATCACCAATGAAGAGGCGTAGACTTCGGAAAACATTTTGTGTGCCCGAACAACCGAAAAAAAACCTTACCGAAGTCCAAAACAAACAAAAACGTCACAAAATGTCGTCATAATATATGCACAAACTCTTCCAAACTGTTTCAGCTGGGAAGCATGCAGACGCCTTAAGAGGGAAGGAGAGATAGAGGGTGGGGAGCCCAACTGGAGAGAACCACTGACTCTACGTACCTCAGGCAACAGAGAGCAAGAGTCAAGTTAGGTTAAAGAGAACTGGAGGAGTAGATAGATAGATAGATAGAGGAACAGGGGGCATGTAGAGGGAGAGCAGAGAGCGCTAACTAGTTGCCCCCCCCCCCTCCTCTAAACACCTAATCCTCAACTCTCACATATGTTAAAACGTGTTTCCCAAAAATTATAGTTTATATATCTTCCTTAAACAGAAGTAGAATGTATACAGTAGTCTTACTGTCATGTAACATGCTAGCTTGATGAGTAGGCCTGACCATGCCTGAGACCTGAAGACTTAGCTACGCTTTAGTTCAGCTAACCGTCTTTTGATAGCCCTGGTCGGTTGGGCAGCAGAAGCAGTTGGCAGCCATTACATGAAAAGACAGAGGTGAGGTTACTCTGCCGCCAGAGATGTTGCAGACCATTCTGCTTTCTCTGCCCGCAATGGGTTCTGAGGTGTAGCTATTGACTTAGCTGACTAAGCTACTCTGTGCAGTGTTCTACAGAACCACCCCCCCCCCCCCACCTTCCGAAACTGACAGAAAGACACCTTGGGAATGGAACAGAGGTATTTCACTTTGTTTTTCTTTTCTTTTTCTGTTATTTTTCTTCCTTTTTTCTTTCCCCTTCCATGTGGAGCTCTTTTTACTTCTTCCCAAGGTAGATCAAAGACAAAGGCCTGTGGAGGCGAACAAAGTATAGACCCAGTGACAACAAGCACCCTCTCTCTGTCTCTCCTTTTTCTAGAAGGGCATTCTCTTGTAATGTTCGTATTTGGCCATGGTTTCTTTGGAAGTGGCGTCACACAGCCATCTTTACCCACGTAATAACTTTTATTTGTGACGTTTTGGGGAAGTTGAAAAAGTTTCCTTTACATTTAAAAAGTGACAGCCTTTTACACATATGCCTATACGTCGATGTGAAGTTTTGGGGGGGGTGGGGGGGGGGAGTTTAAAAGGTGTCCTTAAAAGTTTAGGCTAGCAAAAAGAGTAATTTTTCTGCTTCAGTCTGATGTACCATTAAACCTTGTTCGGTTCTTTTCTCCCATCCATCCTGTGTGTGTGTATGTGTGTGTGTGTGCGTATGTGTGTGTTGGGGAAGATAAATACTACTGTCGGATCTGTCGGTCCCTGAGACGTCATCCTTTATTCATCTCCATTAAAACAGCATGAGAATTGCCTTTGCCAGTTGTTGCTGTACCTCTCTCCAATAGATAGGAAAATGCACACGGCGAAGTACATTATTGGATGGGGATGATGAAATAATAATCATATTGGTTCGGGCGGGCCATATACTGGTGGACACTGGTGTTAGATGGACAGAGTTTGTTATGGTATGAGAGAGCCAGGCATCCTCCTCCCACCTTCCAACTCCCATACCAACATACTCTATGCATGACTTGGCCAAATTTGAAATCTTTGAATTAATTAGGCCTATGAATACAATAAACAATATTGTGTATATTCAGCTTACAAATGGATAAACTGTTTCAATCGGCATTGGCACCGCTGTCTGTGTCTAGTGGCCTGTCAAACCAAAAGGCTTCCATAGTCAGCCCTAGCCCCAGGCTGCATATTACAAATAGGGCCTACCAGACAACATCAGATCAGCCTCTACCTACCTTTCTCCTCCACAGTTTAGTGTGCCATGGGACTGCGAAACAGAGACATAGAGAGAGAGAGAGAGAAGGACAGAGGTGGGAAAAAAGAACAGAAAAGGTAAAGAAAAATGTAGATGAATTTAGAAAAAGTGCATAGCCAGCAATTCTCCCAGAGCAAGTTCCTCTGGCTACTGGAATTTGAGGTAAATTGAATCAGCACTTCCTGTGGGCTCACTGCAAGCTACGCTGATGCTGCCAGGATGATATCCATCCTCTTTCACTCTTTAAGTCTTTATCTCTCTGAGGGGTTAGGTTAAATGCGGAAGATACATTTTGGTGCATTCAGTTGTGCCATTGACTAGATCAGGTATTCCCAATGCCGTCGGGGGTACGCCAAATAAAAATGTGATTCACCAAATAACAACAATGTCAAATACCGGTAGCCTAGTCAAATAATTAACATCCAATCACATTAACCGTTACTCTCTCGCGGGAATTCCACTAACGTAGCTGCTGCTCATGTTAGATGGCACAAAAGCCATGACAGGGAGACATAGTGGAGTGGTGACGCGGATGCAAGCAGTTGCTCCCGACGCCACTTGGGTACACTGCAGCATCCACCAAGTTGCTCTTGCTGCCAAGGGAATGCCTGACAGCTCGAAAGACGTTTTGGACACTACAGTGAAAATGGTTAACTTTGTTAAAGCAAGGCCCCTGAACTCTTGTGTATTTTCTGCATTATGCAATGATATGGGCAGCGACCATGTAACGCTTTTACAACATACAGAAGTGCTCTGGTTCTCAAGGGGCAAAGTATTGACATGTTTTTTTAAATTGAGAGACGAGCTTAAAGTTTTCTTTACTGACCATTGCATGATGAAGAGTTGCATGATGAAGAGCTTGCATGATGAAGAGTTTCTCACACGACTGGCCTATCTGGGTGATGTTTTTTTCTTCGCCTGAATGATCTGAATCTAGGATTACAGGGACTCTCCGCAACTATATTCAATGTGTGGGACAAAATTGAGGCTATGATTAAGAAGTTGGAGCTCTTCTCTGTCTGCATTAACAAGGACAACACACAGGTCTTTCCATCATTGTATGATTTTTTGTGTGCAAATGAACTCAAGCTTACGGACAATGTCAAATGTGATATAGCGAAGCACCTGAGTGAGTTGGGTGCGCAATTACACAGGTACTTTCCCGAAGTACACAAACAACTGGATTCGTTATCCCTTTCATGCCCTGCCGCCAGTCCACTTACCGATATCTGAACAAGAGAGCCTCATCCAAATTGCAACAAGCGGTTCTGTGAAAATTGAATTTAATCAGAATCCACTGCCAGATTTCTGGATTGGGCTGTGCTCAGAGTATCCTGCCTTGGCAAATCGCGCTGTTAAGACACTGATGCCCTTTGCAACCACTTACCTATGTGAGAGTGGATTCTCGGCCTTCACTAGCATGAAAACTAAATACAGGCACATCCTGTGTGTGGAAAATGATTTAAGACTGAGACTCTCTCCAATACAACCCAACATTGCAGAGTTATGTGCATCCTTTCAAGCACACCCTTCTCATTAACCTGTGGTGAGTTATTCACAATTTTCAATTAAGGTTTTATATGTAAGATGGTTAAATAAAGAGCAAAATAATTTATTATTATTTGTGCCCTGGTCCTATAATGAGCTCTTTGTCACTTCCCACGCGCCGAGTTGTGACAAAAACTCACACTCATTCTTATGTTTAATAAATGTGGTGTATAGTGTATGTGTGGCAGGCTTACAATGATGTCAAAAAACAACATTTGAGAGTGCGCTGACGCTGGTGCTAGAGGGGGTACCAGCTGGAGGTTGAATGTTTGAAGGGGTACGGGACTATAGAAAGTTTGGGAACCACTGGGCTAGATATTTCTAGAGCGAGAGAGAGAGGCCATTAAAGTGAGCAGAAAGCATAAAGGTAAATGTTTTCCATAATCCCTCTCTCGTTTCCTCTCCTGGCAGTAGAGTAGCAAGATTATTTGGGGGCTTACTTTGGATCTGTGCCCTGTTAAAACCCAACAGGGAGTAGGCCTATACCATTAGAGGGGTAGCACACACCTTTTAATGCTCCACATGGGAACACACACGCATGGATGCACACACAGGCACACACACAGGCACACACACACACACACACACACACACACACACACACACACACACACACACACACACACACACACACACACACACACACACACACACACACACACACACACACACACACACACACAATCCAGTGACCAATTGGAAACAAACAAACAGTGGATGGAAAAGGAGTAAAAATATCTATCTACCTCAATAGATCCCTAGACTGTACTAGATCCTAACGTTACCTCACACAAATGATCAATGAACCCACCAGGTACAACCCCAAATCCGTAAACACGGGCACCCTCATAGATATCATCCTAACCAACTTGCCCTCCAAATACACCTCTGCTGTTTTCAACCAAGATCTCAGCGATCACTGCCTCATTGCCTGCATCCGTAATGGGTCGGTGGTCAAACGACCACCCCTCATCACTGTCAAACCTTCCCTAAAACACTTCAGCGAGCAGGCCTTTCTAATCGACCTGGCCCGGGTATCCTGGAAGGATATTGACCTCATCCCGTCAGTAGTTGATGCCTGGTTATTCTTTAAAAGTACCTTCCTCACCATCTTAAATAAGCATGCCCCATTCAATTTTTTTTTAACCAGGAACAGATATAGCCCTGGGTTCTCTCCAGACCTGACTGCACTTGACCAGCACAAAAACATCCTGTGGCGTTCTGCATTAGCATCGAATAGCCCCCGTGATATGCAACTTTTCAGGGAAGTTAGGAACCAACATACACAGGCAGTTAGGAAAGCTAAGGCTAGCTTTTTCAAGCAGAAATTTGCATCGTGTAGCACAAACTCCAAAAAGTTCTGGGACACTGTAAAGTCCATGGAGAATAAGAGCACCTCCTCCCACCTGCCCACTGCACTGAGGCTAGGAAACACTGTCACCACCGATAAATCCACAATAATTGAGAATTTCAATAAGCATTTTTCTACGGCTGGCCATGCTTTCCACCTGGCTACCCCCACCCCGGTCAACAGCCCTGCGCCCCCCACAGCAACTCGCCCAAGCCTCCCCCATTTCTCCTTCACCAAAATCCAGATAGCTGATGTTCTGAAAGAGCTGCATAATCTGGACCCCTACAAATCAGCCGGGCTAGACTATCTGGACCCTCTCTTTCTAAAATGATCTGCCGAAAATGTTGCAACCCCTATTACTAGCCTGTTCAACCTCTCGTGTCGTCTGAGATCCCCAAAGATTGGAAAGCTGCCGCGGTCATCCCCCTTCTTCAAAGGGGGAGACACTCTAGCCCCAAACTGCTACAGACCTATATCCATCCTTCCCTGCCTTTCTAAGGTCTTTGAAAGCCAAGTTAACAAACAGATCACCGACCATTTCGAATCCCACTGTACCTTCTCCACTATGCAATCTGGTTTCAGAGCTGGTCATGGGTGCACCTCAGCCATGCTCAAGGTCCTAAACGATATCATAACCTCCATCGATAAGCGATATTACTGTGCAGCCGTATTCATCGACCTGGCCAAGGCTTTCGACTCTGTCAACACCACATTCTTATCGGCAGACTCAACAGCCTTGGTTTCTCAAATGATTGCCTCACCTGGTTCACCAACTTCTTCTCTGATAGAGTTCAGTGTGTCAAATCGGAGGGCCTGTTGTCCAGACCTCTGGCAGTCTCTATGGGGGTGCCACAGGGTTCAATTCTCGGGCCGACACTCTTCTCTGTATACATCAATGATGTCGCTCTTGCTGCTGGTGATTCTCTGATCCACCTCTACGCAGACGACACCATTCTGTATACTTCTGGCCCTTCTTTGGACACTGTGTTAACTAACCTCCAGACGAGCTTCAATGCCATACAACTCTCCTTCCGTGGCCTCGAACTGCAAGTAAAACTAAATGCCTGCTCTTCAACCAATCGCTGCCTGCACCTGCCCGCCCGTCCAGCATCACTACTCTGGACGGTTCTGACTTAGAATATGGGGACAACTACAAATACCTAGGTGTCTGGTTAGACTGTAAACTCTCCTTCCAGACTCACATTAAGTATCTCCCATCCAAATTAAATCTAGAATCGGCTTCCTATTTCGCAACAAAGCATCCTTCACTCATGCTGCCAAACATACCCTCGTAAAACTGACCATCCTACCGATCCTCGACTTCGGCGATGTCATTTACAAAAAAGCCTCCAATACTCTACTCAACTAATTGGATACAGTCTATCACAGTGCCATCCGTTTTGTCACCAAAGCCCCATATACTACCCACCACTGCGACCTGTACGCTCTCGTTGGCTGGCCCTCGCTTCATACTCGTCACCAAACCCACTGGCTCCAGGTCATCTACAAGTCTCTGCTAGGTAAAGCCCCGCCTTATCTCAGCTCACTGGTCACCATAGCAGCACCCACCCGTAGCACGCGCTCCAGCAGGTATATCTCACTGGTCACCCCCTAAGCCAATTCTTCCTTTGGCCGCCTTTCCTTCCAGTTCTCTGCTGCCAATGATTGGAACGAACTGCAAAAATCACTTAACTGGAGACTCATATCTCTCTCACTAGCTTTAAGCACCAGCTGTCAGAGCAGCTCACAGATCACTGCACCTGTACATAGCCCATCTGTAAATAGCCCATCCAACTACCTCATGCCCATACTGTATTTATTTATCTTGCTCCTTTGCACCCCAGTATCTCAACTTGCACATTCATCTTCTGCACATCTACCATTCCAGTGTTTAATTGCTATATTGTAATTACTTCGCCAACATGGCCTATTTATTGCCTTACCTCCCTTATGCTACCTCATTTGCGCACACTATATATACTTTTTTCTACTGTATTATTGACTGTATGTGTGTTTGTTCCATGTGTAACTCTGTGTTGTTGTATGTGTCGAACTGCTTTGCTTTATCTTGGCCAGGTCGCGGTTGTACATGAGAACTTGTTCTCAACTAGCCTACCTGGTTAAATATAGGTGAAATATAACCTCTATGCACCTACATGTCCCTTTGTTGGAGCCCTAATCAGAATCCTATGGGTGTTACAGCAAAGTAGCAGATGTGTGGCCGTCACAATACAGCACACAAACAGGCAGGCTGTGTTCGGGCTTTGATCCTACGGCTTATTTGGAGACAGGATTGATTCTGTAACAACCTGATTGTCAGCTTAAAGAGGATGACATTGTGTCATACATAACCTTTCACCTTCAGTCATTTTGAGCATTTTATGTTACTGTGTTGATCTTTGCTCTGCATGGCTACATAACTATGAACTTGTGTGTGTGTGTGTGTGTGTGTGTGTGTGTGTGTGTGTGTGTGTGTGTGTGTGTGTGTGTGTGTGTGTGTGTGTGTGTGTGTGTGTGTGTGTGTGTGTGTGTGTGTGCGAGAGAGAGCAGGTAGCCATCTGCCACATTAGTAACATGATCGCTTCACGGTTAAAGCGGTCCTCTGCATCAGTGACAAAGTGGAACCTTTTATTCAGTGTCTGCTTGTTTGTTTAAGATGATATGGCTGACTGGTACAGAGGCTGGTGTGTTGCTGGGTGAGACAGTCCTGAACACTTAAAGGGATGGAGTGTTTTTAATATATTAAGTAGGGAAACAAGGTCGAGTGGAGCCTGGTGACTTGGCACACACACACACACACACACACACACACACACACACACACACACACACACACACACACACACACACACACACACACACACACACACACACACACTCCTAATAGTATAGACAACACATCGCTGACAGTGTCTATAATAACCAGTACAGCCAGAAGAGTTACAGTTACAAGTTTGATCCCAACAATTCATAAAACAAAGCCTCCATCACCAGCACCATAAATACAGGCCTGAGATCTGCTGACGGGTGCAATTACTGGGTCTACGCTATAGCTAGGCTATGTTTTAGCTCTAAGCCAAGAGTTTTAGTGTGCATGTCCATGGCTATAGTTATAGAGCTAGACTATAGCCCTGGGCAAGGATAAGGGCCAGATTTATCCCTGCTCACGGAAACAGCCTCCACTCTTGCGTATAGAGGCATGTCCACAAACTGTAGTGAACGAATCACACTAGACACACTTAAAAAAACATCAACCACTGTGAACTCTAGCTAGACTCTGTAGCTATAACTATAGCTTATAGGTAGATTACAGACCTGAGCAGGGGTGAACAAGCACCAGATTTACTGTCCATATCCGCACAATGTAGTGTATAGATGGAACACCACACTACAGCTGTGAACCCGGGGCCTTGTAAAGGTACAGTATAGGCTAGTGACATGGTCTATAAGGTAACAGGCTGTGTATACAGTACTGTATGGTATCCGCTAGCCAGGCCTATATTTACTGTAGCGTAGCAGTGAGCTCGGGATGACTGGTGGATGTGGATGTGGCTGGCTAGTAAAAGTGCTGTACAGACTGAAAATGGAGTGAGCGGAACAGGGGCGGCTGACTAGCTGTGGCTGGTGACATGGCTCATGGGTGGCAGCATTTTTATGTGACAATAATAGGAGGATGAGTTACTGTGACGCACCGTTGTGCACCCTGCCCTCCCCTGTGGGAAAAATGTATTGCAGCACCACTCACTCTGTGTGTGTTAGTGTACTTGTGTTAGTGTGTATGGTGTGTGTGCGTGTGTGCGTGCGTGCGTGCATTAGTGTCTGTGTGTTAGTGTCCTTGTGCGTGTGTGTCATGGCGTTTCAATCAGCGGTACAGTACCTTGACCTTGCACATCTAAAGGCCTACGGTAGCCTATGTGTTTAGCACACCAATGTTATGTCAAGGCACCATGTGGCTGTGGGAAAAATGTGGCTGTGTTCATATGATAGGCCAGCCTACTGTTTTTTTTTTTTGTACCAATATCTTGGGTCAGTGTCTGTGAGTTGACATGATGACAGCCAATTTCCCAAATCCCCACTTCCACTTCAATTGGTCCTTTCAGAGGCAATCTATCTAAAATGTACCCGGTTCTTAATGTGACTCTTGTTGCTGTCTTAATTTTTCCTTTTCCCTCCCTCCCCACCTCAGGAAGCCACTGGAGGTTCTGATTACACTTCTCCTTCTCCTGCCCGGCGTGTCTCTTACGTCTTTCAGTTTTGTTTTCTTGCAGGTCACGTTGTCTAATAGTGTGTTAGGTTTCCTATTATCCTCGTCATTCCTTAGAGCCACTCGTTACTTCCCCCCAAAAAACCTGTAGACAGGAAGGAATAAATAACCATGAGGTTAGTCATCACACCAAAACATACTCATATCTCGTTGCCTGTCTGTCTACTCCGAAAAATGTTTACGTTTTTAAATGGTTATTCCTCACTCTTAAGGTTTCTTGAACAACTCTTGCCAAATAAAGAGTCTTTGAGTTAAGTGTGGGGTTCTTGACATAGCATCTACGGTTCTTAAGAATTCCGAAAGGTTCCTGAAATGTATGGAAGCCTGTAGATGTATCCCTTTCATAACACACAGTAAACTGGCCAGTGTTAACTAGTATTGAATTTTCAAGAGTGTGTTAGTGTTGATTCAAGAGTTAAATTTAACACTCAGTGGTGTAAAAGAACCCCAGTGTTTGTGTTAATTACCAGGGTTGAACCAAAACCACGCCCATCATTATCATATTTCCCAGCATGCTCTATTGCAGGTTTATTTTTTAGAATAGTTTGTTTCAATATCTATGTTTTTGCATGTACATTGATTCCTTAATCTGACGAACATGCCCTTTTGACCTGGCTAACTAAAACTGTCATTGATGATTCTACACCAGTGTTTTCCCAACTCCTGGTCCTCCAGTACCCCAACAGTACACATTTTTACTGTCTTATAAATAAGATACATTTTTCTAAACTATTCCAATCTGTTACTTGGACTTATTGCACCTGTTACTGAAATGGTTGTTCAACTTTATATGTTTAAGGTAGTCTCACATCTTAGTCTTCCCAATGCTGGCTGTCAAAACCCCACAGCAGGTTCGTCACTAGTTCCCACAGCCACAAAGTCATAAACCCCGCCTATTTCTACAATTTATCATCTTCAAATGTGATTTTAAACCTTCCTTAACCCTAACCTTCCTTAAACCTAACCTTAACCACACTGCTAACCTCATGCCTAACCCTGACCTTAAATTAAGACCAAAAAGCAAATGTTTTTTTTATAACTTTTTATGAAATAGCCATTTTGGTTTTGTGGCTGTGGCTGTGCTATCTAGTGGAAACCCTAGATAGGGTTTCCACTAGGTAGTGTCCCTCTCTCAGTGTGTGTTTCCAACCTGTGTTTCCATGTAAATAAAATGACTAATTCCCAGACACAGCTCATCAATGTGGAAGACAGGACAGGGGGCTTCGCTCGCATGGATGAGCAGAGGGATGAATAATGTTATCAGATCGTCAGTGTATACCTCCCCTCCCCCTCTCCTCTTCTTTCTGTGTGTGTACCCGTGTGTGCGTGTTTACAGTAAGGAGGATCGGTGCTAGGCTTGCCATCCATCACACCACCATGGCCTTTCAGCACACCTCGTGGCCGGCCACTCCCATCTGCTGGGTTTATTAAAAGCCTGAGTGTGATCGCTGATCTGGCTGACAACACACACACACACCACACACACACACACACACACACACACACACACACACACACACACACACACACACACACACACACACACACACAGATAAAGACGAGCATCACACTCACACCTCACCCAGCAGTAGCAACACTTACAGATCTTTGAAGAAGCAAACAAAAATCCAAAACCAGAAAATTTTTGGCCTTCCAGCAGGCAGGAGTAGCCACTAGATAGCACAGCCACAAAGTCACAAAAAATCCTTAGACTCCCGTCACTTCTAGTCAATCTCACATTGATATGACCAGTCTAGTAGCTGCTCATCCTTCACTCTGCATAGAACATTCTTTATTTCCTCTTTCTATTGGTCGATGAGAGCATCATAAGTGGTAAACAGGAAGGCCACTGTTCACGGTCACATTGCCTCATGGAATTCCCCCAGCCAGGGAAGTTCAGTTCACACAGTCAGTGCTATGTTTGGTCCCTGTGCAGCCACCATACTGAACTCCTGCTATACTGTAGGACAGATGATATGGAGAAATTGAGGCAAGATAAGTATTCATAGTTCGTATCCTTGACCTCTCTGTGTTTGTGTCAGGTTATATCAGATGGGTGAGGCCTAGATAGAGCAGGGCTATGCTCTTATTAGTACTGGCTGGGTCAGAGGCAGGCAGTCAGGGAGGGAGGGAGAGGGAATGAGAGATCTGTGCCTATCGACTACCCCCAGAGAGTGTTGATGCTCTCTTCGATTTCTGCCACAGAAAGCTAATGGTCCCTCTGCCAGTGGTAATGACCCCCCCTCCAGCTCCACAACACACACACACACACACACACACACACACACACACACACACACACACACACACACACACACACACACACACACACACACACACCTCCATCTCCACTGTGTAGTGCAGCACTTCTGGTGTGTAACAGACAAAAGAAGGCTGTTAATACGTCAATAACTGATGACAGAGCTTACCTGCTAAGACAGCTATTTGACTCTGTTGTTCACATCAGCACCAGTGCAGGGAAAGGGCATTTACAGTGCATTTGGAAAGTATTCAGGTACCTTGACTTTTTCCCCCCAAAATGATGTTAAAGCCTTATGTAATGTGTACACTGGGAGTTGGGAAGCAAGTTCAGGGAGTGTATTTAATAAATTAATTAACATAGAACAAACACACAGGTAGCGTACAGACATGAACACTGGAACAGAAACAACAACGCCTAGGGAAAGAACCAAATGGGGTGACATATATAGGGAAGGTGGCAGGTGATGGAGTCCTGGTGAGTCTGATGAGGTGCTGGGACGCGTAACGCTGGTGACAGGTGTGCGTAATAATGAGCAGCCTGTTGACCTCAAACGCCGGAAAGGGAGTATACGTGACAGTACCCCCGCTTTGACGCGTGGCTCCAGCCGCAGGACGCCGACCAGAGGGACGGTCCCTGGGACCAGGAGTGGGCCGGACACTTCTGCTGGGGCACGGGAACCTGACGAGCCGGCTGAGGCGCGGAGCAGCCGGCTCGACACCTTACTCTAAAATGTACTTAAATAAAATATTCCTCCTCAATCTACACACAATACCCCATAATGACAAAGTGAAAACAGGTTTTTAGAAGATTTTGCAAATGTATTAAAAATGAAAAATGGATTTACCTTATTTACCTAAGTATTCAGCCCCTCTGCTATGAGATTCAAAATTGAGCTCAGGTGGATCCTGTTTCCATTGATCATCCTTGAGATGTTTCTACAACTTGATTAGTCTAACTGTGTTAATTCAATTGATTGGACATGATTTGGAAAGGCACACCTGTCTATGGGGCAGCAGGTAGCCTAGTGGATTGAGAGTTCGGCCAGTAATCGAAAGGTTGCTGGATCAAATCCCCTAGCTGACAAGGTAGAAATCTGATGTTCTGTTCTTGAACAAGGCAGTTAACCCACTGTTCCCCGGTAGGCCGTCATTGTAAATAAGAATTTGTTCTTAACTGACTTGCCTAGTTAAATTATGGTTAAATTAAAAAATATTTAAGGTCCCACAGTTGACAGTGCATGTCAGAGCAAAAACCAAGCCATGAGGTCGAAGGAATTGTCCGTAGAGGCACAGATCTGGGGAAGGGTACCAAAAATGTCTGCAGCATTGAAGGTCCCAAGAACACAGTGGCCTCTATCATTCTTAAATGGAAGAAGTTTGGAACCACCAAGTCTCTTCATAGAGCTGGCCGCCTGGCCAATCTGGGGAGATGGGCCTTGGTCTGGGAAGTGACCAAGAACCTGATGGTCACTTTGACAGAGCTCCAGAGTTCCTCTGTGGAGATGGGAGAACCTTCCAGAAGGACAACCATCTCTGCAGCACTCCACCAATCAGGCCTTTATGGTAGAGTGGCCAGACGGAAGCCACTCCTCAGTAAAAGGCATATGACAGCCCGCTTGGAGTTTGCCTAAAGACTGTCAGACCAGTTCTCTGGTCTTATGAAAACAAGATTGAACTCTTTGGCCTGAAAGCCAAGCGTCACGTCTGGAGGAAACCTGGCACCATCCCTAAGGTGAAGCATCGTGGTGGCAGCATCATGCTGTGGGGATGTTTTTCAGCGGCAGGGACTGCGAGACTAGTCAGGATCGAGGGAAATTTGAACGGAGCAAAGTACAGAGAGATCCTTGATGAAAGGTTCACCTTCCAACAGGACAACGACCCTAAGCACAGCCAAGAAAACGCAGGAGTGGCTTCGGGACAAAACTCTGAATGTCCTTGAGTGGCCCAGCCAGAGCACGGACTTGAACCCAATCGAACATCTCTGGAGGTACCTGAAAATAGCTGTGCAGTGACGCTCCCCATCTAACTGACAGAGCTTGAGAGGATCTGCAGAGCAGAATAGGAGAAACTCCCCAAATATAGGTGTGCCAGGCTTGTAGCTCCATGCCCAAGAAGACTTGAGGCTGTAATCACTGCCAAAGGTGCTTGAACAAAGTACTGAGTAAAGGGCATGAATACTTATGTAAATGTGATATTTCAGTTTTATATATTTAATACATTTGCAAACATTTCTAAAAACCTTTTTTTGCTTTGTCATTATGGGGTATTGTGTGTATATTGATGAGAAAAAAAACGATTTTAATACATTTTAGAATAAGGCTGCTACGTAACAAAATGTGGAACAAGTTAAGGGGTCTGAATACTTTCCGAAATGCACTGTAGGCTAATATAAGATCGTGTTTCATTGAGGTACGATTTCTTATTTTTCATTCGTCATTCTAATGTTAAGAAATTATGGGGTTAATGTGTGTGTTTGTCTCCTATACAGATGTAGGAGCTTAATTGAATCACCCTGTTGCAGGAGAACCTTCCTGCAATGCATGACATTTAAATCTTGTAGTGTATTTGAGGTTTACAAAGCCTTCTGAAGTTTGTCATTTCTACTTTGTAATTAGGAAAAAATTACTACAAAAATGTCCATTAATTATAATGCACATAATAATTCACATTTCCTGTTGCTGCAGGATTATTTTCATGTTGTAGCAAACTGGCTCAAATTAAGATCCTATAGTAGACACCCATAGAGTTTGTCAGTCACTCCCAGCACAGAACAGCACAGTGATTGAAGGTGTCATCAGGGAAAGGCTTTTTCAAGTCAACCTCGTCTTCACTTTCTCCATCTCCCCCCTCACCTGGTTTAACAAGACAGATTTCCCCAGCCGGCCGACGGAGGGTTTAAGTGATGGTTGTCCTGGTCATTTAGGAGCAGTGTAATGGTCTTAGCTGTGCTGGCTGACCGCTCTAATGATCGGGGTAGGGCTGAAGGATACGCTGGTGCTGGGGCTAGGGCTGGTGTCTGGGGGTGCTTAACCCTGCTTGAAAGCCCAGTGAGGGGTAGGGAGTTGTGGGAGTCTGTGTGGGGTATGGTAGGGTTGACAGAAGGACTCTTTGTTGATTAAAGTTGATGGTGTTAACCCTTTCTTACAGCTCTGCCTAGTAACAAGTGGCTAATGTCACATGAGAACAGCAGCACAGCTTGTAGCATTGTGAAGGGGGTAGGCAGGGTTTGTAACCAGGAAGTGAGGTCATCGGAGGGTCATCTGCGACGGCTGACATTCTAGAACCGAGAGAAGGGGAGATTTCTCAAACGTCCTTAGAAATTTGACAAAGCAGTTTCTCAGATATAAATAAAAAAAGGCCTATATATGCCATTTGTGTAGGTGTCAGAATTAGTCAAGCTAGGCTGTCTACATGAATCCTGGTTGTCGGGGTTTCATAGGTGTTCTGATCATAATTCTAACGTGCAGGTTGCAAGGGTTGTAGAAATACAATTTTGCAGACAAACAAAAAGTCACTTCTGTTTCGTTATTTCAACGTTTCCTCCTGTTTCAGTGTGTGTGTGTGCGTGTGTCCAGTTGTGAGTGTGTGCGTGCATGTGTGTGTGTGAGCAGCCTGTGTGTGGTGGTTTTGACCTGCCCCTGAGGCTCTGCTCAGCAAGGCATCTGTTAGGCCGTCTGACTACTACTCTGCCACTGCATCAACACCTGACCTTTAACTGGGGACCAGGGAACCACAGAGAAGAGGAAAGGTGAAGGGG
This sequence comes from Salvelinus namaycush, assembly GCF_016432855.1. Lineage (NCBI taxonomy): Eukaryota > Metazoa > Chordata > Actinopteri > Salmoniformes > Salmonidae > Salvelinus > Salvelinus namaycush. The sequence continues at coordinate 34,376,164 of NC_052313.1, forward strand.
GTGCCAGTTGCACAACTGAATGCATTCAACCGAAATGTGTCTTCCGCATTTAACTCAACCCCTCTGAGACAGACAGAGACAGGGTTACATGGACTACCATCACTACTGCCACCCTGGAACTCTGGGTGCACTTTCAGTAAGCTATATCTCCTTATCACATCGTCTTCTCTCAGTCTAAAGTCGTCCGCATGCTTCCCAGCCGAAACAGTTCATAAGAGTTTGTGCATATATTATTATTATTAATAATAATTTGCATTTTACCCCCTTTTTCCCCTAAATTTCGTGATATTCAATTACGATCTTGTCTCGTCCCAACGGGCTGGGGAGAGGCGAAGGTCGAGTCATGCGTCCTCCGAAACATGACCCGCCAAACTTAGATTAATTCAGACTATTTTGAGGAAGTGAATACTGGCTACAGCATCTCAAAAATGGTCTTGTTTTTCAGGTGAAGGTCTTTTAAGGGAGTATGCGAGCACACTAGTTCGGTTCGCCTAGCCGTCTTCGGCCAGCATCCCGGAGTCGCCTCTTCACTATTGATGTTGAGACTGGTGTTTTGCCGGTACTATTTAATGAAGCTGCCAGTTGAGGACTTGTGAGGCGTCTGTTTCTCAAACTAGACACTCTAAAGTACTTGTCCTCTTGCTCAGTTGGGCACCGGGGCCTCCCACTCCTCTTTCTATTCTGGTTAGAGAAAGTTTGTGCTGTTCTGTGAAGGGAGTAGTACACAGCGTTGTACCAGATCTTCAGTTTCTTGGCAATTTCTCACATGGAATAGCCTTAATTTCTCAGAACAAGAACAGACTGACGAGTTTCAGAAGAAACGTCTTTGTTTCTGGCCATTTTGAGCCTGTAATCGAACCCTCAAATGCTGCTGCTCCAGATACTCAACTAGTCTAAAGAAGGCCAGTTTTATTGCTTCTTTAATCAGGACAACAGTTTTAAGCTGTGCTAACATAATTGCAAAAGGGTTTTCTAATGATGTTGGCCTTTTAAAATTATAAACTTGGATTAGCTAACACAACGTGACATTGGAACACAGGAGTGATGGTTAGTATATTCGAGTTGTATTATTTCTGTTTTTTAAGGTGGATTAAACTGAAATTGCAACCAACTTTGAGGCTTGTTTAAAAAAATAACTATATTTTGGAGATGATCTTATATTATCTCCAATGTATCGTCCATGTAAAAAACCTGTCTGATTAGGATAAATATCTGACAAAACCTTGAATTTTTGCATCACAACACTGAAGTATATGAGGCCTTAAATTTTTTTAAATGGACTGGATCTTTATATATACACCACTTGGATCCTGTTTCAGTAATAATGAAATCAGACCTTGTTGCGTGTCCGATAATCTACAAGAAAAAGTATGTGAACCCTTTGGAAATACCTGGATTTCCATAAATTGGTCATACAATTTGATCTGATCTTCAACTAGGTTATAACAATAGACAAACACAGTTTGCTTAAACTAATAACACACAAAAAAATATACGTTTTCATGTCTTTATTGAACACACCGTGTAAACATTCACAGTGGATGGTGGGGAAATTATGTGAACCCTAACTGGTTGACCCTCCTTTGGCAGCAATAACCTCAACCAAACGTGTTCTATAGTTGCGGATCAGACCTGCACAACGGTCACGAGGAATTTTGGACAATTCCTCTTTACGAAACTGTTTCAGTTCAGCAATATTCTTGGGATGTCTGGTGTGAACGGCTCTCTTGAGATCATGCCACAGCATCTCAATCGGGTTGAGGTCAGGACTCTGACTGGGCCACTCCAGAAGGTGTATTTTCTTCTGTTGTTGATTTACTTCTGTGTTTTGGGTCATTGTCCTGTTGCATCACCTAACTTCTGTTGAGCTTCAATTGGCGGACAGATTGCCTAACATTCTCCTGCAAAATGTCTTGATAAACTTGGGAATTCATTTTTCCGTCGAAATAGCAAGCCAGGCCCTGAGGCAGCCCCAAACCATGATGCTCCCTCCATCATACTTTACAGTTGGGATGAGGTTTTGTTGTTGGTGTGCTGTGCCTTTTTTTTCTCCACACATAGTGTTTTGTGTTCCTTCCAAAACAACTCAAATGTAGTTTAATTTGTCCACAGAATATTTTTCCAGTAGCGCTATGGAACATCCAGGTGCTAATTCCAATATATCCATGACATTCATGATTTCCTTAAGTGCCTGACGGTGGTAGTTTGTAGTGTGATTTCCTTTAACTCTCTTTCCTCTCTGTCAAGTCTCGCTCACTGACTCTATTTCTTCTAGTTCATTTTTGTCTACTCTTTCCATATTTTTCTGTTCTTACAGTCCTCTCTCTCTCTCTCTCTCTCTCTCTATTCAGTTAAATTCAAAGGGCTTTATTGGCATGGGAAACATGTTTACATTGCCAAAGCAAGTGAAATAGATAAAACAAAAGTGAAATAAATAATCAGAATGAACAGTGAACATTACACTTACTAAAGTTTCAAAAGAATAGAGACATTTCAAATGTTATAGTATATTATGGTCCCTCCCTCCCTGCTCTGCTTGGCAGGGCAGGGAGTCACAGACTCTGACTGTTTGTGACACTGCCTCCCTCGGGCAGTTCCAGGCACAGATGAGCATTGTATCCGACAGGCCAGCTTTGTCTTTGTAAGTCATTAGCAGTTTCTTGGTGGATTCTCCCTCCTCCCCTTCCTCACGCCCCTGTCGCATAGCTGCCTCCTCCCCCCTTCCCTCTCGTCATTTAAAAAAAATCTCTCTGTCCCCTCTTTACTCTCCATCTGTAGCCAGATCCACAGGGTGAAGAAGAGAGAGGGGGATACATGCGAGGGTGGTAGGGGGGCTCGGCTCTGTGATATGGAAGCGATATTAGATATTAAGAAAACGACAGTGGGGGGAGTGTGTGTGTGTGTAAGCTCTGAGGAAATAAACTGTTATTGCCTTGTGTGTGTGTTTGTGTGTGTGGTCCCCATAAGAATAGTAAACAAACAAAAATTTGACCAGCTGGGGAGGTCAAATGCTATTTCTAGGGAGTTTAGGGTTAAGGTTAGAATTAGTGTTAGCGTTAGAATTACGTTAAGGGTTAGGGTTAGGAGCTAGGATTAGATTTAGGGTTAGGTTAGGGTTAGTAATACGGTTAGGATAAGGGTAAGAGTACAGGCTATGGTTAGGGGTTAGGAAGAATAGGATTTTGAATGGGACTGAATTGTGTGTCCCCACAAGGTTAGCTGTACAAGACTGTGTGTGTATGTGTGTGTGTATACATCTGCATGTGTGTGTCCATGCCTATATGTGTGTCCATGCCTTTTCACTGGATTTTCCTACATCTGGCAGGTATGTGAAGTGTGTGACTGCTCTGCTGACTGAGAATGCATGGATTGCAGAGAACCACAGTGCCTTCTAGTAGTCTAGTACTGTACTGCCTACTCTTACCACATCACCTGTGAACCTGTTGTGTTACATTAGCAGGAGGACATTGACTTGACAGGGTGCTGTTGAGGTAAAAGAGAATGGCAACAGACGTGTGTTTGTGTGCACATGCACTCTACTGTTTGTTACTATGGCTCGGTAGTATCACACCACCTGCCCTACGTACTTCTCGCACGATGTCCAATGGCCTTTCCCCCTCACCCACGGCCCTACTCTACTACTCTACTCTACCGTACCCTACTCTACTCTACTCCGCCTCGTCTACAGTCACACTAGCAAGGATAATAGGGCTTGGAATGTTCAGTCTCCTGCTCCTAGACTGCAACAGCTGAGTGCTAGCCTGGCCAGGCTTCACACTTTAGCCATGTATTAGGCTACAGAAATAGTATACGGACAGTGTATGGACGGACGATGGAGACTACTTTTTTTTTCTTCTTTTCTGTCCTATCATGATTATTAGCTAGCTAGGCTATTCAAAGTGGTGAGAGCAGAGCAGCAATTGAAACAGCTGATCTGATTCCGGGTGATGGTGATGCCGTGTGCCCAATGGTGTGTGTGTGTTTGTTCAGACAATCAATGGCACATCAGTACATGCCTGGAAAGCCCCAGGAAGCTGCTCTAATATTAGCCTCCCAGAGACAACCTCCTCTGTCCTCTCTCGCATCAAGTGTCAGTTAGGGGGGGAAATGTCAGAGAAAAGTAACCAAATGTAAGGGGAAATTAAGAGAAATTCACAGAAAAAAATTACATTGGTGTTCACTCACTGCCCCTGTCTGTCTGTCTCTCTCAGTGAGATCTGACAGTGGAGAGGGACACTGGACAACATATTCTGTCACCTCTGAGGGTGGAGGGGTTTGAAGGCGTGAAGTAGTTAGGCCTATGTATTTAACTGCTTTTTCAGTGTATGTGGATCTGTACGGTGTTACAGTTAAATCTTTCCCTCTAGAGGTGTTACAGTTAAACCGGTCCCCCAGGAGAGGAAGAGTTGTTTATCCAGGTGTGTGATAGTGATATTGCTATCACAATATTTGGATTGCTGTGTAGCTGGTGTTGTTGTTGTGGTGTGTTTTTTTAGTAACTGGAGCCATCAGGTTTCTCTCAAACTGGCTGACTAAACAAAACCTGTACCAGCTGGAGAGGTATGAAAGGTAGAAAAGAGAAGGAGAGTTCTAGGGCAAGATAAATAAAGGGAGGTGGTGAGAGAAGTGAAGCAGACCAGGCCGTGAGAGGTTGCTGGAGCGAAGGTGCAGGTACTGTACCTCCCAGAGGCTACGCCAGCTGTTTCCTCTCCTCTACATCTCACTGCCCTGCTAGAACACTCACAGCCACCTTGGCTTTATATAGACAGTCTATAAAAAAACAGCTAGACTCCACCCAGTACAACCGATAAAACAATGGAACGATAACATCAGGTCTCAGTATGGACCTGCTTAGTGTTAGGAGCTGGACTTGTGTGTGTGTGTGTGTGTGGGGTAAGGGGTGTTGCGAATGTTCATATTCAAATGTAAAGTGCTGGGCTATGTGACTGGGTTGGCCTATAGAGGTGTGTGTGTGTGTGTGTGTGTGTGTGTGTGTGTGTGTGTGTGTGTGTGTGTGTGTGTGTGTGTGTGTGTGTGTGTGTGTGTGTGTGTGTGTGTGTGTGTGTGTGTGTGTGTGTGTGTGTGTGTGTATATGACTGTCCACTCCCTTGAAGCTTGTCCTTGTTGAGGTCATGTGACACAGTGTGCTCCATCTACTGCTGATAGTGATGGAGGGCTTTTTACATACCAGGCATGCCTTTTAACAGCTTCATGTAGGCCACAGCACGCACACACTTTCCCCTGCCTGTGTAGCGTAATGCACTGCCATACGCACACATTCTCCAGCCCGCGTAGAAGTACACAAACATATACACACACATGCACCTACGCACACACAGAGTTTGCCCACCAACCACCCACCCACCCACTGCTCATTCCATTCCCTTACGAGGTGAGCAGCTTATTAAGGTACGCTGTTATTGCTGTGGATGGGGTTGTCTCACCTCTAACGTAAACAGGTAGCGTGTGAGTGTAAACACCTTGGCAGGCAGGGGCATTTCTGAGGAACGTGTCTGAGCTCTGAGTGGTGGAGTAGCCCAGCTAACATCACTTACACCGGTCTACCTGGCCTTATTTAGAAGAGCTCTGGAGAGCCAGGCAAACACTACTAGCTGAGGACAAAGAGTGTCTATGTGTGGCTGTGGCTCATCTTAATTTTCATTGGGTAGCCCTATGTGGTTTAAAGGTTTTATCTCCAGGTACTAGTAGTCTACAGCTTTTCTTATATGCGAATTAGGCCTATGCTATGTCTTCTTCAGGTATTTCAGGTTAAACTTAAACACTTTATCAAATAGTTTTCTCATGTTCTGTAATGTTTTTGTATTCCTAACCTAAACAACAAGGATTCTTTCTTCAGTGAGAGGCCATTCCTTTCCTGGAGTTATTGAAAAGTACCGCCAGGACGATACCAGTATCGCGATACTCGTTGGTATCGTGGCGCGGAAACAAAACACGAAGCAGATTTAACTTCTTTATGAAAACAAGCCCCAGTGTTGGAAACAAACATGTTGTCATCCAGAGTCGTATTTATTTATTTTCCAAGCTATAGCACACTATTTTACATACAGCATGTTTTTTAAAGGACCCAAAAAGTTTGTCTGTTTCGTGTTCTCATTTATGCCATGGTAGAAATATTGCGATACTGGTATCGTCACAGCCCTATTGAAAAGCCTTTCTCCCATAGATATAGATAGAGTATTCATCTTTGTATCTGTACCGATACAGCGTCTGTGACAGCATGGGCAGCGCCATTGAGCCTATCCCCGGTGTGAAGTAGTCTATTTTCTTTTTTACAGTTGGCTGATCCCTCTGATGACCCGGTTGGACATGACTCCAACAGGGTCACGAGGAGGGATCAGCCAATGAAGTTGGAAGTCGTACTCAAGTTGACAACATTAAAACGGTGGAAGAAGAATTATCTCCATTAACCTCCCTCCCTGGTGTACAGTGCCTTGCAAAAGTATTCATCCCCCTTGGCGTTTTACCTATTTTGTTTCATTACAACCTGTAATCTTATTTGGATTTCATGTAATGGACATACACAAAATAGTCCAAATTGGTGAAGTGAAATGAAACAAATTACTTGTTTCAAAAAATTCTAAAAAATAAATGGTAAAGTGATGCGTGCATATGTATTCACCCGCTTTGCTATGAAGCTCCTAAAAAAGATCTGGTACAACCAATTACCTTCAGAAGTCACATAATTAGTTAAATAAAGTCCACCTGTGTGCAATCTAAGTGTCACATGATCTCAGTATACATACACCTGTTTCGAAAGGCCCCAGAGTCTGCAACACCACTAAGCAAGGGTCACCAATAAGCAAGCAGCACCATGAAGACCAATGAGCTCTCCAAACAGGTCAGGGACAAATTTGTGGAGAAGTACAGATCAGGGTTGGGTTTTTAAAAAATATCCGAAACTTTGAACATCCCACGGAAAGAATATGGCACCACAACAAACCTGCCAAGAGAGGGCAGCCCACCAAAACTCACGGACCAGGCAAGGAGGGCATTAATCAGAGAGGCAACAAAAAGACCAAAGATAACCCTGAAGGAGCTGCAAAGCTCCACAGCGGAGATTGGAGTATCTGTCCATAGGACCACTTTAAGCCGTACACTCCACAGAGCTGGGCTTTACAGAACAGTGGCCAGAAAAAAAGCCATTGCTTAAAGAAAAAAATAAGCAAACACATTTGGTGTTCGCCAAAAGGCATGTGGGAGACTCCCCAAACATATGGAAGTAGGTACTCTGGTCAGATGAGACAAAAAGTATGCTTTTTGGCCATCAAAGAAAACGCTCTGTCTGGCGCAAACCCAACACTTCGTATCAACCCGAGAACACCATCCCCATAGCGAAGCATGGTGGTGGCAGCATCATGCTGTGGGGATGTTTTTCATCGGCAGGGACTGGGAAACTGGTCAGAATTGAAGGAATGATGGATGGTGCTAAATACAGGGAAATTCTTGAGGGAAACCTGTTTCAGTCTTCCAGAGATTTGAGACTGGGACAGATATTCATCTTCCAGCAGGACAATGACCCTAAGCATAGTGCTAAAGCAACACTCGAGTGGTTTAAGGGGAAACATTTAAATGTCTTGGAGTGGCCTAGTTTAAACTTGTTTGGGATAGGGGGCAGCATTTTCACTTTTGGATGAATAGCGTGCCCAGAGTGAACTGCCTCCTACTCAGTCCCAGATGCTAATATATGCATATTATAATTAGTATTGGATAGAAAACACTCTGAAGTTTCTAAAACTGTTTGAATGATTTCTGTGAGTATAACAGAACTCATATGGCAGGCAAAAACCTGAGAAAAAAATCCAAACAGGAAGTGGGAAATCTGAGGTTTGTAGTTTTTGAACTCACCCCTATCGAATACACAGTGGGATATGAGTTATTTTTCACTTCCTAAGGCTTCCACTAGATGTCAACCGTTTTTAGAACGTGGTTTCAGGCTTATCATGTGAAGGGGGGCCGGATGGGAGCTGTTTGAGTAAGTGGTCTGCCTACAGCCTTGTTCTCAGTCACACGCTTTCACTTGAGAGGTTGCTCTCGTTCCAGTGCTTCTCTACAGACAATGGAATTCTCCGGTTGGAACATTATTGAACTTTTATGATAAAAACATCCTAAAGATTGATTCTATACTTAGTTTGACAAGTTTCTTCGACCTGTAATATAACTTTTTGAACGTTTCGTCCGAATGGACCAGATCACGCTTTTGGATTGTTTAACAAACGCCCTAACAAAAGAAGCTATTGGACATAAATGATGGACATTATCGAACAAAACAAGCATTTATTGTGGAACTGCGATTCCTGGGAGTGCATTCTGATGAAGATCATCAAAGGTAAGTGAATATTTCTAATGCTATTTATGAATAATGTTGACTACCCAACATGGCGGATATTTCTCTGAATGGTTTGGGCTCTGAGCGCCGTTCTCAGATTATGCTTTTTCCGCAAAGTTTTTTTAAATCTGACACAGCGGTTGCAATAAGGAGAAGTGTATCTAAAGTTTCATGTATAAAGCTGTATTTTCATCAACATGTATTATGAGTATTTCTGTGAATTCATGTGGCTCTCTGCAATATCACTGCATGTTTTGGAACTACTGAATCTAACACGCCAATGTAAAATAAGATTTTTGGATATAAATATGAACTTTACCGAACAAAACATACAAGTATTGTGTAACATGAAGTCCTATGAGTGTCATCTGATGAAGATCATCAAGGGTTAGTGATTCATTTTATCTCTATTTTTGCTTTTTGTGACTCCTCTCTTTGGCGGGAAAAATGGCTGGGTTTTTCTGTGACTTGGTGGTGACCTAACATAATCGTTTGTGGAGCTTTCGCTGTAAAGCATTTTTGAAATCAGACACTGGCTGGATTAACGAGAATTGTATCTTTAAAATGGTGCCTAATACTTGTATGTTTGAGAAATTTTATTGATGAGGTTTCTGTTTATTTGTATTTGGCGCCCTGCAATTTTATTGGCTGTTGGCGGAACCCCAGTCCGAGACAGGTTAAAGCCCAGACCTCAATCCAATTGAGAATCTGTAGTATGACTTAAAGATTGCTGTACACCAGCGGAACCCATCCAACTTGAAGGAGCTGGAGCAGTTTTGCCTTGAAGAATGGGCAAAAATCCCAGTGGCCAAGCTGTGCCAAGCTTATTGAGACACACACCAAGAGACTTGCAGCTGTAATTGCTGCAAAAGGTGGCTCTACAAAGTATTGACTTTGGGGGTGTGAATAGTTATGCACGCTCAAGTTTTCACTTTTTTTGTCTTATTTCCTGTTTGTTTCACAATATAAAATATTTTGCATCTTCAAAGTGGTAGGCATGTTGTGTAAATCAGATGATACAACCCCCCCAAATATCTATTTTAATTTCAGGTTGTAAGGCAACAAAATAGGATAAATGCCATGGCGGTGAATACTTTTGCAAGCCACTGTATTTCAGTGTTAGAGCCCTCAGCCTCAACACACTCTACCTGAAGAGATACTGTAGGAGGAGCGTGTGACCTGTTGGGAGACTCATTAGCTTCTATGCTAAAGCTGATTAGCACCATTAAGATGACAAGTCTTTTGTCTCCTCACTTGATGAATATGAGGAGCCCTATGCTGGTTCTTAGATTTGAATGATTCACTGCTGAAGCCTCCTTGGTGTAGGTGTTACTATTATGGCAACGTTGTTGTTTTTCTTCCTTTTTAGGGCTAATATTAAACTTAGAACAGTGATTCAGACTTGTATGATTCTTTCTGTGTTGTGTATTCACGGAAAGATAACTGATGCTGGATATGACTGCACTCAGGCTATCTCCACTGAGTTGGGGGCTCTGATGGCTGGGATAGCCTACCTATGGTGAAGTGGGTGAATGGGTGAATGTTAGGCTGAGAATATGCTAAGTCAGGGGTTTTCAAAATGGGGTCGCGGAGTTATTGCAGGGGTCCGCGGCCGTATAAAAAAGTATTATTACTAACAACAGATTGAACATATTTTAGCCAAGGGATCCATGGAATATGTTCAGAGCGTGTTATACAATGTAATATTATTCATCTACAATATATGTTCTTAACCCTGGACAACATGGGCTTGGGAGGCTCACAGGGACATTTCTATCAACAGTACTCCACCAATTATACATTTTTCAACTACTTCTTGTATTCCCCCAATTTTTTTTTATTTTTACATAAATGCACTGTAATTTAAGCTCTAAAACCGATACATTTTCTCTCTCCCTCCCTCCCTCCTTTTTTTTTTTTTTTTTTTTTTTAGAATTGCAGGATATTATCTTTAAAGATGCAATAATAGAACATCTCTCTGCCCCATGACAAAATGTGTAGAATTACAGAATTCCTTCAGAGGGCCCGAGACTTGATTTGTCCGGTCATGCACTGCCAAAGTTATAGTAAAACTTCTTGTATGCTATTTCTATCTCACTCGAGTTGTGTTCTCATTATGAGTCCCTGATGAATTTGCTAACACAGTAAGGGTCCCCTGCCCCAAAAAGTTTAAGAACCTCTGGGCTAAGTAGCAGTAGCAATGCGTGGGTAAAATCACTGGGGAAGCCAAGCCAGAAAAAAATGCAATAATTGCATTGTTTGCTCTATAACCTGTTAGTTCATTTGCCTTGCGACCATGATATTTTTTTATTTGTATTATTTAACCATTATTTAACTAGGCAAGTCAGTTAAGAACAAATTCTTATTTTAATATGACGGCCTACCTATACAGTATATGCCTATGGCCGAGACAATAAGAAGACACAGTGGCAGAATAAATTCAACCAGACCTTTATTTCATCACAAAACCGGAGAGCAACCTCTGTATGGTGAAGTCCACAAAGCATATTGCATGTCACAAACAGTTACATGACCTAAAGCATGGTCAAAAAAGTAAATGTTCCAGACAATTTTCTGACTTCTAAACAACTATTAATTTAGAACGGAGAGTTACTGCAAGTCGCAAAGAAAACAGGAGCTGCCTCCACTATTCCAGCAACATTTCAAATTCAACATCATCAAATCCCCTATGCTTCATCTAATACAGTGACAACTAAAAGATACCTAAAACAATGTAGTCCAATCTATGTAAGCTAAATATGATGTGGCTGTCCATGGTTCTGATTTGTAGAGAAATACCAATGACATCCTCCTCTCGTTCATGTTGACGAAACGATTTATGACTCTGTACTTGCTTTTATTTTTTGTTGTCCTAGGCTAACTGGCTAAAATGCTTGCTCGGTAGCCTAACTTCCTTTCATGGGCAACGTTAGGTAGTTAACGTTATCCTTCTACATCTAGCTACATATTGACCTTCCATCCTCTCAGTCCAGGGGCACAATGTATTTTATGGTTGGATCAGAATCGCCGTTATAATCATTGGCCAGTACGGAGAATTAAGTAAAATCCACAAGTCCAAATCCCTATCTCAATCCATGGCTTACTTAGGAAAGGACCAATTTTAGCTAGCAGTGGTGTAAAGTACTAAAATAAAAATACTTTAAAGTACTACTTAAGTAGTTTTTTGGGTATCTGTACTTTACTTTACTATTTATATTTTTGACAACTTTTACTACTACTTCACTACATTCCTAAAGAAAATATTGTACTTTTTACTCCATACATTTTCCGTGACAACCAAAAGTACTCATTACATTTTTAATTCTTAGCAGGACAGGAAATAGTCAAAATCACGCACTTGTCAAGAGAACACGTGGTCATCCCTACTGCCTCTGCTCTGGTGGACTCACTAAATACATGCATCTTTTGTAAATAATGTTTGGAGTGTGCCCCTGGCTATCCATTTTTTTTTTTAAACAAGACAATTGTGCCATCTGCTTTGCTAAATAATAGTAATCTTAAATTATTTATACTTTTACTTGATACTTAAGTATATTTAAAACCAAATACTTTTACTTTTACTCAAGTAGTATTTTACTGGCCTACTTTCACGTTTACTTGAGTAACTTTCTATGAAGGTATCTGTATTTTTACTCAAGAATGACAATTGAGTACTTTTTCCACCGCTGCTAGCTAGCCACCGGAAGACAACAACACAACGGAATGCAACAATTCAAGTTGTTCAATGACGTATTTCTTTGTGATAGGAGTGAACACAAATCCAAATCCGCTTCCCTTGACACTTTTCTTTTGGTGTGCCAGGACCATTCACAGTTGAGCTCACTCAGTTTAGCTCAACTCTGATTGGTCTTTAAAAAAAATAATATATATTTTTTTACCCCCTTTTTCTCCCCAATTTTGTGATATCCAATTGGTAGTTACAGTCTTGTCCCATCGCTGCAACTCCCGTACATACTCAGGAGAGGCTAAGGTTGAGAGCTGTGCGTCCTCCGAAACACGACTCTGCCAAGCCGCACTGCTTCTTGACACAATGCTCGCTTAACCCGGAAGCCAGCCGCACCAATGTGTCAGAGGAAACCCCGTACAACTGGCGACCGTGTCAGCGTGCATGCGCCTGGGCCGCCACAGGAGTCGCTAGAGCGCAATGGGACAAGGACATCCTCGCCACCCAAACCCTTCCCTAACCCGGATGACGCTGGGCCAATTGTGCGCCGCCTCATGGGTCTCCTGGACGCAGCCGGCTGCGACACAGCCCAGTATCGAACCAGGATCTGTAGTGACACAGTGGTCTAAGGCACTGCATAGCAGTGCTAGTTGCATCACTACAGATCCTGGTTCGATACCGGGAGGCGATTTGCTATTATTTTATACTTTTTTTATCAAGGGAGGCCAAATACACGCTGGCTTCCCATGCATTCAATGCTACGGGCAGGAACAATGTCATACTCTTTATGACCAGACCGCATCAGATAGATGTCCTACACTTACAGAGACAGAGGGGCGCTGTTTTGCTCGCTCGGATGCTTTCTTCGGTGGGATACAGTACGTTCATGTACATTCAAAATTATGAAAACACAGAGAGACAAAAGATCAATTATTTAACCTTTTTTAATTTTTTTATTGGTAAATATATGAAACGACACGTGACAACATTTGAATGCTTTTCACATGTAAAACTGCAAATTCGACTGCTACATATGAATGTTTTTCACATGTGAAAATGCAATTCCACATGTGAGAGTTAGATTTTCACATGTGAACGTTTGTAACATGAGAGGTGAACATGTTATTCTCCTCATGAAAAAAAAGGTGATGTTAACATGTGAACTGTAAATGTAATACATGTGAACTGTTTTGTTTTGACATGTGAACATTTCAACTCAACATGTGAAAACAGCTATTTCACATGTTTTTTTGTTGTTAATGTAAGTAATAAAATGGCATGGCGTTGAAAAGCAAGTGATACACTGTTCAAGATAAAATATTGTAAACATCTTTAATCAATATGATTACATTTGACATGATCACTTAGACCTGATATTTTAATATGACCCCACCTAGGATTTGAACTCAACATCTCTGAATTTGTGGTAAGCTGAACTTTCTGTTGCGCCACAAAGTCTGTAAAATGTTTAGAAGCGGCGGAGGCTGCTGAGGGGAGGACGGTTCAAATGGAATGGCATCAAACACATGTAAACCATGTGTTTGATGTATTTGATACCATTCCACTAATTCCGCTCCAGCCATTACCACAAACCCGTCCTCCCCAATTAAGGTGCCACCAACCTCCTGTGCTCAGAAGTCCCCTACAGATGAATTACCTATAATACATCTTTACACTTAGCAAAGAGTGCCATCTGCACTGCTATTTTAGTTATCAGTTAATCTGACTATTCTCTCATCGTTGATTTCATTCACTTATTTGAGCAATTTGAGGGTTTTCTGTATAGTTAATGTTGGTGGGACATATTATTCTGTTTCAATGTTACTCCTGAATCAATATGATAAATATACTATTTCCCCCCCCCCCCCCCCCCCCCACACAAATCTGAGATTTACTTTGAAGTCCAAAGTGTAGGAATCCAAGTAAAATGTGTTATTGATATGGCGTCGTAGCAGGAAGATCAGAATACCGTGAACCAAAAGGTTGTGAGTTCAAATCCCAGGTGAGGACACGTTGAATAATAATTGCTGTATAAATAAACATACACAATGTAATTGTTTGTGTCAAATATATCAGTTGGAAACACTTTGACTGCGTGACGTTCCGGGGACATCCTAACGACTCATTTGTGTTTGCAGGGCATCACCTGTGTCATCTCATGTGAAAAATATCCACATTGAAACTTGATGTGAAATATCACGTGAAGTGTTCCAAAACCACATGGTTTCATGTGAAATATTTTGTTGCGGCAAGAGGCTGATAGAGAGTTCATAAAGTGACTGATCATACATGGCCATCAGAGGAGGCTGGTAAGAGGAGCTATAGGACAACAGGCTCATTTTAATGGCTAGAATGAAATGGTACCAAACATATCAAACACATGGAAACAACGTGTTTGACTCTGTTCCATTGATTCCCTTCCAGCCATTACAATGAGCCCAGTCCTCCTATAACTCCTCCCACCAGCCTCTAATGGCCATAATCACAATTCCTGGAACCCAGCTAAGCATTTGCATTGGTTTAGTCTCGCATTGCCACTCTTCCAATTCTCATTCCTTCAGCACATTTTTTGTTTAACCTTTTATTGAACTAGACAGTTAACTAAGTCAGTTAAGAACAAATTCTTATTTTCAATGACAGCCTAGGAACTGTGGGTTAACTGCCTTGTTCAGGGGCAGAGCGACAGATTTTTACCTTGACAGCTCGGGGATTCGGTCCTGCAACCTTCCGGTTACTAGTCCAACGCTCTAACAACTAGGCTACCTGCCGCCCCAGCTATTGTAGCAAACGTGAGAAAGTCGGATAATCAAGGTTCATATTGGTTAGACCTATGTGTCTTTTTGAAGTGAGGTGAGAAGGTGCCTTTTAATTTAAAAAAAATATGTTTTGTCACCTAACTGTTTAGGTGACCTTCCTGTCTAGTCCTATCTGGAGTGCATGGTTTTGTTTTAAATAACAGTACCGTTGCCTCAGTCAAGTACAGGGCGTCTCACCTTGAGTCTGCATACTGGGTTTTGAATGGCACGGCTTTGTTTTAGTTTGGTTTGTTTAATTTTTGTGGGTTCCGTGAGGAAAGCAAAGTACCTTGCTCTGCAGCAGACTGTGACGGCGCTGGTTTGTTCTCTTTAGAGGGGGATGCCTGTGGTATTTTCACCGTCCGTTGACTGCCTGGCAGCGCTGTTCTGTGAGTTGCTGTGCTGCGTGGCCTTTCTAAAATAAGTGGTGTACCTCTGTGTGTGTGTGTGTGTGTGTGTGTGTGTGTGTGTGTGTGTGTGTGTGTGTGTGTGTGTGTGTGTGTGTGTGTAAATGGTATACTTCAGCGAGAGGAGAGTGTAGCCTAGTGGGTTAAATATAGAAGTGGTGTGAAAGCTGCTCCTGTCTGTCCAATCACACAAACTAAACGCTGCAACAAAGGATCCTGAACGAGTGCAAGTGATTCGTTTTGTAGAGAGCGAGAGGGAGAAAGCACACACACACACACACACACACACACACACACACACACACACACACACACACACACACACACACACACACACACACACACACACACACACACACACACACCTACCTGTCTCTTTAAGGCCCAAACACTGTGTAGGTGTTTTGGTTGGACATTCCAGGCATTGTTCAGACACCATAGTGCAGTATGTGTTGTACTGTAGGTTTCTGCATTCATCTAAAGACTTCCTTTACTCTTGGTTTCCATTTCTTGCACAGTATTCTCCAATAAGAACCAACAATGTATTGATCTGTGTATTGATTGAATCCACAACTTTTTCACCCCCGTTCAGTGCCCACCCAACGTCCACTCTAGAGAATGTCCTAGGTATAGTAGGTAGGCCGGTTGACCGTCCGTCACTGAGCTAAGAAGGTAAATCTGTGACATAACATCAGATCAGAATATTTAAGTGTTGAAATGATCCCAGTATACTGAGGTTACAGGGGCTTGTGAGGGGGCCAATGAGGTGGTTAGGTTGTCACAAAAGGATTGTCCCGCCCCGCTCCTGTTTCACAGGCTTTTATTGACTCAGCTTGGCATGTGTCAAAACAGGGTTTCTGAGTACCAAAGGCGCATGGTACAGTAGGTGACAGTAGGTGTGGGCATTGGCTGGGCAGGGCTGCCATCGGCTTGGTTTTAAATAGGCACTTCACAGAACAAAGCAGAGCAGGCCGAGGATATTCGGGGAAGAAAGGCTTTATCAAATGTATTTATATAGCCCTTCTTACATCAGCTGATATATCAAAGTGCTGTACAGAAACCCAGCCTAAAACTTCAAACAGCAAGCAATGCAGGTGTAGAAGCACGGTGGCTAGGAAAAACTCCCTAGAAAGGCCAAAACCTAGGAAGAAACCTAGGCTATGAACCAGGAACCAGGCTATGAGGGGTGGCCAGTCCTCTTCTGGCTGTGCCGGGTCGAGATTATAACAGAACATGGCCAAGATGTTCAAATGTTCATAAATGACCAGCATGGTCAAATAATAATAATCACAGTAGTTGTCGAGGGTGCAAAAAGTCAGCACCTCAGGAGTAAATGTCAGTTGGCTTTTCATAGCCGATCATTGAGAGTATCTCTACTGCTCCTGCTGTCTCTAGAGAGTTAAAAACAGCAGGTCTGGGACAGGTAGCACGTCAGGGTTCCATAGCCGCAGGCAGAACAGTTGAAACTGGAGCAGCAGCACGACCAGGTGGACTGGGGACAGCAAGGAGTCATCATGCCAGGTAGTCCTGAGGCATGGTCCTAGGGCTCAGGTCCTCCGAGAGAGAGAAAGAAAGAGAGAATTAGAGAGAGCAAACTTAAATGAACACAGGACACCGGATAAGACGGGAGAAATACTCCAGATATAACAGACTGACCCTAGCCCCCGACACATAAACTACTGCAGCATAAATACTGGAGGCTGAGACAGGAGGGGTCAGGAGACACTGTGGCCCCGTCCGATGATACCCCCGGACAGGGCCAAACAGACAGGATATAACCCCACCCACTTTGCCAAAGCACAGCCCCCACACCACTAGAGGGATATCTTCAACCACCAACTTACCATCCTGAGACAAGGCCGAGTATAGCCCACAATGATCTCCGCCACAGCACAACCCAAGGGGGGGTGCCAACCCAGACTTGCCCTATCAGACTTGCCCTATCCCCTTTACAGTGTACTACTTTTAACCAGGGCCCATATTCCCATACAGGGAATAGGGTGCCATTATTCGTGACACACAATTTAAAAGGGTTGGCCTGATACCTGACTGGTGGCCACTACACCAGAGAGGAGCGGATGTGACTGTTGTGTAATGGTAGACCAGTCTAGAGACTAGTTAGAGTTTTACTGACTGCTCTGTTCTGTTCTTAAAGAACAGGCTTTCATTCACACACCCGTGTTAGGTGGTCTCTTCACCTCCTGCACTAGGTAGTTTGTGAGAAACACCAATGTATGCATTGGGACCAAAGAACTGGATGTCTTCCCAGATAAGCTGTGAAAATGTGGTTGACTTTTGGCTTAGGTTTACATCCTCTGTATAGCCTAACTAGTTATTCTCAGTGGAACGTATTTCCTACTGGTTCTGTATTTGGCGATTTGGTTCTGGGTGCCAAGATTAGAGGAAATGAATGTAAAAATGTTCTTCTTTGGTGTTCCAAGTTAAAGGGTGGTAGAGGTTTCTCCTCTCCTCAGATGAGTTGCAATAGAGTCCTGTTGTGTGTTGGTGTCTGTTAGCGTGCTAGTGCTAATGAACACAGCTGTCTAAACAGGTCAGGCTGACGGAGAGCGGAGAGGAGAGGAGGGAGAGGGACCTCTGTTCCTGCTTTGTTTTCCCTAGGTGTTGCTTACCTACCGCTGTTAGAAACACACTATTGTGGCCCAGAGGAATTCACTTCCTATCCAGCTAATGGTCAGTGCTAAGCGCCATCCTTTTACTTTGTCAGTTCTGACAGTTTGTCAGGTGACGCGAACAAACATGGCTGTGTCTAGTGAGGATTTATAATTTCGGATGATTTTTTCCCCCTCTCACTGCCGGAAACCCCTTTCACTTTTACCTATCCATCAAACGACTTTGTGGTGGCTCTGGCTTGCCGTTTGTCATTTCTCTGACACATCTGAATCCGCTCTCAGTGATGCTCCTGTACGTGTTTTTATTGCTGACTTTAGCACCTGTACCTCTGACTGTATGGCTCTTGTTTCAGATTGAAGAGTCACTCAGCACTGCTGCTTCTACTCCGGCCAGAGGGTCTATACATCACCTGACTCAGCCTGACAGGAGTGTGGGGGTGGGGGTGGGAGTGGGGAGATAAAGAGGAGGGAGAACAGAGAGATGATAGACAGAGAGATGAGTCTCCCGATGATACTGTAGCTGTGGAATTCTGCAGATGCAGAGCCGTGTTGACCCTGGGAACACACTCCATATAATGGCCTCCCTCCCATCCCTCTCTTCCTGAGCTGTGTGTGTGCCTATGGGGAGTCTCTGTGAATATCAACCATGTGTACTCTATGCAGAAAACGAACCTCCCCGTGATTCTCAGCTCTGCAGAACTATTCTTACAGAACATCATTCCCCAGCCACAGGCTGCCGCATCTCCACATTATCATCATCCACCACTATGCTCCAGAAGGGGAGTGAGAGAGAGAGAGAGAGAGAGAGAGAGAGACAGAGAGAAGATGGAGTGGGGTTAGGAAAGAGAACCACCAAATCAGCTTAATGTAAATGTGGGCGATAAGGCCAGAGAGCGTGGGCTGGGGAGGGAGTGTGTGTGGGTGGTTGTGTAGTGTGTGTGTGATCTGTGTTTTGGCGCTGCAGCTTGAGCCCACTGCTGACTGGGCGCCTCTCAGAGGAGAATTGATTTGGCCTGAGAGAGGCACAGTGCTGAGAGCTGGGGAAAAAGAGATGAAAAGAGAAAGGGAGAGGGGGTGACCACAGGTGGAATAGAGAGAGATGAAGAAACAGGTTGAAATGAAAAGAGACGAGAGGCAGTATGAAGTATGATTACTCCCATGACTGTAAAGCTCAATAGCACACACACTAGTGATGCACGTGTTGACTCTTAACCCGCAGTCGCCGCGGTTGTATCTGAGGTGCGGGTGGATTAAGGGTCATTAGCTATTGTGTGGACGAAGGGCAGGTGTGTGGCGGTTGAATAAAGAACAAACAATACCTTAATAAATCTAAATGTATCATTCTTGTTTTTCTTTCATTATTTTAGGCTATCTGGCATTAGTGCATAATCCTAAGCTTTAGGGCCTAACTGTACGCGCACCAAAAGCTTTTTGGAATGGGCAGAAAAGTGAAAGTTGTTCCACAAAGGCAAAAAGGACAATGTCGGAGTTTAATTAAATCAGAGAAAAGCAGTGAAATAGATTTTTGACCAAAGGAGGGACAGAAAAGTAATGTTTGGGAATGTTTTGGTGAAGTGGTAAAAGAGAATGTGACGTGTGATGATTGTGAGGTGCTATACAAATTCAAGTCACAAGACCGGGATTTCAAATAGGCCTATGGCACGTCAAGGGAACTGTAGCCTACTGTTCAGATGGGTTTAATGGAAACTGAAATTTGGACATAACCTCTCACATACCTTTAATATTAACTCCATGAGACAGTGCAGTAATATCTAACAAGTAATCTAACAACTTCCTAATACATACAAATCTAAAGGGGTGAATGAGAATATGTACATATAAATATATGGATGAGCGATGGCCGAGTGGCATAGGCAAGGTGCAATAGATCTTATAAAATACAGTATATACATATGATATGAGTAATGTAAGATATGTAAAAAATTATTAAAGTGGCATTTAAAGTGGCATTGTTGAAAGTGACTAGTGATCCATTTATTAAAGTGGCCAGTGATTGGGTCTCAATGTAGGCAGCAGCCTCTCTGAGTTAGTGATTGCTGTTTGGCAGTCTGATGGCCTTGAGAGAGAAGCTGTTTGTCAGTCTCTCAGTCCCAGCTTTGATGCACCTGTACTGACCTCGACCTCTGGATGGTAGCGGTGTGAACAGGCAGTGGCTCGGGTGGTTGTTGTCCTTGATGATCTTTTTGGCCTTCCTGTGACATCGGGTGCTGTAGGTGTCATGGAGGGCAGGTAGTTTGCCCCCGGTGATGCGTTGTGCAGACCGCACCACCCTTTGGAGAGCCTTGTGGTTGAGGGCGGTGCAGTTGCCGTACCAGGCTGTGATACAGCCCGACAGGATGCTCTTGATTGTGCATCTGTAAAAGTTTGTCAGGGTTTTGGGTGACAAGCCAAATTTCTTCAGCCTCCTGAGTTTGAAGAGGCGCTATTGTGCCTTCTTCACCACACTGTCTGTGTGGGTGGACCATTTCAGTTTATCATCTGAAACTTATCACCTTCTCCACTGCTGTCCCTTCGATGTGGGTGGGGGGGTGCTCCTTATGCTGTTTCCTGAAGTCCACGATCATCTCCTTTGTTTTGTTGACGTTGAGTGAGAGGTTGTTTTCCTGACACCACACTCCGAGTGCCCCAACCTCCTCCCTGTAGGATTTCTCGTTGTTGTTGGTAATCAAGCCCACTACTGTAGTGATGTCTGCAAACTTGATGATTGAGTTGGAGGCATGCATGGCCACGCAGTTGTGGGTGAACAGGGAGTACAGGAGGGGGCTCTCCCCAGTGTTTAGGGTCAGCGAAGTGGAGATGTTTCTTCCCACCTTCACCACCTGGGGACGGCCCTTCAGAAAGTCCAGGACCCAATTGCACAGGGTGGGGTTGAGACCCAGGGCCTCCAGCTTGATGATGAGCTTGGAGGGTACTATTGTGTTGAATGCTGAGCTGTAGTCAACGAACAGCATTCTTACATAGGTATTCCTCTTGTCCAGATGGGATAGGGCAGTGTGCAGTGTGATGGCGATTGCATTGCATCGTCTGTGGACCTGTTGGGGCGGTATGCAAACTGACGTGGGTTTAGGGTGGCCGGTAAGGTGGAGGTGATATGATCCTTGACTAGTCTCTCAAAGCACTTCATGTTGACAGAAGTGAGTGCTACGTGGCGGTAGTCGTTTATTTCAGTTATCTTTGCCTTCTTGGGTACAGGAACAAAGGTGGCCATCTTGAAGTATGTGGGGACAGCAGACTGGGATAGGGAGCGATTGAATATGTCTGTAAACACACCAGCCAGCTGTGCATGCTCTGAGGACGCGGCTAGGGATGTCGTTTGGGCCAGCAGCCTTGCGAGGGTTAACATGTTTAAATGTTTTACTCACGTCAGCCACGGAGGAGAAGGGGGTGGGGGGTCCTTGTAGCGGGCCGCGACAGTGGCACTGTATTATCCTCAAAGCCGGCAAAGAAGGTGTTTAGTTTGTCTGGAAGTGTGACGTCGGTGTCCATGACGTGGCTGGTTTTCTTTTTGTAGTCTGTGATTTCCTGTAGACCCTGCCACATATGTCTCGTGTCTGAGCCGTTGAATTGCGACTCTACTTTGTCCCTGTACTGGCATTTTGCTTGTTTGATTGCCTTGAGGAGGGAATAACTACACTGTTTATATTCAGCCATATTTTCAGACCTTTTTTCATGGTTAAATGCGGTTGTTCGCACTTTCAGTTTTGCGTGAATGCCTCCACGGTTTCATCATCAATATCAGCATCATAAAAGCTGATTATTTTAACCACTTAAAATATGCATCCAAGCAGAACTGAAATCTTATCAGAAACATGTTGGTTTGTTTTCACAACTTTCTATTTCCTTACAACCGGTCAAACTGATGTCATTTGAAAATGTTGCACATCACTTTTTTTTGTTTTTGTTATTGCATTTTATTCCCGGTCCCTTAACACCTTTGCTCTGTGTAAGAAGCAGAGATGACAGAGATAACTTTACCGCTGTCAACTAGATTGAAGCATTCAATTCTATCGATTTATTACATTCTGCTGAGCAGGGGTTTATTTAGTCTTCTAGGGCAACATTTTATGACAGATGAGAAACGGCATGTATCTAATTATAGACAAGTTGACTAACAAATAGCCTATCTAAATGTTGGAAATTATAAGCAGAAACATATCTACATCAGGCAACAAAAAAAACCTGCCTTCCCTGTCAAAAAATAGAGCATTTTGCCTATAGAGCATTTTCTATATTAGCGGGTTAGGGTCAGGTGCGGGCCTCAGATTTTCCCTTTATCACATACAGTCGTGTAGTTGCTGATAGATTATTAGCAATTGCGGGCGGGTGCGGGTGAACAAACAGCTGACCCACGCACAACTAGCGCACTCGCAAGCAACCACACACACCTGCTGTAGAGCGTCAGTGTTATGTATGTCTCTAATAATCACTTCTGTAGATTGAGGCTCTCCTAGCGCTCTAACCCTGTAGCACACACACACACACACACACACAGACAGAGCGAGAGAGAGCGCGAAAGAGACTCTTACACATCTCACTCTGCCAGTAATAATGTAGAGGTAAAGATGTACACATGGATGGGGGAGGGGAGAGTTCAAGGTTTAATATGGAGTCAGCCTTGGATTAGGTTGTTGACTATAGGCTATTAGTAAGCACACGAGTTCCAATATATGAATCTTTCCCTTTACTGTACATCCTCTTATGGGTCTGAACACTTCATTACATATTTATAACCCATACATATCATATTCATAAGCAGTACATGACCATTTCACAGAACGCTCTGTTCTCCTGCTGTATAATAGAATGTCAGTGTGCTATGCTAGGCTAGGCTAGCATATACCTTAGCACACCACAGATAATTAGACTTTAGGCTGCTACACAGAATCAAACCCATTTCCCTTATCTCCCATTCCACTGTGTAAACTAACGCTGAAATGGAATGGAGGTCGCTGGCTGTGGGCACCTCCAGGAGTAAAATACTGAATTTAGAGAGGTGGTTTGAGAAAAGCCGTTCTGTGTCGAGAAGATACCATTCAGGAGTGCTCTGTTTCCTTGGTTGTTAGTAATGCCGTGCTTTGGCTTTAGCCTACATTTGATTTGTTTGTGTATTTTCTGTCTAGATTTGGCTAATCTGCAGGCATAATTGACTATATTCCAAGACTGGAGACTAAGGATGTTAATGGTTAACCGTTCATCGGTTAGCTGCCGAAAATACAGTTGACCGGTCATGCTTATCGGTCTATAGATTTTCATCTCTGTCACATTTGGAACTGCTGGCATTAGGCGCTCTGTTTAGAACTGTGTTTCCCGCAAACTGCATTTTGGCAAATGTTTGAAAAAAATAACGTTTTATTAGCTGCTTCATTACAGGAGTTGCATGTTCAGTAATAGGCTATATATAGCCTTTTGACTGTAAGACGATAGGCTTGCTATTGTTGCATGTTTCCATTAAGCTCTTCATGAAAAATGTCCGGTCTGTGTATGCATGTACTGTATGTATCAGAGAGGAAGAGGCGAAGTGAGAGGTTTCACTCTCGCCAAAATATGTCCAAAATATGTCCAATGCGTTTCTATGGGCTTATTTTGGGCCTAAACTTGTTCCCTGCCTTTAGACGACTCCCATTGTTAGGGCAGAAACATAAGCATCTCATCATTATATGAAGATCTCTGATAGTTTTTTCTGCTGGCCACGTCATTATACTGTTTGGGAAAAAAATTGTTTACCGGTTAATGATGGTCAGTTAGTTGGCAGCAAAATTTACCAAAATTTGCATCCCTACTGGGGACCATTCTCTCATCCAATACAGCACCTTCCATCTTCATTGTCTTAAATCGCGTCTCACTTCTATCATATTAACGGTTGACCAACCCCTCTCCTCTCTCTCCGCCCGCAGTAACCAACTACAGTAATGTGGTGAAGGCCCCAGGCTCAGATTCAGATGATGAGGACAAGCTGCACATCGTGGAGGAGGACGGGAGTCTGGCAGACGGGGCTGACTGTGACAGCAACGTACCCAGTGAAGATCACAACGGAGACCGCTGGGATGAAGGTGATGGTCTCACACACACACACACAGAGTGGGACACGCACGCAGACAGATCTCGGTCTCTCTCTCCGTGTCTGTTTCTCTGTGTGCTTTTTGCTGAGCGTTTACTGTAGTACCGATTTACTGATTTTTCCTTGCACTGAACTCAGTAAAAGGTGATGTCAGTTAAGAATACCTAGTACCTTGACCGAGCTCTACCTGCGTGTAACTATGATACAGTGAAAGGAAACAGGTACTACAGGCTGCAGGGTTGACAGGAATCCTGGTATTCAAACAGGACAATGCCACCAGGGTAGAGACATTACATTTACATTTAAGTCATTTAGCAGACGCTCTTATCCAGAGCGACTTACAAGTACATACATTCATACTTTTTTTGTACTGGCCCCCCGTGGGAATCGAACCCACAACCCTGGCGTTGCAAGCGCCATGCTCTACCAACTGAGCCACACGGGGCCACGAGACCTTCAGCTTTCCAAAATAGACCTGCCATGGTGAGAGCTTTATGTTGCTAGTGGGCATTGGAGTGATGTACCGCGCTGTGACTGAACTGAGCTTACCTTACGCACATACTCACACAAACAGTATATATACACGCACAAACCTACATATACACACACACACACACACACAATCACGTAAAATTGACATCACCGCGAGAAGGGTCTGATGTCACGTCCCAAAACACAACAATGTGAGGTGTTATTAAAGGATGTTAACATTTCAACAGCTGTACCAAGGCAATCTTGCATAGAGAATTAGCTCATGGTGTGTATATATGTGTGTGTGTGTTTTTGTTTTTACTGTCCTTATGGGGACCAGAAGTCCTCACAAGGATAGTGAAACAAGTACAATTCAGGCAAGTAGGGACATTTCGCCTGTCCCCACAAGGAAAAAGGCTATTTTAGGCTTAGGGGTTACAGTAGGTTTAGGGTTAGGGTTACAATTAGGGTTAGGGTTTGGGGTTCGGGTTAAGGTTAAGGTTAGGTTCCGCTTAAAGGTTAGGTTTGGGACAATAGGATTTTGAATGGGATTAATTGTTTGGTCCCCAAGAAAGTATTCAGACCCCTAGACTTTTTCCCCAAAAAATTACAGCCTTATTCAAAAATGGATTAAAATGTTTTTTCCCCTCATCAATCTACACACAATACCCCATAATGCCAAAGCAAAAACATTTTTGCAAATGTATAAAAAAAACAACTGAAATATGACATTTACATAAGTATTCAAACCCTTTACTCAATACTTTGTTGAAGCACCTTTGGCAGTGATTACAGCCTCAAGTCTTTTGGGGTATGACGCTACAAGCTTCGCACACCTGTATTTTGGGAGTTTCTTCCATTCTTCTCCGCAGATCCTCTCAAGCTCTGTCAGGTTGGATGGGGATCGTTGCTGCACACTTGAAGCTTTCGGGTTCAAGTCCGGGCCCCTCAAGGACTTTCAGAGACTTGTCCCGAAGCCACTCCTGCATTGACTTGGCTGTGTGCTTAGGGTTGTTGTCCTGTTGGAAGGTGAACCTTTGCCCCAGTCTGAGGTCCTGGGCACTCTGGAGCAGGTTTTCATCAAGGATCTCTCTGTACTTTGCTTGTTCATCTTTCCCTCGATCCTGACTAGTCTCCCAGTCCCTGCCACTGAAAAACATCCCCAAGGCATGATGCTGCCACCACGATGCTTCATCGTAGGGTTGGTGCCATGTTTCCTCAATACGTGACACTTGGCATTCAGGCCAAAGAGTTTAATCTTGGTTTCATCAGACTAGAGAATCTTGTTTCTCATGGTCTGAGAGTCCTTTAGGTGCCTTTTGGCAAACTCCAAGCGAGCTGTCATGTGCCTTTTACTGAGGAGTGGCTTCCGTCTGGCCACTCAACCATAAAGGCCTGATTGGTGGAGTGCTGCAGAGATGGGAGAACCTTCCAGAAGGACAACCATCTCCACAGAGGAACTCTGGAGCTCTGTCAGAGTAACCATCGGGTAGTTGGTCACCTCCCTGACCAGGGCCCTTCTCCCCCTATTGTTCAGTTTGGCCAGACAGCCAGCTCTAGGACGAGTCTTGGTGGTTCTAACCGTCTTCCATTTAAGAATGATGGAGGCCACTGTGTTCTTGGGGACCTTCAATGCTGCAGAAATGTTTTGGTACCCTTCCCCAGATCTGTGCCTCGCCACAATCCTGTCTCGGAGCTCTACGGACAAATCCTTTGGCATCATGGCTTGGTTTTTGCTCTCACATGCACTGTCAACTGTGGGACCTTATATAGACTAGTGTGTGCCTTTCCAAATCATGTCCAATCAATTGAATTTACCACAGATGGACTCCAATCAAGTTGTAGAAACATTTCAATGATGATCAATGGAAACAGGATGCATCTGAGCTCAATTTTGAGTCTCATAGCAAAAGGTCTGAATACTTATGTAAATAAGGTATTTCTGTTTTTTATTTTCAATACATTTCTAACAATGTATTAACACAATTTCTAAAAACCCGTTTTCGCTTTGTTCATAATGGGATATTGTGTGTAGATTGATGCAAATTTATTTTTATTTAATCAATTTTAGAGTAAGGCTGTAACGTAACCAAATGTGGAAAAATGAATGCATTGTACATGCAATGTAACAGGTCATTTGCAGGGCTGATTGATTTGGATCGTTGATTATATTGTATGGAGCTGGTTCAGTTTGCCCAGTGTCTTAGCTATGGTATATGCAGTGGATGACATTTACTAAGTATGTTAGCTGGTGGATGACATGGAAGGGACAGGTTATTTGACACAGTGTGATGTGACAGAGTTGTGTTTAGATGATGGTGACTATGTATGTAAACAGACTTATAGAACAGAATGTTCTTCATGGTTAGATAGATGAGTATGGTAATCAGTATAGCTGCCAGTACAGAACCGATTTGAGCATTTATTTTTGTGGACTGCCTGTGATGCAGACAGTTTCAAGCTCTCAACAGCTGTCTCACACCTGACTGACATACTGTAGCCTACTCTCCAGACAGATCCTGCTGTCATTGACATCACTATTATGCCATATCCACCCCTGTCCATCTGCATGCTCCCTCTTAAAGGGGAAGTTGGGGAAGAATGTCATTGGTCTCTGAGAACATTAAACACTTCAAAAGCATGAGTTATACTTAAATTGCCGAGGCTTTAGAAAGCTGGCTGCTGGCCTGATCAGGCACATTCCTTCTCCCTTCCTCCTTTCTCCCTCCTAATTCTCTCTCTCTTTTTCCCTGCTCGTCCTCCACTCTCTCTCCTCGTCCCTCTCGCTCTCTCTTTTTCTCTCTCTCTAATAAACGCCAGCTCTGTGGGAATAAACTGATGAAACATATTGCAAGTCTCAGCCCTTTTCCTTTAAAAACAAACACACCTCCACACTCATCCTCCGTCTCTCTCTCTCTCTCTCTCTGTCCCCATTGCTTTTCTCTATGGAAAACAGTTGTCGGTACTCTAGGTCGGCGTAACCATTGAAAGCTGCAGCCACCCACTAATCTTTCCCTTACCCTGGCTGCTTGTGGCGCTGGCTCAAATTAAAGTCTTGACGTGGTTTTCACCCTGCTGCAGTCCCTCGCTCCCTCCCTCCGTTTTCCCCCTCTCTTCCTGAATCATTTCTCCTGATCATATGGTATCACTGGCCCCCTGCTCACTGTCATTACTCATTTCGTTCTAAATGAATATCCACTGTAGTACTGCCACAGCCCTTGGAGTAAAGCATTGCCGTGCCCACCACCTCAGTGAAGAGGCCGGATGATTCAATGTACCAAGGAGAGGTGAATTTTTTTTATTGAGGTGGGATTTGTTCCATTACTGATTCAATAATGACTGTATTCTCTGTTCAGTTCAGAGTGAACGGGTAGGGAGGAGAGGAAAGGAGAATGTGTGGTTTAATACTAGGAGGTAGCCACTAATATATAGTCAGTGGAGGTAACTAATACAATGATCTCATGAAACCCAGGTTTAACTGACCTGCCTTATGGAAATATACAGAGTTCTTTCCACTCTGTAAGATTAGTGTGTTATTAGGCATGGCATGTGCTCACGTCATATGGTCGATACACAGTATGATGATTTCGTTTGAGTAAATTCCTTCTGTCTGGTCACTGCCGTTCACCTAATAGCTCATCGGCAATGGGCCATGCGTTTCCCCTGAAGATGAGTCTCAATAAAACATTTGAATGCCCTAACTCAGGATAATAGCTACAGCAGGAGTCATGGGCATTGCGGAGCACATAATAAATTCCTGTAGGGCTTTAAGTCATGATATTTCTCAGTCAGTAAGTTAAGACACCATGGACGAACAGGAAAGGAAAGGGAAACCGACAGAGGGATAGAGCACTGGGAAAGTTGTGTGGTGGATACTCAGGGACTGACTCTGTGATAATGCTGAACTCAAGTTAAGTAAATCATCCCGAGCCCAGATAAGATAAACCTCACATTCATCCCAGATCCCACTGGCTTGCATCCTGTTGTTTCAAGATTATTTTAACAGACTGGGTCTATCACTCACTGCTTATCGCAGAGACATGCTGGCTCCCCCTCTCCTTCCCCGATAGAAGACACCTAGTAGGGGCAGGATGCACGGCCACAGGAAGTAGGGGTCAAAGGTGAGTCCAGCTCACCCAGGACAGGGAATGCTAATGTGGTCGTCATGTATAGTTACGCTCATGGGACCCCTCTGTATCAGGTTACAGAGATAGTGTGTGGGTGTTCTGATGATTCTGGCCTTCTAGCGTAAGCTAGAATTGAACTCTTTATTTAAGCACAACAAGGAAAGAGGATTTTTATATCAAGGATCAAGGTCGCTATTCGCGTCATAAACAAGTAGTCCCTGAACAACGGCCACCATGGGGGAAAACAGCTGCTGTTCCCGATCTGCACTCATACAGCATAGCATAGATGTACATAGTTATTACTTCTAAACATACGCTTAGGGTTCTCATATGCTTTTTGGGGTTCTCATATGCTTACAACATTGATTTGATTATTGCTTGAACAGTCGCTAAGATTATATTTCGTTGGTATTTTTTGCAAAATACCTATTCTTGATGCAGTAGTTGTTAGCTAGTATGCTAATGCTCATTGACATAGGCTGTAGCGAAGTTAGCCAAAGGGCATTTATACTGGTTGAAGTATTTTATAAGTATAATGCAGTTGTTTGGCAACGATGACACAAACATTATATTAAGCAGGAGTAAGCAGGAGATTCATACGAGCCTTACAATCCAAAAGTAGTGTGAAATGCACTCATAAGCAACATGAGAATTCCCCCGCGGTGAGGACATTTTAATACCGACTCAAATCAAATGTTATTTGTCACATGCGCCAAATACAACAGGTGCAGACCTTACCGTGAGATGCTTACTTACAAGCCCTTAACCAACAATGCAGTTCAAGAAATAGAGTTAAGAAAATATTTATTAAATAAACTAAAGTACAAAATAAAAAGTAACACAATAAAATAACAATAGCGAGGCTATATACAGGGGGTACCGGTACGGAGTCAATGTGCAGGGGTACAGGTTAGCCGAGGTAATTTGTACATGTAGGTAAAGTGACTATGCATAGATAAAACAGTGAGTAGCAGCAGTGTAAAAACAAAGTGTGGGGGGGGTGTCAATGTAAATAGTCCAGGTGGCCATTTTATTAATTCTTCAGCAGTCTTATGGCTTGGGGGTAGAAGCTGTTAAGGAGCCTTTTAGACCTAGGCTTGGTGCTCCTGTACCACTTGCCGTGCGGTAGCAGAGAGAATAGTCTATGACTTGGGTGACTGGAGTCTTTGACAATTTTTGGGCCATTCCTCTGACACACCTAGTATATAGGTCCTGGATGGCAGGAAGCTCACATTGAGGGAGAGGTTGTTGTCCTGGCACCAGGTCTCTAACCTCCTCCTTATAGGCTGTCTCATCGTTGTCGATGATCAGGCCTACTACTGTTGTGTCGTCAGCAAATTTAATGATGGTGTTGGAATCGTGCTTGGCCACGCAGTTGTGTGTGAACAGGGAGTACAGGAGGGGACTAAGCACGCACCCCTGATCCCCAGTGTTGAGGATCAGCATGGCAGATGTGTTGTTGTCTACCAGTTGCAGAGGGAGGTGTTTAGTTCCAGGGTCCTTAGCTTAGTGATGAGCTTTGTGGGCATTATGGTGTTGAATGCTGAGCTGTAGTCAATGAACAGCATTCTCACATAGGTGTTCCCTTTGTCCAGGTGGGAAAGGGCAGTGTGCTGTGCGATTGAGATTGGGTCATCTGTGGATCTGTTGGGGCAGTATGTGAATTGGAGTGGGTCTAGGGTTTCCAGGATGATGATGTTGATGTAAGTCATGGCTACCGATGTGAGTGCTACAGGGTGGTAGTCTTTTAGGCAGGTTTCCTTCGCTTTCTTGGGCACAGGAACTAAGGTGGTCTATTTGAAACATGTAGGTAATAAAGATTCGGTCAGGGAGAGGTTAAAAATGTCAGTGAAGACACTTGCCAGTTGGTCCGCGCATGCTCTGAGTACACGTCCTGGTAATCTGTCTGGCCCCGCGGCCTTGTGAATGTTGACCTATTTAAAGGTCTTGCTCACATCAACTATGGAGAGCGTGATCACACAGTCGTCCGGAACAGCTGGTGCTCTCATGCATGCTTCAGTGTTGCTTGCCTCAAAGTGAGCATAAAAGGCATTTAGGTCGTCTGGTAGGCTCGCGTCATTGGGCAGCTCGTGGCTGGGTTTCCCTTTGTAGTCTAATAGTTTTGCAAGCCCTGCCACAGACAATTACAAAATACAATTTTTATAAATCTTCTTTAGGGTCTAGTCAGATAACTCCAGAACCTGTCCAAGTTTTACACTCATGCTTCAGTGAGTTCACGTCCATGTGTCATGTTTGGCCATGTTGAAACATGCTGATAAACTGACTTTTCATAGACTGCCTGACTGGCTTTGACCCTTGTGGCCTTCAGCTCTTATTTACTGTAGCAGAGGTCTGAGAGAGACGGTGAATGGGGCCGTAACCGTAACAACCAGAGACCTGTAACACCTCAGAGCCGACCGCCAGAGCGACCCTATCTCACACACACACACACTCTACATTCAGTGTCCCGAGTTGGTGTGTGTGTGTTGGAGATGTAGGCTGTTACATCATTCTGAGACCCTGAGTGAGGCAGGGATCAGGTAACTTCAGGCCAGGGTAGTGGACTGTAGATACAGAAAACAGCAACATGTGTGACTGTTGAAATAGGTTGTTATTTAGCTGCTTAATGTTATTAAAAGAACGTTGAACTGCAAGAAAAATGTAATCTTACAAATCTAGCTCAACGGTGAAAAACTTAAGACATTTCTGAATGGTTGAGAGAGAGAGTGAGGGATCCATTGAGGTCATGGGAAGTAACGCTGTGGCTTAATGTGAGGGTTAGGAGGCACTCATCTGTTTCTCCCCCTCCATCCTATACTGAGGATGGATATAATCCTGCAGTCAGACTTTCTCAGCACCTGGTGATTACATCTCTCTTTTTCTCTCTCTCTCTCTCTGTATCTCTCGCTGTCTTTCTCTGGTTTTCTTTCTCACATACACTGTGTTGGCCACTGGATTTTTTTCACTCTCTCTTTCACACTCACTTTCACTCGCTCTCCTTCTCCTCCCTCTCCTTTTTTGCTGTGGGGCAGCGGGATGGAGGAGGTTCAGCTGAATGTGTTTAATAACCATGGTAACCAATAACTGTGTGTGTGTACCGTGTGGTTGGAGTAGGGATGTGTGTTCCGTGTAGTGGAACCGTCCATTTCTCACCTTGTCTCATCCACTGTTATAGTGCACAGGAGAGAGCAAGGAGCGAGCCAGGAGAGAGCCAGCCAAGGGCTGGGCCCTGTTAAGTAGGAGGGCTGTTGGAATTTACTGGGCCTGCCTGGCTGAGTCACGGAGCGTACAAGCTCCCCTCTGACACAGCAACACACAGCTGGGTCTCACTATCACAGACCTTTACACGCACAGAAAAACCTCAACACTAAAGAAACTAACAGGAGAATTAAATTCCCCTAGCCTGATACATCTGCTCAGTAAATAAAAGTTGTCTCTCTTTAGGGAGGTAAACAATGCCGTTAGGTGTTTTATAATCATACTTTCTCACTTCCTGTCGAATAGAATGTGTTCTTACTCTGTCAACCTACCTGGCAAAATAAGGGTTAGTAATAATGATAATAACTAGGTGTATTTCGTTATTGTTTTAACTGCTGACACGCTATACCCTGTTGTGTACGTGCTTCAGGAAGCGAAGCCGAGCAGAGAGACGGAAGCGTTCCACTTCCTAAATGTGTCCTCGAGTTATGCTGTTTCCTACAGCCTTATTTAGCTCGTCAATTAGCCCTCATTAGTGGCGCAACGGCAGCAAATGTGATGCGGAGGAGAGAATATGCTCCCTGATAACGGATCTCATTTACTGTTGTATTAGGATATTAGTTCCCACAGTGGCCAGGTTGTTCTTTCTTATCCAGAGAGGAGGTTGATCTAGGCCTGGGGTTTGAGGAGGCAGAGAGACGTTTATGTTTGAAGTCTATTGCATTGGGATTGGTTGATTCTAGGGATACATTAGATTTACTAACTCACCTAGTTGTAGGTCACAGTTCTAATGTATTACAATTGTGATGTTTTATAACAATGGAGAGGATCTTTGATGTCCCTTTCCCCATGTTCTTGTCCAAATAGTTGCCTGTCCCTGTGTTTCAGTGAGGGAGGAGTGTGGTTCTGATGGGGAGGATGACGGCAGTACAGATGCTCTGGTGGAGGAGATACTGCAGCAGGGAGACACGACCATCATCTACCCAGAAGCCCCTGAGGACGAGCCCCGTCAGGGGACGCCTGAGGCCAGCGGACATGACGAGAATGGTACAAAGACACACACACACACACCTCACCTGCACACCTTTCTCACACACACACACACACACACACACACACACACACACACACACACACACACACACACACACACACACACACACACACACACACACACACACACACACACACACACACACACACACCTCACTTCATCACTCCTCTGCTTTGTACTGGTTCAAAGTACCAGTTTTCATTAAATAGTGTCCCTGATTGGCCATAGATTCCCCTCTGAGTCAAGCTCAGCACAGAGCAGGGGTAGCACACATCCCCCCAAAAATACTTTGTACCTTGACACCACCCCCCCATCCCCTACAGGTGTTATGCCTCCAGGCAACACCTTGATTTGTTGTTCGGGCTTCTGTCTCTCCCTCTAAAGGTGTTAACTCCCCCCACATTAACACACACGCACGAACACACACACACACACAGCTGTGAAAGGCCATAAAAGCCCAGTCTGTGTCCAAAGAGCTTTTGGCGGTTACCTGTCATCCCCAGAGAGTTTGAAAACAGCAACACCTGAGCAAATGTCTCACACCTGTGTCAGTGATGATTCACTAGTACCTGGGTGATAATGTGTGTGTGTGTGTGTGTGTGAGAGACATTATGTGTGGCCAGTAGGGAGGCTTAATACATCACCTGTTAACAGGTAATACTTTACCTGTGTGGGACCCACTGGAGCAGCAAAACAACCCTGGGGAACTGGAGCTCGGTGTGCATTAGGTCTTCTCGCCGTGTTCTACCGTGTTTCCAGCAGGCTTTTATTGAATGTCTGGGCATTCATTTGAAACCAGTGGGTGTTTTTTTAGAGAAAGATATAGGCTTAGAATTCCAATATTTTAAAGACATTACTCGTGTTACTCATGTATACTAGTGCCGTTGATTGCACATTTACAACACCTACTATGTTATTCATGAATTACCAACAGCATCTACAGTATCCAGCTCTCTTGAATGCAAGTGAGAGTATGTTGCATCTGTCATGTAGTTAGTGTGGAAACTGTGAGTCTTAATAGAGGATCGCTTAGTACCTGGTGAAATGGGTAAAAAAAATAAAAAAAACAGTCCAGAGCTCCTGTGTCTATCAATCATCATAATCAAATGACCCTTACTATCTATTGACCCTCTGATTACTCTACAGACTAGCCCCCTTTCCATACTACACGCACGCACACACACACGCACGCACACACGCACGCACACACACACACAGACACACTCCCCCTTCTCTTTCACTCACTCACACACACACATACATACACAGACTCCCCCTTCTCTTTCTCACACACACACACACACACACACACACACACACACACACACACACACACACACACACACACACACACACACACACACGCTCGCTTACGTGCTCCCTTCCTCTCGCTCTCTCCCCCCCACCAGGCACTCCGGATGCATTCTCACAGCTCCTCACCTGTCCCTACTGTGCCCGCGGCTACAAGCGCTACACGTCCCTGAAGGAGCACATCAAGCTGCGCCATGAGAAGAGCGAGGACAACTTCAGCTGCTCCCAGTGCAGCTACACCTTCGCCTACCGCACTCAGCTGGAGAGACACATGAGTGCCCACAAAGCTGGCAGAGACCAGGTACCTGGTAACATAACATAACACTAGATAGATACACAAAAATACATGCTGTTTGTCAACTACTACGTGCAGCACAGCATAGTGTATGAAGATTATGTAGATAAAAGGTAATGTGATGTGAAATTTGTGTCCAAAACCCAGGAAGTGGGAAAGTAGGTGTTGATCAGTATTCCCTCATAACTTAATTATTTTTTAATAGACATTTTGACCATTTCATATCCAAGGATTGGATTTTTTGGGGCCAATGGCCATTGTCTAATGTTCCTCTTGCATACATTTGTACTAGTACAAAGTTAATTTTTGTGTGACTGACCATCCCCTCCCGCCTTTCCTCCTGTGTCTGACAGAGGCACATGACACAGTCGGGGGGCAACCGGAAATTCAAGTGCACTGAATGTGAAAAAGCATTTAAGTACAAGCACCACCTGAAAGAGCACCTACGCATCCACAGCGGTGAGTGGACCCCTCAGTCACCATGGCAGCCCTGTTTGTTTGTGTGTTTGTGTATGTGCGTGTGTATTCTTTAATGTGGAAAAGGGTTGGGGTAATTGTAGAAGTTAGTTACTATTGGCCACGCCATCCGCCCAGATGTTTCTGTTTCCGTCAAACAAATATTTATGTTTAGTAACTCTGTGTATTTATGTGTCCTTGATTGAGTTTCAGAGCATTGTGCTCTGTCCTAATGTGATATAATTGTGTTTGTGTTGGCGCGCCGGCCAACAATTAAAGAGTATTTCCCAATGGTGCCATTACCTCAGCGTTTAAGCATTTTTGAAATGCATTAGACCCTTTTTCCCTGGGAGGTTTATTCATTTACTTCTGCTCCTAATGGAGGTCTTGTATGTGTGTGTGTGTGTGCGTGTATGTGTCTGTCCCTACAGGAGAGAAGCCATACGAGTGCTCCAACTGTAAGAAGCGGTTCTCCCACTCCGGCTCCTACAGCTCCCACATCAGCAGTAAGAAGTGCATCGGCGTGATCTCAGCAGTCAACGGCCGACCCCTGCCCGCAAAGGCCTCCCAATGCCCATCCCCAGCCATGCCCGCCTCGCCCTCCTCCACCACACGCACCCAGATCCGAGACAAACCCTTGCAGGAACAACTACCCCTCAACCAGATCAAGAGCGAGCCAATGGACTACGAGTACAAGCCCATGGTAGTGTCTCCAGCAGCGGGGGCAACAGGAGTGAACGGTCACGGAGGAGGGGTGTTCAACGGGGGTGCGGCTGCCCCCCTGCAGGGCGCGGTGCAGGCGGTGATGCTCCCCACCATGGGCCTGGTCTCTCCGATCAGCATCAACCTGGCAGACCTACAGAACGTCTTGAAGGTGATTTGTACATTTGTAATAGGACTAAAAATAGTACTCTGTATTTAATAATGTATTTGTAATTCAAGTACAGGAGAGACTGACTGTAGGAGAGACTGACTGCATCACTTCTTCTTTTTATAAGAAACATTAATGTGTTGAAAATCCCAAATTGTTTGCATAGTCAACTTACACACAGCCCTGACACACACTTATCCCACCAGGCATGCCACCAGGGGTCTTTTCACAGTCCCCAAATGCAGAACAAATTCAAGAAAGCGCACAGTATTTATTATATAGACCCGTTATTGCATGGAACTCCGTTCCATCTCATATTGCTCAAATGAACAGCAAACCTGGTTTAAAAAAACAGATAAAGCAACACCTCACAACGCCTCTCCCCTATTTGATCTAGATAGTTTGTGTATATGTATTGATATGTAGGATACGTGTGCCTTTTTTAAATTGATGTAGTTTTGTCCTTGAGCTATTCTTGTCTATTAATGTATTGTATTATGTCATGTTTCGTGTTTTGTGTGGACCCCAGGAAGAGCAGCTGCTGCTTTTGCAACAGTTAATGGTTATCATAATAGAATACCAAAATACAACTTAGAATTCATGAAATACTTGTAATGCGCTTGTTGTTGCTATTTGTACAATGATTTATTAAACAATGCACAAACCATTTTCATCTTAATCTTGAAGGTGGCGGTGGACAGTAACATGATCAGACAGATGTTGGAGAACAACGCTAAGTCAGCGGGGACTGGCATGGGGGCGACAGGTGTTCCTCACCAGCAGCTCATCTCAGCCATCAGTCTGCCCATTATGGGTCAGGACGGCAACGCCACCAAGATCATCATCAACTACAGCCTGGACCCCAGCCAGACACGCACCCAGCTCACTGCCCAGAACCTGAAAAAGGAGCCCCCGACCCTGGCTACAACACCAGGCCAGGCCCAGGCTGCCACAGAGCCCTCCAGCAAGACCCAGCAAAAACTCCCAGAGGACCTGACAGTTAGCAGGCCCCCCAGGAGCAAAGAGGAGAAGATGGAAGAGGAGACTACTAAGACCTGCCTGCTTTGTAACGAGTGCCCCGATGGTCTGGACGCTCTCCACACACTCAAGCACTGTAAGAAAGCCTCAGGCCTCAGGATCAATGGGGACAAATCAAAGTCTGCCATCGATTCATTATTGTCTGAGGGGTTCGGGGACCAGCCCAAGAACCTTCTGTCCCTCCTCAAGGCCTACTTCGCCTTAAACGTTGAGCCCACAAAGGAGGAGCTCAGCAAGATCTCCGACTCGGTCAGCCTGCCTGCCGACGTAGTCAAGAAGTGGTTTGACAAGATGCAGAGCGGTCAGGTCTCACTAGGGGCCCCGACCCCTCCGTCTGAGGAAGAAGGGCCCTTGTCTGAGTGTCATGGGGCCATTGTTGTGTCCCCTAAAGTAAGATCAGAGCAGGACACAGAGAGCCCCACCCTGATGCAGTCCAGCCCAGCTGAGGCCACTCCGGCTGAGGTTAACGGCTCTGGGCCCTGCCCGGCCTCCCCTACACCACTAAACCTGACCACCGGGGGGCCCGTCCCAGCCAAACCCTCCTCCCCAGACAGCACGGAGGTCCCCCTGGACCTGTCGCTACCAAAGCCCACCCGAGAGGAGACCGCTGCCACCGCGGCCTCCTACCAAGCCACTGTTTACTCCCATCAGGACGAACCCCTGAACTTGACGAAGACTTGCACAACCAAGAAAGAACGTCCGCTCTCTGCCAGCGCCGCAGGCCACCACGTGACTAGCCAAACCTTGTCCTTGTACACCGCCGGCCCACAAAGTGCCAACCCCATCAGCATCATGACCACTCAGCTGCCCAGCGGGACCATCTATGCCATCACTGATCAGGGCAGCACGGGTGTGCCCTGCCTCCGGGCGCTCACCACCAATAACAACCAGACTATCCTCATCCCGCAGTTGGCCTACACCTATACCACTACAGCTACAGCCAGCAGCCCTGCAGGGACAGAGACACAGGAGAAGACCACACTGCAGATCAACGGCATCAAGGTTTGTTAATCAGTGGATCAATCAATCAGTAATTTAAATGTATTTGTATAGCTCTTTTCAAAGCAACAGTCAAAGTTCTTTACAGTAACCCAGCTAAGAGAAAGCAGCCGTTTACATTTACATTACATTTTGGTCTTTTACATAGCAGATGCTCTTATTCAGTCAGTTGCAAGAAAATCATCTGCTGTGTGTATGGCCTTAACTACATGTATTTGAATGTGTTTGCCGGTTAGAGAAAATTACCCTGTTACATGGAAACAGTCTACCATGATCGGTATTGCAGGTGCATGACTGAGAATCATGTTCTCTTGCTTAAGTCCCTCGTCTGGTATGTTGCTGCTTGTTACTCAATGCCTGACTTGGCTCAGGTTTAGTGAGGGAGGAGGTGCTGGAAGAATGGGAAGTTCTGAGATGTAATCATTCCTCCTATTTTTCATTCTACCCGTGTCTTATTTGTTTTGAGTGAAACAACACGGCCTCAACACTCAGGAGTCAGTCTATTGCCCCTTTAGTGCTTCAATTCTTCTGGCTCTGTTCCACTACAGCTCAGCCATACTGAGAAGGTTAAGCTCCACCTATTGAGCTGGGAACTCTCCCAGCTGAATGAGTTTCTCTCCTGTAGCTCTGGGTGGAGGTGGTGGTATTTTGGCACCACTGTCTGTGTCTCCTGTGATGAACTGTTTTGTTTCAGCGCTGGGGGGAGGAGGAGAGGGGGAAAGGTGGACAGGACTCTAGCGAGAAGACCTAGCTCTCCTCTCTTCTCGATCATTCTCTCTCTCATGCTCTCTCTCTCTTCCCTTCTCTCTCAGGGATGTAGGGAGAAATAGTAGAAGGATATTAAGTGGGTATTCATGCTAGAGTATACTGCCAAACATTTCAAAATGACTAAAAGTGTTAGTGTCAAAATGTTTTGACAATGCTATACAACAGAGGAAACTGGCCTAATAAATTACTCTACATTATACAGAAAGTGCCAGCAAACTCTAACACAGTGGTAAAGTCAGAGCCAGGACATGTAATGAATCCATAATGATGGATAGATGTGTGAGAGCCATCACTCCCCGAGCACAGACCTGAGCTGCTGCTGCTGTCACCCAGCCAGAAGACATGAGGCAGCACTTACTGTAGAGACCTATTGATCTGTAGGAATCTGTTTAAACGCACAGGCTCCTGTCTCACCATTGACTTGTTGTTGCATTATGTTGAACTATTAAGTGGATTGGCATAGAGCATGCCTTGTTAAAACCCATAACTGTCCATAAAGCTATTGTATATCAGTTCCTTAATGATGATGCTGCCTGCCACACTTCCTCTTTCTCTCTGTCTCTCATTGCTGAATACTCAAAAGTAGTTGAGTGTGTCCCAAATGGCACCCTATTCCCTATATAGTGCACTACTTTGTCAAAAGGGAATAGGATGCCGTGCCATTTGCAACTCAGCCGTAGCCTACGCTCATGAAAAGTTTTTACTCACCATTGATGAGTCATGATGAGGGTAAGGACTGGTTTTCAGGGCCAACACACCAAGGTGGGATGATGTCATCATGATGGTATTTTTCACTCAGCCAGTAAAAGACTAACTGTGAAATTGTTATGGCGAGGTTATGATTCCCTAAGAGCCATAAACAGGAAGTGGTATTAGTCAGCCTACCTACACCATCCCTTCCTGATACTCTCTTTTTCCTGGGAAACAGAATGACACACCAATGAAGCACTTAAAACTAAATCAGTTAAATCCATTTTAGCTCCATATCACTTGTTTTGTATTATTGTCCTGCACATTTTGTTTGCTGTTTTAATCAGACAATGAAACTACTTATCCAGGTTTCTCCATAACTGTATTACTGTACTGTTAGAATTGATACTTAAAAACAGTAAACACTATATTACATACAGTACCAGTTAAAAGTTTGGACACACCTACTCATTCAAGGGTTTTTCTTTATTTTACTATTTTCTACATTGTAGAATAATAGAGAAAACATCAAAACTGTGAAATAACACATATGGAATCATGTTGTAACCAAAAAAGTGTTAAACACATTCCTCAAAGTAGCCACCCTTTGCCTTGATGACAGCTTTGCACACTCTTTGCATTCTCTCAACCAGCTTCACCTGGAATGCTTTTCCAACTGTCTTGAAGGAGTTCCCACATATGCTGAGGATTGGCTGCTTTTCCTTCACTCTGCGGTCCAACTCATCCCAAACCATCTCAATTGGATTGAGGTCGGGTGATTGTGGAGGCCGGGTCATCTGATGGAGCACTCCATCACTCTCCTTCCTGGTCAAATAGCCCTTACACAGCCTGGAGGTGTGTTGGGTCATTGTCCTGGCCCATTTTGTTTTTAAGCTGGTTGAGAGAATGCAAAGATTGTGACGTAAATTAGATTCACGTAAATTACATATCTATAAGTAAGATGGCGCCAACAGAGATGGCAGGATCGCGACTAGCTCTTAGGAAACTTTGCACTTTTAGTTTTTTTACGTACAATTTTTACATTATTAGCTCAGGAAATGTTTTGTTTTATTACATACAGCCGGGAGGAACTATTGGATATCAGAGCAGCGGTAACTCATCAGAACTACCAGCATTACAACTTCCCTGGAGAAGATCCTTTATTCACTCTCCCCAGAGCAATTTTATATTTTTATTTAACCTTTATATAGCTAGGCAAGTCAGTTAAGAACAAATTCTTATTTACAATGACAGCCTACCAGGGAACAGTTGGTTAACTGCCTTGTTCAGGGGCAGAATGACAGATTTTTGCCTTGTCAGCTCGGGGATTCGATCCAGCAACCTTTCGGTTACTGGCCTAATGCTCTAAACACTAGGCTACCTGCCGCCCTCTGTTGAACTTGTTCAATTGAACTTATTCCAGAGGCCGACCCAAAAC
Source organism: Salvelinus namaycush (assembly GCF_016432855.1). Lineage (NCBI taxonomy): Eukaryota > Metazoa > Chordata > Actinopteri > Salmoniformes > Salmonidae > Salvelinus > Salvelinus namaycush. The sequence goes on from NC_052313.1 coordinate 34,416,823, forward strand.
ATCGCCGGCGGAGGAGAGGCAATCGAGGCAGCCTGCTGGTTCGACTTAGGAGGTGCGCACATCACCCACCACTTCCGAGTATATTACTCGCTAATGTTCAGTTTTTGGATAACAAAGTTGATGAGCATGGAGCAAGGATTTCTTTCCGGAGAGACATCCGGGCCTGTAACATCCTTTGTTTCACGGAAACATGGCTCTCTCGGAATAGTCTGTCGGAGTCGGTAAAGCCAGCAGGATTCTCAGTACATCACGCAGACAGGAATAAATATCTCTCCAGGAAGCAGAAGGGTGGAGGGGTGTGTTTCATGATTAATGACTCATGGTGTAATTCTAGAAACATACAGGAACTTAAGTCCTTTTGTTCACCCGACCTAGAATACCTCACAATTAAATGCCAACCATATTATCTCCCAAGAGAATTCTCCTCTGTCATCGCCACGGCCGTTTATATCCCACCTCAAGCCGTTACCTTGACGGCCCTCAAAGAACTTCACTGGACTTTATGCAAACTGGAAACCACATATCCTGAGGCTGCATTTATTGTAGCTAGGGATTTAACAAAGCAAATCTGAGGACTAGGCTGCCGAAGTTCTATCAACATATCGACTGTACTACTCGCGCTGCTAAGACTCGACCATTCCTATTCAAACTTACAGAATGCTTACAAGGCCCTCCTCCGCCCTCCTTTTGTCAAATTTGACCACGACTCTTGCTCCTACCGTCCTTTTGGCAGAAACTCAAACAGGAAGTACCCGTGCTTTGAACTATTCAACGTTGGTCTGACCAATCGGAATCCACGCTTCAGGATTGTTTTGATTACGTGGACTGGGATATGTTCCAGGTAGCTTGCGAAAATAATCTAGATGCATACACTGATTTTATAAGGAAGTGTATAGGAGATGTAGTACCCACGGTGACTATTAAAACGTACCCTAACCAGAAACCATGCATAAATGGTAGCATTCGCACGAAACTGAAAGCGCGAACCACCGCATTTAACCATAGCAAGGTGACTGGTAATATGGCAGAATATAAACAGTGTATTTATTCACTCCGCAAGGCAATCAAACAAGCTAAACGTCAGTTTAGAGAGAAAGTGGAGTTGCAATTCAAAGGCTCAGACACGAGACGTATGTGGCAGGGACGACAGACAATCACGGACTACAAAAGGAAAACCAGCCACGTCGCCGAGACTGACGTCTTGCTTCCGGACAGGCTAAACACATTCTTCGCACGCTTTGAGGATAACACAGTGCCACCGACGCGACCCGCTACCATGGACTGTGGGCTCTCCTTCTCCGTGGCCAACGTGAGTAAAACATTTAACCGTGTTTACCCTCGCAAGGCTGCCGGCCCAGACGGCATCCCTAGCCGCGTCCACAGAACATGTGCAGACCAGCTGGCTGGTGTGTTTACGGCCATATTCAATCTCTCCCTATCCCAAGTCTGCTGTCCCCACATGCTTTAAGATGGCCACCAATGTTCCTGTACCCAAGAAGGCAAAGGTAACTAAACTTAATGACTATGCCCAGTAGCACTCACCTCTGTCATCATGAAGTGCTTTTTAAGGAATGGATCACTAGTCACTTTAATAATGTTTACATATCTGGCATTACTCATCTCATATGTATATACTGTATTCTATACGATTCTACGGTATCTTAGTCCTGTTCCGCTCTGACATCGCTCGTCCGTATGTATATAGTCTTAATTCATTCCTACTTAGCTTTTTGTGTATTGGGTATATGTTGTGCAATTGGTTAGATATTACTTGTTAGATATTACTACATTTCGCTACACCCGCAATAACATCTGCTAATCACTTGTATGTGACCAATAAAATTTGATTTGATGTTATTCCCTTCTATCCCAAGGAGGAGAGGCAGAACATCAGCTCAGACAGTTATAATAATCACATGATTACGTCTTTCTAATACATTATATAACATATACTCAATGTATTAGGTACACCAATCTAGTACCATGTCGAACCCCCCTTTGCCTTCAGAACAGCCTGAATTCTTCGGGACATGGATTCTCAGTTAGTATCAAAGGACCAAATGTGTACCAGGAAAACATTTCCCACACCATTACAAAACCGTCACAAGCCTGTACCGTTGACACCAGGCAGGATGGGGCCATGGACTCATACTGCTTACATCAAATCCTTTTTCTGCTTTTATCATGACGCATCAGAAACTGGGAGTCCAGTGTTGGTGATCGCATGCCCACTGGAGCCTCTTCTTCTTGTTTTTAGCTGATAGGAGTGGAATCCGGTGTGGTCGTCTGCTGCAATAGCCCATCCATGACAAGAACCGACGAGTTTCACGTTCCGAGATGCCATTCTGCACACCACTGTTTTACTGTGCCGTTATTCGCCTGTTTGTGGCCCGCCTGTTAGCTTGCATGATTCTTGGCATTCTCCTTCGACCTCTCATAATTAAGCTGTTTTTTCCCACATAACTGCCGCTGACTGGATGATTTTTGTTTGTCGCATCATTCTCGCTAACCCTAGACACTGTCGTGCGTGATAAGCCCAGGAGGCTGGCCGGTTGTGACATACTGGAACTTGCGGCTGGCACCGACGATCATACCATGCTCAAAGTTGCTTAGGTCACTCGTTCTGCTCATTCGAATGTTCAATCAAACAGTAACTAAATGCCTGGCTGGAGTTCAAACACTTTATTTTTACCCCCTCAGCTATTGTGCTAGCCACTTTCCCTCGGGGGAATCCCCATCGAAACTGGATGCAGTTTGATTGCCATCTTAAGTGGAGGTCCAATTCACTTACCTTGCCCCCTCGATTTAGCTCGAGGGAGCGAGTGAACAACTTCAGTCACTTGCAGGGTTGATATGACCCGCAATTCAATGTAGCAAACCCACAAAAAAAAAGTTGCAAACTGTAGTCACATGTCAAACTCTGGTGGCCGCAAAGTGTCAAATTAATCAACAAGGCTGCATTTTCGGCATGTCAGAAATAAAATGAAGCTAGCTTGCTAAAAAATATATACAGACATTGAGTTTACCATTGGCAAATTGGCTCAGTCTCATAGTGAGGAGCTTATAAAACATAGCTAGATTCATAAACATATTTTGGGGAATTCTGAAATGTATTGGAATAAATGACCAAAGTATAAAACTAGCTTGCCAGCTATGGGTAACTGTAGCTAGCTACCTGACAGGAGTCCTAGCAAGATATGTTGGCTTACTAGTAGGTACATTAATAGCTTTAAGTTGGTTGTTTTTAAGCTCAACTTCCAGATTTCCACCAAGGACGTTACCTCTCCGATCATCATTCTCCCTCGCTTGGCAAGGGACATTTTAAGGTACACTCAGAATGTGACGATGTTAAACATTATAGGGCCGAGGGTTGTCTACTTTGAGTTTGAAATGCAGTCCCTGTCAGCCTGCTTTATATAGCAAGCCACAGCCACATGACTCACTGTCTGTAGGAGCGAACCCTTTTTATGAAGGGGGTGTTGTACCTAATAAAATGGCCGAGTGTATATTCACATGTATTTATATTTGTTGTTCAGGAGGAGCGTCAGGACACAAGCTCAGAGGGAGTGTCTACCATGGAGGAGCAGAATGACTCAGACACCACCCCTTCCAGGAAGAAGATGAGGAAGACGGAGAGTGGGATGTACGCCTGCGACCTGTGTGACAAGATCTTCCAGAAGAGCAGCTCTCTGCTCCGACATAAATACGAACACACAGGTACGCCGGGGACTAGATCAATTAAATCTGGGTCATGTTCATTAGGGTGCAACGTAGCGAATCCCTTTGCAACTGAAAATGAAAGCGCGTGTTTGTTATTGGTTAAGTTTTGATAGTACCTCCCCGTTTCAGACTGTTTTCTTCCATTTCATACCTACTGATTATCATCCTTACTGCACCTCCCCAGAGAAACCTCAGGGAAATATGAGGCAAAGTGAAACTGAAGGGGGTAATTTCAGAAATCACACACAGACTGACTGCAGTGTTGTTATTACTATTGTGTATTGCAGAAGGGTGGAGGACACATCCAATACACACACAAACACATACACATACACAGACTCATTCAAACACACACACGCTGTAAACCCTGGGAATTGCTTGCCGCCAAGCTCCCCCTGCCAACGACATTACCTTCCCATATGAAATGTTGGAGGGATGTTGCAAAAGAGCTCTGTTAGTAATTTTACATGAGAACATGGGTAGTGTTGTGGCCAAGCACAGGTCAACCTACTCTGAGGCGTTCTGTCTTTATGACTTTGATACCTGGCGTAGAACCACCGTTTTACATCCAAGTGACTTCACTTAGCCTGGAACTACCCGTTCCTCTCGTTGGTGTAATGTTCAGCCTTCAACCCTGAAGCATTTCTGGTCGGATTGCTCTTTTGTTGTGTGTTGTTTTAAGATATTTCCCATGGATACGTGATGATAAATAATATAGATTTCACCGACCTTTGGCGCTATAATAATCAACCGTTTCACAAGCACACCTGTCTGGGGAATTACAACAATTTGACAGGAGAAGATTTCACTCAACAATAATCCTGTCCTGAATGATTTATCAATTTCTGTCTGAGATATCTTTTTATTTACTGTATATTTATTTTCTCCCGTGCTACAGGCAAGAGACCCCACGAGTGTGGCATCTGCAGGAAGGCCTTCAAACACAAGCACCACTTGATAGAACACATGCGTCTCCACTCCGGAGAGAAACCCTACCAGTGCGACAAGTGTGGCAAGCGCTTCTCTCACTCAGGCTCTTACTCCCAGCACATGAACCACCGCTACTCCTATTGCAAGAAGGAGGCGCAGGGGGGAGGTCAGGGAGGTGTAGGGGAGGAAATGCTGGAGATTGAGAGCCCCGTGGGGTTGGGCCTGGGAGAGGAGCAGCAGGAGCAGTCGGACAGCAGGCCCACCTCCTCCCCTCCCTCCCACCTGGACTCTGACGAGCGAGGGAGCAGCACCAGGGAGGATGAGGAGGAGAGTGATGAGGACATGGAGACAGTGGCAGGGGAGGCGGTGGAGGGAGATCCGGACAGCGTTCTGGATATGGATGATATACAAGTGGTGCGGATAGGAGATGAGGGAGGGGACGAGGAGGAGGAGAGAGAGGAGGAGGGAGAAAACACTGGTCAGGAGGGGGGAGAGAATGAAGAAGAGGAAGAGCAAGAAGTGAAGAGAATAGTGGTAGGGGGTGAAGAGGAGGAAGGAGAAGAAGAGGAAGAGGAGGGGGTAGTGGGGGTTGAAGTAAAGGAAGAACAGGAAGAAAAGGAGGTTACAGGGGAAAAGGCACATACAAGGCAAGAGGAGGTAAAGGAGAACAGTGAGAAAGAGGAGGAACATGGAGGAGAGAAGGAGCAGGCTGAGAAGGAGGTGGAGGAGGAGCGGTCAGAGCAGGCTCAGGAGGTGAAGGAGGAGACAATGGACACAGAGGAAGTGTTGACCTCAGAGGAGAAGGAAGAATCAGGGGAGGTCATGAAAGAGAATGAAGGTGAAACAAACGGGAACACTGTTTCAGAAGACTAGAACCAAACACCGACCAGAGCGAAAGGAGATACAAAATAAAACAGGGAGGAAGCAGACCTGTATTTCTTCCTCTATGAAATGGAAGGATCCTTTTTCTCCCCATGACGTTGGGGGAGAGGAAAGGGATAACGTTTGGGTTGCTCTGACGGACGATGCATTTCAGTTCACTACTGTGTATGAATCCAGGTGTGCCTGAAAAAAATACTAGTGACTTACTCCACAGAAGGAGAAACAATTTTCAGTGTTGGAAAATGTATTTGTAAAAATCAAAAACAAAGTTTAAAGACAAAAATTGGATTATACAGACTTTGTAAGCTAGAACCGACACGTTTTAGATAATGTTTTATTACTAAAACAACCTTGGGTCATTTCTTTTTATCAGTGTTATTATTCATATTTTAACCTTTAAAAAGCTGTACAGTTGGGAGAGATTTCTATACCTTTTTATTGCCAATGAACAAAAAAATCAGTATTTTATTAAGTTGGAGGAAAAAAAGATCCTGTGCACTACAAGTGGCTTGGTTTACTTATGGCTCTAACAGTTATGTGTTGTCTACCCTTCAGTATTATCGCACTAGACCTACAGTATACAGCATCAGCACGTTAGCTGATAATGTTAGCATACCTTTTGTTTGTTTTACATGGATTGTGAGCCTTAAAGATGAAAACTATGGTGAGGTGATGAAGTTCAGCCATGATGATGTTCCAGTAGTTGATTATTACCTTATAGATGAAGAAGACGTCAAGGGGAGTATGGAAGGAGGTACACAAGTCTGCAATGACACATTGTTCGAAATGTTTTGTTAGTTCGTTTTGTTCATTTAATAAATCTGTTCTCATCATTACTGAATCAGATCAAGCAGAGGAATAAAGAAGAACATTCATGATCTAGGCCTAGTAAGTAGAGATCATTTGACCCTTAAGCCCTGGACCCTATTCCCACTCCCAGCCTTATGCAAAAAAATATATATAAAAAAAATACACCATGCATATCAAAAGTGCCATTGCATACTGCTGTTTCTCCTTAGCAGCTGTTGTCAGGTTGTTTCAAGGCCCAGATTTGATAGTAGCTCAAACATGTCAACTCTTTATGTTGATATACTGTTTTTGGCTCACTACCACTAGTCCTGATGTTGTAGAAGATAGCTTTACCATGAATTATAATTTAGACTGGAATTATATATTTGAGATAAAAATCTGCCTCTTTTATAATCAGAGCAATCAACGGCAAAAAGGACTTGTAACGGGATGATGAAACATGATTTTGAAGTATTTCCTGCCTTGAAATGTATCCTTTTCCCCAGTCCAGTCCCAGTGCACTTGTTTAACACTTGTGAAACTCTCTCTCTTCAGGTAACAAAAGTAGGCAAATATGATACCAGAATGGTTATTCAGACAATATTTTTTACCTGTCAGTATTATTATGTTGTTGATGTTTTTTTGTATATGTTAAATGTGTGTACTGTATGTTTTCAGCAATGTCGGTATTATTACCATTCCCAATGATATGGGTTATCTGTTTAGTTATAGAAAACTTTTGTATTTATGTGTCTTATTTTTTTATATTTCTTTATGGTTATTTATTACAGTGTAGTGTACAATACTGTAGTTTGTATTAACACAATAATATATTTTAGTATGAAAATAATTTGAAAGGTAAAATGACTACAACAAAGCTGGAACATAAAAGAGTCTGGCATTTTGAAGTATGTTTTAGAACAAAAATAAAATGTACTGCTATCTCAAGTTGTCAGCACACCCCACAAGCAGGAAATTTGAACATATTGCCTTCCTGCATCCATTAATTCTCATGTTAGTTTTGACCTTTTGCCCACTTTAATATGAAGCTACTGAAACTCTTTGAGAACTAACTGTATGTCTAATAGCATGAGTGTGCTGTTGTTTTGACAGATGATCCTTAACCATGAATCTGTCCTTTTGCCAAGCCAAAATAATATTGACCTTTTTTGTTTTATTTGTGCCAATTTGTTACTTTGTATGTCTGCTACGTCAAGGCCACAACCTCTTTTTATATGTCCCTGTTTTAATCCACAATCATTTTTATAGTGATAGTTTTTGCTTTTGTTTTTTTATGACTCCCCATCTCACAATAAAATACATCAATTACATACCCCTTGTTTGTTGATCTATTTCTTATATTAGCTTGCATAATTAGGCTTTTTCCCGCTCTGTCATTATTGCGTGCGCGATAGAACAGCGAGCATATGTACTACAATTGTTTTTACCACGATGCGAGACATTCGCCAGCTCTGCTTTGTCAACTGAATAAAAACGACAACAACGGCCGTTAGGCAGACAGTGGCGCTGATTCCCATACTGCGGATTCCATCTTCAAAGTTTGCAGAGATTGTATTCAAGGTAAACGCTGCAGATGTAGGCTCAATTGGAAATGACCTTTAAATGTCAAGCATGCTATAGCCATCTATTTACCACCACAAACCGATGCTGGCACTAACATGCTGACCACACCGCTCGCGTCGCGACCGTTGCAAAATAAATGTACACATACATATTATTCAATCACTGCACCCACAACGCTTGCGAGCGTCTGAGTAGCCAGGCGCTAAAATAGAACTTGGTTCTATTTGTGACGCATAACGCGCTGCAAGTCCCGCCTCTCCCATCTCCTCATTGGTTTTTAGGAGCATATATTCACATGCCATCTCCTCATTTGTTTTTTGGAGTATATACCCACGTGGGTGATTGAAAGATGAACTGAGGTCCACACTCCAGTCGATAGTGGTAATGCACCTTAAAGTTGGTTGCCAACAGCCATATAAAAAAGCCTGAAGGAAGGAGAGATTACTAGAAAACAACCTTTTACCATTTTATATATGGATTAATTGTCGGAGTAGAGGACCTTGTGCATTTCAGGTAAAATAACAACCCAATGTTTATATCTCAGGACAAATTAGCTAGCAACAGCAAGCTAGCTAGCTAAATGACCAGAAACACTTAATGCTTATTGACCTGTCCTTAAATTAATATAGTTGGTTCAGAGTTTGTTTTGATATTTCAACCTGTGTGTCCTGATCGCATCTGGTGTAGGGGGACAAAATCAACATGCGCATGTGCAAGGCAAACTTAAATCAGTTTGATCTCATTTCTACCAGCATGTCACATGTGCAACCAGAGGGAAAAAAACTTTAGACCACCTTTATTCCACACACAGAGACGCATACAAATCTCTCCCTCCCCCTCAATTTGGCAAATCTGACCATAATTCTACCCTCCTGATTCCTGCTTACAAGCAAACGCTAAAGCAGAAAGTACCAGTAAATACGTAAGCGCTCAAATGATGCGGATGCTAAGCTACAGGACTGTTTTGCTTGCACAGACTGGAATATGTTCTGGGTTTCAACCAATGGCATTGAGGAGTATACCACCTCAGTCACCAGCTTCATCAATAAGTGCATTGACGACATCGTCCCCACAGTGACTGTACGTACATATCCCAACCAGAAGCCATGGATTACAGGCAACATCCGCACCAACCTAAAGGCTAGAGCTGCTGCTTTCAAGGAGTGGGACACTAATCCGGACGCTTATAAGAAATCCCGCTATGCCCGCAGATGAACCATCAAACAGGCAAAGCGTCGATACAGGACTCAGACTGAGTCCTACTACACCGGCTCTGACGCTCGTCGGATGTGGCAGGGCTTGCAAACTATTACAGACTACAAAGCGAAACCTAGTCACAAGCTGCCGTGAGCCTACCAGACGTCACAGCGACGTGAGCCTACCAGACGACCTAAATACCTTTTATACTCGCATCGAGGCAAGCAACATTGAAGTATTTATGAGAGCACCAGCTGTTCCGGACGACTGTGTGATCACGCTCTCCGTAGCCGATGTGAGCAAGACCTTAAAATAGGTCAACATTCACAAGGCCGTGGGGCCAAACGAATTACCAGGACGTGTACTCAGAGCATGCACGGACCAACTGGCAGGTGTCTTCACTGACATTTTCGACCTCTCCTTGACGAGTCTCTAATGACTACATGTTTCAAGCAGACCACCATAGTCCCTGTGCCCAAGAAAGCGAAGGTAACCTGTCTAAATGACTAACGCCCCGTACCACTCATGTCGGTGGCCATTAAGTGTTTTGAAAGGCTGGTCATGGCTCATATCAACACCATCATATCCCAGAAACCCTAGACCCACTCCAATTTGCATACCGCCCCAACAGATCCACAAATGATGCAATCTCAATCGCACTCCACGCTGCCCTTTCCCACCTGGACAAAATAAACATCTCCAGTGGGCTCCAAAATTACTGGCACCCCTGACTGGCAATGCACAAATAATGCTTAAACAAATATAAACAATATAATTATAGAGATAAACTCAAAATACCAACATGTGAGAAATACGATACTTTATTAATGTTTCAATGGAACCAACCAAAATAATTTAATTAAAAATCTATGTCCTCCAAATCAAGGTTTCACAATTAATGGCACCCTTAAAGATTATTGTAAATAAATTAAACCACAAATTAAGGCCACTTATTTAAGTTTATCTAAGTTTTAAGGAACTATATTGAGCCATTACATCACTTCCTGTTTCACTAGGGTAAAAAATGAGGTAACACACATTCAATATCCCACTGTCATCCAACACCATGAAGAAAACAAAAGAACTGGCAGTTCAAAAGAGACAGATGGTCGTAGACCTTCATAAATCTGGTAATGGCTACAAGAAGATCCACAAACGATTGAATATACCACTGAGCACTGTCAGGGCAATTATTTAAAAATGCAAAAGATATGGAACAGTTGAAAACCTCACAGGTAGAGGACGCAAATGCATTTTGCCCCCCAGGATAGGAAGGAGGATGGTGAGAGAAGCAACAAAATCCCCAAGAATCACTGTGAAAGAATTGCAGGCCTTGTTGGCGTCTTGGGGTCAGCAGGTTTCAAAAATCACCATCAGACGCCACCTCCACAACCACAGGCTTTTTGGAAGGGTTGCCAGAAGAAAGCCCTTTCTGACCACAAGACATAGACGCAAGCTCTTGGAGTTTGCCAAATGTCATTTAAATTATGACTGGAAGAAGGTGCTCTGGTCAGATAAGACCAAAATTGAAAGTTTTGGTCAGATACAGCATTGGCATGTTTGGCGTCGAAACAGAGATGCATACAAGGAGAGGCACCTCATACTCACGGTGAAATATGGAGGGTGGTCAGTGATGTTTTGGGGCTGTTTTAATTCCAGAGGTCCAGGGGCACTGGTTAAGATTGATGGCATAATGAATTCCACCAAGTATCAGGCAATTTTGGCTGACAATCTGGTTGCCTCTGCCAGAAGGCTGGGACTTGGCCGTAGTTGGACTTTCCAAAAAGACAATGACCCGAAACATACCTTAAGATCCACACAGAAATGGTTCTGTGACAACAAAATCAATGTTCTGCCATGGCCATCTCAGTCGCCGGACCTCAATCCAATCAAAAACCTGTGGGCTGAGTGGAAGAGGCCAGTTGATAAGCGCAAGCCCAAGAATGTGAAGGATCTTGAAAGGATCTGAATAGAGGAATGGTCCAAAATCCCTCCAAATGTGTTCCTTAACCTTGTCAAACATTACAGGAAAAGACTCCATGCTGTTATCCTTGCCAGAGGTGGTTGCACTAAGTACTAAATGAGGAGTGCCAATAATTATGAAACCTTGATTTTGGTTCAATATATTTTGTATTAAATAATTGTATGATTTTGGTTGGTTCCATTGAAACATTAATAAAGTACAGTATTTCTCACGTTGGTATTTTGAGTTTATCTCTGTAATTATATTGTTTATATTTTTTAAGTATTGTTTGTGCATTGCCAGTCAGGAGTGCCAGTAATTTTGGAGCCCACTGTATATGAGAATGCTGTTCATTGACTACAGCTCAGCGTTCAACAGTGCCCACAAAGCTCATCACTAAGCTATGGACCCTGGGACTAAACATCTCCCTCTGCAACTGGATCCTGGACTTCCTGACGGGCCACCCCCAGGTGGTAAGGGTAGGCAACAACACATATGCCACGCTGATCCTCAACACGGGGGCCCCCCAGGGGTGTGAGTTTAGTACCCTCCTGTACTCCCTGTTCACCCACAACTGTGTGGCTAAGCACGACTCCAACACTATCATTAAGTTTGCTGACGACACAACAGTGGTAGACCTGATCACCGACAATGATGAAACAGCCTATAGGGAGGTCAGAGACAACAACCGCTCTGAACATGAGCAAGACAAAGGAGATGATTGTGGACTACAGGAAAAGGATGGCTGAACACACCCCCATTCACATCAACAGGGCTGTGGTGGAGCAGGTTGAAAGTTTCAAATTCCTTCGTGTCCACATCATCAACAAACTATCATGGTCCAAACACACCGAGACAGTCGTGAAGAGGGCACGACAACACCTTTTCCCGCTCAGGAGACTGAAATCTTAAGAAAGTTCTACACCTGCACCATTGAGAGCATCCTGGCCGGTTTCATCACCGCCTGGTATGGCAACTGCTCGGCATCTGTCTGTAAGGCGCTACAGAGGGTAGTGCGTACGGCCCAGTACATCACTGGGGCCAAGCTTCCTGCCATCCAATACCTATATATTAGGCAGTGTTAGAGGAAGGCCCAAAACATTGTCAAAGACTCCAGTCACCCAAGTCATAGACGGTTCTCTCTGCTACCGCACAGCAAGCGATACCGGAGCGCCAAGTCTAGTTTCAAAAGGCTCCTTAACAGTTTCTACCCCCAAGCCATAAGACTGATGAACAATTAATCAAATGGCCACCCGGACTATTTGCATTGACCCCCCCATGCTTCTTCTTACACTGCTGCTAATCACTGTTTGTTATCTATGTATTGTCACTTTACCTCTACCTACATGTACAAATTACCTCGACTAACCTATACCCCCACACATTGACTCAGTACAAGTACCCCCTTTATATAGCCTCGTTATTGTTATTTTATTGTGTTACTTTTTTAAAATGTATTTATTTAAATTTTTTACCCCCTTTTTCTCCCCAATTTCGTGGTATCCATTTGTTAGTAATCACTATCTTGTCTCATCGCTACAACTCCCGTACGGGCTCGGGAGAGACGAAGGTCAAAAGCCATGCGTCCTCCGAAACACAACCCAACCAAGCCGCACTGCTTCTTAACACAGCGCACATCCAACCCAGAAGCCAGCCACACCAATGTGTTGGAGGAAACACCGTGCACCTGGCAACCTTGGTTAGCGCACACTGCGCCCGGCCCGCCACAGGAGTCGCTGGTGCGCGATGGGACAAGGATATCCCTACCGGCCAAACCCTCCCTAACCCGGACGATGCTAGGCCAATTGTGCGTCGCCCCACGGACCTCCCGGTCGCGGCCGGCTGCGACAGAGCCTGGGCGCGAACCCAGAATCTCTGGTGGCACAGCTAGCACTGCGATGCAGTGCCCTAGACCACTGCGCCACCCGGGAGGCCTATTGTGTTACTTTTTATTGTATTTTTTTTACTTTCGTTTATTTAGTAAATATTTTCTTAAGTAAATAAGTAAGCTCTACACCTGTTTTATTCGGCACATGTAACAAATAAAAGTATTTGATTTGATTGTGTTCACTCTCCTGAACATTGCCCAGACCAGCCTAAGGTCATTCCTATTGATCTAGCTCAGGTTTCCTGCAAGGAGAAGGAGGGTCGACCCGTAACATGAATTAGTAATGGAAGGGACCCAAAATCTATAGTCTGATGAGGAGCTGAAAATGATACAATACTCTAACATGTCAGTTACTGTTACTCTTCTCAACCTTAGGACTGGAAAAGGGATACTTTCAGGAGGGATTTGGTCCATGTCTGTAGGTTTGAGACAGTATACAATACATCTGTTTCTATGGTTAAAAGAAATTGAGAGCAGGTGTGGGTGTGTTTGTGTGGGAGGGGATTCAACAATTGCAGTGCCTCCCTTGTCTATGTGGAGAGTGGGTATGATGAATGTGGAGAAGAGAATGGGTGTGTTTGAGTTGTAAGGCTAAAGCAAACGACTGTAGACGAAACTCAGGGAGAGGTGTAACTGACAACCGAAAGTCGGACATTAATGGGGGGTTTTCTTCTCCAAACCCAGATCACGCACTCACAAACTGAAATATGTGTGTGTACATTGTACAATCAATCAGTGAGAGAGAGCCTCAAATATCACATTCATTTGTATATCCAAACAACTCAAACCCAAAAAAACTATTGATTGGTTGACAAAAGATCATCCCACAATGCAGGTGATTGCTGCAGGATGAAGTCAGTGAAGAGCAACTGCAGAAACTTGTAGTGGACAGCAGTCAAAACTTCATGACCTTTGATAACATGATTTTTGTAAAGTTCATGCAGTCGTCTGTAGGCGCAAGTTGGACAATTTATATCCCATAATGCAACACACTTTGGAAGGCGGTGACCAACGATGCCCAACGACTTGACAAAGTGCTCTGCTCGAATGTTCCCAAAGTGTGTGTGTGAGAGAGTAATCTGTCACTTGGCACTTAGTGAGCTGGTGATTGTGTCTGCTGAGTAGGTGGGGGAGGAGGGATAAGGTAAAATCTTTCAGTGCTACCATAGCATTATGATAATGACATTATCTTCTGTAACATTGTCATGTCCAACTGCCTTCACTAATTTTTTATCAGTTTTATGATTTTGATATCAATAGCAAAAAGGTATTTTTAATGTAAGCCAGTAAAATCACAAGGTGTCAAAACAGGTTGTTCCAGACCAATAGCATAAAGGTTTTCAGGGCCTATGGGCCCTGGTTAGTGCACTGTATAGGGAAAGGGTGCCATTTGGTACACAGCCTAAGAGGATAACTGCTAAGAGGATATGACGCACCGGTGCCAATAATGGAGCAGAAGCCTGATGAGCTATCATGGCTGCTGTGTCTCTGACATGGAACCAAACCCAGGGGACAGTGTCTCAGGGGAAATTTAGAGGAAAAGCCAATAGGAGAGAAAAAATGGTGCTCAGGAAATAGCACTCACTAAAATATCATGGCCATTTACTCAACCACTAAATACCGGATTGTACGGTATACAGTGTGTGTGTGTCTGTGTGTGCGTGAGTCCCGTGTAGCTCAGTTGGTAGAGCGTTGCACTTGTAACACCAGGGTTGTGGGTTTAATTTACACGGTGGACCAAAGAAGGATGAAAATGTATGCTCTGGATAATAGTGTCTGCTACATGACTAAAATGTCAATGTAAAAATGTATGAGTGTGTGTTTGTGCAATAAATGTTTAATAAGTGTTTTTATTCAGAATATTTATTTGGGACAAATGGTCCTTCTTTGGCCAACAGCATGTGGTCAGGTTTGATATACATATCCAAAAAGTGACCATTGCTTGAAAATCAATCTAGAGACCTTTCATCACAGTAAGTGCTACTGCTTTCAGGTGTGCAGAGTATAAAAAAATATATTTCAATCAGCACATTGACTCAGACTACTACGCTACTGCTGTAATTCCTCCCACATCCTCCATTACTTCTCTACCATAATAAGAAACACATACATAATAACATTTTAAAAATCACCTTTATTTAACCAGGTAGTCCAGTTGAGAACAAGTTCTCATTTACAACTGCGACCTGGCCAAGATAAAGCAAAGCATTGCGACAAAAACAACAACACAGGCTGCAGGTGGCCTAGTGGTTAGAGCGTTGGACTAGTAACCGAAAGGTTGCAAGATCGAATCCCTGAGCTGACAAGGTAAAAATCTGTCATTCTGCCTCTGAACAAGGCAGTTAACCCACTGTTCCTAGGCTGTCATTGAAAATAAGAATTTGTTCTTAACTGACTTGCGTAGTTAAATAAAGGTAAAAAACAAAACAGAGTTACACATAAACAAATGTACAGTCAATTACACAATAGAAAGATCTATGTAGTGTGTGGAAATGTAGAAGAGTAGGGAGGTAAGGCAATAAACAGGCCAGAGGCTAAATAATTACAATTTAGCATTAACACTGGAGTGATGCTGTGCAAGGAGAGATACTGGGGTGCAAGAGGGTAAGTAATAATATGGGGATGAGGTAGTTGGGTGTGCTATTTACAGGTACAGTGATCAGTAAGCTGCTCTGACAGCTGATGCTTAAAGTTAGAGAGGGAGATATAAGACTCCAGCTTCAGTGATTTTTGCAATTCGTTCCAGTCATTGGCAGCAGAGAACTGGAAGGAAAGGCGGCCAAAGTAAGTGTTGGCTTTGGGGATGACCATTGAAATATACCTGCTGGAGTAGTTCATGAACATTTACATATATACTATAGAACCATAAACAGAAGTAGGTACCATAAGAAGTTGTCTCGTCATAGCCGTCATAACATTAGAAAAAGACCCTCCACCTCCAATGTCAATTGGTTGCATTGGTCAATGTGGAAGTCCTAAATGTGTGGATTGCGGTGATTGGATTGTCAATGTGCTGGATTTAGCATATTGAAACATTTTGTATCAACAAAACTGCTCTGAGAAAAATAATATTGCAACATATTAGCCAACACAGGAGGCGGCCCGCGAAAATGTTTTTCCGGGCCAACTTGTCTCTGTCTGATATTATTGGGTTGCCTACTCAGCAGAGGATGATGATGTAGGCCGACAGCACGAACTTTTAAAAAAGTTAGCCCAACTAGGTAATCATTAATTATTTGCATTATCTCAATTATCATTCTGTCACTGCATGACAATGCACATTTGTTATAGCCAACAATTGTTTTAAGCCAATTGTAAAACTTTTTTACTTTGGGGAAATGCTCTCAAAATCAAGTTTTTCAGGTGTTTATTTTCATACCAATAGGCCTACATGAAACCAAAATGGGCAAAAATAATAATAATAAGGTTTACAGCTATCACAATGTATATTTTAATAGTAATAAAACAGCTTTTGGTTTCGAATGGTCACCAAAATGGAGGGCTCCCCAGCTCCCAATTACCAATTAGATTAACCCCTGGCTATAAAATTAAAACAAGGTTTACAAGATTTACGTGGAGCTGGATTTTATTTTTGGTGAGCTACAGACAGCTGTATTGAACCGTAAAGGTGATCAGATTTCTGGGAGCACCACATACCTAACAGATACAAAGTATCTGTATCAAACAATAACAATGCATTGGTCTACTACACAATCCATGTATTCCCTGAGGCAGGATGGGAGGAGAGAAAGGGAGAAAGCGAGAGAGGGATAGAGAGAAGGAGAAAGAGACAGAGAGCTTCAAGTGCCCTCTATGTACCGAGGCGTTGTCCATTCAGCTGTGCTGAATCACGGGCACGGCCTTACGCCTCGATCACACCAATAGTTTCTTGTGTACAACAAAAGTTAAACATTCAACTTCTGCTTCCATTTCCGTCAAGCCGTCTATGCATACAGTTTGACTTATACATTCGATAAATCCAACGTTTGCACCACACAGAACGCATTGCAGCTAACTCTGCAACGCAATGCTTCAAGGCAAAAGCAGCGTCCCATTGGAAATGAATGTACTTCTGGTGTACCATAATGCAATGATGCTGTCGGTGTAATCGTGGTGTTAAATGTGCAGATTTTTCTTCATTCCTTGGTTGAGTTTGTTTGTCTTTATGCTTCCTTGTCAATTGTATACCTAAGTCATTGCTTTGATGTTTGCCTTTTATTTCAATGCATGTGTAGAATTTATCTGGAATAGTTTGCATTCGCAGTCAGCTGTTTTGTGCTACGGTTAATTTCACATCGATGTTCCTATTTGCAGTCGGCCTTGATGTGGTGTGTCATGACTGGCCTGTTCGGGTCAGGTTACCGTGGATCACAGTCCTGCAGAGACATCTCTCAACCCCGGATTGACGTGGAGGCGGGGGGGGGGGGGGGGGGGGGGGGGTTTATGACACCACACGCCCATTGTAAATCTTTAGGCAGCAAACAAATCATTTGTCCTCTCAGTGTGGAGGGTTGAAATGTATGGTGGGTCTATGGAGAAACTACCTCAGAATGGTAACATGCAATAAATGGACTTTGGGACAACATATTTCATCAGCCAAAAAGGTGGTAACAACGATATATGGAATATGAAAATTATTGTCGTTTTTGTTATGTTATTAAAAGTCTACGAAAACATTGGAACTTGAAAAGTTTTCATAATATATACATACTGTGTGTATTATCCCGATCAAAGATAATGTTTTTGTAAAGATAAACTGTGAATTTAGTTGTCCAAACTAGATCAGAGTAAAATCCATACCTTGCCTCGTAACTACAGTTGAAGTCGGAAGTTTATATACTTAGGTTGGAGTCATTAAAACTTATTTTTCAACCGTTCCACAAATGTTTTGTTAAACAAACTATAGTTTTGGCAAGTCGGTTAGGACATCTACTTTGTGCATGACACAAGTCATTTTTTACAGACAGATTATTTCACTTAGTATCACAATTTCAGTGGGTCAGAAGTTTACATACACTAAGTTGACTGTGCCTTTAAACAGCTTGGAAAATTCCAGAAAATGATGTCGTGGCTTTAGAAGCTTCTGATAGGCTAATAGCCATAATTTGAGTCAATTGGAGGTGTACCTGTGGATGTATTTCAAGGCTTACCTTCAAACTCAGTGCCTCTTTGCTTGACATCATGGGAAAATGCTTTGCTGCAGGAGGGGCTGGTGCACTTCACAAAATAGATAGCATCATGAGGAAGGACAATTATGTGGATATATTGAAGCAGCATCTCAAGACATCAGTCAGGAAGTTAAAGCTTGGTTGCAAATGGTTCTTCCAAATGGACAATGACCCCAAGCATACTTCCGAAGTTGTGGCAAAATGGCTTAAGGACAACAAAGTCAAGATATTGGAGTGGCCATTACAAAGCCCTGATCTAAAGAAATAAAAGATTTACATTTAAGTCATTTAGCAGACGCTCTTATCCAGAGCGACTTACAAATGTACCTTTTTTATATTTAACTAGGCAAGTCAGTTAAGAACAAATTCTTATTTTTCAATGACGGCCTAGGAACAGTGGGTTAACTGCCTGTTCAGGGGCAGAACGACAGATTTGTACCTTGTCAGCTCGGGGATTTGAACTTGCAACCTTTCGGTTACTAGTCCAACGCTCTAACCACTAGGCTACCCTGCCGCCCCGAAAAGATGAAATATATCATTCTCTCTACTATTATTCTGACATTTCACGTTCTTAAAATAAAGTGGTTATCCTAACTGACCTAAAACAGGGACATTTTACTAGGATTGTTTCAGGTAAGACCCAAAGTAACAACAGTTAACTTCTCTAGGATCGGGGGCAGCATTTTCACGTTTGGATGAAAAGCGTGCCCAGAGTAAACTGCCTCCTACTCAGTCCCAGATGCTAATATATGCATATTATTATTAGTATTGGATAGAAAACACTCTGAAGTTTCTAAAATTGTTTGAATCATGTCTGTGACTATAACAGAACTTATTTGGCAGGCAAAACCCAGAGGACAAACCATTCAGATTTTTTCTTTTTTTGAGGTCACTCTCTTTTCAATGGGTTTTCATTGAGGATCCAGATTTCTAAGGGACCTTCCTGCAGTTCTTATCGCTTCCACTGGATGTCAACAGTCTTTAGAAATTGGTTGAGGTTTTTCCTTTGAGCAATGAAGAAGTAGCCATGTTCAGAATGAGGCTTCAGTGAAGTGTACTGTTTGTTAGAGGCGTGTGACCAGAAAGCATGCTGCACATCGTTTTCCTCCGGTATTTAACACAGATCATCCCGTCTTCAATTTTATTGATTATTTACGTTAGAAAATACCTAAAGTTGTATTACAAAAGTAGTTTGAACTGTTTGGACAACGCTTACAGGTAACTTTTGAGATATTTTGTAGTCACTTTGTGCAAGTTGGGACTAGTGTTTTTCTGGATCAAACGCGCCAAATAAATTGATATTTTGGATATATATCGATGGAATTAATCGAACAAAAGGACCATTTGTGATGTTTATGGGACATATTGGAGTGCCAACAGAAGAAGATCGTCAAAGGTGAGGAAAATTTATGTTAGCTCACCACCAAATACAAAAAAACACAGACATTTCTTTCACAGCACAGGTAGCTTGCACAAAACCCCCAAATAGAGATAGAATTAGTCACTAACCAAGAAACAACTTCATCAGATGACAGTCTTATAACATGTTATACAATAAATCTATGTTTTGTTCGAAAAATGTGCATATTTCAGGTATAAATCATAGTTTTACATTGCAGCTACAATCACAAATAGCACCGAAGCAGCAAGAATAACTACAGAGAGCAACGTGAAATACCTAAATACTCATCATAAAACATTTATGAAAAATACATGGTGTACAGCAAATGAAAGATAAACATCTTGTGAATCCAGCCAATATTTCCGATTTTTTAAGTGTTTTACAGCGAAAACACAATATAGCATTATATTAGCGTACCACAATAGCCAACCACACAACCGCATTCATTCACCGCAAAGGTAGCGATCGCAAAAAAACAGCAAAAGATATAAATTTATTCACTAACCTTGACAAACTTCATCAGATGACAGTCCTATAACATCATGTTACACAATACATATATGTTTTGTTCGAAAATGTGCATATTTAGCGGTACAAATCGTGGTTTTACAATGTGAATACGTAGCCAAACTGCACAAAATTATCCGGATATATTTCTGACACTCACCTAATCTAATCAAAGAACTCATCATAAACTTTACTAAAAAATACATGTTGTACAGCAAATGAAAGATACACTAGTTCTTAATGCAATCGCCGTGTTAGAATTCTAAAAATAACTTTAGTACGACATACAGCTTACGTTATAGCAAGACAGCGCCTGCAATGAGGGCGGAAAATAGTACTAAACATTTTCCACAGAAATACGAAATAACATTATAAATGGTTCCTACTTTTGCTGAGCTTCCATCAGAATGTTGGACAAGGAGTCCTTTGTCCAGAATAATCGTTGTTTGGTGTTAGAATGTCCTCTTCTCCTGTCGAATTAGCAACCAAAGCTAGCCAAGTGACGCGAAGTTGTCCATCTTCACCAAACGCAGAGAACGGAAAACGCCAAAACTCCCGATAAACGTTCAATAATCTGATAAAACTATATTGAAAAAACATACTTTACGATGATATTATCACATGTATCAAATAAAATCAAAGTCGGAGATATTAGCCGTCTATACCGAAAGCTTTTCAGAAGGCAATCCAGGGTTCCTTCCCGCGCCTTGCTGAACAAAGAAAATTTGGGGTCACGTCATTCCAAGAGCTCTTGTTCGACCTCAGATCAAGCTAGACACCCCATTCTAACTCTCACTGCCTCTTGACATCTAGTGGAAGGCGTATGAAGTGCATGTATATCCATACATTTCAAGCAAATGAATAGGAAGGCCCTGGAACAGAGCCTCGATTTCAGATTTTTCACTTCCTAACAGGAAGTTTGCTGCAAAATGAGTTCTGTTTTACTGACAGATATAATTCAAACGGTTTTAGAAACTTGAGTGTTTTCTATCCAATAGTAATAATAATATGCATATTGTACGATCTAGAATAGAGTACGAGGCCGTTTAAATTGGGCACGATTTTTTCCCAAAGTGAAAACAGCGCCCCCCTATCTCAAAGAAGTTAATTACTAATACAGGGGCAGGCAAAATGACAGGTCAGGGGCAGGCAGAGGTCAGTAATCCAGATAGGGTTCAAAAGGTCCAGAACGACATGCAGTCTCAGGGTCAGAGCAGGAAGGGGTCAATAATCCATTGTGGTGTGGCAAGGTACAGATCGGCAGGCAGGCTCAGGGTCAGGGCAGGCAGAAAGGTCAAAACCGGGAAAAACTAGAAAACAGGAACTAGAACAGACAGGAGAAAAGGGAAAAAACGCTGGATGGTTTTACGAAACAAAACGAACTGACAACACACAGAGAACACAGGTATAAATACACTGTGGATGATGAGGAAGATTGCCGACACCTGGAGGGCGGTGGAGACAAGCGCAAAGACAGGTGAAACAGATCAGGGTGTGACAGGAGCTACAGTTGAAGTTGGAAGTTTACATACACTTAGGTTGGAGTCATTAAAACTTGTTTTTCAACCACTCCAAAAACTTCTTATGGCTGCGATCCCGTTAATGGGTTAACAGTGAAAGTGCAGGGCTCCAAATTCAAACAACAGGAATCTCATAATTAAAGTTCCTCAAACATACAAGTATCTTATACCATTTTAAAGGTAATCTTGTTGTTAATCCCACCACCATGTCCGATTTCAAAAAGGCTTTACAGCGAAAGCACCACAAACGATTATGTTTGGTCACCGCCAAGTCACAGAAAAACAGCAATTTTTCCAGCCAAAGACAGGAGTCACAAAAAGCAGAAATAGAGATAAAATGAATCACAAACCTTTGATGATCTTCATCAGATGACACTCATAGGACTTCATGTTACACAATACATGTATGTTTAATTCGGTAAAAAAATCTCAGTATACATTGGCGCGTTAGATTCAGTAGTTCCAAAACATGCAGTGATATTGCAGAGAGCCACATCAATTTCCAGAAATACTCATAATAAACGTTGATCAAAGATACAAGTGTTACACATGGAATTTTAGATCCACTTCTCCTTAATGCAACCGCTGTGTCAGATTTTAAAAAAAGCTTTGCGGGAAAAAGCAAACCATGCAATAATCTGAGTACGGCGCTCAGAGCCCAATCAAGACAAAAAGATATCCGCCATTTTGTGCAGTCAACAAAAGTCAGAAATAACATTATAAACATTCACTTACCTTTGATGATCTTCATCAGAATGCACTCCCAGGAATCCCAGTTCCACAATAAATGTTTGTTTTGTTCGATATTGTCCATAATTTATGTCCAAATTCCTCCTTGTTGTTCACGCGTTCAGTACACAATCTAAACTCACGACGCGCGTGCATGTCCAGCAGAAAGTACGGACGAAAAGTCCAAAAAGTTCCGTTACAGTCCATAGAAACATGTCAAACGAAGTATAGATTCAATCTTTAGGATGTTTTTAACATAAATCTTCAATAATGTTCCAACCGGAGAATTCCTTTGTCTTCAGAAATGGGATGGAACGCAGCTAACTCTCACATGAACGTGCATGGTCAGCTCGTGGCACTCTGAGAGAGACCTTACTCAATCTCCTCTCATTCGCCCCCACTTCACAGTAGAAGCATCAAACAAGGTTCTAAAGACTGTTGACATCTAGTGGAAGCCTTAGGAAGTGCAACATGACCCCATTTCCACTGTATCTTGGATAAGCAAAGAGTTGAAAACCTACAAACCTCAGATTTCCCACTTCCTGGTTGGATTTTTTTCTCAGGTTTATGCCTGCCATATGAGTTCTGTTATACTCACAGACATCATTCAAACAGTTTTAGAAACTTCAGAGTGTTTTCTATCCAAATATAATAATATGCATATCCTGGGATCTGGGCCTGAGTAGCAAGTAGTTTACTCTGGGCACGCTTTTCATCCGGACGTGAAAATACTGCCCCCTACCCCAAAGAAGTGAACAAGCTATAGTTTTGGCAAGTCGGTTAGGACATCTACTTTGTGCATGACACAAGTAATTTTTCCAACAATTGCTTACAGACAGATTATTTCACTTATAATTCACTGTATCACAATTCCAGTGGGTCAGAAGTTTACATACACTAAGTTGACTGTGCCTTTAAACTGCTTTGAAAATTCCAGAAAATGATGTCATGGCTTTAGAAGCTTCTGATAGGCTAATTGACATCATTTGAGTCAATTGGAGGTGTACCTGTGGATGTATTTCAAGGCCTACCTTCAAATTCAGTGCCTCTTTGCTTGACATCATGGGAAATTCAAAAGAAATCAGCCAAGACCTCAGAAAAAAAATTGGAGACCTCCACAAGTCTGGTTCATGAGCAATTTCCAAACACCTGAAGGTACCACTTTCATCTGTACAAAGAATAGTACGCAAGTATAAACACCATGGGACCACGCAGCCGTCATACCGCTCAGGAAGGAGACGCGTTCTGTCTCCTAGAGATAAACGTACTTTGGTGCGAAAAGTGCAAATCAATCCCAGAACAACAGCAAAGAACCTTGTGAAGATGCTGGAGGAAACAGGTACAAAAGTATCTATA
The DNA here is from genome assembly GCF_016432855.1 of Salvelinus namaycush. Lineage (NCBI taxonomy): Eukaryota > Metazoa > Chordata > Actinopteri > Salmoniformes > Salmonidae > Salvelinus > Salvelinus namaycush. The sequence goes on from NC_052313.1 coordinate 34,440,458, forward strand.
TCCACAGTAAAACGAGTACTATATTGACATAACCTGAAATGCCGCTCAGCAAGGAAGAAGCCTCTGCTCCAACACCGCCATAAAAAAGCCAGACTACGGTTTGCAACTGCACTTTTTGAAGAAATGTCCTCTGGTCTGATGAAACAAAAATAGAACTGTTTGGCCATAATGACCATCGTTATGTTTGGAGTAAATAGGGGGAGGCTTGCAAGCCGAAGAACACCATCCTAACCGTGAAGCACGGGGGTAGCAGCATCATGTTGTGGGGGTGCTTTGCTGCAGGAGGGTATGGTGCACTTCACAAAATAGATGGCATCATGAGGCAGGAAAATTATGTGGATATATTGAAGCAGCATCTCAAGACATCAGTCAGGAAGTTAAAGCTTGGTCGCAAATGGGTCTTCCAAATGGACATGTTTCTACAAACATTACGGATACTTTTTGGAATTTTCGTCTGCCTTTCAGGACCGGAACAAGCCTGTGGTTTTCTGAACATAACGCGCAAACCAAAAGGCGGTTTTTGGTTATAAAACTAATCTTTATCGAACAAAAAGAACATTTATTGTGTAACTGGGAGTCTCGTGAGTGCAAACATCCGAAGATTATCAAAGGTAAGCGATTCATTTTATTGCTTTTCTGACTTTCGTGACCAAGCTAATTTGGGGCTGTTCTTACTGTTTTGTCTAGTGATTGATAAACTCACAAACGCTTGGATTGCTTTCGCTGTAAAGCATATTTTCAAAATCTGACACGATAGGTGGATTAACAACAAGCTAAGCTGTGTTTTGGTATATTTCACTTGTGATTTCATGATTAGAAATATTTTTAGTATTATTTTTGAATTTGGCGCTCTGCAATTCAGCGGTTGTTTACGAAAATGATCCGTGCGGCAAGAAATTAATCTGAGTCTGGAGAAAAGTTTTTTTCCACAGACCTGGAGGGAAGCTAAACTCCTTCCGCTTCCCCAAAATGATAAGGCTCCCTTTGCTTGCTCTAACAGCCGACCAATCAGCTTGTCGACAGTTCTTAGGAAAAATATTGTGTTTGACCAGATACAATGCTACTTCCCGGTGATCAACTGACTTTCAGCACGCTTATAGGGAAAGACACTTAACATGTACAGCACTGACAAAAATGACTAATGATTGGCTGGAATAAATTGATAAGAAGAGTGTGGGAGCTTTATTGTTAGATTTCAGTGCAGCCTATTATTGACCATAAGTAGTCTTTGAAGAAAATGTGTTTTATGGCTTTACACCATCTGCCATATCATGGATAGAGAGCTATCTATCTAATAGAATACAGAGGTTTTTCTTTAATGGAAGCTTCTCCAATGTAAAACATGTCAAATGTGGTATTCCACAAGGGAGCTGTCTTGGCCCTTTACTGTTCTTTTACTAGTGATCTACCATTAGTGTTAAACAAAGCCTGTGTACATGTCAGCACCGGCAGCTAGTGAAATCACTGCAACCCTAAACAAAGAGTTGCAGTCAGTTTTAGAATGGGTGGCTAGGAATAAAGTAGTCCTGAAGACATCTAAAACCAAAAGCATTGTATTTGGTACAAATCACTACCTAGGTAGCTGAATCTGGTAATGAATAATGTAGCTGTTGAGCAAGTAGAAGAGACAAAACTTCTTGGTGTTCTATTAGATTGTAAACTGTCATGGTCAAAACACATTGATTACATTGTTGTAAAGATGGGGAGAGGACTGTGTCTGTGATAAAGAGATGCTGAGATTTTTTTATATCATCACATACAAACAAGTCCTGAAAGCTCTGGTTTGTCACATCTTGACTATTGCCCAGTTGTATGATCAGGTGGGGCAAAAAAGGACCTAGACAAGATGCAGCTGGTTCACAACAGGGCAGCACGTCTGGCCTTCAAATGTACATGAAGGGCAAATGTCAATAACATGCATGTAAGTCTCTCCTGATTCAGTGGAAGAGAGATTGTCTGCATCACTGTTTGTCTTTGTAAGAAGTATTGACATTCTGAAAGTACCAAATGGTCTGTTCAGCCAGTTAACACTGAGCAAACAAATAACAAAATGCCATATTTCATGTGCACTACCGGTCAAAAGTTTTGGAACACCTACTCATTCAAGGGTTTTTCTTTATTTTTTACTATTTTCTACATTGTAGAATAATAGTGAAGACATCAAAACAATGAATAACACATATGGAATCATGTAGTAACCCAAAAAAAGTGTTAAACAAATCAAAAACTTTTTTTATTTGAGATTCTAAGGAAATAAATTCCACAAATTAACTTTTAACAAGGCACACCTGTTAATTGAAATGCATTCCAGGTGACTACCTCATGAAGCTGGTTGAGAGAATGCCAAGAGTTTTCAAAACTGTCATCAAGGCAAAGGGTGGCTATTTGAAGAATCTCAAATATAAAATTAATTTTGAATTTCTTAACTCTTTTTTGTTTACTACATGATTCCATATGTGTTATTTCATAGTTTTTAAAAAAACAGATAAAACACAGACTGTGAAGAAACACACACATACACTAACACACACACACATTCTTGAATGTTTGAGATGAGTATTATTTGTTTCTTTATTTTCTTTAATTTTTCTTTCCTATTATTATTTTTTAAATAGTCGTATTGTTCTTTAGTCGTATTGTTCTAAGTAACAATTTGTGTTGCTGTTATTTTCCTTTAGTGATCTGTATTTTGTCATGTTCTATGTTCTGTGTGGACCCCAGGAAGAATAGCTGCTGCTTCTTGAATGGGGATCTGAATAAAAATCTATAAAAAAATCTATAGACCACAGCACATACATGTGCATAGTACATTGCACACACAACCCATCGGGACTTCAGTGGTAGCGTACAGACCAGTCCGTTTTCTGTACTCCAGGTGTGATAAATGATGCAGTGAGTTAAGAGAGCTGAACAGTGACACTAATACAACACATCCTCTCTGCTCTCACAATTACTCTCCTCATCCATTCCTCTAATACACTTCACTTTCTCCAGCCATTTTGGGGCTCCATTCCAGAACTGGACTTTTACCACTTTGAGACTCTGAAATGCTCCCTAATTGAGCCTTCCAGAGTTGCAGAGATTACTGCTTTCAATTTCATCACTTCCCCTGGAGTTACCAGTCAGGGATTCTGAGATCTGTTAGAAAAACATTGCAATTAACCACAACCACCCCGTAACCCTCTCATAATGTACCTATAAGCCCTGACTGACCTAGTGGTGTGGGGCCTCCAGAGTCCATCCAAAACTCCCCTCTCTTCAGTATCTCTCTCTCTGTGTGTGTGTGTGTGTGTGTGTGTGTGTGTGTGTGTGTGTGTGTGTGTGTGTGTGTGTGTGTGTGTGTGTGTGTGTGTGTGTAGGTCATGCCATTTTGTCAGCTGCTGATTGTCAAGCAAATAACTGCCTGTCTCACAGTAATTGACCGTTAATTAACATAAACACGTGTAGCATGTCCTGGCTTCCACACAAACCACCTTTGGAACATTTACAATAAAAAAAAAGTCTAATAAATCAATTTAATATAGCCTACACCTTCACAATAAATCCATTATTTATTTTAGACAGGTCTAAAGAAACATGATATGAAGAAAATGCAATCTATTTCAGAAGAACAGAATAGCATACTCTGAGTTGTCCTTATGTTAGGCTCTGATATGGCTAAGCCATATGGCTGTGTGCTACACTAGTTCATTTAGCAGACAAGATTTGCTTAGAATTCCGTGGAATTATTTTTTATTATTTTATAGTATGACGAATACAATCGAACATAGCTTAATAAAATTAGAAAGGATATTTTCTCCAATCGATTTCAAAGGAAGTGCGCACATGCGGCTATTCTGTGTTGAGTGGTTAACAAAGAAACTGGTCCTCATATATTTAGAGTTGTTTATGCAACTTTAGTTGTGATACAAACATTGGGCAATGTTTAGACTTTTAATACATTCTAAGGCTGCATGATGGGACTCTAATAATGATCTGAAAAAAGTTGCACGCTGCACACACTTCATCAGTCTCTCATTCACAGTTTGACAAGCACTTGATAATATTCTCACCAGGCCTCAAATTTCCCGGCAGCATCCCCCTTGTGTGGCTGTAATGCCCCCTAAAAAATCCATGCCTTTTGTGGTCAAAGTGGCAGTTGTGCCCTAGGCTGAATATAATAATTATAATTCCCTTCTACTGGCTGCCGTACTGCGAAGCACCTTTCACTCACATGGCTCTCTCAGATATTTCAATTCTTATTAGCCAATGCCCCTCATGTGATAGGGTCCTTCTCACAAGAAGTAGGCTACAAGTGAATGAAGACAGACACATCACGGACGCAAATGCACGAGTCCCTCATATCGAACACCAAGGCACATATTGAAGATGTTAGAACTGTCCACATTTAGCTTACTTTCATCAGCAAACAAGATGACAATCTACTATTCTCCACAGTACAAAAGTTAACCTATTCTATTGGTCAACTTGTCCTTCTGTGCAAGAAATACATATTCCAAACATACTCTGGGACAGTTGTGGGATGCAATATATCCCAAATTAATTCAACCATTCACATTAAAAAAAAAACGTTTAAAAGCAATGAGGCTGATGCAACAGATCAGAACGTTTAGTTTAAAATGTTGATCAACTATCAGGCTATTTCTTCACATTATAAGCACAGCGATGCCGAACATGTCAGTAGGATATAAGAACAAACGTTCCAAAACGCAATCAATTAGCGGGAAAACACTGTTCTCGAAAGTGACGCCAAATGCGATTACGCATGTAACGTTTTATTATAAATGTACATTTCTTTGGTGAAAATTATCTTCCCCAAACATGAAACTCATACGTAGCCTATGTATGCCAGTTAGGGTCTACACCGGTTATAAAGTGGATTAATGTGCATAATTGTAAGAGTTTTTTGGGCTACTTTAGTTGTGAAACAAGCCTTATCAAAACGCATAAGCCTATGGGCTAGTACATACATGAGGGCTACTATGATTTGAAAAAGTCACAAAAAAAGGCATGCAATGTTTCTTGCTTTGCTGCACACGCTGGGCGTCATTCACAAGTGAGAGCCTACTACATCATTCACAAGTGATAGGCTAATATTGTATATCACCCATCAGACCATTCTTAATTTAATGTTGTCTTTACATATATTAAATAAGATGTGTGAAATAAGTTTTGATTTAGAATGGACCATTATCATGCACCTGTTTCAGAACAGGGGCAGGGGGAAGAATATGTAATCTATGCACTTAAATAACGAATGGAGGACGCTTTTCCAGTGGTTCGTTTTCATGCCAGCCAGGTAGGATATATTGTAATGTGAAGCAATGTGCTTAATATTAGGAAAGTTGAAAAATAACCTATAGCGTATAGAAAGCTGATGAGATCCTCCTCTTTATAATAGAGGCCATCAAATTTCTGTTTTCTCACGCAATTGCATCATAGCCTATAGAAATGCTGCGCAACATGAGCTCATGGGCTCTGATGAAGTGTTTGATTAGATTTTCAATTACATTTGCATTGATGTCAGAGTGATTAGAGGGACAATCGAGTGCTGAGTACGAGGCAGTTAGCAAGTTTGGTAGTGTAGCGGGGTGCGTAATGGGCGGCAGAGAAGTCAGGCGCAGGAGAGCAGAACTTGGTAATATAACCCGTTGTGCGCTCCAGGGGATGTGCACAAGCACTACAATAAACAATCCCACACAAAGACATGGGGGGAACAGAGGATTAAATACACAACAAGTAAATGAGGGAATTGAAACCAGGTGTGAGGAAAAACAAGACAAAACAAATGGAAAATTAAAAGTGGATCGACGATGGCTAGAAGACCGGCGACGCCGACCGCCGAGCGCCGCCCGCACAAGGAGAGGACCCGACTTCGGCAGAAGTCGTGACAGGTAGGCTACTAATGACCATCAGCAGCATCAGAGCTTGGAGAAGCCTAATTACTGTGACAAAACGATCATGTGGAATTTGACTGCCATCATGATTTGTGACCACCGGTGTGGCTGTAATATGGTCACTGTAACAGCCCTATGACTGCCTATGTGTACGCGCCTAGGGCTAGTCACTGTCTCCAGGTGTGTCTGTTTCTGCACTCCTACACTGCTAGGAAAACACAGCAGAGCTTTCAATCATGACTGGAATAACAAGGCACAGTAGCTCCGCAGAATTCAATTAAATGGTATGACTACTCCTTTAAAGTGTGACCGCCACCAACCCACACACACAGAAACACCTGAGCATGTGCACACAGACACACACGTTTGTTTTACTGTCCTTGACCTTGTGGGACCAAACAATTGATTCCCATTCAAAATCCCATTTACCCTAACCCTAACCCTAATCCTAAAACAGTAACTAAAACCTAAATCCTAACCCTAAATTTAACCCTAATTATAACCCTAACCCTAAACTTAAGCCTAAAAAAAGCCCTTTTCCTTGTGGGGACCATCTAAATGTCCACACGTCCGAATTTTCCTTGTTTTACTATCCTTGTGAGGATTTCTGGTCCCCACAAGGACAGTACAACCAAACCACACCCAACCAATGGACATGTTTGCTTAGGATTAAATGCAATTATAAACTGGGTGGTTTAAGCCCTAAATTCTGACTGGCTGACAGCCGTTGGTATATCAGACAGTATACCATGGGTATGACAAAACGTTTATTTTTACTGCTCCAATTACATTGGTAACCAGTTTATAACAGCAATAAGGCACCTCTGGGGTTTGTGGTCAAATCAAATCAAATTTTATTTGTCACATACACATGGTTAGCAGATGTTAATGCGAGTGTAGCGAAATGCTTGTGCTTCTAGTTCCGACAATGCAGTAATAACCAACAAGTAATCTAACCTAACAATTCCACAACTACTACCTTATACACACAAGTGTAAAGGGATAAAGAATATGTACATAAAGATATATGAATGAGTGATGGTACAGAACGGCATAGGCAAGATGCAGTAGATGGTATAGAGTACAGTATATACATATGAGATGAGTAATGTAGGGTATGTAAACATTATATTAAGTGGCATAGTTTAAAGTGGCTAGTGGTACATTTTTACATAATTTCCATCAATTCCCATTATTAAAGTGGCTGGAGTTGAGTCAGTATGTTGGCAGCGGCCACTGTTAGTGGTGGCTGTTTAACAGTCTGATGGCCTTGAGATAGAAGCTGTTTTTCAGTCTCTCGGCCCCTGCTTTGATGCACCTGTACTGACCTCGCCTTCTGGATGATAGCGGGGTGAACAGGCAGTGGCTCGGGTGGTTCTTGTCCTTGATGATCTTTATGGCCTTCCTGTGACATCGGGTGGTGTAGGTGTCCTGGAGGGCGGGTAGTTTTCCCCCGGTGATGCGTTGTGCAGACCTCACTACCCTCTGGAGAGCCTTCCGGTTGTGGGCGGAGCAGTTGCCGTACCAGGCGGTGATACAGCCCGACAGGATGCTCTCGATTGTGCATCTGTAGAAGTTTGTGAGTGCTTTTGGTAACAAGCCGAATTTCTTCAGCCTCCTGAGGTTGAAGAGGCGCTGCTGCGCCTTCTTCACAACGCTGTCTGTGTGGGTGGACCAATTCAGTTTGTCCGTGATGTGTACACCGAGGAACTTAAAACTTTCCACCTTCTCCACTACTGTCCCATCGATGTGGATAGGGGGGTGCTCCCTCTGCTGTTTCCTGAAGTCCACAATCATTTCCTTTGTTTTGTTGACGTTGAGTGTGAGGTTATTTTCCTGACACCACACTCCGAGGGCCCTCACCTCCTCCCTGTAGGCCGTCTCGTCGTTGTTGGTAATCAAGCCTACCACTGTAGTGTCGTCCGCAAACTTGATGATTGAGTTGGAGGCGTGCATGGCCACGCAGTCGTGGGTGAACAGGGAGTACAGGAGAGGGCTCAGAACGCACCTTTGTGGGGCCCCGGTGTTGAGGATCAGCGGGGTGGAGATGTTGTTACCTACCCTCACCACCTGGGGGCGGCCCGTCAGGAAGTCCAGGACCCAGTTGCACAGGGCGGGGTCGAGACCCAGGGTCTCGAGCTTGATGACGAGTTTGGAGGGTACTATGGTGTTAAATGCTGAGCTGTAGTCGATGAACATGATGAACAGCATTCTCACATAGGTATTCCTCTTGTCCAGTTGGGTTAGGGCAGTGTGCAGTGTGGTTGCGATTGCGTCGTCTGTGGACCTATTGGGTCGGTAAGCAAATTGGAGTGGGTCTAGGGTGTCAGGTAGGGTGGAGGTGATATGGTCCTTGACTAGTCTCTCAAAGCACTTCATGATGACGGAAGTGAGTGCTACGGGGGCGGTAGTCGTTTAGCTCAGTTACCTTAGCTTTCTTGGGAACAGGAACAATGGTGGCCCTCTTGAAGCATGTGGGAACAGCAGACTGGGATAAGGATTGATTGAATATGTCCTTAAACACACCAGCCAGCTGGTCTGTGCATGCTCTGAGGACGCGGCTGGGAATGCCGTCTGGGCCTGCAGCCTTGCGAGGGTTAACACGTTTAAATGTTTTACTCACCTCGGCTGCAGTGAAGGAGAGCCCGCAGGTTTTGGTAGCGGGCCGTGTCAGTGGCACTGTATTGTCCTCAAAGCGAGCAAAAAAGTTATTTAGCCTGTCTGGGAGCAAGACATCCTGGTCCGCGACGGGGCTGGTTTTCTTTTTGTAATCCGTGATTGACTGTAGACCCTGCCACATACCTCTTGTGTCTGAGCTGTTGAATTGCGACTCTACTTTGTCTCTATACTGGGACTTAGCTTGTTTGATTGCCTTGCGGAGAGAATAGCTACACTGTTTGTATTCGGTCATGTTTCCGGTCACCTTGCCCTGGTTAAAAGCAGTGGTTCGCGCTTTCAGTTTCACGCGAATGCTGCCATAAATCCACGGTTTCTGGTTTGGGAATGTTTTAATCGTTGCTGTGGGTACGACATCGTCAATGCACTTTCTAATGAACTCGCTCACCGAATCAGCGTATTCGTCAATATTGTTGTTGGACGCAATGCGGAACATATCCCAATCCACGTGAGCGAAGCAGTCTTGAAGCGTGGAATCAGATTGGTCAGACCAGCGTTGAACAGACCTGAGCGAGGGAGCTTGTTGTTTTAGTTTCTGTTTGTAGGCTGGAAGCAACAAAATGGAGTCGTGGTCAGCTTTTCCGAAAGGAGGGCGGGGGAGGGCCTTATATGCGTTGCGGAAGTTAGTATAACAATGATCCAAGGTTTTACCAGCCCTGGTAGCACAATCGATATGCTGATAGAATTTAGGGAGTTTTGTTTTCAGATTAGCCTTGTTAAAATCCCCAGCTACGATGAATGCAGCCTCAGGGTGTGTGGTTTCCAGTTTACAAAGAGTCAGATAAAGTTCGTTCAGGGCCATCGATGTGTCTGCTTGGGGGGGAATATATACGGCTGTGATTATAATCGAAGAGAATTCCCTTGGTAGATAATGCGGTCGACATTTGATTGTGAGGAATTCTAGATCAGGTGAACAGAATGACTTGAGTTCCTGTATGTTGTTATGATCACACCACGTCTCGTTAATCATAAGGCATACACCCCCGCCCCTCTTCTTACCAGAAAGATGTTTGTTTCTGTCGGCGCGATGCGTGAAGAAACCAGCTGGCTGCACCGACTCCGTTAGCGTCTCTTGAGTGAGCCATGTTTCCGTGAAGCAGAGAACGTTACAATCCCTGATGTCTCTCTGGAATGTTACCCGTGCTCGGATTTCATCAACCTTATTGTCAAGAGACTGGACATTGGCGAGTAGTAAGCTAGGGAGTGGAGCGCGATGTGCCCGTCTCCGAAGCTTGACCAGGAGACCGCTTCGTTTGCCACTTTTTCGGCGTCGCTTAGGGTCGCCGGCTGGGATCAGATCTATTGTATTGGGTGGAAGGCAAAACACTGGATCCGCTTCGGGAAAGTCATATTCCTGGTTGTAACGATGGTGAGTTGACGTTGCTCTTATATTCAGTAGTTCCTCCCGACTGTATGTAATGAAACCTAAGATTACCTGGGGTACCAATGTAAGGAATAACACATAAAAAAACAAAATACTGCATATTTTCCTAGGAACGCGAAGCGAGGCGGCCATCTCGGTCGGCGCCGAGATAGGTTAAATAGACAATAGGTTAAATAGAGGATAGTGTTACGGAGAACAATTGATGTCAAGTAAACGACAGATGCAATCCTTGTTGTGTGTGTGTGTATGTACTGTATGTGTGAGTGTGTGCTTGCGGAGGTATATTTAAGCAGTAAGGCATGAGGGTGTGTGGTATATGGCCAATACACCACGGCTAAGGGCTGTATCCAGGCACTCCACGTTGGAATCAGCCTTGCATGAGAACAGCCCTTAGCCGTGGTATATTGGCCATATACCACACACCCTCATGCCTTATTGCTTAAATATACCTCCGCAAGCACACACTCACACATACAGTACATACACACACACACAACAAGGATTGCATCTGTCCTTTACTTGACATCAATTGTTCTCCGTAACACTATCTTCTATTTAACCTATTGTCTTTTTCTTCTCTTCTATAATCCCATCGCCTCCACTTCCCCCTCATCTTCCCCCTCCTCAGGGATGCTGGGACCTTAGCGTGTAATCTCTGTCCCACCCAGTTTATAGGTCAGGGGATAAGCCCATAAAAGGGCATGACATGACAGCTCTGTTCACTCCCACAATACCTCACTAACCCTCCTGTCCTCTGGTCTCTGATGAGAGTTGCTACATCCTAAATGGCACCCTATTCATTACAGAGTGCCTATGGCCCTGGTCAAAAGTAGTGCACTAGGTAGAGAATAGGGTGCCATTTAAGAGACAAAAAGAGGTTAATAAGCAGGGCGGTGTACAGTATCAACAGTGTTACAGTATGTAACACTAACCCTAGCCTCAACCCCAATCCTATCTCTTTGACTGAAAGTAGAATCATCTGTTCGTAGTCTTTGTAGACAACACACCCTGTACTGTAACACCTCTTCTAAACAGACAGACAGCACCACAGAGACCTCCAGTGGTGACACAACATAACCCTGAGGAATCCCTCATATTTGACACAGATCTGGGATCAAATACATGGAAATATTTTCAAATACTTTGAGCGTTTGCTTGAGTCTGCAGTGCCAGGTGGGCAAGTTTGCAGTTTTGTGACTTTTCTTTTGTCCATAGGGCTCTGGTTAAACGTAGCGCACTATATAGGAATAGGGTGCTATTTGGGACACAACCTATGTCAGTCAGTCCCCATGTGGAGGCAGAGCCCTGTAGGGCACAGGTGGTACAAATTATCCCCAGCTACAGGCAGCCTCAACCGGGTAGACAAACGGTGACACACCCCTCACAGGGCTGGATCTCCTCCATGGCCATGGGCAGGGCTGGGTAGTGGGCAGAAAGACAGGCAGCACCATGGGACCATATGGCTGCCCTGTATCACCAGCTACATATAGCTCCTCAGAACCAGGGGTGAACGATGGCTCATCTTTCTCCAACACAGATTATATAGATTTAGTGTGTTGTTTTTTTTGTCTCACTACTTCACAAATTTTGATAAGACAATAGATCATTAACTAAATACATTCTAACCCTGGAATGTGAGGTGTAGATTTGATGTGCATATAACTGAGACCTCTCAGAAAGTTCATAATCAATCACTTCTAAACTGATGCGCTGGCCCTTCATCCAGGAAATGTGGTAAAGCTCTACAAGGAAAAGGTAATACTCAAAATTAACCATGCATAATGACCCTCAGAAGAACCCGAGGCTCTGGAACCTGGTAGTTTAGTTGTGGGCTTTCAGCAGCAGCACTGGCAGACTGAGTGGCAGACCAGGGACCTCAGAGGTGGAAAATACCCCTGAAGACCTTCCAAAAAACCTCTAACAGCCTTTCCCCCCTTTCCATAAATCCTTTGATATTTCAAACCTGAAGGCAGCTTCATATTCTTGATTCATCTGCCTGTACTGTACCCGTTTTAGTACGTCCCTCATGTTGCTGACTACGTTTCCTTTCACAAATTAGATTCAGAGGAGCCTCTGCTTTATTCACAGTGGGATCGACTTCAATGCCTCTCTCTCTCTCTCTTCCCCTGGCAGAAGGTACAGAGAGAGCAGAGAGAGAGAGAGATAGAGAGAAGAAAGAGAGAGGACAGGGAGAGGGGGAGAGAGGCCAGGCTGCTGGCGATACCTTTCCTAGCCTGCATTTGACTTAGTACTGTGCCCCCTGATAATGTCAATGTCGATCGATTAAGGGGCCTGGGTCAAAAATAGTGCACTATTTAGAGAAAAGGGTTCCATTTGGGACGTGTCCAGAAAGGCCTTCTCTGCATGTTCTTCTTCTTATTTCCATCACACTGGTAGTATTCCCCTGAGTGCCTGGTTGTTTGACGAAGTGCTGAATAGTATCATGGCCCTAGCATGTTTCACAATCGTGGCTGTCAAGTGACAACTTTCTTGCTAAATGTATTATATTACATCATTGTAAAGGGCTTTCATCATGACATAAGTAAAATATGTTTCTATAACACATTGGATACATCAGTCTGTTGCAGGTTGGTTTCATTTAATATACTGTAATCCATCTCCCAAATGAGAGAATATATTTGTGTTGGAGGACTGTCCTGACAGACCTCAAGGGATGTGTCCCAAATGGGCCCTGGTCAAAAGTAATGCACTATATAGGGAATAGGGTGCCATTTGGGACTCATGCAAGGTGTTGGTGATTGGAGATTATGGAGTGGAACCCTGAGGGGATGTTTTGCATTTGTCAGCTGAAGGAGGTGAAGGAGGGAGGAAGGAGGGATGGAGGTAGGGAAGGAGGGAAGGAGAGCTGGAGGGCCCCATCTTTTCTCTCTTCACCTGAACTAATGGCCCTCGTCAGCCTGACAGTTCACTGATTACCGCTTTTGAATCAAGCCTTTTGAGGAGAATGAGTGAGAGAGAGAGAGAGAGAGAGAGCGAGAGAGAACAGCCAGGTCACCCATGATACAAGTTAGCATTCGACATCCATGTCTGAGAATGTCTGGAAATTACGTGGAAATCAGACACTAGGGGCAACAGTGAGCGCTGTTACCTTCAAGTAGGTTCCGGCTTTGCTTGGGAGTTGTGGACAAGGATGGCGGATGGGTGTAAGCATCTGCCCCTGGTTGCAAGTTCGAATCCTGCGATAGAAAGTTGTTTTTGATTGTTTTTAATTAAGCCCATCCCAAACCTTAACCATTCTGATTTAATGCCTGAACTTAACCTTATTTTTTTTAACCTTTATTTAACAAGTCAGTTAAGAACAAATTCTTATTTACAATGACGGCCTACTCCGGCCAAACCCGGACGACGCTGGGCCAATTGTGCGCCACCCTATGGGACTCCCAATCACGGCCGGTTGTGATACAGCCTAAATTCGAACCAGGTTGTCTGTAGTGACGCCTCTAGCACTGAGATGCAGTGCCTTAGACCGCTGTGCCACTTAAACACTTCAAAATGTTATGTTTGGTTCAACTTTGAAATTGTACATTTGAGAAACATGTCTAATTTGGACATGAGACTGTGACAGGGAAAGGGGATACTTAGTCAGTTGCACAACTGAATGCGCTCAACAGAAGAGTGTTCTGCATTTAACCCAACCCCTCTGAATCAGAGAGGTGCGGGGGGGGGCTGCCTTAATCGACAGCCACGTCATCGGCGCCAGGGGAGGAGTTGTTGTTGGGGGTTAACTGCTTTGCTCAAGGATAGAACGGCATATTGTTCCACCTTGCCAGCTTGGGAATTTGAACCAGCGACCTTTCGGTTCCTGGCTCAACGCTCGTGTGAGAGAGAGAGTGGGAGATGGAGAAAGAGGTGAATAGAGAGAGCGAGGAGAGAGAAAAAGAGGGATGCGAGAGAGAGGAGCAAGAGAGCGTAGTATTGGAGGGGGGCATGACAAGTTGAATAATTCAAATCAGACCACGAGCCGCTGGGAAGAGGTGTCCTCTCACAAACCACTCCATCTTCCTGACGTCCCTCCATCCCGCCATCCATCCATCCTTTCCTTTTTCCTCTCTCTCTCTCCCTCCCTCAACCCGGTGGAGAGGAGTGTGGTAAGGAGGGGAGGGGGTCAGAGTTCAGCCTGGGCAGTGCTTCTCAGGGGGAAGAAAAGGACAGACAGGTTGCTCAGAAGTGAGAACAGAACAAGACGAGACACTTTTTCTCACTTAGCCGCCTGCCACCATGGTAAACTCTCCTTCCCTCATCTCCTTTCCATCCATCCTTCCCCTCTCCTCCTCCTCCCATCCTTTCCTGCTTTCAGGTGAAATTGATTAGGCAGGTCATTAGTCACCGTCCACTCACAGTCATTCAGTCTGCCAGCAGCTCACCACTCATCTACAGTCACTGCTGTAATTTACCACTCACTCACCTCATCTTCCCTGTGACTCATGCTAACACTGTTGTTGATGCTCGGTCTGGCTGTTATTACTTCACTCTCTCTGTGGGGAACAGGAGTGTGTAATCGCATCATTACCATCAATATCACCATTGTGATCATCGTCAACATCGTCATCATCGTTGTTGTCGTCATCATGGTCATCATCAACATCATCATCATTATTATCATCATCAATGGTCATCATCAACATCATCATCATTATTATCATCATCAATGGTCATCATCAACATCATCATAATCATCAACCCCATCATCATGCTATGCTTTTGTTTTGCATGTCAATGTGACCATCAAGCAGCTGATGTTCTGAAAGAGCTGCAAAATCTGGAACCCTACAAATCAGCCGGGCTAGATAATCTGGACCCTTTCTTTCTAAAATGATCTGCTGAAATTGTTGCCACCCCTATTACTAGCCTGTTCAACCTCTCTTTCGTGTCGTCTGAGATTCCCAAAGATTGGAAAGCAGCTGCGGTCATCCCCCTCTTCAAAGGGGGGGACACTCTTGACCCAAACTGCTACAGACCTATATCTATCCTACCCTGCCTTACTAAGGTCTTCGAAAGCCAAGTCAACAAACAGATTACCGAACATTTCGAATCCCACCATACCTTCTCCGCTATGCAATCTGGTTTCAGAGCTGGTCATGGGTGCACCTCAGCCACGCTCAAGGTCCTAAACAATATCTTAGGTCATCTCCAGGTCATCTACAAGACCCTGCTAGGTAAAGTCCCCCCCTTATCTCAGCTTGCTGGTCACCATAGCAGCACCCACCTGTAGCACGCGCTCCAGCAGGTATATCTCTCTGGACACCCCCAAAACCAATTCTTCCTTTGGCCGCCTCTCCTTCCAGTTCTCTGCTGCCAATGACTGGAACGAACTACAAAAATCTCTGAAACTGGAAACAATTATCTCCCTCATTAGCTTTAGGGACCAGCTGTCAGATCAGCTCATAGATTACTGCACCTGTACATAGCCCATCTATAATTTAGCCAACAAACAACTACCTCTTTCCCAACTGTATTTATTTATTTTGCTCCTTTGCACCCCATTATTTCTATCTCTACTTTGCACATTCTTCCACTGCAAATCAACCATTCCAGTGTTTTACTTCCTATATTGTATTTACTTCGCCACCATGGCCTTTTTTTTGCCTTTACCTCCCTTATCTCACCTCACTTGCTCACATTGTATATAGACTTATTTTTCTACTGTATTATTGACTGTATGTTTGTTTTACTCCATGTGTAACTCTGTGTTGTTGTATGTGTCAAACTGCTTTGCTTTATCTTGGCCAGGTCGCAATTGTAAATGAGAACGTGTTCTCAACTTGCCTACCTGGTTAAATAAAGGTGAAATAAATAAATATCTGGATCTAGTTCTCCATACTGTTCACTGACTTTATTTTCGTAAGACAAGATCCGCTCAAAAAATGTATCCTTCAGTTTTTTTTCTCATTTGTGAGATACAGATAGTTATTTCATAATATTTTGTCTTGTTCCGTGACACTGACTGTTGTCGATGAGATTTACTCATTATGTATCTGAGTGTATGTGATAATCACTGAGACAGGAAGGTGCTGGCTGCAAAGTTCCATTTCGCATACACACAGACGATCTGCTGATGTACGCACACACACACACACGCACGCGCGCACACGCACACAGCCCAGCTTCCATCCATCTGTTTCTGCTTGTGAAAAAGAGCGATTGAAAACACATTTCTGTAATTTGGCGTGTTCTTTCAAATGGAAATAATCTGCAGTCCTGTTTTTCTTTCCAAAGGGAGGCACCCACCTCTATCGCCGGGCGGCTTTCAAGGTAAGATTAAGAGGACGTTTTTATTGCTCAGGTTTAGTTCTTTTCCTGAGGTAATTTTTCTTCCCCTCTTAACTTGATTTTGAAATGTTCGGGGCACAATGCATTTATAAACAGCACTTCTGGCTGCTTAAGGAACATCCATCACACAAAGCAGAGAGGGAAAAGAGAAAGAGGAAGAAGGAAGTTGCAAAACACTTTCCTTTAACATCCAAATAACAACAGAATTACAATAGGGAACGAGGACCGAATCATGCAACAAAGAATGCATTTCTCTACTCCTCGTCATCCCTCCCTCCATCCTTCTCTCTGTTTAGCAGCCCTTCCCTTCTCCTCTTCTTCTCCTCTATAAATGTAGAGGACATTGTGTTCTAACCCCTGCTGTGTGAGGTTAATTAGAGGGAGAGAGAGAGATAGAGGGCAGATTGGCGCTCAGATACTTACTGGCCAACCACACACAGAGTGACTTACAGTTAAGTGTATTAATCTAAAGATAGCTAGGTGGGACAACCACATATCTTAGTCATAGTAACTCAATTTTCCCTCAATAATGTAGCTATCAACAAAGTCAGGGCTAGTCGGGGGGCACCGTGGAGTTGTCAACCTTCTTGGAAAGGTCTTGGAGCGGGCAGGGCTTCCCCGGGAGGAAGAGCAGCTCCATCATGTCGAGGTTGAGGTGGTGTGACAGCATCCAAACTGAGATATCTGCCAGGCACGCAGAGATGCGTGTCACCACCTGGGTGTCAGAAGGGGGGAAGGAGAAAAGTAGTTGAGTGTCATCCGCATAGCAATGATAGGAGAGACTATGTGAGGGTATGATGGCGCAGAGTGACTTGGTGTACAGAGAGAAGAGGAGAGGGCTTTGAACCAAGCCCTGGGACACACCAGTAGTGAGAGTACGTGGTGCAGACACAGATCCTCTCCACGTTACCTGGTAGATGCGGCCTGCCAGGTAGAATGCAATCCAAGAGTGTGCAGAGACGCCCAGACCTGAGAGGGTGGAGAGGAGGATCTGATGGTTTACAGTGTTGAAGGCAGCCAATAGATCTAGGAGGATGAGAAAAAGAGGAGAGAGCGTCAGCTTTGGCAGTCTGGAGAAGAACAGCCTCGGTTGATTGACCCGTCTTGAAGCCTGACTGGTTAGGGTCAAGAAGATTATTCTGAGAGAGATAGAGAAAGTTGGTCAGGGACAGAACGCTCAAGTGTTTTGGAAAGAAAAGAAAGGGATACCGGTCTGTAGTTTTTGACGTCAGAGGAGTCGAGTGTTGGTTTCTTGAGAAAGGGAGCGACTCTGGCCATTTTTGATGAGGGAAGTGAGTTGATGAGGGAAGTGAGAAGGTCTCCAGAGATGGTCTGGAGAGGAGGGGATGGGGTTGAGTGGGCAGGTTGTCGGGCATGGTCTCTGCATTTTCTGACCCATGTCACTGACAAATTGCAGAGGTGAGGTTTTCCCAGATGAGAACAAATTGATGTTACTGTTTCATGCGGTCTCTCCTCATTCAAAACATCTCTACTGAGCAAGGACACGGATGCCTTTTTCTCGAAATGTTTTGAAATGCAAGACATCTCATGCCACTATCTGCTCAGGCAGACGGCAGACCCAAAGACACAGACGGCCGAGGGAAAATATCAATGCCTTATATCCTCTATCACAACTCCAACACACACACACACACACTGAACACATCATCATAAAAACACACAGCTCAGACTGTAGGTTCTGGCAGAACCGTCCAAACTCACGCTAAAGTAGAGTTCCACTGAGGTCTGACTGGCAAGAGAGAGAAAACCCAGACTCCAGCCAGATCTAATCATGGTGGAACCAATGTGAAACAGATCTTAAAACCATGTTGCTTCTGCTCCGTTCTCCATTCTCTCTCACCTAGGTGAGACACACAGCCCTTCACACTGACGAGTGTAAATCTTCCCGTGTGTGTGTGTGGTTGTGCGTGTGGTTAAGTGTGCGTGTGTGAAGGCACTCCTGACACTTTTTGGGGATAGGTAGATAGATTGTGCTATCTGACTGTGCTATCCCTGCCGGTTAGCTGGTTGTCTGAAGCCATCCCCCTCCTCTAAAGGGTAGATAGAAGATGGCAGCTTCACAGTCGTGTGAGAGCAGAAGAGGAGAGAGGGGAGCGTGGCGTTTTTACAGCCACAGGGTTTTTCATTTGCAGCCAGGGAAGACTGGGACAGAAATTGTCAAAAGTAGTGCACTACATAGGAGATAGGTTGCCCCTGTTGTTAGCCTGGCGGCTAGTCAGCCACACAAATGGCCGACACAGCAGAATTATCATTCTCGTCTCTTCACATCATTTAGCCTGTAGCGCTGTCCGTGTCAGCTACCTGGGTTTTACAGCAAAACCCCTCATTTCTCCTGTTCTCTCTGAAGCTAAAGAAAGAGAGCATGTGTGTGTGTGTGGGGGGGGATGTCAAATCAAATCACATTTCTTTGTTACGTGTTTCGTAAACAACAGGTGTAGACTAACAGTGAAACGCTTACTTTCAGGCCCTTCCCAACAAACGCAGAGAGAAAAAAAGATATATATATTTTTTTAAATAGCACAGGGAATAAATACACAATGTGTAACAATAACTTTGCTATACACGGGGTAACAGTACCGAGTCGATGTGCAGGGGTACGAGGTAATTGAGGTAGATATGTACATATAGGTAGGGATAACGTGACTAGGCAACAGGATAGACAATAAACAGTTACAGCAGTGCATGTGATGAGTCAAAAGAGTTAGTGTGTGTTTGTGTGCATGCCTGCAGTGTGTGTGTTCTTTGTGACACTAAAGAGGACAGGCGGAGTCTCCTGTGTTGTGCTGCTCTGTCGTCCCAGCATGCTAGCTAAGAACAGGTCACCCTGGCTGTGTGAGAGCGACTGTTTACTAGATACTGCAGGGCTCAGGCCCAGCACTGCCCTGCCCTGTTGTGAGCACAGACGGGCCAACACTCTCTCTCATCACTCTCTTCTGCCTAGTGTGCGAGCGTGTGTGCCATGTGAGAACAAGAGAGAGAGAGGCAGAGCGGGAGAGAAGAGGGAGAGAAGAGAGGCAGAGCGGGAGAGAGAGAGCGGCAGAGAAAGAGAGAGAGGCAGAGAAGGAAAGGTAGAAAGCAAGAGAGAGATGGCTTGTTAGGGCTAGCTGGCGGCACCCGAGTTTCTGTACCATGACACCGGCAGCTTAAAAAAACTAAATTGGTAAGGAAATAGGAAACAACTAACACACCAGGTAACGTCCTGACTCACCTGAGATCTCTTACAGGGCAGTGCTTGGAAGGAGTTTGTTTTCTTTAAGGTGTACCTAAATAGAGATGACATGCCGTAGTGCTGCACGGCACAAGAAAAAGTTATACTACTCCCTCCACTGCACCGGAGGCCCTCACCTAAAAAAAAGCTGAAGTATTTGTTTTCTTTCTTTTTTCTTTTCGCTAAAGATTCCTCGGCACACTATTTTCTATGCCAGAGAAAACTGAATCATTGTTGGTTTTAAAAGGTTATTCCATTCCATATGCCTGTTTTGATCTCCAAAATTGACAAAAAAATACTGCTAAAAAAAACGTTGAGACTACTTAAATAAATGAAATGCTTTATGTTATTTAGGTATTCTTTTCTAGAGCTATTACTTTTAATAAAGCGAGACATTTTCCCTAACATTTTTCACCGCTCAGTTTTGATAGAAATGGACATAGTGGAAATTAATTCCCTTGACTAAATATTTTAATAGCATGATGCATGTACAGTACCTTGACTTATTCCACATTTTGTTGTTACAGCCTGAAATCAAAATTGATTCAATTGATGTTTTACACACAAAACCCCATAATGACGAAGTGAAAACAAGTTTAGAAATGTTTGCAAACTTATTGAAAATTAAATACAGAAATGTCTAATTTCCATAAGTATTCATACCCCTTTGCTTTGACACACAAAATTGAGTTCAGCTGCATCCAATTTCCTTTGCTCATCCTTGAGATGTCACTACAACTTGATTGGAGTCCACCTGTGGCCAATTCAATTGTTTGGACATGATTTAGAAAGAAGCACACCGGTCTATATAAGGTCCCACAGTTGACAGTGCATGTTAGAGCAGAAGGAACTCTGTGTAGATCTCGGAGATGGAGGCATATATCTGAGGAAGGGTATAAAATAGAGTGTTGAACATTTCCAAGAGCACAGTTGTTTCCATCATTGGGAAATGGAAAAAATATGGAACTACCCAGACTCCAACCAAACTGAGCAACCGGTTAAGGCAAATTATTCTGTGGTCTGATGAGATAAACATTTGACTCTTTGGCCTGAATGCAAAGCACTATGTCTGGAGAAAACCAGGCACAGCTCATCACCCATTTAACACCATCCCTACTGTGAAGCACGGTGGTGGCAGCATAATGCTATGGGGATGCTTTTCAGTGGCAGGAACTGGATATGGGAACAATGAATGGAGCCAAATACAGGGAAATCGTTGATAAGTGCAAACAACCTTCGACTGGGGGGCGAAGATTGACGTTCCAACAGGACAAACACCTCAAGCATACAGCCAAAGCAACGCCGGAATGGCTTCAGAACAAGAATGTGAAAGTCCTTGAGTGGCCCAGCCAAAGCCCAGACTTGAATACCATAAATAATCTGTGGAACGACTTGAAGATTCCCCATTTAATTTAAGAGAGTTTGAGAAATTCTGCAAAGAAGAATGGGACAAAATCCCCAAATCCAGACGTGCAAAGCTGATACGGACATACCCAAGACAACTCAAAGCTGTAATCGCCGCCAAAGGTGCTTCTATAAAGTATAAAGACTCATGGGTGTGAATATTTACGTAAATGAGATATTTGTATTTCATTTTCTATACATTTGCAAACATGATGGGGTATTGTGTGTAGAGGGGGGTGATTTAAAAAAAATGTAATCCATTTTGAATTCAGGCTGTAAAACAACAAAATGTGGAATAAGTCAAGGGATATGAATACTTTCTGAAAGCACTGTATTTGTAGTAAATATCACCCAAGAGTTTTCTCTTGGGTCAGGCATGATATATCTTTAATAACATGTGTAATACATGGTGGCATTTTTTGATAACGGTCGCATTATAGCCTGAATAAACCATATTAAAGATATCTATTATTACGGGTGTTTTGAATATCAAATGTCTGAGTGATATTAAAATAAGTTGACTGAGGACTGAAGAAAATGTGCTCCACGTTACAATAATCTTGTATATCTTGTATCATCTTGGCCAGAGGTGAACAGCAAAAGCACATCTGAGCCCGCACCCTCCCCATTAACCATCATGGTTTTAATTTCCTGAAACTCAGAAGAAAAGAGTCTGAAGGATCCATGGAACATCACGTGTTTTTGGTTTACACAGAAATCATATGCAGTTGTGGGGAGGGCACTGATTTAGCAACAACAGGTACTTTAATCATTTTTATGGGTAGTAGGAGTTTGCAGCCTTTCTATACATGTATACTCTCTGACCAGTTGTGTTGAGGATAAATCATATTGCTATCAGGCTGGAGGGAAAAGGTCGGAGAGAGCGGAGGGAAGGCGTAGAGGAGAGGGGAGAGGAGAGAGGCACAAGAAGAGAGGAGAGAGGGAAGATGGGAGAGGAGAGAGGGGAGAGGGCAGAAGAGTGGGAAGAGGTTCTGACAAAACAGAGGAAAGCCAGACTGCATAAGCACAAGAAGGGTAGGTTACACAGTTGAGATACTGTTGGTAAAGTTTAATATTATCTTCAAATATTGACATTGAACGTTTTTCTCTCAGGTACAGGCGAATTATATTAGGAGGGGACAAGAATAGGTCATCATGATTTCCAATATGATCACGCTGCTAGGCCTCCCTCATCTTCCTCCTGGCAAATTTCATTGAAGCAACATGACCAGGCTGTTTTGAAAGAACATCCTAGTTACTCACCTTATTAGACATTAATTAGGCATCAGACAGAGACCAGCTGTTTAGCACGCCACCATTTGTGTGTGTGTGTGTGTTGGACGGGAAAACAAGGCTTTTGTCACCTGCAGTGAACTAGGTCATAATAGAGATGTTAAATGTTGAGGGCTTTGCGCACCTGGATTGTAAGATATTTGCACATTATTATTTTAAAGAATATTCAAGCTCTGTCCAGTTGGTAGTTGATCATTGCTTAGACAGCCATTTTCAAGTCTTGCCATAGATTTTCAAGCTGATTTAAGTAAAAACTGCATTTTTATGTATTTAACCAGGTAAGTTGACTGAGAAAACATTCTCACAGAGAGGAGAGGGGATGAATGAGCCAATTGGAAGCTGGGGATGATTAGGTGCCCACGATTGTATGAGGGTCAGATTGGGAATTTAGCCAGGAAACCAGGTTAACACCCCTACTCTTATGATAAGTGCCATGAGATCTTTAGTGACCACAGAGAGTCAGGACACCCGTTTAATGTCCCATCTGAAAGACGGAACCCTATACGTTGGGATCTTTTTTTAACACCAGAGGAAATAGTGCCTCCTACTGGCCTTACAACACTTCCAGCAGCATCTGGTCTCCCATCCAGGGACCAACCCTGTTCATCTTCAGAGGCAAGCCAGTAGTGGGATGCAGGGTGTCAAAACTGTAACTAGGCCACTCAGGAACATTCAATGTCCAGTGTATATTTGTCCTTGTGTTTTTGGTTATTGTCCTGCCGAAAGGCGCATTTGTCTCCCAGTGTCTGTTGGACAGCAGACTGAACCAGGTTTTCCTCTAGGATTTCACCTGTACTTAGCTCTATTCCATTTATTTTTAATATTTAATATTTAACACTTTGTATTCAAGAATTAAAGTTAATTTCTTTTCCACAGTTTTACTTTAGTACCTTATTGCACACAGGATGCATGCTTTGGAATATTTGTATTCTGTACAGGCTTCCTTGTTTTCACTCTGTCATTTAGGTTAGTATTGTGGAGTAACTACAACATCGTTAATCCATCCTCAGTTTTCTCCTATAACAGCCATTAAAATCTGTAACGGTTTTAAAGTCACCATTGGTGAATTACTTGAGCGGTTTCCTTCCTCTTCGGCAACTGAGTTAGGAAGGACGCTTGTATCTTTGTAGTGACCATCCAAAGTGTAATTAATAATTTCACCATGCTCAAAGGGATATTCAATGTCTGATTTTTTTTATTTTTTACCCTTCTACCAATAGGTGCCCTTCTTTGCGAGGCATTGGAAAACCTCTGTGGTCTTTGTGGTTGAATCTGTGTTTGAAATTCACTGCTCGACTAAGGGACAGATATTGTATGTGTGGGGTACAGAGATGAGGTAGTCATTCAAAATAATGTTAAACACTATTATTGCACACAGAATGAGTCCAAGCAATTTGTTAAGGGACTTGTTAGGCACATTTGTACTCCTGACCTTTAGGCTTGCCATAACAAAGGGGTTGAATATTTATTGACTCAAGACATTTCACTTTGAAATGATGGGGTATTGTGTCTAGGCCAGTGACATAAAATCTCAATTTAATCCATTTTAAATTCAGGCTGTAACAACAAAATGTGGAAAAAGTCAAGGGGTGTGAATACTTTCTGAAGGCACTGTATTTTCTGTAGGAATGTACAGTAGTAGAGTAAAAGTAAAAGTTGTCCAAAATACAAATAGTTAAATAAATTGACAGATACCCCAAAACCGACTTATGTAGTACTTTAAAGTAGTTTTACTTAAGTACTTTACACCACTGCTGCCAATGAAACAGGATACCGGGCATCAGTTTGGACCTCAGGTTTTAAAATAAACAGCAGCGGTCGGTCAGATCTTGGGATCTAAAGTTGGGATAATGTTTTTGTTTCCTTGGATCTGGGCTGTGAAAGAGAGGAGGGACAGTATGAGAGATAGAGAATGAGTGAGAGGAGGAGAGGGAAAGAGAGAGAGAGAGCGGGTGAGAGAAAGAAAGACTTTGGCTGAGTCACTCTCTCCATGGTAACACAGCTTTGTGATTTTGTTTTTCTCCATGTGAGTCCCAAACCGCACCTGACTCCCTCTCTCCTTTCCTAAAAATACTCACCAAGAAATGTATATTGTCAAGTTAATGTATGTTGTCCACACTGGTGAAATTATAGAGATGTTATTTAAAAAGGATGGAGGGGTGGAGGAGAGGAGGATGGAGGTAGGACTCAGGAGGGAGGGGCAGAGAGCAGAGAAGGTGGAAGGCAAGGAGGGAGGGGGGTGGAGGAGGGGTGGAGGAGAGGAGGATGGAGGTAGGACTCATGAGGGAGGGACGGAGAGCAGAGAAGGTGGAAGCCAAGGAGGGAGGAGGGATGGAGGAGAGGGGGGGGTGGAGGGATGGAGGAGGAGGAGGATGGAGGTAGGACTCATGAGGGAGGGACGGAGAGCAGAGAAGGTGGACGGCAAGGAGGGAGGAGGGATGGAGGAGAGGGGGATGGAGGAGAGGAAACGAGAGGAGAGGGGGTTGGAGGAGGAGTTCTGTTTGTTCTTGTTGATTAGAGAAGCAGGATCTGTAATGATGCCAGGTGGCAGTGGGAGGGCAAGCTCTTGCATCAGGTCCAACTACTGGGTTCGCATCTCTGTGTGGCACACGCACATATATGGGCACGCACGCACACACACACACAGTGATGGAAAGAGGTGATTGGGTAAATTATTAGATGGAGAGCACTGTTTGAGTTCTCCTTGTGCCTGAGATCTATGTTGACTGACCTGCTGTCACAATGTATTCCTGCTAATTAACAGTATTATTAAACAAAATGGCGGAGGTTGAGCTGAACTGGAAGACAAGGATGTTGTCCCAAAAACAGGGCCCGGGGTAAAAAAAAAAGTTGTTGACTACATAGGGGATAGGGTGTGCACTGTTAGTTACAAAGGGATCTACAACAGGCAGGAGGCTATAGTCCACAATCAGACTCCATCCATGCAACATAGCTAAATCCAGTCAGGTTTAAATCTGGGGTAATAAGTACAGATCAACACAAGGACTGACTGAGAGGACTAAGCTTGGGCAGGAGTGAAAGGAAAGAAAACATTTATTTCCCATAAATAATTTCACTTGTTCAGCTCAGGGTCTTTCAGATGTGGCTTTCCCTAGGCTATGTCCCAAATAGCACCCCATTGCACTACTTTTAGTGCACTATATAGGGAATAGGGTGCCATTTGAGACAGTCTTATTCTTTGGATTGTAAACTCTCTGGCTCCAGGGGGCTTTTCCTTTCCAACCATAAAATGAGGGAACGAGTTGGAGGAAGAGAGGAGAGAACGCAGGAGGAGAGAAGGAGTAGAGACAAGCAAGAAAGATAGCTCTTTTGTGATGCATGGAGGATCTCTGTGATGCTCCCAACATAAATAGAAACTCAAACAACAAAACCAAAACAGAAGCAATGAAGAATATCTGCTCAACCTTATTACGCCTGTCATTGTTATGGGCTTGTGATCTTCTATGGATTCTGGAAAGAGGGGTGAGATGAAGCGAGGGAGGAGAGGCGAGGATTGTTAGAGGGAAGAGAGGAAGAAGAGTGGGATTAGAGATGGAGAGGGAGGAGAGCGGCACCAGGCCAAATGCAAATATCGTGAAAAAAAGGTGCTAAAACTCAACTGTGCCACTTCGCACCTCAAGCCAGCGTGTTGAATTAACCCTTATCATAAACATTATGTTCTCGTGGAAATGGCCTAAGTAACGACAGATGGTTAAGAGCATTATGGAGATAGCTGACAAACGCGGTGTCCCAAATGGCACCCTATTCCCTTTATAGTACACTACTTTTAACCAGGGCCTGTAGGCCCATAGTGCATTATATAGCGAATAGGGTTCCATTTGCTTCCCCCTACATTTAGTCTATTAGTAGTGTATAGATGAGCTAGGCTAAATATTTACTGATATGTTAATTATACTTTGCATAAACAAATAATTCGTCACAAACAGTGCTGGAGATTTTTTTTAAAGTGGTGGAATTCCCCTTTAAGAGAGTAGGCAAAATAGAGGAATCATGTCTATTTGATAAGAAACTTGAGGTAATGATAATTTGCGTGGCTGGCAGTTGCTTGGATTTGTTCCATTCTACTGTTGGATAATTTACTCTAATGCTGTTAACCTGGAGACAGGCTCTTAACCGGAGACAGGTTCTTAACCGGAGACAGGCTCTTAACCGGAGACAGGCTCTTAACCGGAGACAGGCTCTTAACCGGAGACAGGCTCTTAACCGGAGACAGGCTCTTAACCGGAGACAGGCTCTTACCCTGAGCAGCTTGACATGATGTGAATGTGATGCCAAGACGGACTCCTGGCTGTGATACAGAGTCACTCATGCATAGGAGTAACACACAAACACATAAGAGACCTGCTTTAAGACGGACTGGATGTGCAACAATTCTACCCACACCTGGGACTACCTACAGTTCTTTTATGTGTCTCTTTCTGCACGGTATTATGGATTATGGATGGTACACAGAAGAGAGGGGGAGGGAGGAGGGTTGCAAGAGAGGGATGAAGAGTGAGGAGGCAGAGAGCGAGGTGAAGAGGAAGAGAGAAACAGAGGAAGAGAAAGGAGAGAGAGGGAGAGTCAGAGCATCATACAGTGAGTGGGTGGTAGAGTGGGAGGAATCACATGTCGCGTATCAAAGCCCTCAGAGGGTAGACTGGGACGAGCTCAGAAGAGACTTCACAAACAGACTGGAAGTTTGGAGCTGCTGCAGTGCATCAGGAAATGTGGCACGCTAGTACACGCACAAATAAACACACAGTAGATCTGACATTGTTGTGTTCAGCACTGCGTGTGTGTTTGTGTTGGTGCGTGTGTGAAGAGACAGAAAACTGTGCCATCCTGCGCGCAGGGAGGAGACGTCAGTTTCAAAGTGTGCGCTGCCTGTCAGACAGAGACCCTGTGAACTTTGTGTAATGTTGAAGCAAACAAACGCCCTGCCCTTCCAATGAATACAACAGAACAGTGATGGATCCACAATGAGCAGAACAGAGACAGCTACAGTAACAGGTTGTGGTGTATACTGTATTGTTCTGTGATTTGCACCAAACTTGATCAAATTGGCCCTCATTCCTCTTTCGTCACAATCTCAAAGACATGCACGCGCTCAGACACGATCATGAATACGACATGAAAGCTCAGATCTTGACATTTCTCACACCCCTCCCCCCCTAAAAATAGAAAAATAAGATCTGTAATATTATCATCTTCCACTTTACGAACTTCTACTGCATTGCAACATTTACCTGGAGCCAACTCCGCAAATAGCACTGCTGGGTGACCTGAAAAGCCATAGTCAATCGATCAATAATATAATACTCTTAGCAAAAAAGGTTCATCTTTAATTTACAAATCTGTAGAAACTATGAGAATAGAACGGTTCTGAACTTTTGCGAAACATCACAGCACAGTTGAAAAATATGGCGATTAGAAATCAGAACCGGATGGTTTTCAGAGACAGATGGGAGGGGTTGAAGGTAGCTGAATGGTGGGACTAAAAACAACAACAAAAAATATAACTAATGTAAAACATCCTGTGTCCGTAAAATGTATGTAGTATGTATAAGCTGGAAGTAGAAGCCCAAGTATTGTTGTCCATTAGTTTAGTCCAATTACGGGAGGGGTGGTAGGGTTTGGGGAAAATAAAGGAAAATATATTATAAAAAAATATATATTCACAAAAAATATATATGGGGGATTGGAAATGATGCAGACAATACAGTATATGTGCAATATTAAACCTGATCTACCCCCTCTCAAAAAAATATTTGGGGCTGATAATGAAAAAAAGTCTATGTGATGACATTCTAAAGCACGGTCTAGTCTGGTCTGTATGCCCGACACTGAGCTACAGAGACCACCAGTCAATGCCAAATTTCAGAGGTCCATTTTACATGAGACAATCATGATGTATGTAGTCTGGAATAACAACATTTAATACAGGACCTCAAACTACAAATTGTGGGTGTACTATTCAAATCAGACTGCACTTTACGCAGTGACACCATTAGTTATGTCGGCAAGCAAACAAGCCTGCAATTTACAGCAACCTGACTTGACTCATGCAACACCCTGAAATGACCCCTATGACTCAACAGCAACCAAGAGGAGAATCTCAATTGAATTTTCTTCATTCACTGAGTGTTCGTGCCTCCTTCTCAAAACCCATCCAACGTGATTTGAGAAGTTGAGGAAAGGAAATGGAATTGAGATTCTCCCATAGTATCTATCTGTGTTTAAGCATCATCCTCTCCACTGTAGAGGTGACAAGAACATACTTTATAAGCAGTCTTTCAGCGCACTCTGTTGGAGAAACTGTGCAACAACATACC